>NC_041026.1:28706468-29329233 GCF_900634625.1 Parambassis ranga
GGACAAATAGCCACTGACAAGAGTTCAACTAGTGCTAGCTGTGTTATCTAAAAAAATAAGAATCCATCATAAGCAGTTTTTAAACTGATGAAGTAATACTTTGGTCTTTTTTATATGAGCTGTGGGGGTTACATCAGTTATCACAGCACAGAAAACACTGGCTTAAACTTGGATCTATACAGTATATTAGCTAGATTACATTATTCTCCTGCTTATCCTACATAAATCACATAATGTATGCCAAAAAATTGGCTCAGATTAGCTTTGTCCAATTTATTTAATCCATGTCTAAATCTGGTCTCTTCATGTCAGACAGATGGGGTAGGGCTTAGGAACAAGACTGTGAGTGAAGAGTCAAGGACAAGGTCAGCTTTTCTAAACGGAGGAGATCTGCACAGAAATCCCTGCCCATCTGAGCGGGATGAGTCATCAGAGCACATGACACAAGGACTAACAGCTGACTTTCATGACCCTGACACACATATGACAGGAAAGGTGACTTTTCTGACAGTCACTTCTGTGCCAGTTATATTCCTACACTTTCCTGAGATTTCTTTTCAAACAGTAAGAACAGGATGCTGTTGTTCTGTTGACCTTTGGAGTTACTGTGGATATTGGATGCTGTAACTCTCCTAACAACTCTTGTATTTATTCTGGCCAATGCTCACACAAACAAATTAAATCTCTTCCTATACGCCGGGGTGCTTTTTCTTGCAGCCATATTTGTTGGTCTGAAAGTTATTTACTCCTGTAACTGGTTGGTAGTTTTGTTGTACAATCTCTGTGCTTTGAGTGGCGCAGCTGTGGTTGTACTTGTTTTATGAATTGCAACTCTCACAGCCACTGTGATGATGTCACATATGAGGGATGATTGCTCCTGACACATGCATGTCAGCTCGTCCCTTTATTATAGAGATTTTTTATGGTGTGCGATTTTTGGGTGATGCACTGATCCAATGTTGACTTACAACAAGCTATGTCAGCAAATTTGCTGTTTATTTACAATATCTTGATAGAAAAGGATCTTGGATTTGCATTCTATGATGCAGGGCTCAAGGTATTGGTTTTGTTTTTGGGACATCGCTTGCCTTATCACCCAAAAAATGTCCATTGTAGTGCTAATAGAGGGCGCATTTTCTTGCAGCACGCTGAAGGAATCTAGGCTTAAAGATGACATTTGTCCCGGAAGGCTGGTTACTACCACCTCACAGGAGTCCATGGACAAGATGAACTGGTTAGGGTTAGGGCCAAAAACAACTTTAGAAAACACATTATGGTTTGAGTCTTTTGAGTATTGGTTACCACAATAACAACTCATGCCTCTTCCATGAAGAGATTTTGTGATGTGATGTCACAATTTCAAGGCCATTTCTATTACTCAAGAACTTCTATTGAATAAAAGTGTATTGCACTTGAAAACAGACAACAATGGACTAACTTCAGCTTTATATTTGATGCTAACAATGCATTCCACCACAGTGGTTCCTGCAATTATACACAAGAAACTCCAAAGAACAAACATGTTAGGTCACTGGGCACAGAACCTCCCTAGGCCTGAGAAGAATCAGACCATGGTGCAAATATCTTCAAAGGTTTCTGCAGCTTTTTAACCATGAATGAGACTTGGGTTTACCACTTCCAACCAGAGACAAAACAAAACCCCAGAAACCACAGAAACTTGCAAGAAGGCCATATAAATGAGTTTTTTGATGCCGAAATAATGCTGCGATCTGAAAACCATCAGGGTCCAGACAATCAAGAAGATTTAGCACATGAAGATGACAAAAGGAGTCTACCAAGATAATGCTACAGCCCACATGTCCATAGTTGTTATGGCTGCCTTCCAGAAATGTGGATGTGAACTTCATCATTGTGAACCTTCAATCATAAGTCACCTGCTACTGTAAGAGTAAGAACATGTTGCTGCTTCCGTGGACGCCTTTGTGGTACTCCACCAGTTTTTCTTTTTATATTCATTTTTTGGGCCACAAACTTATCAATCACATTTTGCATATTGTATGTTGTTTGTTCAGGCACAGACAGTTTGGCCTTTTAAAAAAACAAAATAGTGACTCAGACTTTAACCTGAACCAGAAAGTTAACTTAGATTTGACCTTTTGATGTACAATTCTTCATATGTTTGTGTTTTCATAATGTCTTTAGATGATGTGTGGGTAAAGACACACACACACTTAACAAATATGTACAATATTGTGGAAGGTATTTTAGCAGATTGATGAAGATCAGGCGGAGTCCATATGAACCTGATATTGATAGTGTGCTTGTTCATTATGATAAGGTGAACAGGTGATAAGGTGGTCAAAAGCATTCACAGCTTAAGCATTGTTACAGTATTTAATAGGTACTTAACAAAAGCTTTTAGAGCCAACTAAATTGATTAATTCCATTTAACTGGTACTTACCTGCCAGCTATGTAATCTCATTAAAGTAGACCCATGCAGCTCTCCATTAGATTGTTCAGTACAGTACTGTAGCTGCCAACATAGGTGGAGTGAAAACATGTACCAACAACAGGTTAGTAGTGTGAAAACATACTAGTGTTTCACCAGCTAAATCACATGTTTCAATGCTGCTTATTCTGACCTTTCGTAATGTCACAGTGTAGTATGTACAGAACACAGTTTTATACAAAACCCTCTGCTCTGTCTGGAAATGAACTAACTTTGGTGTTGTCTGACAAAAAAGCTAACAAAAACAGCTAACAGCGGGATTTCTCTAGCAAATGTTAATTTTTTTTATTGTTAATAACTGTTTCACTGTAGATCCCTGCTTTTAAACACTACGCTGATAGGTCAAACTGACTGCAGCTGAAGTGTACAGACATTGGAGTGGTGTCGTGAATTCAAGTATTCACTGCATTTACAGGTACAATTGAGAATTCATTGATCCATCTTGGGTCAGAAAATCAGATCCCAGTAAATGTAGTAGTATTAAACCACCATGTTTAACAGATAGGATAGGATCTATTCTGGACTCATTTGTGGACACAAAATATTTTCCCGGCAGCCCCCTGGTTTATCCACATGATCTTGCGGCATTGCCATGCACACCATGGTTGTTCAGTGTTATCCAACGTTTACATTGACCAATGTGAGAGACATCTTTAGGTGTTTTGACTGGGTTCTATTGTAGCCTCACAGACTGTTACACAGACGTCTTGTATTTGGAGTAATCTTTGTTGATAGAACACTGCTGTAGAGGTAACAATGGACTTGAATTTCCTCCATTTGTTGGTTCAAACTCTTTAGAGGTGGTTGTGTAACCTTTTCCAGCCTGATGAGCAGCAGCAGCAGCTGTTTGTATGAGGTCCTCAGAAATGTCATTTGATTATGTCATTATACACTTCCACATGTTGTGAAGATCAGACTCTGATAGATCACTGTTTGAGTTAAACAGGGTCCACTGACATCTATTGACTGAAAACACCTCTGAACAGAGGGTAAATAAACTGTGAATCCTTCAGGTTCACACACTTTCACCTGCTTACATTAAGTCATGCTGGATCATTTTCTTTAATACATAAACAACAGTCTGATATTTCTGTCATTTGTTTTACTGGGTTCTCTTTTTTGCTTACAATAATGTGAAAATTAGGTGTATGGTTCACCTTAAAGCACTCGCTATGTGAATATCATATATCGAACAGGATGGGGGCTTCACACGAGGTTCCTGGTTTAAAGTTGGGGAATTCTCATGTTCTCCCCTTGCCTGTGTGGGTACTCCAGCTTCCTACCACATTCCAAAGACATACATAAAAGGTTAATTGGTAACTCTTTGCTCATAGGTATAAGTGTGAGTGACTGATTGTTTGTTTCTCCATGCATCCCTGTGATAAACAGGTGGACTTTCCAGGGTGTAGCTCACCTTTTGCTCATTAACCCCTGGGATAGGCTCCAGCCCCTCCATGACCCTGCAGTACAGGTCAAAGCATGTGAAGAAAATGGACGGATGGAACAGGATGGATGAGATCTGTGTGATGTAATTGGTTTGTAGTTCTCATAATTTTCCTGACTGATCTTCCTCTCACGTTGTGAAGTCTGCGCAATGCAGTCTGAATCACTGCTTCCCACAGTGTGTCTGACAACAGTTGAAATGCGTGTTGGCTTGGTTGGTGTCACAAAACGTGAAGTGAAGATTTTTGAACTGTCTGTCACACACACACAGACACACACACACAGACAGGGAAATTCTGTGAGAAACTGCTGATTGCTTGTCATACTTTTTGTTTTAGTTGAAAAGTTTGGATCTCAGAATAGAAGTGGAGTTTAGACAGATGCACATGAGCGTCATTTTAGCTACTTCACCAGAAGAAAACGTGCTCATGCTTACACACACACACACACGCTGACTGGGAACAATAGATACAGAGGGGACACCTGCTCGCCTCCTCCCTCTTTGCTCCTCCATTAGGATTCAGTTCAGGGCTCTGTCTCCGTGAGTAGGTTAGCCATGCGTGTCATGGTGAAATCCAGTGAATGATAATGAACTGAGAAAAATGTGTGTGTGTGTGTGAAGGGAGGAGGAGAGGAGGTGCTGAATCACTCCCTCCATCCACCTATGTATCTATCCGTCTATTCCTTCTCCTCCTCTTCCTCCTCCTCCTCCTCCTGCTCCTCCACCACCTCTCAGTCGTTGGTGGTGTGTCGGCTGGAAGGACGGCCCCTGTGCTCTGACACACACACACAGGCAGACACACACCTCCGCGATGTGTCACTACCCATTCCACCTGCCTCTTCCCGTCATTCCCCGCTCGCCTTTCCGTCTACCTACACTTGCTCTTTTCCTCCCTCCATCCGTCCGCCCATCCGTTCGTCAGCTTCTCCTTTTATTATTTATTTAGTTTGTTCTCTCTTAGTCTTTCTCTCCACCCATCCGTGTCCTCAAACTCCCCCCCTACGCTGTGTGTCACCGCTGCTGGGAAGAAAAGGAAAATGCTCCGGCCGGCGAGAGTGAAAAGAGAAAGAAGAAAACGGAGAAAAGATAGTGAAGGCAGCACGGAAGAACAGCAATGCCTCCATCCACCATGAGTCGGACTCTTCTCCTTCTTCTTCTTCTTCTTTGATGGAATATCCCGGACGGAGGAGGGCAGAAGAAGAAGGAGAAGAAGAAGAAGCTGGAGAGAAGAATAACAGGACTGAAAAGACAGGACAGCCAGCAATCGCCTCAGGAGGGTACGGAGACACAAAATGAAAAGAAAGAAAAAAAAACATGACATACTCTTGCCAATCATTTCTTTAACAACTTTAGCTCTTCTGTCCCTTTTGGCATTTTTCATTTGGGTTTTTCATCTCTCTCTCTCTCTCTCTCTCACACACACACACACACTCTTTCTCTCTTTCTGCCTCTCTCTTTCTCTGATGAGTTGTGTCCACAGGCTCTGTTTGGGACTAATTGTGAAACTATTCTCCGGACTCAGGCAAAGACTTTTCTATTCCTCTCCATTTCTTTTTCATTCTAATTAATTCCCCCCTGTGCGGACCCTCAAAGAGCCCCTCTCTTCTCTCACTCTCTGTAACTCTAACTCTGCCTCTCTCTCTCTCCATCTGTCTGCCTTTGAGAAGCAAATAATTGGATGTGGAGATTGGCTTCTCTTTGGCTGAGCCAGAGGATTGAGGCTGCACGGCACACAAAAACACAATTACACACACACACACACACACACACACACCCACACCTGGAGCTCAGGATGTGGTGGACAAAAAATGTTTTTTAAAAAAAGTCTGTATTATTCTTTTCATTCTTCAGTCTGTAAAGTTTTTTTTACAATAATGATTTTCTTATGTTGCTACACGCTGTAGTTTGTATGTTTTTCTGTGGACTATTTTCAACTGTGGATAAATACATATTTGTAAGTTTTAGAGGAAGCTGATGTCTTTTTGAAGCACAATTGTCATTTCAAGCACATGAGATATATGTATCATTATGAATATATAACTGTGATGTGATTGATGCGCTTTTTTTTACCTGTTTTATTGAAATGAGGCATTTTGACTTAAAGTTATTTGACAATGCAAGTTTTTACAGTGCAGTGTAGAGAGTGTAAGAGAGAATGTGGAGTGGCCGAGAGACCTCTGAAGAGATTAGTGACAGAGGTATTTCCCAGGAGAGAGAGAAAGAGGGAGGGATGAAGAAGACGTAGAGGAGGCTTCTAACAGAAGAGGACATGAGACGTGTTGTGATGCTGGCGAGCTACAGGCTGACTGAGTGAAGCTGCTTTCGCTATACTTTCTTCTCCGAGGCAGGGCGCCAAGTCTCAAGAGAGATGCGCGCATACAAACACGCACACAGTAACCTTAACTTACTTTACACACTGAACACACACATTCACAAAATGGATGAGGAGACCCTTTTTTCTTTTCTTTACTTCTTTTACAGTCACTTGTGTTTTTTCCTTGTGCTGTATTTTATTCACTTTCTCTCTCTCTCCCTCTTCACCTTCCCGCCCAACCACATCTCCCTCCTCCTCCTCCTCCTCCTTGTTCTCCTCCTCCTCCTTCTCCTCCTCCTCCTCCTACTGCTTAGCTCCATCCAGTCCAGCCTCATTGTCCTCACACACACCTCTCGCTGCGGAGTGTGTGTGTGTGTATGCACAAGTGTGCATGTGCCTGTGCGAGGACAGAGGGTGCACAGCCGGTTATTTCTACACAGCGGCGTGGCGGAGCACCGGGTTCCACTCTGAGGTGAGTGTGAACACACTTCTTGTTCTTAATAATTTGATAATTCTGCATTTGTGTGTGTGTTATTATGATCGTACAGCCCGTGACAGCAGCGGTGTAGAGTGTGTGTTTGTTTGTGTTAACAGGGGGTCAAAGGTGCCGGCGGTGACATTTGGATGGCTGGAGGATTAGATATGGAGCTGAGATTTTGTCTTAGACTGCTGCAGAGAAAGTGTGTGTGTGAATGGGTTTTGATCCGTGTGTGTGTGTTGCCGGAGGGTGAGCTCAGCTCAGTCCGTACGTGCTCTGCTTATGAATTACTGACCACAGCGAGTCTTACTCTTTGAGTCTTACTCTCTGATAGAGTCCCTCTTTTGTTTCATTTTGTACACTTTGGTCTCTTTTTGCCTGATTTGAGTTGGCACACCTGCTCATAGTAAACCAAAGCTGGCACAACAAGTCTGTAGGTACACATGCTTTTTTTCTCTCACTCTCTCTCTTTCTCTGTCACACGCACACACATGTATATACACACATTCCACGGCAGATTTAAATATTTCCCGGCGGGGTTGGAGGGTGTACAGAAATAGATCTAATTCTAAATCAGGACGGAAAGCTCGGGCTCCAGCAGCCTCGTCACCCTCCCTCCCACCCTCCTCTCCCTCTCTCTCCCTCTCCCCTCTCCCACTACAACCAGCAGCTATCACACTTGTACTCCAAAAGAAAGAAAGACAGAAAAAAGTTCAAAGATAGGCTGTAAAATTCACCAGAAGAATTATACAGAGTGTGGATGTAGAGCAACTCTGAAATCTCAGCTAGGATGCTGGAAGGGACACAAAGAGGGGAAGAATGGGGGGGGGGGGTTCACTGCTGCAAAAGAATGAAAAAAAATGTTCAGAAAAGATGTCACCAATTGACAAAATGGCTGATTTGCTTTATAGAAACTTGACTTTGGAGCGATTTCGGGCAGCTTAAGCTTTATGGATTTGTCTTGTTCCGCTTCTTGGCTTCTACAGTAGCTGGTTTGCGGACGGATTAAGACTCTAAGACTGGAGTTAAGATACAGATCTGGAGCTGATGAGTTTCTAGCTGCCTGTCTGACTGCCTGCCTGCCTACCTGTCTGCCTGCATGTCACGCCTGATTCCAGAGCAGTAGATAGGATAGGTCACGGCCCGCCGGCTGCCTCCAGTGGTCCTAACATAGAGAAAGAGAGAGGTGAAAAAAGAGGGTGATGATGGGTGGGGGAGAGCAGGTTAAAGGAGTGTGTGTGTGTGTGTGTGTTCATGTGTTCATAGTATGTATGTTCACATATGTTCATAGTTTGTGACGACGGTGAGAGAGATAAAGCAGGATGGGGGCGGAGGGGTAGGATAAGGATAAGCAGCACCTGGTTTGAGAGAGAAAATAAAAGATAAGAATGCACAAAGAGAGACGCGGGGAAGTGAGTGAGGAGTGGGGTGGAGGGTCGCATAAGTGGGTGAAGCCTTTAGTATCTACCTACTGTCAGGACAGACGTCACGTCAAGACCCACTCATCCTCTACCTCGCCCTCTTCCTCTTCACTCTTTCTTTTCTTTTTTTTTGACAATGAGCTGACAGCAAAGAACAAAAGGAGACATAATACATGCAAACACTCCTCTCCCTGCAGTCAGGAAGGAGAGAAGGAGAGGTATGAGTAAGGCATAATATGCCAGATAATTGCCATAATCAAATTATTTGTGAAAAAAAAACATTTAGACAGCCTACAAAAAGGCAAACTTTGAGAAACATTACAGCGTTAAATCAAGTTTAAAGTGAGAAATCTAATGATTAGTTTTGAAAAGATGTTAAAAGTTAAAAGTGTCCTCATCTTGTGTTCAAAGAGTGCAGACCGCACCACCAATAATAATCCATCCTCAGTAAGGTGACAGCTTTATAATGGCAACAGGAATTTGTAGTGATCTACAAAGACATTCTCCACAATTAGCACTTAGCTAAACAATGTAGCTATACACTGCAGTTTGTTGGAATAGTAGTACAGTATAAATTCTTTAGCCATTTCATATATTAACCTGACCTAGCAAAAAGTTGAATTGCAATGCTTAAGCAATTGGTAATTGCTAATACATTTTTTATTTTTACAATACCCTAGGAAGTTTCCAGAACATGTTGTTTGAATGAATAATTTTATAAATCCAACATTTCCAACATGAGAAGTCAAATGCGCAATCTGCTAATATGCTAACAAAACATTAGTTGGCTAAAAACCATCACATTTCACTATGTGATATTTTTATTAGCAAGCCAATGTATGTCTGCTATTGTGTTAGCTACACTTAATGTCCACATTCTATTGCATTGTAGACTGGACTGCCAAAACATGTAAGCTATCCAGCTTAATTTGTAGAAATACAATACTATAAAAATGACATTTGGATATTTTGTTGCTAATGCTAATTCTGTATAGCTGCATTGAAAGTTGTCCTGCTGATGTGATCACGTCTTATTTGCATGCATCATTACTGACATCCTTAAAAACAACTTTAGTTCAGTATCGAACTAAAAGTAAAGTTTGAGAAGTAGTAGCTAAATGCTAGCTACAACAATTTGACTGTTAAAGGTTTATTTTAGCACCTGATGTACCTTTTGTAGTTAGCTAAGCCACTTCGTCATTATCAAGTCTACACTTTGCACAGTTCAAAACGGAGCTAATGCAAAGCATTCGTCACCACGTATGCAGATGATGTTATCATATTAACACTAATCCATATAGGTTTTTATTGTAAATGTTAATTAAAAACTGCAGAGGTCATGCAGCAGATGTAAAGAGCAATAATTATGATGTTTACATACAGATTTAACAGGGGAATTCACAGATGCGGGGATTATATAGCTTCCACAACAGTGCCTGGCTTGTCCTTTTGGCCGGCCTCACTTATTCTGCCTACGAGATAATTAATGGTTGCAGAGTATTACATATATTAGAGACCTCTACACACACACAGTGATCACACTCAGCCAGTGATTTCAGCTGTGGTAATTAAAGAAGTGTTAGCTGTGAGTGAATAAAAAATGCATCATTCCTCTTCCCTTCATTTGAACTCCCCCTCCTCCATTCTCTCCGCTGGTTGTTTCTTCTTCTTCTTCTTCTTCTTCTTCTTCTTCCCATTCCTTTTTCATTTATCTCATCCTTTCTCCCATCCTCATCTTATTCTCCTTCATCTTCCCCTTTTCTCTTGCTGATCTCCTCTTTTCCCCTCCTCATCCCCATTATCCTACTCCTTCCCTATCCCTGTTGTTTCTCTCTCCTCTCCCTCATTTCCTCTTTTATCATTGTCTCCCTCCTCAGCTCCTCCTCTCTACCTCCATCCTCTCCTCTCCAGTATTCCCCAGAGATGAACCAGTGTGTGCAAGCTGTTGCAGTAAGAGCAGCCCTGGTAGTTTAGCACGGATGAGATATATATATATACACTTAGTGTGTAGACACTTGAAAACACACACTTTGTTTCCGGCACACACACACACACCTTGTCTGACACTGCAGGTGCTGCATCAAGATAAATGAGCCGTCATTAGCCAATCAGGTCAACCGGTGGGAGGGCGATGGAATAGCAAGGAGCGAGATCATCTTGTGGAGGTCAAGCCTATGACAGGGGAGATGTGTGTATATGTGTGTGTGTGTACCACATGGTGATATTGAGAAGGAGGATTCCCTGATTAGATCTGAGCTATCACAAACTTTTCTTCCTCCTCTCCTCTTCCTCCTTGCTGCACGAGCTTCCCCTTTCTTCCCCCCCACCCCACCCAGCACTCCTCTTGGGAAGTAGAGGAGCACTGAAGACTGTTGTACTGCCATTTGACAGCCTAATTGCTATCTGCGGCCTGTATTTTTTTTTATCTCTTCATCGGCGACTCTTTATCGGCGACTCTTCACAACGATAGGAGACGGATGTTGAGGATACAGTCTGGTTTCCACAGGAGGAAAATGTAGACGGTTCTCAGAGGTAGTTGTTCAGGGAAAAGGCTATGAATCCAATTAGAGAGAAAGTTAGACTGGCATATATTCTCATTACAGCACTGTAATCAATCAATGTGTGTGTGAATGTGTGTGTTTGCCCTCTTAACATTTAATGCAAATGTATTTATGCATAACATGCTCATTCTCACAGCTAATGTGCTGCTGAGAACGAAGAAAGGTAAATGATTAACCCCATTGGAAAAAAAAATCTTCCTCATACTCTTTCTCTGGGAATGTATGTTTGTGATGTCCAGCAGGCTTCTTTGATTACTAATCCTTTCTCTGGCCTCACTTTCTGTCCTGTGTTCTTTTTTTTCTCTGCCCATCTCTCCGCTTTCCTCTCATCTCCCCTCGTTTCTGCGCTCGCCTCTCGCGGCCCGTTGCCATGTCTGCATTGTGAGAAGCTTACAGGAAGATATCTAGGGCAGGGTGCCCTCTTCCCCCGTCTCTCTGTCTGTCGCTCCCACTCTCACCTCTGCTTTTATTTTCTCTGATTTCTTCAACTTTTCATGAAATACAGTAACATCAGTAATATTCGGATCATTTGTTGTTGTTATTATTACATAGATGTAGTGCCACTACAAAAAGTGATGGGATGTCAACAAATGACTGGTCATTTGAAGACACAACATGTTGTTTTTTAGCCCACATTATTCCATACAAATGAATGGAAAAAAGGATCAACAATAATTTAGTGGTAAAGACAGGACGTGTATGTGAAAGTGAGCCCCTGAAGGGTCATAGTAAGAAAAAAAGGCAACAAAAAAACAACAGTACCTATACATGGGAGGCACATAGATTCCAGCTTTGTCTCAAATACGAAGAAAGTGCTACTCTTTGCCAATAAGAAAAACTAAGTGAGTTTAATTCATAAAGTTCCAAAAATGTCTGTCTTGACCTTGCAAATGTAGTTGAAACTCTAGTGCTGTTTTTTCCTTTCTCCATGTCCCTTCCAGGCCTCTGTAGAATCTTCTCTTGAAGCTTTTTTTTGTAAATGCACTTTGTCCTTTACTACTCAGTGCTCTTGGCATAGGTAGCTTGTAGCATGTCTTGAGCCTGCTCCATTAATCAGCAGTAGCATACTTTTCCTTCTCCACCTCTTTTTGTTTGTGAGACCGCTGTGACTTTTCTGTCCTTTTTCCTGCTTTCTCTCTCACTCACTATCTTTCTTTCTTTTTTTCTTCCTCTCAGTTTCAGGTAATCTGTCCAACCAGCTGAGGCAAGAAATCTCTCAACCGCAGCACACATACACAAACTTCTCTCTCTCTCTCTCTCTCTCTCTCTCTGTCTGTCTGCCGCTCTCTTCCTCTCAGTGTCCACAGCTCTTGTAAGGGTTCTGCCATTGCCTTGCAGCATTATTGTTCAGCACGTTCCTTAGCTTTGCAGAGGAGCGCTGTGGTTGGCCAGACAGTTGTTGTAGTGCTACTGAGACCTCGTAATCTCTCTGCTCTGTATGCGGCGGGCTTGTTAAGCCTTATTCCCTCACTGGGGAAAGTGGAGGGTATAATTAATGTACCTCTTGTGCAGACCTCAGGATCACCTCGCCGGCTCTATGTGTCGCTGCAAAAAAAAAAAAAAAAAAAAAAAAAAAAAAAGCAAGCCAGACACCTACAGAGATAACTTCTCTCATGTAACAGGTCAATTAGTTCCGTGTACAGTTGGTGACTGTGTGGACTTTCTGGTGCAAGCTGCTTGAAATTCCAAAAGACATTTCTCCACCTAGCAATTTTAAAGGTAAGAAGAAGTACATGCTGGCTTACCTGATCATGTTGTTTAAGAGTGTCTGTGGATCAGCAATCACAATTTAGAGGATGTTAGTCAAGTGATAGTAATAAAGGGTGCAGAGTTAGCATGGCCAACAGAGCTAAGAAGCGTCTTTTGGCTAGCCATGTTTTAAGATGGAAGAAGAAGGCACAGGATTGTACAAAAGATGTGCGATATAGACAGTCCTCTCTAGAAAAAAAGTGATTTTGTGGAGAAAAACATACAGCTTGATGAAGGTTTGGATCCTTTCTGGCATTTGAGCACCTGTGCTGAAGTGTGATGTGACTACTCTTCTGGAGTTCTTTAGAGGCATTTACCACATAGACAACTGCAACAAGCAGTTACTGTTCCCTTCCACCCGTTAAGTGACACCAAATCCACTTCTGAAGGACGTTTATTGTTGAGTAACTACACAATTTTACACTATTTGGTTGTTTTTTTATGGCGAAACATAAGGATCTATTGTCTGATCGGCTTTTAACTCTGAAGTCTAGGGTTATGCTAAAAGAATGGGCAGTGGTGTTATTCATATGCTGTTTGGTTGATAACAGGTTGCTGAGACCATGATACAGCCAGGCAATGTATTGAGGTACAAGGTAAAGCCATTTTCAACTAAGGTGGATCAAAATTTATCAACACTGTTTGTTGTTAAAAGTAATGTCATTAAACCTTCCGTGTTATTGTGAAAAAAAAAAATCTCAGGTGAGGACATTGGACCCATCCTTGGGGGGTGGGGGGCAGACCTAGGAGCAGGTGGAATGACGGTGCGGGTGTATCTGCGAGGTGGGGTGGGGGTGTGGGACACACACAAAGCAGTGGCCTGTGGAGAAGAGAGAAAGCTCCTATGTGTTATGGAGTCAATAGGCTCTTTGTTCGATGGGGCCTGGGAGACAGTTAGCCATGAGGACACACTGAGACTCACTCTAACACACCATAACAGACACACACACACACACAATTTAAGTACCTGACTCTGACAGGATGTCATTCAATCTCCAACGTACCTGATCACCTTCTTTAAAAACCTTATCGGTTTTTTCCTCTTCCTGGACATATATGCGTCTTTCCCTCCCTCGTCGTGCCCTCCTCAGCCTCAGCCTCAGCCCAGTCTTTGTCTTTAGAACAACAGAAAACCTTAGCTTGGCTTTTTCAGTCCTTTCATTTATCTGGGCCGAGAAGGGGTGGGGGTGGGGGGGAGTTAGGTCTACCTGAGATCTGGACAGAGAGCATTTTGTGTTGTGGACAAGGGAGCAACAGACAGCAAGAAGGAGAAGAGAGAGAAACAGTGGGAGGGAAGGAATGTTAACAGAAACAGGTAGATACCAGGATCAAGTGCTGGAATCCGTGATACACACTGGTGGAGGGTGAAACGAGGGGAAGAGGATGGTTGCCTCGGCAAGAGAAAAGGCTTGGTTAAAAAAGTGCAGAGGACAATCAGGAAAACACCATAACAGCGAGAGGGGAAATGTGTCCTGGACTGCTGTGAGTAAATCTGCAGGCATTTCTGATCACTTTTAAAAAAGCAATCTTTGAATTCTGTGTTTGTACCACTGCTGCCTTTAATGACCTAAAAAAAAGGCTGCACGGTGGGATTTGTGAGGCCAGTGCAGGATGAAACCTCTGGTTTATATACACCGTGTAGAGAGCGCTTGATGGGAAATGTTCTGGACGGGAGGTTTCTCAGCGGCTACTTATATTCCATGAGAGGAAGTCAGGCACATGTCAGCACGGATCACACTCAGGATTTCTGCTTTGTATGTATGTGTGTAAGTGAAGGCAGGCTAGGTATAAATAATGGATAAAGGGTCTAATAAGCTTTCTGTGGAACGTCTCTGGGCTGTTGACCATTGGGATCAGCATTAGGATTCTGTCACTCATACTCACACAAGGCACAACACTCAGCTTATCTATGGTCTGTGCACACACACACACTCACAAACACACACACACATACATTGGCGTGCGCCCCGGCAAACACTGATCACCTTATCTCGACATCCAAACAAGAAGATAACAAATAAACCACATTGTCTGTTTCCACAGAGGATCTCGATAAGACACAAATCAGCTTACACATGCGGACAAATGCACACACATGTATAAGTATATATATATAAGGCACATACGAGAAGGCAGAGAGCGAGTTTTCACAGGGATGAGGTTGAAAAAGACGGATTAATACAAGGATGGATGACTTTGACATTAATCCTACCTGCTTCAAACTCTCTCTGACTGCCCCTCTCGCTTTATTCTCAAACTCCAGCTTTTTTTTTTATCTCTCATTTTCTCTTATCTCTGTGTGCTTTTCCAGCCTTCTGACTTTCCCATTCCCATGCCCTGTTGCTAGAGCAGCCACTCAAAAGGAGGGAATCCCCCCTCTAAACCTCAAAGTAACTCTTTGTTTACCAGTTCCAGAATATACAGATACTACTGTCTGTTTGTGACTTAAAATGATCACATTGTGTGTTTGATGTATTTAAACATCACTTTTTGAAATACATTTGCTCTTTGTGTATGGTAAATACCAGGCTAAATGCCAGTTAGCATAGCTTCATAAGAATGTCATGTGTGAACTGATCCACAAGACCTAATATTTTTAGGCTAATGTAGCTATAGCTCATGGAGTAGGCTATTAGGTGTTGCTCTTAAAATTAGCAGGCAATCTTTACCTTTGCATTGCACAGTTTTTATTTAAATGAAATTATATATTACTTGTATTGAGAATCGATTATCAGCTTCCTGGGAGCATCCCTTAGTCTGATGACTGCTCTCAATATTTTGTAACCCAGAACCATCTGCAAAGAGTTTAAAAAAGAGCACACACTTTTGAAATATGTTTGGCTTTTTGGCTGGGTGGACCATCTTTTTATACTGTCTATCATAGTCACAAGCCTGTGGCTATATGATACTATAAAATCCAGAAAATTAAAAACAGGAAGGAGAGACATCCCTAGCTTTAAAGGTGGTGATCTTGTATTTACTATAGTATGCTGGTGTAGGCTACCTGCTGTCTTTTTGCTATGCTATGCTAACCAGCTGTGGGCTGTGACCTTGCATTGACAGGAAATACGTATCTGATTTAACTCTGCTGAAGAGTGGAAACACATATTTTCCACATTTTCCAACAGTGACATCAGTTTCTGCAGCCTGTTTCTCAGAGGTATATGCTTGATATTTGCTCAAAGATAAGTCCACTTAGATTACCCAAAACATATTGTATTGAACACCAGAATGTTAGTCTTTTATTAAACGGATAAGTTGCAACTTGCATACCTGCACAGCCTGTCTCTGCTTCAGGTAGCTGTGCTTTTGTAGGTTGCGCCGATCATGTTGCCATAACAACGTAATCCTTGTCAAAGTCACTCCTGTCATTACACCTGTACCCATTTATCCTGCAGCCAACAAGCGGACAATTATAATACAGATATTAAGGTGTAATTATGAATCCTTCTATGAGTGGTTATACTTGTATGTTTAAATGATATAATAATCTCAAAATGTACAATTGTAAATTGATGGGTTGATAAGATAATTTCACTCTCAACTACCCTATCAGCCTAAAATACATTATCAGTCCAGGGGAGCCTAAAAATCTCTATTGTTCAAGCTGACTGAGCCAATTAGCCATTCTGTGGCTGGGATAGTTGGGTGTATCACTGCCTTGAAATGAATAATTTACAAAGTGAAACTTTTATCAGAGTATTAAATTATTCACATTCACTGCTGATCCTTTTTTTTTTCCTCCGCAAAAAGTGATCAGTCTTACCCCCAGTTTGGATCCCACCGCACTTGTGGCTCAGTCATTTATTTGTGTATTTGTGGATGCACGCGGGCAGCTCCGCCTCCCACTCTCTCTCTCTCTCTCTCTCTCTGTGTGTTTGTGTGTGTTAACGTTGACTCATCCGTTTTCAGCCAGTTAATAATTTAGAGGGTCTGCGGGCTGCGGTTTCATCTGTCTCATCTCACTGCGCTCTCGCCATGTGAATGAACCCCGCGGAAGTTACACACCGCCAAAAACAGAGGGCACACAACGACTGCGATGGCTGGCGGGGGGGGGGGGGGGGGGGCGTGGCGAGGGAGGGATGGAGAGTGTGTGCGAGTGGCTGGAGGGGGGTGGGGGGAGAGAAGAGGAGGAGCAAGAGTTGAAAGTGAGTGGAGAAGAGATGGAAGGACAAGGAGGGGAGGGATTGGAGGATACATGGGAGACAAGAAGGATACACAGTGGTGAGAGGTGTCTCAGCACTGTTGTAAATCCTCTGCAGGGCCTTGTAAGCTGTCAGACAAGCTGAGGGTGTTAGAGGCGTGACGTGAGAGCTACACACACACAGATCAGATTGTGGAGAGAAAAGTTTACTCCTGCTATAGGCGTGACTGGCTCGCTGCTGTGTTTTATGGCTTTCTATTCCTATGTGATTTTCTCTGGCATGTCACATAGGGTCTAAAGCCATTGGACACAGAGTGGGAGATCTGCAAACAAGGATTAGATGGGATAGCAGGGAAGGGATGAAAGAGGAGCACATGGGGGTTTAATAGTATATATGTACACACACACACGCACACACACACACACACATATATATACTGCATGGCCTGAGGCATTTCTGTCTCTGCTCGCAGGCAGCCCAGAGTTGAGCTAAGCTAATTGTCCCCATATGAGACAGGTTAAAGTGTGCATCAATCCCTAAAGCCACACACACACACACAGACACACACACACACACATGAATTTTATGTTTGGTCTGTGCCTGTGTTTTTGTCACCCACTCTCTCACTTGCCTCACACACACACATGCACACACAGAGTATACTCTCCCCAGCCGGGCCTGCTGGTGCTGCTGACTCAGGTTGGTACTTAATGAAGCTCTCAGTTTCACCGTCTCCTAATCTCAGTGCTCATTTGTGATTGGCTGCGAGCACGGTAGGGAAAAAATGTTAACGTTGGGAGTTTAGTGAGCCTTAAAGACTACTTTTCCTGTGTGTGTGTGTGTGTGTGTGTGTGTGTGCTGATGGGAGATGGAGACACACTTGGATTGAGAGAAAGAGGAACTGAAGTGCAAATATGGATATGGGGGAAACAAATTGTGAAAAGAAGCGTGATGTGAACAGGTTTTTCCTCCTTGTTGAGCGACAGCGCTCAATAGACCGCCGTGCTAGTCTTTACTGCAGTGAGTGTGTGTAGTGACCTATTGACTGAACGTCAGTAACTTTCCCTGTACTGGGTTTCTTGCTGAGAGCTCCGCAAAAATGTGGAGAACAAGAACACAGACTAACACGCTACCTTGAGTAATGTGTCGACAGCTGTCTGTTAAACTAGATTAAACCAGAAGCTTGATGTTTATGGTACATAAAATGATGAAGACAACAACGCTAGCTGGGACGTTAATTCTGTGAAGACTGTGAAAATGCCAGAGTGGCACAGATACAGGAAGTGCTTTCATTTTTTAGAAGATCCATTCACTCACACTCTGCACTCTCATAACTCACAGTGCCTCCTATTGTGTATACTATATGAATAATATTTCGTAACTGGCAGCATAATTCATAACAAATGTCACTTACAATGTGAATTGTTGACATTATAAATTGCTTGACTGGCATATTCTCCACAACAATTGTGGTTTGAGTGTAACCTAGAATAAAGCCACCACCACCACCCAAATGTTTCCATGTTTAGGAACATTCATGACAAGAAAGCCGCTCATTGACAGTAGCGAAGAATACTCCTGGGACTCCTCCCACAAAGCAGCTATGTTGCTGTAGCTTTTTCTATCTCCAATTTAATATAACCAGATTTTCACTATGGGGGTTTCTCATGGAATAGATAAGGTGCAACACTGTGGCTCACTGGGAGCCTCACTAATATTATATAAGACAGAAAAAACGAAAATTGCTAGCTAAAGATGAGCATTTTATGATGCAGAACAACAGCATATCCCAAAAATTAAAACCCATATCATGATCATTTGAGGGACAATGGTAGATGTGGCTGGTAGTGTAGGAAGTTCAGAACCTGAATTTGATAGCAGAGCTCTGACATGCCTGCCAGAGCTGTTTGATGTTTATACTGGACTGAAAGCAGTCCACTGGTAAAATTCTCTCGTTTCATGTACGATCCAGCTGCTTGGCTAGTCTGTTTAATCCAAAAAAATCCTAGATTGTGTTAAAGGATGAGAGCATTCATGCTACTTACCCACGCACACACAATTAGAAGAAATCATCTCTTCATCAGAGCTTGGTTAACAGTTCACATCAGAAACTGAGCTCACTTTGCCTCCACATGTAAAAAATAATGAGTCTCCTTTCTTCTTCTTTTGATTCCAGATATCTGTGTATGTTCAAAGAGCTCCTCAGCAGATTGCTAGATGAAGGGGGGTATGTTCTAAGGTCTGTCTTTATCTCCCTCCGCAGGTCCGCCACGTGGCTACGGTGCGTCAGCTAGGCCATGCCCTTCACCTGCGCTTGCTTCTGTGGCCTGAACGGCTTCTGCCGCAGACGGAAGAAGAAGAAAAGGGAGCAGTTGGAGGAAGAGGAGGGTGAGGAGGTAGAACAGTGGAGGGATCAGGAGACAGAGGTGTGACAGGAGCGCTGTCAGGCGAGCTCACCGGGGCTTTACCCTTTAATGGACTCACTGGGATGCACGGCCTGGCTCGCTGCTTGGTGATGGTAAAAGTGGGCTTCAGCAAGCACAGGCTTTTTACTTGATAAGTCTGAATTTGCACCAGATGCTCTGTTGTAATGGTATCTGTGATTTCAGGTTCTACTTGTTTTCTACTTTTTAATTGCCTAAACTCAACAAACCGAGCCATAAAGTGAATCAGACTGATGAAAATAAAAACCTGTGAACTCTCAGCTCATCCCCATTAGCAATCGCAGCAGCACTCTAATTTTCCCTTGGCAGCTGACTGAGAACTTTTTTGCTGGTGTTATTATAAAAAAAAAAACATCATTTCTTATCTTTTTGATTAATTTCTTGCTGTAGCCCATGTGCTTGTACCATGGTGTGAAGAGGCTACCGGTAACGCCCCATCTCACAGTAATCACAGCTCTTCCAGCTCTTGAATTGGAACTCCTCACCTACCTGCTCATGTCAGATCAACTTAGTGAAAACTTCAGCCTAGCGAGAAAGTGTATAGTAATTTCCTGAGTCATCCATGGAGGGCTGGAGCCCATCTCGGCTCTTCACGCTGAGCTGGGCTCGATCTAAAGCAGCTGTCCAATCAGCGACTTAGCTGGAGTGTGAAGATAGCAGTCATAGGTCAGAGTGAGGGGATTTTTTTTTTTTGCCAGGAGTTCCTCCTCTGATGCCGTCGCGTCTCATTAAAAAGCAGGGAAGTAATTACAACTACACGCACACACTGATGCAGAGCCATCGATTAATGTCCCCCTGTGGGAGTGGAGTGTGTGTCCGTAAATGCCACTGCGGTGCACTTCCACCTGTTTGAGTGTATGACTCAGTGAGTGTGTGTGTGTGTGTGTGTGCTTGTATTTCATCTCAGCTGCAACAATAGACTTTCAAAGCTGAAACAAGTGGTTAAGATATCTACTCAGCCTGCTATAGTGCAGCCTTTCCAAAATGCACATCAAGTCACAAAGACAAAGACACACACACAGGTCTCATTAGCATGTGTGATTATGCATGGCACGTCCAGTCAGGCAGTGGAGATGTAATTAACCTTTTCCAGCAGGAAACAGATGCCTGGATGTAACACACACACACAAACACTCACAAACGCAGACACACACACACACACGTCTGCTGTCAGGGAAACAAAGCCAACGTCACGGTGTCACGGAAACAAAGCCCCAAAAGCGCCGCCTGGCACTCTGTGATAATCCCCTCACGCATATTTACATTCAGGGCTTAGAATACGCCTCGGTGCCGCCGTCTCCACCCCTCCTCCATCCCTCCTCCATCCCTCCCTACTGCCTCCCGCTGCAGGCTCTGCTCCCGCCTCCATCCTCTACCTTTCGGCCTTTCCTTCCGCCGTCATTCTCCCTCCTCCTCCACCTCCTCTTCCATCTCCCCTTAAACTCCCTCCTAGGTCGGATTCTTCTGTCTATTATCAGTGGATAGTACATGGCCTTGCATGGCAGCGCCCACAGATTAGCCCTCTCTTTCTTTCTCTGACTCTGGATATCAGGGATTTCTTCAGGCAGGCAAAAAGCTGCTTTACGACAGATTAATGGACGACCCTGATTGTGTCTGTCGGTGTGTGTCTGTGCCTGCATGGAATAGATTGTCTGTTTACTCATTCTCCCGCTACAAGCGGCGAAATGAGACAAAGCTAAAGCCATTTCACAGTATAGAGCACCTATTATGATTCACTGTGTTACGACGCAGCCCTAATGAGAAAGCGAGAGAATAAGAGGAGGAGGAGGAGGAGGAAGAGGAGGAAGAGAGGCGGTAATGAGAGCGAGCGTTGGATACGGAAGAGGGGGGCTAATGCTAGACAGAGCAGTCATGCTAATTGGCTACAGTGGATAACTTTCTGAAGCAGGGGATGAGTGTGTGTGTGTTTTTGGAGGAAAGAGTGAGGGGGGGGTGGCGGCGAAAAGAACAGCCCGATCTGTCGGCATTACACTCGTTTAACGCTCCTTCCATTTCACCTCTTTAATGAGAGGAATATTCGCTCCAGTAATGGTGAAAGGCTTAGAATTGGTAACGATTTGTTGCACACACACACACACACACACACACATGCTTGGAGGTGGCGAGATGTGGTGGTGGCAGTGCGGAGTGGGAAATAGTGTTGACAAGAGAGTGTGTGTGTGTTTTTCCTAATCCCCCACAACCCACTCTTTTGACCACTGGAAATGTTGGTCCTTACGTGTGACCAAAAAACTGCTGGGTCTCACAATTGACAAATGCAAGAATGAGTGTGTGTGTGTGTGTGTTATCCCTCAAGCATCACAACCCTCTCCTTTATGGATCATGGCAATTTTCAGGGATTGTAACTCAAGGACAAACAGCTAAAAATAGAGGGGTGGTGTACGACGTTAGCGGCGGAGAGGGGGAGGTAAAAAGGGAGGCAGGGATGGAGGGAGGTGTGAGGAGGAGCGGGCGAGTGGGGGGGGCGGGACGAAAACGAGTCCTGTCGCATTAGATTTGGGTCAGAAACGAGGGAAGAGCCGACGAAGCGGAGAGTGTTACAGACGGCTGGGAGATTCATCACTTGCTGCTCCTTCAACACCTCACCATCCACACACACACACACCTGCAGAAGGGGGAGGGGTGATGGGAGCAAGGACGCTGGGAGAGGAGGGGTGGAGAGGAAAAGGTGGTAAACCGCTGGAAAGACAAAGGAGCTGTGGCATGACAGAAGTAGTGTAATATGAGAGAGACACTGAAGCACAGCTAGGTTAGATAATATTCTAATATTAATATATGCCACTCTATCCAAGGCCTTTTGCTGTATAATGAGAGCATACATATATTCATGTGGTGAATGATCCCAGTAGAGAAGGAACTCTAATGTTGAGGGCCTTACTTCCCAGTTGCATCAGAGGCCTTGTTCCCAGTAAAAGGAATATTCTGACATTTTTGGAAAGTGTGTGTTCAGGATTGAGCTAAAATAAAAGGAGCTACATCTGCTGGAATTCAAAAAGCCGAAGAAATATATTTTTGGAAATTTTCAAACTATTCGCTATTATTAAGTGAAAAATTAACCAAGGCTAATTAGGAGGACTTTGATGCAGAGCACTGATAGACTGGTGATAGAATCATGAGGCAAGCATTAAGGCCGGACGCTTAAAGCTCCCTGTAGTCCGTCCTGGAGCATCAGAGCAGGGAATGAGGGGAAAGGCGTGGTGAGAGAGGAGATAAAAAAAAAAACAAGCAGAGAAGGAGGAGGAGAGAGATATATAGTGTAATCGAGACTGTAATGGGTTTTGTCAGGAGCACCTGTCAGGGTCAAATTAAAATGGCTTAGGTGAGAGAGGAAAAGAGGGATGAGAGGATAGGAGAGCACAGAAAGGGCCGATTGGAGTCAGGATCCCGGTGAGGAGAGGCCCTCGTCCATGGCAGCCTCACCCGATTGCCAATTTGTGCCAGTCTACAGACATCAAACGCCAATACCAGCCACACAAACGCCTCTGATTGGATGAGTGCTTACCGATCAAAAGCACCCATACACACCCTATCTCACACACACACACATACACACATGCACGGACTCACGCTGACAACCCACCTACGCCGGCTGATTGGACACATCTAGCCGCTTAACAAGGTGTCCACGGTGCAGACCTGAGCGTGTGATTGGAAGATAAAAACCGCCGCCGTTAAATATCTAATTCTCCCCCACGTCTAGATGAAATAAGGTGCAGCGCTGATAAGATTGCAGCCCGCTGTGCCAACCTCAGGTCTGCGCCATGTTCATTACCAGCCCCCACCAAACCCCCTTACTGACCACGACCAATCCTATCTCGATTTGTGTTCTCCTGCCAAGCCCCAAATGCTCTGTTTGTGATGAAAAAGCAATTCTGACACCCTGGAGACTTGAGGTCAATGCCTGAGGAGCGATGAAATTAAATTGAGAAAAATGTATTTATAAATGGCTGCTAAAGCTGCGCATGGTAATTTAACACGCTGACAGGCCCCAAGACGTAACTGAAATTTAAGACTTTACTGCCGAAAAATTCTGTTACGGTGCTGTCAGTAAATGTTGATCCAGAGATGTGAAAGAGAGGTTTAGATCCCTCACCTCGCTGACAGAGCTCTCACTCCAAGGTGTTTAGGGTTCTCATTTTAATCAAATATGGTGACATGCAGGCCAAAAACGGAAAACTAATTTTCAGCTGAAATGAAAACTAGGCATACATTTTAATAATATGTACATTGCACCAGTCAGTATGCATGTATATGGCAAGATTTATAAAGTGAAGTGAACAAAAGGACAAACTGTGACTCCAGAATGCACTGCTCCCACCGGTTCTACAGGCTTATCCTGACAGGTTTTTAGACTGGATATTTTGCAAATTCAACCATAAATTATTATTAATATTGCCGCAAGGGTACTGAATTTCTGGAAGCATGCAGAATCAGGCACTGAGGAAAATCCTGTTATTTGGTGAAAATCTTTAACATAAAGAATCTTTCCTTAGGCTGAATAAACTGGTTAAAAATCCTTTGGAATATTTAGGAAACTTTTTTGAGAAATTTGGAAAGTTATGTAAGAAAAACTACATGGGAGTAAGTAAATCTCATGGACTCCCTTGTCTAAAAAACCAAAGGAATTTTTACATTTTTGTGACATTTGAAAATAACCTAAGCTAGTTTAGGCTGCTGGAACCAGGACACCTCACTTTAGGGGTTGTACCAGGCACTGGCAACTAGGTGGAGATTACAAGGCCAGCCCGGGACCCGGTGGAGGGATCACTTTCTCTGGCTGGCCTGGGAGTGGTTAGGGATCTCCCAGGAGAAGCTGGAGGTAGTGTCTGGGGACAGGGAGCGTCTCTGCTCTCCCTGTCGCTACCACGACCCTGATGGACTAGGAAGTTTAGAAAAATGGATGGATGAAAGGATGGATGAGCTAAGATAATACACCTTGTTCAGTAAAATGAATGTAACTAATGAAATGCACAGATTAAAAGCTAATGTTACAAATGAACTACAGCAGGGTCACATGACCATTATGTCACCACCAAATGTACTCCTCTTATCTGTTTGAACAAAAGCAATGTTAATGCTTTTACAGGTTCTATATTGGTGATTGATAATGAGAGTGGGCCCTACAAATCCCATAATGCCGCTCAAGTGAGAAAAATACAATCTTGGTGACATCATCAGGGATCACCCAATGCCTCCACCTTGGCAGAACTTGAGTCCATTTAAGTCCTAGTTAAGAATCTAGTGGTCATTCCTTCATTTATTTTCTTGATGTTAGTTAAATGATGGCTTATTAGTAAATTTAAATATTCACTGCCATTGTAGTTTTGGTGCACCAGGCTGTAAACATGTTGCATGAAGGTCTGTGGGGATTTTGGCTACTTGAAGATCTGCAGCTTCTAACTTCAGTATTACTTGACAGCCCTGTTTCTTTTTGTGTGGTTGTAGAGTTTGTAAAATCTTTAAGGTCTATTTGCTGTGTTTTATAAGAACAAACACAGTAATAAAGCACAGAAAAAGTCTTTTGATTTAAATCCCTGGTGTCTCTCTTTGGCCTTCATGGCTGACTGGAAGAATAAAAGAAATTCTTCAAACAGAGGTTCTTGCTGCTATTACTCTTCTGCTCAAATTAGCAAGGTATTCCACCTCCTCTGTTACCTTGGGCAACCGATTATTTTAATTACTCCACTTTGTGGAATATAATCTGGTTCACTGCGATAATTTGGGTATTGGTGCAGTTTTACTTAATAGTGTCAGGATTTAATAAGGGTAATATGAATTTATAGTTGGCTGCATATTTGCCAAAAAAATGTTCAATTTATGTCGATATTAAGATGCTGGAAACATCCTGGAGTTTTAGTGGGCTGAAGGTTAAAGGAGATGCGCAGTAAGATGGACACTTTTTCTCATCAGCTCAGAATCCTCCATAACTCTTGACAACTTATACAACTGCCCTGGGCTATTCCGCGGACACTGTTATGTTATTTTATACACTGAAGCCGGTGTGGAAGTGAGAGGAAAAATAGGGTGTATATTGAGCTGTGTTTTCAAGTGTGCGGTGGAAAACTTTTCTAATTGGCTGGTGGCTATAAATAAGGTCAGGTGTTTCACATAACTGATGCCAAATCGCCACCATCAATGGGAGATAAATCAATTCTTCTCTGGCTTTTCTTTCTCTGACTCCTCTCTTCATCCTGCCCCACCTCCACTTTTTCTCTCACACCCTATTTCACACACACACACACACACACATTGGAGTGCACGGTGGGTCGATAGCCAGGCCGAGTATTGAACAGTGGCTGTGGTCTAAATGAGAGTTTGATTTCTCGTGGGGGGTGTTACCCCCATAACCGTGGCCATCAAGCCCAACACCCCCCCACCCCACCCCCCACTCCTCCATCCCCCAGCCATCAGGGACCTCTTGGGCTGAACGCTCATTGATGAAGTGCGTGTAAGTGCAGCGAGTGTACGCTTTAAACACCTTTTGATTTAGTTGTACTCAAGAACAATACTTTTCATTAGCGGCTGATGGCATTCATTAAGAGCAATTCAGCATGGCTGCTAATAAGCTGATCTGCTCTTGAACCCTTCATTCTCCTTTAAAGAAAAAAAAAAACACATTGTAGTTTGTTCACTATCCACGAACACACACGTCTGTAAGCTGCAGAGACATCCCTTCCATCCCACATGTGGTCAGAGCGGTTAAGCTTTAACACTGTGTTTGACAGGATTCGCACACACAACAGCTTATTTGTCTGTGTAAAGCTATCTCCTTCTTTTGGAGTTCTTATATTATTCATTTCTTTGCGGCAAGGAACAAGTGAGGCAGAGTGGAAAAACTGAGAAAGGACCTTTGACTGAGCAGAGCTGACGAACAGCTCGACATAGTGAGATACATAAACATGAGGTCAGAGAGTAGCGCGGCAGGAGACAGAGGAGGAAGAGGTGAGAAGTGAAAGGCAGATATAGTGCTTCAAAAAGGTTGTCTCTCATTGACAAGCTCTCAGTCTGTTCAGGAAATCCACAATCAATCAATTGCTTTGGCACAGCACGTATACACTCACAAATCAAGTATTTGTGGGGGGGGGGGGTCTGTGTGTCTCTGTGTGTGTGTGATGGAAGGAGGAAAGGATGTACTAGTGGTCTGCAGGAGAGAGTGTGTGTTTGAAATGCAGAACACGTCAAGAGTCCTAGGGAGCTCCTTTTTGCAGCAAAGCCTCATTAAAGAGACAGTTGCCTTAAAGCAAGGATATACTGCCAGACCACACACACACACACACACACACAGGTTAACAAAAACCTGATGCACATGCAGAAGCAGTTCTGAAAACAGTGAAAAAAATACAGGTGAAAGAATAAATGTCCTCCACTCTAATCCTTTTCTCCCGCATTTCCTCTCCTTGTTCTCCATATGAATAAAGTTTCATTTATCTACAGGCTGCCCACCCCACCCCCACCCCAACGTCTCACACTAATATTATATTCATGTATATTTGATTGTGTCAACTCTGTGGAGATTGGCTACGCTGTATCTTGTGTGCCTTTTAAAAATGCATCTATGAATAAATAATGTCTGTATCTGTTGATTGAAAAAGCCATATTGCCAGAAAGCCATGATGAAATGATAATGTAATATCTGTCCCTGAATAAAGCAAAGCACCACGCACACACACACACACACACACAGTTTTTTTTTTTTAATTCTAAATGAAACCTAAAGCTCTGCAACTGCACCTTACTCCACCTGATGACATTTTCTTGTACGATTTGCACTGCTGCTCTGAGTGTGTTTTAATAAAGAGGAAGCCTCTTTCTATACATCTGAGTGCTGCGTGTGGTTTGTATTAATAAAGAGGAGCCGGTCGTTTCCCCTGAGCACACCCTCCTCAACTCCCCTCCCCCTGCTGTTAATTGACAGTGATAGCAGAGACTCGTCTCCTGGGCTGATGCTGGGAGCCTAATAAAGATGCATTACTATGTGAAGCTGTGGGGGAATGATGCACATCGCCAGAAAAAAAACAAAAACAGCTCCACACACTGGCTGATTAAACTGATAAACTGCGCCAAAAAGAGCCAGAGAAGTAGGATGTAAATAATGAAATAGAAGAGTAGAAAGGAAGAGTCAGCAGGGGAGGTGAGAGAAGCGAAATCCCATTAGCAGCAGCTCCATGGCTAATGAATAAAATGCTAAGTTTGACATCGCCTGCTTAATTTCACAAATTCTTAATTGGCATGACATTTTAAGTTAAAAGCTCTGGCCTCTCTGCGACCCCACAGTGTCACTGTAAATAAAACACACACACATATACACAGACACACATTTGACAGGCAGCCGCTCCTGCTCATGTCTTTGATATACACTCATTAGCATAGCAACAGCGAGATGACCATCCACAAGGGATACAGTAACCCAGGCAACCGTGAGCTGGCCAGTCCAACTACGAGGGAACCGAATGGAGCTCCTTTCCTCCTCCTCCTCTTCCTCCAGTGTCTTCATCCTAATGATTCAACACTCACAGCTCTGAGCTAACATGCCACAAATATTTACACCCAAGGGTGTAGCAATGATTTGCAATTGTTACCCTGAGTGAGAAACATTTTTTTTCTTCTTCTTCTTTATGTGGAGCTCTAGTAATTTTGCTTTTTGGATCGCATGGAGGAGTTGGCCTAATTTTGAACACTGTGTCCAGTATCTGGAGGCTCTCTACAAGAAAAACACAGTTATACATTTGCATATGATTACAAGCAAGTCCAAAAATTAAAGAGTGGACACACTTTGTTTCTTGGTGCATATAATTTTGTTAGAAGCTGGGTGTTGAAGCTGGAGAAGATGTTTTCTAAATCAACTAACATGCTGTCTAAACTAAAGATGCTGGTTTTGGTGACTCCATTTTATAACGTCTGATGGCATTTAGTGAGTCAGAAAAGAAAAGAAAAGAAAAGAATGCATGTAACCTGGTTGGCAAGTCGTTCAATGTCTCTGATAACAGGACAGGTAGTCATTACATTACAGTGAAATGCTATGTACTGCTGTCCCCACTGCTGTCCCCACTAAATCAATGCAGCATACTGCTGAGGACTTGGTGAATGTGTATCTGAATACTGGGCAATATATGGAAAAATATCATATTAAACTTACATGCACGAGTGCTGGAATCTCCCAGGGTGTCAGAGTGATAGTCAGAAAGTTATGGGTGATGTCACAGACAGTTCATCCATCATCTGTTTTGCAGGTGGGAGTGTGTGATCCTCGAAGAAGTTTTCTTATTCATAAAAAATAGTTGACAAGAGGTTGTTCCTGGTTTGAACCAGGCTTCAGCCGTTCTTCGTGGAGTTAGCATGTTATTCAATACCCATGTACATGGGTTTTGTCTGGGTGCTTCAGCTTCCTCTAGCATACCAAAGACTGGGGGCCCTAAATGTGATTGTGAATGGTTATCTGTCTCTGTAAGATGATAGACCGGCAACCTGTCCAGGGTGTAGTTGGCTTGGAATAAGCTCCAGCCCCCTGCCCCCCTTCGAGAAAGTCAGTTAAGAAAACTGATGGAAAGTTCACATCCAAACTTACACAGGAACATAAACACCACTATATTCCAGATATCCTTCTCTTTAGCGACATTTACTGGTCCTCTCGGGGAAACCAAAGGTAATCCCAGGTAATCAAGTTATCCTCCGCCAACCTGCTCTATGTAACAGCATACTTAAAAGTCTTGGGAGTGACATGTTAAGAAGTGACTTTTGGCAGGAAGTAGCAGTCTATCTGATCATCTTTTCAAATAAAAATACCATAAACAGACTTGTTATTTTCCGTCTAATGGCACATCCAGAGCTATTTTTACTTTCTTTAGACAGCTCTTCAGATTGAGTGGGACACTGTAATAATCTCTCCACCCCCTTTTTACACCTGTACATGTCAAATATAGACAACGCTCTGGCAGTGTCAGTCTCTCTCCATCACTTGGCATAGAAACCTTGCAGAGTTTTTGAAATGCATATGGTGGATCCAGCACAGATGGATACCTCGCACTGGCAATTTTATTCCACCTGTCAGTGTCTATCCTTCCTCCTGCTTGACACGCACACACACACACACATGTGGGGGAGAGCAGTGGAGGCGGCTGTGCTGTAGTTAATTAGAATGTAACATGTTTTCTCAGTACTTTAGTGTGTGCGGGGGTTAATTGTGTGGGCAGAATGACTAGCTGTTTGTGTTAACTCAACACAGGCTATGTATGGGAGTGTCTAATAATAGAGACATGGACAGATTGGTAAATCCTCTGCCCAAGCAGAATAAAGTGCTGTAACTACATCTCTGGGTAAAGCAGCAGCAGCAGGAGAAGAGGAGGAGGAGGAAGAGTTAAGAAGAGGGAGAAATACAGAAATGCAGAAATGTTGTTCTCCATTAGCTGTTTGGGATTGTGAAAAAGGGGCATTGTTAAGTTATGGAACAGTGTTGTTGGGGTGTTTTTTCTTTTCTTTTCTTTTTTTACGGTGCAGACCTACTGCAGGCCTTCCAAAGACACGACTCTTTAATGAGCATATCGATCAGCGTTTCTCACACCTTCATTTCCACCACAGAGAGAAAGAAGAAGAAAAGGAGAGAGGGGGGGGGGATGAAGAGACAAAAGCCTTAGAGAAGCTTTAGACTCACAAAGTGGAGGTTTTTTTTTCTAAAGACCGCAGGGGAGTCGGCTTTGTGCCTGTAAAATTCAATTTACCTTTTCACAGATGGGCTATACTGAAGCTGGTATTGAGGTGCACAACTCATAAGCTGCTCTGAATGTGTGCGTGTTGCTCCATGTGAATATGTATGTGTGTGTGCAGGTACTCATTTTGTGTGAGCAACAGTGTAAAGGTACCCCGGTGTGAACCTGGGTTTTTCTCTCAGAGCTCCGTCTCGCTCCAGTCACTTCTCTGCATCACATTACTTCTCCACCTCCACCCACTGCAGACAGACAGGGTGGGTGGGAGAGAAAAACATAAAAAAACACACACACACAGCCGAATAGGCTGTCGGAGCAACTTAAATCTCTGAGATGTGTCTTCTTTGTTGACTTTGAGGGAGTCAATACTGTGCCGTTTGTGGGAGGTGGGGTACTGTTGTTAACATCCATCCCTGTGTCTCCTGGGTGTAGTGACGGTACTTCAGCAAACACTGTGATAATAATATGCTGTGTCAGCGGAACATCCGGCTCCACTTTGTGTGTGTGACTGTAGTTCTTTCCCTGACAAAAATCAATTCCTCTCAACGGCTGACCGGCTTTGGAACAAGCCACAGAAAACAACTGTGAATGACATGCTTGTTCGCACCGCTAAGTTTACTGGTGAAAATATTGACTTCAATGAAGTAAAAGTGGGAGCGCTGCAGGTGCTGCACATTGTGTGCACAACCCTTCCGAAGGCAAGGTGGTTATTTTGTATACAATAAAAATGAACAGAGCTGCTGTGCTACCTCAGTGCTTTGTGTTGTCTGACATACACTGCATTATTCACTCTTCAAGGGAAACTTCGTGTTAAAAAAAAACAAGGACAACTGTACTGATGATTACATGTTTCTCCTCTGGAAAAGGATATCAAGCTCCCTCCAGGTGTAAGGCAAGGGTTTGTGCAAGGTGGAGGAAGTTCAGGACCCGGGGGTCGATGGAGGAGCTTGTACCAAGTTGTAGTTGTGAAGAGGGAGTTGAGCCAAAAAGGCGGAGCTCTCAGATTACTGCCTAAAAGGTTTAATGACTGAAAGAAGGATGCCACAACTACAAGAGAGCCTACAAGAGTGGCTGGAGTGTGGAATTCAGGAATCCAGGAGGAATCACCTAGTTATGATCCTCCCTTTATAGGGAAGTGTACCAGGCATACTGTCTGGGCGGAGACTCTGAGGCTGACCAATTAGATGGATTATATTTTAGGCTGGTTTGGAAATGGCTGGAGATCCTCCAAGAAGAGCTGGAAGAAGTTGCTGGAGACAGTGAGGCCTCTGTGGGCATCTCTGCTCCCCCTCTTGCTACTATGATGCTGATGGACTAAGTGGTTTAGAAAATTGATGGCATGGCAGAGAAATTAGGTATACAAGTGCGAGGAAAACGTCAATGGAACCAGATAGGGAAAACCGAGCAGGGTCAACTGGTAGAGTTGCTGTCTGCAATAGCCAATCTCTTATAGATAGATAGATACATTTTACTTCTAAGCTTTGGGTTTACACATGAACAGAGAAGTCCTGGATGATGAAGGAATGAAGAAACTATAAATCCTATTCTGGGATTCAGCTCTACGGAACCACACAGCTTCTTGTATAATCCAGTTGCAGTGATTACAATATTTGTTCCATCATTCCATAGCACAAGAGTGCTGGATTTTTTTTTAGTTCTCTCCCAGATGAGCTCTATGTGAGAATTCACTGTGAAAGTCCAATCTGAGAGCAGTGGCAATTACAGGGACTTTATCCTGCCAGCTCCCATGTACAAAGTCTGTGTAACATCCACTTTGAGCCAATGAGTGAACAGAGCAGGGTAACTGCTGCGGCTGAAATTGATAGTGTGTATTGATGTTGAGTGTAGCTTCTTTATACTCTTTTCAGCTCAAGCCAAAAACACATGTCAACACAAAAACAATCATTACCCACGAGTCTTCCTCCTTCTACACTGCTGTGTTGAGGCACTGCCGTTTTAGTTTAAACCAAACTGTGTACTCAGATGTTTATGTACCTCTACCTACCTGCTTTCATGAAACAAAAAGTTAGCAACTGATTTGTCAATCTACAACCTAATACTGATTATTGCTACCCTTCAAGTTTGTAGGTAATTCTTGACAACATGACTATTTCTTGTCATATTTTTCATTAATGTCTCCTGGAGACATGCTAACTTTTTACTTTGTACTTCTATTTCCAGTTGACAGGTGACTTTTCAAATTCAATTTGATCACAAATGAATTATGTAACATTTTTCAACAATTTACAGCATACTAACTTTGGGCATTGATGGAAGCAAATTATTGCTTCCATCAATGTGCCCATTATGGTTCTTTGGGTAAATTGTAGTTTTGAGTTCTACACCTAATTTTGTGGTTGTGACCATAGACTGTGTACAAAGATGAACAATGTGCCTCTGTGTCTGCCAATTGTGCAAAGGCTGCCAAATACCTACCTGCTTCTAGACAGAGCTGCTGATCACAATGTTATTTCCTCCTTTTTAGCCAACAATAACTAAATCAAATGCGAATATAGTGAAAAAATAAGTGTGCAGCTAGCACAAGCCATAAACCATCTGTGAACAAAAAATATTAGAGAAGTAATTTGTTTTTTTTGTTGGCTTAATATCCATTATCAGGGGGCAAGTCATGTGTTTTGGCCTCTTTTGGAGAGCTGTAATGTCATCCATCTTTATACACAGTCTATATTTCAAATGATGAAACTATATAAGACTAAAATAAGCCTGATTTTAACTTCCTTTTAGCTAGTAATAATGCTAATGAGACTTTTAGATGTGCCCTGGGGAAGCTAAACTGATAAGTACAGCTAAATAAGACTGCAGAAAAGAAGTAAGGAGAGAGAGAGGGTGGAGGAGAAAATGTAGGTGTGAGGGAGATGAAGCGGAGATGAGAGGAAGGGGGGAGAAGCCTGTATGCAACTGTGATTGCTCTGTCAGCTTCCGTTAGCTTGACTGAAGTTTCCACTGTGTTTATGTTTGTGTATTCATGAGTGTACCAGTCCACATATGTGTGTGTGTTTGTGCTCACCTGCCAGGCTCTGCTTTTCTTACAGGGTTTTTAATGAGGAGGAAAATTCTCTCCTCAGCACCCTGAAGTCTCTGCAAACTCACATATGAAAAGAGAGACAGGGAAATAGTAGTCTTCGTGCTACAATTACCGTGACACTCTCCTTCTTCCTCTGCTAGTAAAGACGCAGTACATTCTTTGACATTTCAGAAGCATGAAAAAACGGGGGGGAATGGCTCGCTCACGTCGACAGAGGAAACGTCAGAGTTGAAAGGGAGCTACAAGAGCGGTGGGGAATCTTTTCCTCTGTCTCTGTCAGTCTCCGTTTCTCTGTGGGTCTACCTTCCTACCTTCCTCACACACCGTCTCTATTCATTTGTTTTGTTGCCAAACACCTGCTGTAAACTGAGAAGTTTAACCAACGGCACATTTAGCCTTAAGTTTGAATACTTTTTCAGCATAAAACAATCGTTGTGTGAACTTGAATGCTAAAAATCACATGTTCAATACCCCCCTTACTTACTTACTTGTTTAAGTATGTGAGCTGCAGCAGGTGCTGATCATCAGTCCTTGATGAATTGATCATTTGCTGAAATATTCAGGTGTTTGTTAACACAATGACAAGAGAGACATAAACAATGGTGTTAGAGAAGCAACTGTTGCTGCACATCAATCTGGAAAGACTTATAAAATTATTTCAACCTATTTGGAGTTCAACGTTCTGCAGTGAGAAAGATTATTCACAAGAGGAAACATTCAAGACAGCTGTCAGTCTTCACAGGAGTGGACCAAGAACAACACTTGTGGAACAATGTCCTATGGACACATGAGACCAAAGTGGAGTTGTTTGGTCTTAATGCTCACCACCATGTCTGCTGAAAACCAAACACAGCATTTCCGCAGAAACACCTCATACACACTGTCAAGCACGGTAGTGGAGGACTGATAGTTTTTGCTTGTTTTGTTTGACATGTCAATCATGGCAAACATAACTGCAGTTCCTCGTGTGTGAACTGGAGAGTGGCTGCAAAAGTGAGTCAATTCCCAAAGACCTAAAATCTGCCAGTATTAACAAAATCTGACCAGATCAAACCTAGTAATATGTTTACTACCAAAACAGCATGATTTAGCTCTCTTTCATTTTCTTTCTCTAATTTTCCCAGAGACAGCTGTTAATTTAATGGCCCATGTAGATATTTTTGACTAAAAGACTCATAATTCTGCCACAAGTTGCACTTAAGATTTACGCAGTGGGACGCTGGAGCATAGCAAAAGGCGCATTAAAGCAGCAAGATTCCTCCAGTAAATCACTCTGGGGCAACTTGAGCTTTGTAAATGAGGAACACATAGAGGATAATGAGGTAAATGTTGGAGTTATGGACCCACAGTGCAATCATTTAGCTTAGCACAAGGTGTTCGGGGCATTCTGCCTTAAAAAAGATTTCCAAAAAAAAAGACCAATTCCGCTATCTTGGAAAAGCTTGAAGCACTGATGCTGCACCAGATCTCCCATTTGATGAGTGATCTGTGTTCTGTCCTCATCAGAAAAACAACAGGTTTGGATGTATTTAACCCCTTCCACCTTGGAGTTTCCTGTATGGTTACCATGCTGCATCTGTTATTGAAACAACCTGTCACTACTGGATGCATTTATCAATGCTTTAGCTCCTTCTAATTCTGACCAAGTAGAATGCCACTGAGACGTATAGCCTTATAATGCTTCCCAGTGGCATACTAGCACAAAGACTGAGGGGGCTCCATTAATATTGTATGGGCAACATCCGACCCAATAATGAAACTAACAGAGACCTACTAGCTCATTGTGTCCACACACAAGAGGAGGTAACAGATGTAGATGTAATTGTCCTGTTCAATAAAGACATTTAATCTCACACAGCTAGTATATTGCTTTATCATACAGTATTCCAGTACAGATCCAAACTCATCTATCATTGAATCATATAGTCAACAATTGTAATAACATATCCAAAGCAATGAACGTTTAAATTCTCATGTTTAATCTTCAATCTTTTCCCTGATTGCAAAGTAATTTTACTTTTGCACTAGTTCAATTGAGTCATTATATTACCGTGCTAGTTGCAGCTAGCAAAAAAAATAGTTCTGTGGACTGACAATGGTTGACTGGGTTGCAAAGCAGATATGATGTTTAGTCTTGATGTATAGTTGGAGACAAAGTGCTTCCAAGTTTTTTATCAAGAAGTTCAGAGAGTCAAACAGAGCAGATCAAGACTGGCAGAGACAGGGTGAGAAACATGTGGAAGGTTTGGTAAAGTAAACTAGCGAGAGTCTAGAAGAACTGCAGAGACACTAGTGAAGGATTTAACCTAAGTCAGGGACTGAAGACAGTCCTGCACAGGAATGGACTACCAGGCTGCAGACCAACACAAACTTCACTTCTGCAGAAAAAAAGACACCTCAAGGGGTGTGCTGTTTGGTCAGATGAAACAAGACTAGAACTCTATGTCCACAGAGACGTCTTTGTTTGGACAAATAAAGGAGAGGTGTATAATCCAAAGAAAACAGTTTCCACAGTCGAACAGAGACTGAGAGAATTCCGAGAGTGTACAATGTCGCCATCAAAGCAAAAGATGGCTACTTTAAAAAATCTACAATATAGACATATATACTTTTTTTTACCATATTTTAACTATAATAATTAATAATAGCAGCTTTAACAAAGTTACTATATGTCATATATTCATTTAAGTGATGTCTCCCTGATTATGACCATAACGGACTGTAAACATATGTCACACCACACACATGTAGAAGGAGAAGAAAGCAAAAGGAGGGCTGCTGGTACTCATTTAAACTTCCAGTCCTTTCACCTGTTTCCCAGGCACACTGAAAGCAGGAGGAGAACATTTCATCATCAGAGTCCACAGACATCCTGTGGATGTTATTGGTGGAGCAGGGACACCCAATGGCAGCTAGCAGTACTGCACCTGCCTCAGACACCAGATCCTCACCCTGATGCAGCTGTGCTGACATAAATACCTTGGATAAAAACAGCCACACAACTAAACTTATCCTGTGTCTTGACATAGTCACTCAAAGTTCTGATCAATTATGTTTGTGTGTGTATGTGGCCATCGGTATCTTTGACTGTTATCACATGTCTGATTCCAGCCCGGGCTGTCTCTGGTCTCTACAGGCTGTTTCAGCCGCTCGGGATTTTTGGAGCTGACAGAGTAGCTACATAGATATCCAGACATCAGGGCATGGGGGTGTTTCCCTCAGGAGATAAGGGAGCTCGATGGGTGACTATATCACAGTGTGGCAGGGGCCGCTTTCCAGCCAAGGATAAGGCGCTGGGCTGCAAGTCGTTCTTCATCTGTAACGCTGAAGGTCAGAAACTAAAGTTGTCTGGACACATGGAGGGAGATTTAATCAAAACGTGACTGAGATGCACAAATTAAAGCCGTTCACCTCTACTCAGGCTTTGTTTGGAAAGTCAGAGTCATTATTTAAATGCCGCTACATGACATCATATATATTGATATTAATTGCAATATAGAATCACATCTAATCTGCATAATTAATTACATTCCTATCCACATTTTTTTCACATCTAGCTTCTCACTCAGACATGAGGTTCCCATCCCAATACTGTACACCTCCATGGCTACCTGCTGAGTGTCAGTTTTCAACACATGGAGTATTACACCTCCCTGTACTAATATATCTGCATCAGTACAGAGCCTAAGCCTAGCAGTAAGCAGGCTGATTCTATACATATAATTTAAAGCACTATACTAGTTGTGTGAAACAAACATAGTGTATCTTTCCAAAAAACTAAGTTGAACAAGGTGGTTATTAGTTTGTTTTTGTACACGTACATATGGGCAGAAATTTATCACTGATTGCTTCATCTAAACACCAAATCCTCTGTAAGTCCTCGGCCTGGGGACAAGGCTGATATTTGGATTTTATAGTGCTGATTCTCACAGTACTGTGCCTGCTGGATTTATTGGAATGTTTCAGCTCTCGTTACACTGTGGATTCACACTTCCAAGGACATAAAAAGACAGAGTTGGTAATGATACATCCCTTGTCTCACAGCACGCTGGCAGGAAGGAGATTTCACTGTCTTTCCAATCCTGATGCAATGTCTTATTCATTACAAGCCTATTGGATACTCTTTGGATACTTTTTATTTCTCAGATCCTTCTGGGAAAAGTACATCTGATATCGACTGGAATTCATATTTTTTTCATGAGCTGTCTGTCCTATGTGTTATGTCGTGATGTGTTAAAATGGTAAAGCTCCCTATGGAAGTAGGTGCGAGCTGAGAAGCTATTCTCCCTCCCCCCCGGGGTGTCTCCCTCCATGCCTGGTGTTTGACTTTTCTCTTGTTTTTCGGTCTTTCATCCGCCCTCTCTGGTACGTGGCATGTTCCCCTTTCTTCCAACCTCATCTCTGTTTGTTCTGATAACGAGCACAGAGGCGCTTGGCCTGCCCACAGAGAGAGAGAGAGAGGGAGCGCGACGGAGACACGGAGTGAACGACAGAGTGGAGAGAGAGCTGTTTTCATAGGAGACTCCTTGTGTTCCACTTTTTCCATAATGGCCTATTTGTGTACGACAATCTAGCTCCAGCACCTCAGCTCTGATGCCTGGTTTATTTTAAACAATGCAGCATGTGCTTACCCAGAAATAATCATAATGTATGTGTGTGTGTTTTTTAATGTGTGCATGTCTGTGTGTGTGTGTATTTTTCCGACTATGTGGGAGGCCAACTCCCGCGCCTCTCATCTGTCAGCTCAGGAGGGTTGCTATGGAAACGACAGAGGGCCAATAGAAGTAATGAAGATGCTCTGAATTGTTGCGGGGTGACCTTGAAAAAGCTGGAGCAGCAGGTGTGCAGGTGAGACCCATGGGATGCAACGTTGTTTGTAAAAAAAAAAAAAAAAAAAACAGGGTGAAACTATCGCACAATGCACCGTGCTCACCCAGTTCGTTTGTATTCTTGAACTTCTTCAGTCTCCATCACCAACAGATGCTTTCTTCAAATATTCCAACGTGAGGTGCTATTTTCATATGCAGGAGCTGCCACAGTTCATCAGAGTGCTGGTATAAACACTCACTTTTAATTTAAGGCCGATGGAGTTGCATGGAAGCCAGGTGGAGGCTCTTTCTTGGAAATTAGCGCTGTTAGCTGATCAAGTAAAGTAGCCATAACACAAAGCAGCGGCAGCAGCAGCAGCTGTACTTCCCTGATGGAGAGAAACTGCTAATAACTACGCAAAACAGCTAACAAACATGTTTATGTGTGTTCATGTGTGCAGGCGGAGAAAAACGAGGAATCGAGGTCGCGGGAGTTGCAGACCTACTTTCAGAGATTCATGTTTGTTTGTTAATGTCAAGCAATCCCTATTTAACGTTGATCGCACCTCCTCATTGTCTTGTTCAGATTGACCTCTACGACCCCCCCCCATGTTGTTACCTCCAATCAGTCGCAGCGCCGTTATTGATTGCGCTCCACACTCTGCGCCCCTTTCCACTTGTTGACTTGTTTTTAGTGATTAAGTCTGACCCCCAACGCGCTGAGGCTCATCACGGCTACTTTTCTGATGGAAATTTGGAGGGGGGGGGTGATGGTGGGCACTGCGATAGGAAAAAAAAGAAGAGGTGAAAGCGGGAGAAAAGGTGAGGAAATGAGGAGGTGAGGGAAGGAGGCGTGAAATCCCATGATGGGTTCTGCTCAGCATCCTGAGGATTACAGCAGCAGCAGCCACATCCACCGGTGCAGTGGGAGGGAGCATTCCTGGTGTACACACCAGCGCTTTTGAAAATGAAATATCCAGCCTTGGAAAGAAAACAGAAGCTTACTTTTATAAGGTGATTATTGTTTAGATGTAAACAAAGGCTATGTGTAGGGATAGAAGACAGCATACAGGAGGGATAAGAAATAGAAAATAATATAATCAGTGGATTTCAGAAGGGTATTTTGAGCAGAAGTTAAATCAGAATTCAACGTTACTAGAAAAGGTGCATACTTCTCTATTGTACTGAGGCTACTTTCATCACGATGTTCTATAATTACACGTATTTGTGTGTACTGACTGTAATTTAATCAGCGTAGGAGCAGCACAAGGAACAATTATGTAGAAACCTAGCAATTTTATTTCATTAGCCAAAGAAGAAACATCAACTATGGAGTCAATCCACTACTTCACCAATGCAATTATTGGTTTAGGACACCGACCAATAAAGATAAAAGATAACATCTTTCTTGGAGTACATTTTTTGTGGTCAGGATGTTAAGACTATTTCTAGGAATAGAGCAAATTGAACTACTTCACCGAAAATTAATTTGAACAAGAATCATCAAATCACTGAGAAACTTACAGATTAAGAAAACAGATTCATTTCTCACCTTGTACATTCTTAGTGTCTATCCTCCCAGCTTACATCATAGCTCCTCGTCTGAGTACAGCATAGGGGTTAATTAGAGTACAGGATGTAAGGAAAACAGTCTGGTATGTAGCAAACAAAGGAAAATTAGTTGGGAAAGTTTCATTTTATATTTAATTTACAAGGGATGTGACTGTATTGTTAGCTGTGATTGGCCTAGGATTAAAAATACTGGGAGAAAATCCAGATTAAGTCAAATTTTAGATAGATATGTGTATATAGGCAACTCTATATAGTTTGCTAACACTGGTGAGCTTAACAACTATTGATCCACATGTCCTTCAGCTGCAGCATTCAGGATTTCACAACCCAATTTCTAGGTGTTGATGAAGATTCTCAGTAATCCGGGTCATTTTTATTTAGAAGCTTGAAGGTTAAAGCAAGGCATCTGGACTTGTAGAGTTTTCTTGAAGACATTTCTCTGCTCATCCAAGCAGCTTCATCAGTTCTAACTGTTTGGTGGGGAAACTGTGAGGGACTCATATGACTATAGCTCTAAATGTCCCATTACTTACCTGTGTTCTTTGATCTGACGTTTTTGAAGCTTGTGTGTGTCTAACGACTGACAACTGTGAGACTACAGGGGGACTGTGATGGTGGGACAGGTTGACAGTCCATTGTTCTTTCTGTGAACATCTGACTTGGAGCGAAACGTCCTGGGAATGGATGGAAGCACTGCATTGTATGTGGTAGAAAGATGATGTCTGAGTCCACCACCTGTTAAGTGAAAGAAATATTTTCTAGAAACCTCTACAAGTCCTCGCTTCCTCTGAACCCAATAACTGCTGCTTATCACTGTCTCCAAATAGGTGATTATGTTGTTTTTCAATGTTCAATATTAGGTCCCCTGTTTTTTTAATGACCATACAAATAATTGTTGGAATATATCCAACCCCAAGCACGTGTGCTATTGTGAACACACTGCAAAAAAATGACCTTCCTTTTAAAAGCTTATTAGAAATGCAAAAAAATTACAGAATTAAGAATTAATGTTGCCAATCATACTTATACTTTAATAAGAAGATGGATAATGAAGAATGATTAGATAAGCTTGATCTTATACAAAGCACACATTTTCTTGTCTTGATTTTTAACATCTGACTGACCACTCTGAATGTTGATGAAGATTCTCAGTCATCCAGGTCATCATACGTAGAGAAGATTGAAGCAAGGCGTCTGGACTTGACTCTCTGAATGCTAAATATACTACCCTGTTAACACAGAAATGAGACCACAAATAAGTGTCAAATCAAACAATTACAGGTGTAGTGTTAGAAAATACTGTTATAAATATTGTGCACTTTCTCTGATGTTCGGCTCTTAAGTTCTATTTTGTTCTGCTCGTGATTCATCTCTTTTTGTGGGCAGACAAGAGAGCTGAAATTTAAACTGGACAAGCAGGGTGAATTTATAGTGCCTCATTCTCTTTGAAAGGGATACTTTTCTCTGCTTGAGCACTTCTTTGATATATTGTTACATAATAATCTTCCTTAGTGGAGCATTAGCAGAGAGAGTGGCTACATAGTGTTAAATTGTGCAGTGAATGGAAACAATGAAGTAAAGAATAAAAAATAATCACTGACAGTTCTGAGGATATCAGGCTGAGATGGCGACCAATCAACACTTCATCAAGCGGTTAGGTATGAAGTGTGCTTACAGATGGACTGATCAGGATGCGTGATGAAGTGCTGCAGTACTCTGATTTATTCCTGCATGCTGTGAACATACAGTGATCGACACTCCCACACACCCACCAAGATCAATGCTGCACATGACCACCTGCGTGCATTCGATCCTCCCGTTTGTCTAGTCCATGAAAACACTACAAACACACAATCACATATGGATTGCTTGCTTCACTTGGCATCACATTGTCACATGCCAGGTACTCCTTCACTGCATCGCTCTTTGAACATGCAGGGCCGCCCAGCAGATTTGATGCAGTAGCGATAGATGACTGAGGCCATAGAAGCTGCTATTGCCACTGTTGATGAGGCACCATGGCAACCTAGAAATGAAGAGAAGCTTGTGGCCAATGCTAGAACCTCTTGCTTCAAACATGTGTTTAATGTTGCACAAGGGTTCATATTATCTGCAAACAGTATAAAACAGTGGGACAAAATATCAGGAGGTGAAAACTAAACTTTAGATCTAAACATAACCCAAGTTTGGAAGTCCTGTGCCAGTAGGGGACAGCAGAAAGACATTGTGACACAGCACTGACATATTATCATATATATTACAAAGCTGATATGGCACAGCTTATATGTACACACCCAGCAGATGTGAAGCAACATTCTAATTATTTGAGATTTGTGTGCCTGGTCAAGTCTGATCTTTCCTTTCCTGTCAGCTCTTTTTCCACCATCTCCTCTGGGAAATATGTGTCTGTTTAGCTGCTAAATACTCCACTATGTTCCAAAGCAATTTGCTGACTCTGGTCTGTTTGTCGTTTTGTTTGCTGCTATCCTGTTATGTACAGAAGCATTATCACACCTTTTTTTATTAGAAGTTGAGTTTTTACCCAATATTATATAAAATTAAGGGCATGACTAATTTGAGTGACAGGCGAAGGCAAAACCACACCACTCCTTTGCCTGTATTTGGATTAGCTTGAAGTTTAGAAAGCCTCAGACACTGCCAGTGCCATACAATGGACCTGTATAGTCTTTGCTAATGATTTAGTTCATGTTTCCGCTGCCATGAACCAGGTGAAAAATCTATTGCTGAAGCTTGAAGTATTTGAAGCTACAGTTTGAATGTCATTCTGTAGATTTAGGTATTATTACAGTGTCACAGCGTGTGAAATCTCTATGATATCTGAAATCTAAAAGTGTAGACACCCAGGCGACCGCAGTGTAATGGAGGACATCAGATCTGAGCCCGCTGGGTCTGTCAGTCCTCACAGGGAGAGGCAGAGCAGTCTCAACTGTCAAATTACTTTCTCAAGTCAGATCGGAACAAAAACTGTTTGACTCAAACTTGAAGGTCATAACTGAGGAATTTATTCATTATTTCATCTCTGCCCGGGCCACAACAATTACTCCTGTATATTCTAATCTTGCTATGCATCCATGTACACTTCTGGAACAACTTCAAAGGCTTCCTTTGAAAAACACCCCCCCTCCCCTTTACTTCCATAACAAATTACCATACAAAAGTCTCGGCACACGACGCTACACCACACTGAATCTCTTCACAGACGGGGCTCCGCTGGATGATTGAAGTCGAGCTCTCCTGAATTTCCTCAGCTCGCTTCTGTGATCAAAGTGGATGAAGGCAGGCTGTTAGCAAGGCGGTCCCAGAAGAAGCTCTGCCTGGGGCTCTCTCTGGTCTTTGCGTGGAGGACTACTAGCTGTATTGTCTACAGCTCAAAGTGCTCTCACTTCTACTACAGAGCACGTTTCAGTAAATACAATAAACGTATGAAGTAAATGCTGTTGTTAGAAAGAAGCAGCGGTACGATGGATGCTGAATGTCTCTTAACAGTTTATACACTGATTAACCTTCTGCAAATCCTGGTGATATACAGCGCTTTACTAACTTTTTCACTGACCGAACCGTTGAGGGGGAGCTCACCTACCTTCAGGGGTTTTTCTGTTTGCATTTGTGCTGCCAATAGGAACGCCACTGGTGGTAGTCACAGCTCTGCACCGACAGCTGTGAAAGGGCGATCCAGCGCTGTGGAACATGCAGCATGAGGCAGCTGACACAATAGAGCACCTCTGAGTATGAAAGGGATGGTCTTTGAAAGCACACACTGTGGTGACATTACAGCAGCTTTGTTTGTTCTTGTAAAGATGGGTAAAAATGTTAAGAATGTGAAAGTTACCATTTTCTGTTTGTCTAATGGTGACCACATTCGTAGTAGTAGAATGTATAATGTAAATTATTAGTTTGACAGAAATTAAGATATTTACTCTCAGTTTCAGAAAAAAGTAGTGTGGAGAAACTTTGTATTGTATCATTAGAATATGGTTAGTACGTGAATATTAATAATATCTTCTGTACAATACAAAAAGTAACCTACCTTTGCTTTTTCTTTTTGTTCTTAATTTCTGTTTACATGTTCAGGGTGTACCCTGGCCCTCGCTTATTGACACCCGGGACAGACTCCATCCCCTTCATGACCCTGTAGTACATGACAAAGGGATTTCAGATATGGCTGTTTGTCAGTTTTAAGAGGAAGATATACTATACACTGTGTAGACAATTCAATAATAGGGTTCTGTGTTGAATTGTGTTGAAGTGTAAATTTTCAGACTCTATAACTCATCTGTGACTGTCAAAGATAAAGCATCATCACAGGTGCACTTAAAACTCCTTAGTTACATTAACTGTGTATTTATGTTCATATGCCTACTGTTATGTGTGTGTATGTGTGTATATATATATTTTCCTTGTATATATTGTATATTGTTTGTTGCTATTTTATTATTGTTCATTGCTACTACAACTGAATTACCCTATGGGGATTAATAAAGTAAATCTTTATCTTAATGTTATGTCTCTGCTAGAGCTTAACTGTTATTGATCACTTTGGAAGCATGGACCTTTGCTGATGAACCAATATGATCACTTTGAATTTGAAGCTAATGCAAGAGCTGAAATGTCACAATTACCAAACCATATCTGAAATATTTGTAGCACATAAAACTGTGCTGCAATAATTTCAGTATAAGAAACTGCTGTTTGATATATCCCAACTCCTACATCATCTATTCAGCTTCAGTCACTGCTGTCTGAAGAACAAGAAGTAGAAAAGAAGAAATAAACAGAGTTACAGAAGCTCCATTATTCACACAGGTGCACACTGTAGACTGCTTGTTATGAGCACAGTGGAGACTAGGCATAATGCAGAGGCATAATAACACTTTGTGCTTGTTGTGGTCACAAATATGACAAAAAGTGACAAAATTCTTTATGTAGATTTAAAAAAAACACTATACATTGACCTACATTCACATAGAGATTGCAGAATGATTGTACAACAAAATTCTCTCTCTTTGTGCCTTTTACACAACAAGGTACATTCGAGCGGCAACTATGAACTGGCTATGTGAATGAAGAATGATTGATATTTATTATTTTCTGTCACCCCAAGCCACAGGTTTGACCACACCTCCTCACTTACACAAAGGTGTCTGTTCATTCCTTACTTGTATTTGCTCTGAGAATATTTCTAACAAGGATTTCAACATTTCTGAGCCTGTCAGTGAATGCAGCCGATCGTTTCCATGTTAACTGGTGCATGTAGCAGGTGGTAGTTGTGGATTCCACTGTACCAGAAAACAGAAGCAGAAGGTGTTTACTGTGTATGGATGCTGGGGTAAGTAAATGTAAATTAAATGTATTACTTTACATGAGACCACTATATGGCTCAGCTGTAAAAATAGATTGCTGTAAAGACACTTCCTGCTTGGTAACATAGCTTACTATTCTGAGGTGCAAGTCTTTGTCCTCGTGTGTGATGGAAGTGGAAAAACACTGTATGAAAGGATCTTCTAACAAAGACATTTGCAGAAGCAGCAGTGAAGCCAGTAAATCTGTCAGGGACGGTGCTTCATATTTTAACAGGTGAGCCGACCAACACAGCCTTTGCTGTGAAACAGATTTTTATTTTGTATTTTTTATGGTTTAGCAATTGTTTTGCTCAGTCTGAATGGAGGCCCTCTCTTCCAATTACTGCTCCTGTTGACCTGGTTTGAAAGAAGCCCTGCAGTAACAGTTCCTGGTGAACCTCATATGTGCCAAGTACTATCAGCTGCAAGTTTTGCCAAGTAAAAAGTGCTGGCTGTAGACAGTTTGAGTCTCACTTGAATTATAGATGTAGCTGTGGATTCCTTTCTCCCACACCAGTGAAAATATAAGTAAAGAAAAAAATAGGGGTGGCGTGGGGGGGTTTACATGTCGATGAGCCAATTATGTGACCGGCCAGCTGTCATCAGCAACAATATCGCCACAGTCATCTCTGTCTCACACACAGAGCCTTCAGAGAGCAGGGAGACCACACAAATCCGAGGCGCTTAGAAAATAATAATGCAGTTGAAAAGGCATATTCAATGAGCTGCGAAGTACAGATGTGCATCGGGAGAGCAGTGCCAAAACTCTCTGTGTTTTTGTGTGTGTGTGTGTCCAGAACTAAAAGAAAGAAAATGATGGCGCTGTAATCAGGCTAGGTCCCTGGAGGGCGGACAGCAGTGCTGACAGCGAATTGGTACCCATCTTCAGTGCACGATTTCTGGGCCACGGTCCTTCTGTCTGGCTTTTAAAAAATAGCAGGGTGGAGATGGGGGCGGGGGCACCAGAGGATGTGGGGGCACAGAAGACAGGACGAAAAAAAAGGACCCAAGCAGAGAAAATAAAGGGGGGGGGGGGCCTTGAGGTACTGACAGTAGCACAAAAGCTGGACTGTCTATCTGACGAAAGCCTAACTGACACTGTAGATGAATGAGGATAACTGTGGCCAGAGTGGCTACAGAAGGGATGAAGGACCTTTATAGTTTTATAGTTTTTATAATGGGTTGTTCACTTTCCTGGCACTTATAAAGCAGCATTTACTGACTGTATGACATCTTACTTTTCAACCTACTATTCTGCTAATGTTTACCAATTTTATTCTGTTTTTTTTAATTGTTTTATTAGGTTCGTCCTTTTTATACTTATTGTGTTTTTTTTAATAGTGCTTGTTTTAATAGTCTTTAATTGTGTGCTCGATGTGAAGCACTTTAAGTTGCCTTGTAGCTGAAATGTGCCATATAAATACAGCACATTTGCATGGCCTAACAATCCTTTATAAAGCATCTCCAATGATTTACTTGGAAAAATCCTAAAAAAGCAGCTTGAATTAAGTAGTTTATGGGATTTCCCCATCAAATCCTGACCATATTGTTTGATGTGCAGCAGTGATTGGTTAGATAGGGAGGGGTGGATAGGAAGGGGTCTGCTGATAAAAGTAATTTGTGTTATCTAATATGAGATCTCAACTCTGAGCTACTAGAGCTAATTATATAGTACAGTACATTATTTTGCAATGATGCACTGAATATACATTATTTCTGTTTACTGACTTGAAGCTATGTCCTTGTTCTTCTCACTTTTCTGAAAGTTGTGAAAGATGTGTCAACACCACACCACAAAAAACAGGATGCCCATGAATGCTGTCAAATGTTAAATGGCTTAATATGGTCTGTTGTTTATTTGTTTCAATAAACTCAATAATCGGCCCGCTGACCTCTACTGGAAAACAAAGATCATAGGTTATAGAGAGATTGTCGTACAGGTTGGGTGTTGGATGATTTCTATATTTAAACACAACTCAATGGCTATGATAGCACACTAGGTATATGTATGTAGATGTTATTTCCTCACATTCTATAACTATAGTTCCTTTTTAGGTCTCACAATATGAAAAATGGCTCATAAAAAAGTCACTGCTGTGCTCATTCTGATGCAACCCATAACTGAATAAACTCAACTGAGAACTTTCACTGGAAATGGGTGACAACAACACTTTTCCGCTGCAAACTGTGAAGACAGCATAGATCTGTGCTGCCATCTTGTATTTGTAGCTTTGTTCAACACAGCCTGTTATTTTTAATTCAGTTTATTGGTTTATGCACACCAACATCATCCAGTTTGTCATCAAATGGTCATGTATTGTTATAAATTGACACTTCTTTGAGGTCTGTGCTGTCAGACATCATCTTTCTACCACATACAATGCATCCATGATGCTTACATGAGAGCATCATGGATGCGGGGGAGAGGCGAAACGTCTTCAAAATAATCCTCGAGTCCAATTGCCTCAATTTAAAGTTGACAAAACATGACCTGGATGCATCCACAGTCTGCTCAGGAAAAGAGGACCCAAATGCAGACACTTTTAATCTAACAAAAAGTGAGCTTTATTAAAATAAAACAAAAAAAACCTTTACAAAAAATCAAAAACAAAGTTCAAAGAGAAGCAAAGAAGCACATGGAGACAAATGCAAAGTGGCCACACAGAAGAACACACGGATTAAACACATATAACAAGACACAGGTGAGAACAATCAGGGCAGGGCAGCTAATCAACAAGGAAGGAAACACACGAGGAAGAGACACACAGGGAAACCCCACTTTCAAAATAAAACAGGAAACAACCAAAACAGAAAATCACAAAAATACCAAAATAACATAGAAGGTCCGGCAGCAGACTGTTTTTCTTTTTGCAGTCCAGATTTTGGTTTCCCTTCATGCATCTGAAGCTGAACAGTGTGTGTGTTGTCTGTGTTGTCCTGTACTGGAAATCTTCAAAGCTTTTCAGCTCCTGATTCTGGCCTGTTCTGTCCTGAGAAGAGCCACAGCAGCAAGGAAGCTGCTACATAATATTTCTCTTAAATTTGAAATAAATAATCAGGAGATTTTGATGTTTTTACAGAATTAAAAAGGGACACTAACTCTAGAGTTGTTGTTCATAGTAGTGCACCTCTGGTACACTCACTCATCACAATGCCATGTGCCATTTATTTACATTACTATAATTAGATACACGATTATATGCATACAACATGAAATATGTACAATAATGTATGAATATCTTTAGACTTAGTTTCTTCCATGCTGACTGAATAAATGACACCTCTGATGTTATAATGCATATGCATGAGGTGCACACTAAAAAGATGAGGAGGAATGAGGACAGAAAAATTAACCCACTGAATATTTGATAGAAAATGTCATGATACATCCCATCCATGCATCAGTGTGGGCCTCTATCTGGCTCCAATCTATTCAGTTTTAATCGGCACTTGTATAGGTGATAAGGAGGCCGAAACCACGGCAGAACTATTAAACCCACGCTTTGTACATCTCTAGAAATCCACATAACACCCCATAAGAGGCAGGCTACCTCCAATCCATATACTTAAAACAGTGTCAGCTCCCTTTACCAAATATAGGTTATCACAACACACATTCTCTCCCTCTCTCTCCCTCTCTCCCTCTCTCTCTCCGGATCGTACCATCGCAGGAAATGAATATGAACGTATGAAAGCTGGAGATGAATACTTCATCTCTGACCCACATAATGGCGATATATCAGGCTCTGTGAGCGGAGCCCCGCCGCGTTTTCCAGCTCCGCTTTCCCCCGTCACCGCTGCTCCAGGTACAGCGGGAGCTTTTAGCGGCGCGCCTCGCCTCGTCTCTCCATCTTCCTCCGCTCGAATCACCTCCTCCTTTTCCTCTCCTCTCCTCCCTCCCTCTCTTGCCTCTCTCGCTTCCAGCAGGAGGAGAGGAGGGAGAAGCAGAAAGCACACACGCCGAGGAAAGGAGGCGACAAGGAGCCGGAAAAAGTAAGTAGCTCTGGAAGGGGGGACGGAGGGAAATGTTGTCGCTGTTAGTGATGAAAACACGACTCCTGGTTCCCTTGTGAAGTAATGCGAGTACTTTTAGCTAACAGGAATGAACTACTCGTTACATTATGTCAGCTACAGGGCGGACACCCGGAGAAAGTTAGGCTGCTGTTACCCACTACGAACTTTGGATACGATAGTAAAGAATAGATATTAAGGAATATAACGCCCACACCACGTGTTGCCACACTTTTTAAACTAATGTAGTGAAAATATTGGAGGAAATGCCTAACAATATGTGCTTCATTGCTAGTGCACTTTAAAAATAAAATATAGCCCACACTTGGTTAGCCATGCAGTTACTAAGCTAACATAGCACTTATGTGAAATGTTATTAGTTTAATGGACAAAATATTTGAAACATTGAGTTTTCTCTCAACAAAAACTGCAGAAATGAAACATTAGCCTCCATTGTTTACATCATTTGTCATAGTTGAGTAGTTTTTTCAAACTTCTTTCCTCCTGATGATTGATGATGATGGATCTATTGTTACAGTCCTCCTGTCAGTGATGACAGTGAATAAAAAGCCCTTCCAAAGGCTTATCTGAAAGGTCACTTACTCAATATTCACCATGCTTGTCTGTCTTGTCTGTCTTCAGTCTGTCTAGATTCGGGTGCAGCACAGATGTAAAAGAGGAAAAAATGACATTTCTTCCTCCCTCAGGGATGCTGTCACTCACTTTGGTCTTCACACTTTACCCCAAAGTTGGAAAGTCACAATAAAACCTATATAACATTGAGAAAAACCCAGGGAGTCCCTTCAGACTCAAGTTTACCAGCAATTATTTAATTGACACACTATGTGCATTTTAATTGAAAGCAAACAAATGTCAGGGTTAACATGTTGGCAAATAATTGTCGGCAACATTCATTTGAATGCTCTCACATGCATTTAGTTTGAAAAGAGACCTTGGATTTGATACACAACCAAAACATCAAGCTAAAAGAGGTTAAAAACATATTCCTTTCAGTCAAGGGTGTTGGTCCACAGAAAAACAAGAGTGCTTCATCACAATGTGCTGCCACACTGTCTACTTTGGGTTTTGTTTCTATGACAACAGCACATAGATAGTATAACTATGGACGGAGTGTCCGTGTAGTTTTCTGAAGAACAATTCCGTGTCTCTATGGGAGGCTCTGACTGTCGCCATGTTGGCAGGAGGCCACCTAAATGCCCTATACGTGCATAGAGGTGGAGTGGGAGTGGAGCTGAGATGCAGGATGCTTGTGGTGTGCGGTGGCATCTGCCTTTCGCTAATAAAAGATTAATCTTTCATAAAATTGTCAATATTATCCAGGCTGTAAACATGTTTTTGTTTGCTGTCAAGTTAGCTATTTTGACATAGCAGTGCGGATTGACTTTTTTTCACTTGCGGCATCACAAAATAAGGCGATATGATTGGTCACCTAAAAAGTATCACAAATAAGTACACCAATGCTTTGTGGTCTAAATTCTTAAGTGAATTTATACTTTCTGTATCTGTGAGGGCCCATTTGACATGAACATTTTTATACATGAAAACAAGCTTCCACGCACCCACCAAATTTTTGTCCCCCAACTATAAATTTACTTTGAAATATCAGACACATATAGATGTGCATCCACTGTGCACATGTGGAATTTTACAGCAGCATTAATGTGTTTGTGGTGCCCATAGTTGTCTCACATATTTGAAAAGTGTCTGTCTTCTATCTGTCTTTAGACAGTGTGCTGCAGGATTTATAAAGCAGCTTCTTTCTTTGGCGGTTTTCCTACATGGGATTCCTACCTGAAGGTATAGTGTCATTATTCTGCTCTGCTTTCCCTTCCACTCCCCCTCCTCACCTCTACTTCCTGCTTTCAGCTACTTTCATGCATTAATTACTTCCTTTTACACACTCACTCATAAATACTACTAAACTCACCTGTGCATAGTATGCAGTGGCGGGCTATGTTAAATCAATGCTGGCCACTGCAACATTAGCCTGCTCATTTGCTGCTCAGACAAACTGGAATAGGAGCTCCTTCCTGTCACAAATAAGTGGATGTATAAGTGATATGTGTGTCAGTCAGAGCTGATAGGCCATCTCTTCCTGACACGGCAAGTGTATTGCAGATTTTAAATTAGCTGCAGTGCTCAAAATCCAGAGATTTGTTGAGCAGCTGTTGGCACATGATTCAATTTAATTTTCAATTCAATCTAGTTTAATTTAAAACTAATAAAATAAATAAAATAAAATATTTTATTTCATGTTTTTTTTGTTCTTTGTTGCAGCTAAACATATAGCCCTCTTTTAGTTTTAGTGTACATTTTGTGTCGTATTGACAGGTTGAGACCCTGTTAAACATTTGCATAAATAACAGTATTACTACAGGATTGTTTTGCTTTACTTAAGGAAATCAATGAATAAATAACTTTAACACGGTCGGCCTTTAACCTGACGCGCAGATGGTTCGTCACACAGAACCATCTGGAAAGTCGTCCTTGGAAACTGTTTGGAAAGGACAGGGACTTGCCAGGTTATTGGTTAAAACCATCTGTATCACAGTTTAATATCAACCAATCAGATTATTGCTCTGTTGCACCTAAGGCAATTAGATCTTTTAAACAAAATCAAATAGTTATTTTGACTGTAGCAACTTATCCACTTAGTCCCTCAGCGTACATGCATTGAATGTGATGGGTGTATTTTATTCTTCGTCACGTTGCAAGTTCAGTCAGGTTCAACAACTCTGCGTTTTTCTGCACCCCTGCTGTTCAGGTGTTGAGTCCGTTCAAATGAATAAGAGGGCTGCCTTTTAACACACAGGGATGCTGTCATGAAGTTTATCTCTAGTCTTGTCTCATTGTGCAGCACAAAGCACGTATTCACAAGTGAGTCATGTTTCTGCAAATGAGTGCTAAGACAAAGTGCTATAATTCTGCCATCACATGCAGTGGTAAAACAAACAGTAGCTAGGAACAGCTACAATTTGGTATATTGGTAATATTAGATACAGTGTAACCATTATCATGATGGAAATCATTTGAGTGTATATTCTAAAAATTCTACATGTTGGTGTTTGGTATGAATGTGGAGATTGTAGTTATGGCCCAGGCCTAGATGCACTATAAAATACTGCTTGAAGAAGGGTTACTTTTCATGTGCATGTGTCTCAGTGAAGGGTGAAAAGATTGTGAATCTGAAATTAAATGCATAGATTGTGAACTCTTGGTTGCTCAGCAGTTCTGGAATTAGGCCTGAATAACTAGGTATGATAAATAACACAAACTTTCCATTTTTAGGTCAGGTCACTTGCCCTGGATAATAAACACCAGCCAGGTTGGAGTTAGTATCCAGCACAGGAGCCAGTGATCCACAGGGCCACAAAGATATTGTTTATCTTCTGCTTACTGTAAATATTTTTATAGCAAACTGCAGGGCTGGTATTGAGTATCTGTAGAACAAGTAGAAGAAAGCCAGCCTGCTTGCTGTATCTGAGGCCCAGAATACACTGTCCAGACCTCCCACCGCTTTTTGTAATCCACACACACACAGATGAAACTTGTACCCATAAAACACACTCTTATACCAACTCTATAGAAGTGTAACTGGAGGAACATGCCCTCAATATGCACAAATGCTCTCACTGTGAAAGTCAACTACTCGAGTCTTTAAAGGCTAAAAGTGTAGCAAACACACACACATACACACATATAAAAGCATGGTGCCATGAAGAAACCGTTAGGGAGTTAATTCCAATTCTGCTGACAGTAGATAGGTTTTACCATTCTCTCTCTCTATCACATAGTAATTACTTATAAGGCCACAGGGATTATGATGTCCCCAGCTCCCCTCTGTAATAGAGCCTGTGCTCCATATAACCCTTTAGCTTTGCTACCCAGTCTCTATCACCCCCCTAATTAAGCTGTCCCTCCCTCTCATTATCGCTTCATGTAATATCCCACATCCATTAACTTAGCCCACTTCCCACCAATTCTTCCCCCTCCACTCTCTACCTCTCCTCCATCTTTCCTCCCGTCTTCAACCTCCTCTGCTCTTTTCTTCAGTCAAGCCTTTACAGCCCTGCCACACTGGATCAGCTCATTCTAATTTGACTCCTACACAGCAGTCAGTGAAAGGGAGCAGAAGCATCATGCCCTGAATATACCAGTGTGAGAGCTGGGGGGAGGGGGCAGCACTTCAGGGAAACAATACATTACAACAGTAATTGAATATACTGTACATTGACCTTAAGAAATCATATTCAGGCATTTTTTTGGTGCATGCAAGACATATTTAAGAATATAGTGAGCTTCATGTTCTCAGCTCTTGCTAATGTTTGCCATTTCCTAAGCCCCTTGCATCTATTTCCGTCTCGTCTCCATGGCTCCTGGCACAGCAACATGCAAAATGCAGCCACATCTTCTGATTAGGCTCCACAGCTTCAGCTCAATCCAACTCTCAGATGAGAACTCCTGTTTGTGCATCTGAGCATCAAATAGCATGTGTGTGTGTGTTATGGTAATATGTTTGTTTAGGTATACACTAGACAGCAAGTTTTTCAGACGCTGGCTGCTAGTCTGTGATTATCATGAGACCTTGAAAAAACTTTAATTCATCCTGTTCATTCATTATAAGCATAATCTTATAAAGTTAACAAAAATTTAAAAAAAATTATATGCTCCTCCAGTAAGTCTAAACTGTTAAAACGTATTCAAATATAATAACATATACTGGAACGGATGCCTGACTGTAGTTTTTTGGGAATGGTAGTAGTTGACCTGGCATTGGTTGGAATGTGACATGACCACTGCAAGGGTATCAGTTCATGGAATTAAAACAATAGTTCAGTGTTGTATTGACGCTGTGCATAGGAGCTCCCATCAAGTGAATCTCCTTAAGATTAGCCATAAACTTAATCAATCAACATTTATGAGCAGAATGCTAGGCGTTACAGGTAGTAGGTAGTTTTTCTTTTATCTGGAAATATTCTCGGACAACATCAGCAGTAAGCTAATGTTCCCGTAGTGGTTTATCAAATAATCTAAGAGTATATATTAGCATTTAGGGTATTTTTAATGCTTGATGTTGCATGTTGTCTTCTCTTTAACAGCTACGATGTACTAAAGCATCACAGCGGGATGTTCACTGCTCTGCTGAGAGTAAACAAAATGGTGCCTCAACTAATGACTAGTTAATTAATCTGCTGATTATTGATACAATTAATCGGATTATAAATCGCTAAATTACTCAATGGCTCTTATTTAGCAACAGGCTTTTAAATTTAGCTTGAGCTTGTTTAATGGGGTGTGCTAACAATAAAAAATACATCTCTTTGTGATTTTGTGAGGGAAACTGTCATTTGTTTGGCTTCCTGCTGATCACTGCTGTCAGAGATAGAAAGTAAGCATGTATGTTATTGTTCTTAAATTAAGTTGTAGTGTGAGTTCTCCACATCAGGATCAGGTTTTAAATCTTTGCATCAAACTGGCAGGTAATCCCATATTACATCACCAATGAACTTCTTCTTTTCACAGGCATTTGGAAGGAGTGTATGTGTGTTCAGCTTTAATAGTATGACAGAGTGGTGTGAAAGCCAGAGCCAGAGGAAAACAAGGTGGAGCTCCATTCTGCTCTTTAACATGACAGCACGCTCGAGTTGCCACAGCGACAGCCTGGTGACTTTTACAGCATCTGCCAGCTGAACATACAGACACACGGCTGTACAAATGCAAATAACACACACACAGAGAAAAATAAAAAAATGTGTTGACAGCCAGAGGGAGGGGAACAGAGTGATCTGTTTGCCTTTTAAAGGCAGATAAGAGAAACACCAACTGCTCCACAACAGCCTCAGCCAACAATCAGCCACAACTGATTTAGTCTCAACTCTCTCATTATTGGACCTGGACCCAGCACTGCCAAATTTAGTCTGCTAATTCACTTCATCAGTACCAGTAGAGATACAAGAACAGCTGGGCTGGAGCATTTTGCCATTTCAATCTTGTGTAAAATATGTAAATGACAATGCTCACGGCAAGGTAGCCAGCAGCAGCAGCAGAGTTAGGAGGAGCTCTGGTAACAGCAGCAGATGACACTGCTTCTCCTGATATCATTGTTATGTGTTGCTATAGAGTCAGGTATCTTTATTAATGATAGCCTGCTGTGTGTTTATCTGCACTCAGTGGAGATAACATTAGCCATTTCTGTTGAGGGATCCTGCTCCTTCTGGCCCATTGATCCAGAGGTCAGCTCAGACTCAGAGGAGGTTGAGAGCAGCCATTTGCCAGGTCTGTTAAAGCAGCACATTCACCAAATCCAGTCAGTAACTCAGAGCCTCATCCAATCTTCAGGCTGACTGATGGCAGGTTGTCTGCAGGTACATCTGAAACCAAAGTCGGCTGGCCGATCGTTCAGAGAAGTGTCCTCATGCTAGAATGTGCCCTATGTTCACATGAGCTCTTCTACCTCAAGCTATTGCAGCAAAGAAGTCATGTAAATGTCATGTAATGTAAAGCAGACAAAAGGGCTGTCCTGATAACCCAATGCACAAATCCCTCTTCTGCTTAAGCTCTATTCTTTAGTGCCTTTGCTGTGTTGTTTTTGCTCACCTGTCAATGAAACTGTGTGCACTGCTTTCCCTTTGCATACGCCTCAGATCAAGTAAGCTTCTTTGGGTTTCAGTTCAGCTAGTTCTCACTGCCAGCTGTATTCATCACAAAGAAGCCGGAAACATAAAACACATCATCGGCTTCTGAAGCCAAATCCTCTGAATAATACTGAGCAGAAGCTTGGAGTCTTGGCTGTTAAAAAAAAAAACGTTGCAGTGGAAAGACATGGAATATGAAACAGCTGGCTCTATCAAGCTGTCACACTGAGCCCTCAGTGTTACTGTAAATGTTCCATATGGCTGCATCCATGTATGACAGGGTATTTACAGAAAGATGCAGTCCTTGCACAATATTTTGCAACTTGAAGCAAGAGAGGTGACGAGCTGGAAAGTAATTACAGAAAAGGGAAATTGTTTCTTGATCTTCCACAGACAGTATCAGTAATCAATATGTCTAATATGTTGGTATTGAAGTGTTAATGATCATCATGAGGGTAACTTTCAGACATTGTGTGTTTCAGGATAGTCTCACTTTTCCAGAGTTAGCTCTAGAGTTAGAATAAGTATCATATTCAAGCAAGGATATGCATGACAGAAGGCTGCATTAATATTAAAGAATATTTTCAGAAGTTGACGTTTGAACATGAGCAAGTTTCCAGTTCCATCAAAGCTCCAGGAGACTGCTGTTCTAGTCAGTGTGTGTGTGTGTGTGTGTGTGTGTGTCCACCTTTTTCAAGCTTTTACACACAAGTCTATTTTTTATTAAAGATAAAAAGCTGCTGACCACCTTTTGGTCAGGCAGCATTGGGGTTGTGTTGGCAGCTTTGGGAAACAGTGGTAAAGACAAAGGTGAATTTAACCACATGCATGTGCAGTAAGTAAGTATTTCGAGTATGGGCTGATACAAACTAATACAACACCTGTGATTGTTGATTGTTTTGCTAACAACAGGCCTCTCTCCGGATGTAAGCAAAACCCCTTCTACCTAAACCCGTAAGAAATATTTATAGAAGGAATGCTTGTGCACTGGCACAAATACTGAGACAGTGCAATAGTGGGTGTGTTTTTGCGGGTGTGCCTCCTGAGGTGCATCCAGGACCATCACACAGTGTTTACTAAAATGTACGTTGTCATGGACAAAGGTTTTGCCAGTGATACAAATTTTGTCAATGTCAAATGTATTCATATAGCACAAGACCATAGCCTGCTTTACAGTAAAATACACAGAAAGAACAAAACCATACTAATACAATAAAATGCATAAAAAGATTAAGTGCTATACAATACAATAAAAAACAAAGGTATAATCATAAAACATAAAACCCCCATAGAGTTCAGGCAAAGGCCAAGGTGAACAAGTGTGTCTTGAGTAAGGATTTAAAAGTTGGGAGGCCAATTGCCGACTGCATAGTTAAAGGCAGAGTGTTCTACAGAGTAGGAGCCACAACTGAAAAGGCTCAGTCACCCCTACTTTTTAAAAGAGATCGGGGAACTTCCAGGACAATTTGGTTAGCAGACCAAAGGACTCTGGAGGGCTGATGCAGTGCAACAAGGTCTGATAAGTATTCTGGGGCCAACCCAGCAGGCACTTAAAAACAAATAGAAGAATCTTAAAATGAATTATGTACTTCACCGGTAGCCAGTGAAGTGAGGAAAGCACCAGTGTAAAGTGCTCACGCTTCTATGTCCCGATAAGAAGAAGAGCTGCTGCAGGCGATGAAGCTCTGACTTTCCAGTTTCTACATACAGGGAGTCTACAGTAGTCTAAACGAGATGTTATAAAAGCATGGACGACTTTTTCTAAGTTACACTCAACAAAAATATAAACGCAACACTTTTGTTTTTGCTCCCATGTTTCATGAGATGGACTTGAAGATCTAAACTTCATTCCAGATACACAATATTACCATTCCTCTCAAACATTGTTCACAAATCTGTCTAAATGTGTGATAGTGAGCACTTCTGCTTTGCTGAGATAATCCATCCCACCTCACAGGTGTGCCACATCAAGATGCTGATCTGACATCATGATTAGTGCACAGGTGTACCTTAAACTGCCCACAATAAAAGGCCACCCTGAAATGTGCAGTTTTGTCTCACAGCAAAATGCCACAGATGCCACAAGCATTGAGGGAGCGTGCAATTGGCATGCTGACAGCAGGAATGTCAACCAGATCTGTTGCTCGTGCATTGAATGTTCATTTCTCCACCATAAGCCGTCTCCAAAGGCGTTTCAGAGAATATGGCAGTACATCCAACCGGCCTCACAACCGCAGACCACGAGTAACCACACCAGCCCAGGACCTCCACATCCAGCAGGTTCACCTCCGAGATCGTCTGAGACCAGCCACTCAGACAGCTGCTGAAACAATTGGTTTGCATAACCAAACAATTTCTGCACAAACTGTCAGAAACCGTCTCAGGGAAACTCAACTGCATGCTCGTCGTCCTCATCGGGGTCTTAACCTGACTCCAGATCGTCGCCGTAACAGACTTGAGTGGGCAAATGCTCACATTCGATGGCGTCTAGCACGTTGGAGAGGTGTTCTCTTCACGGATGAATCTCGGTTTACATTGTTCAGGGTAGATGGCAGACAGCGTGTGGCGTCGTGTGGGTGAGCGCTTTGCTGATGTCAATGTTGTGGATCGAGTGGCCCATGGTGGTGGTGGGGTCATGGTATGGGCAGGCATCTGTTATGGACGAAGAACACAGGTGCATTTTATTGATGGCATTTTGAATGCACAGAGATACCGTGATGAGATCCTGAGGCCCATTGTTGTGCCATACATCCATGAACATCACCTCATGTTTCAGCAAGATAATGCACGGCCCCATGTTGCAAGGATCTGTACAAAATTCTTGGAAGCTGAAAATGTCCCAGTTCTTGCATGGCCAGCATACTCACCGGACATGTCACCCATTGAACATGTTTGGGATGTGCTTTACCGGCGTATACGACAGCGTGCACCAGTTCCCACTAATATCCAGCAACTTCGCACAGCCATTGAAGAGGAGTGGACCAACATTCCACAGGCCACAATAGACAATCTGATAAACTCTATGCGAAGAAGATGTGTTGCACTGCATGAGGCAAATGGTGGTCACACCAGATACTGACTGGTTCTGAGTCCCCAGACCGCCAATAAAGCAGAAACAAAATGCACATTTCAGGGTGGCCTTTTATTGTGGGCAGTTTAAGGTACACCTGTGCACTAATCATGATGTCAGATCAGCATCTTGATGTGGCACACCTGTGAGGTGGGATGGATTATCTCAGCAAAGCAGAAGTGCTCACTATCACACATTTAGACAGATTTGTGAACAATGTTTGAGAGGAATGGTAATATTGTGTATCTGGAATGAAGTTTAGATCTTCAAGTCCATCTCATGAAACATGGGAGCAAAAACAAAAGTGTTGCGTTTATATTTTTGTTGAGTGTAAATTGCATGATAGAGATAAATAAATGAATTCTGATTCTGATGCTGATTGTGTTGCCTTAAAAATATACAAGATTACAGCTGTATTTCGGCCCTGGCACAACATGACAAACTAACATTATTTAAGCAGTTCAATGATGATTACACAGAAGTAATTGTTAACAAGTACAAGTCAGCTGAAACAACTCTCTGATGCTGATTACATAATAAGAGCAGACAGGGAGGGGAAGGCAATCAAAAAGGCATTGTCTTCTTGTGCTAACAATGGTTATTTCCTAAGAGACATGTGCAGCCATCATTGCTTTGCATCAAAATAGTCTTAAATGACAGAAAATCGCTTCTAAACCATTGCGCCCGAAAGAACCATTTTCCCCAACATCAGCAACTTCAAAGAGAGAGGTTCAGCTGTAGGCAAGGAAGCCCCAGGACAAATAAAAAGTGTCCTGCAAGCACTAGGATGGTTTCCTTGTGAGGATTCATCTAAGGATTTACCACCTGTGCAAAGCATGCTCAGCAATGGCAGCTGGAAACACATAAACAAACAAACAAAACATCTAGGACAGACTGAAATTCTACATGAAATACCAAAACAGGACAACAAATGTGTAGAATTGATTGTCCGCAGAAGAAAAGTTGGAGCACTCACATGAACTCTGTATCATGCTTACAGTGAAACATCCTAAAACCATCCATTTTTAGGGTCGCCTCTTATCTAATGGAGTAGGTTGATTTTACAATTTTACCAGAGAGAATCTGTGATCAAAAAGATGATATGCAAGCAGAAAATTACAAATGGCGATTTACTCAGGGCACCAATACAGCAAGTTGATATAAAGCATGCCAGAGTGAGTCACAGAAAAAAGGTTTACACTGTAAATATTAACTCTTTAAATAAATCTGTTTTTACAAACAAAACCTTTTGAAACATATGAAGCACTTATACTACAGATCTTTGTCAGTCGGTATAACAAAAAAACAGCACACAACACTGAAAATGTGTAGTTCTTTTAACACCCAACACTGGTGAACACCCAATAGTGTTGATAAAACTCACTTGAAACAACACTAGCAATTACACTCAACTGCAAAATATTACACTTAATATTACACTTGCATATGCTTTAGCATGGAATTGGTGTAGATTTGTTGCAAGTCATATGCAAACTGCTGATCATAAGCTATGTAGTACACAAGATCATACAGACCAGTGAAACCATTTGCTTTTTCTCAACAGTAAATGCATATAGGTGGTTATCAAAATACAATGTAGAGACTTTATAAGTTAGAAGATAAGCATTGTCATCTCTAACAATTATACTGATGATCCTGTTGAACAAATGCATCTTATTGTCAACACTAGTGCATACGTACATCCCAATCTGGTACTCTGTGCCATAGGTTTTGACCCAGGAAGTTGTGAAAAAAAACAAGACACGTCAAAGCTTTCATTCAGTGCCTCACTGCCCTCTACTTCACTAATAGAGCCAAACTGTAATCTTTGAAAATAGAATTTTTCAAAATGGAAAGACAACTGATTCTGGTGTTTCTTTACAAGAGTTTACAAGTTCTTCACAGAAAAAGTTATGCTTTCCTTCAAACCTCATGTACCACATGTGGATAAGTGGCCCGGTGTTCCTTATACAACTTGTGTAATGGATCATTAGGTGATCAAATTACAAATTTTGCTCTGAAAAAAAAGAGAGAAAAAAGAGATTTAAAAAGTCTGTGATGATCCAAAATCAGATGCTTCAAATAGCAAGTCATAAAAGACTGAATGTCATTAAACGGCATTAAGCCCGAGGGATTTTGTCGAATGGCACTGCAGTGTTGTGAATGGAGGTCTTTCGAATGTAAAGTTAAACTTGGATGATCTCAACTAAAAACAGACTACATCCCTATTTTATCAGTTACAGCAACAGTTTACAACAATTAGCACTAAACGATTCAACAAACCCAAAGAGGCCATGCAAAACTAAGTTGTCACCAGTAACCTGAAAAACTGAACCTTTCACAGGTGAAGCTAAAAATGGCAGCTGCATCCCCTCTTTATCTTTGAAGCTCTCCTACCTTTGTATGTTTGAGGTAACAGGCAAAGAAGCAAAAGGATGGGAGCCACCTCAAGAGTCCGGGACTAGAGAGCAAGAATTGGCAAAAGAGCAATTACTTTTGTTAAAAACTCAGAGTTGTTTTTTGTTGTTGTAACTGCTCCTATAAGACATCTGTTTTACACTTACCACAATCAGACTCCTGACATGAGCACTTTCAGGTAGAGTTTTGCAATTTGCGATTATTATTATTATTATTATTCTTGGTTTAAAGAATGTTGGCTACCTTGCCTCTTCATGATCAATCAAAAAAATAAAAACAAACAAAAACACTGCATTGTTAGAAAGTTATTACAACATAAACAACTAAAAACCACCAATCTTTGTCTGACCAAGCCAGGAATCTTGGAAAAGGGTCCAGGACATCAGAGGCTGTAGACAGGTCTTGAACCACCTACATATGACACATATGTTTGATTCCACACAACAGTTCGAAAAAAAAAATAGAAAAGGGCATTTCCTGAAGAAAATGCAAGTTTGATTGCTGAAGCATTGCTTTGAATGCTGATGTAAAGGATTGCTCTGAATTGCTGGAGAATCAGAGCTTTGTATGCCTTTGTGTATGCCTCTGTGTGTCAGCCTGTCACCATGGTAACAGCAGAGGAGACCTCAAAAACCCCTCCAACTTTGAGAGCCTGGCGTGCGGAAGCGATTTGGAATTAGAAAATTCTGAATACAAGTTTGATAGAGCAGCATCTAATGAGCACTTTAACATTTGACTAAAATGGAGTCTGTAGCTTTGTAGGAGGAGATACATTTGGCAGATGACCCTTGTTGAAGGGTTCTCTCATAGACTCCCATGTAAAAAATTTGAAAAATTTGAAAAATTATAATTTTTTGAAAATAACTTGAAGTTGACCCAGAATGTCCTCTGTGAGATGAACATTTTGATAGTTGAATGGCTGAAATCGGTCAATGTATGCTAAAGATACACTGCGCCAAAAAACGTAAGGAAGAATAAAAAGAAGGGTGAAGAACTAGCAACGGTAATCAAATTAATAAAAAGGTTACCAATCATTAACAATTAGAAAACAAATCTTGTACCAATTACTTATTGTGCAAATACCTATATATATATACCTATATATCTTGTATCGACCTATACTCAGAGCAGCAAAAAGTAGACGTGTAAAAAAACTCAGAAAGTACTTAATTGAAAATACTTTATTATATTCTACCACTGCAGTTGCCTTACCTCCTTATACAAATTCTTGGTATCTATAGACACCTTTCATCTTGGGTACCCTGACCCATTTGCTCCCTTAAATTCTACAGGAACCAGCATATCACTGCCTCCGATGACAAGAACAAAAATTGCAACATTGTTATTTTTCTGTGAAATACAGGAGCAGAAACAAATGTGAAAAGACAGCTGCTCAGCACTGCTGCCTGTCAGAGATGGGTAAAAATAAAAAATAAAATCAGATTTTGCTGTCTGTCACCATATCATACTAGTTGCCCCGTTAAATGTACAGCATTTGATAGCTTTTGATTGTACATTTACAATGCAGCAGACAGACGCAGAAGTAGCCTTGAGGCATAAACTGTGTGTGCATTATTAAAATTAACGGCAGAGATGCACACACAAGTCTCAGCGAGCATTGTTATTGTGCAGAAAGCAGTGTCTAGACTTTCGCTGATTCCAGTAGTGGTCTTTTTCACTGTAGTGACTTTATCTGTAATCATTAGCTGCTGTCGACATTTGAAACAAGTCATCTGAAGTAACCAAGTGAAAATATGCTACTCTAAAAATATGCCAAATACCGCAGTTTACACAACAGCACATTTAATGAGAAAATGCAATTCACTGACTCATGCTGCTGCATTTGAATGCTGTAAGTAAACAAACCTGACCTTGCGTTGTGTTGGGAAGAATTCCTCCCGAGAGGAGAAGAAAAAATGGCTGCCACACATTTGAGGCGCTTCTTCACCGGAACTAAAAGGCACGATCAAGTTTAACTCTGCTGGTGTTAGTTTTTCCGAGTAAAGAGTTATATTACCTCTAGACGATGTTGAATTCAAGTAACACCCAAGAAAGTAACACTGGCAGATTTGCAGTGTAAGCACAAATATAGATATTGTTGATAATGACTTGTTCAAAAAATATTGTTAAAGGACAGCCACTGCTTAGACCTTAGAAGATTTTTTGTGGGGTTAAACAATTGTAAAGTTTGATTCAGTATGTTCTCCCTTTTCACTGTGCTGTTTTACTCTAAGCATGATCAAATGCTACATGAGACAGCTGCCATTAAAATCTGTCCCACTGCTGCTTTACTAGTGGGATCTTTCAAAACAAAATATTGAGAAATTGCAGACAGCAGCTTCTAGCTCACACTACACTGCCAGACAAACAATACTGTGCACAGTAGGGTTGGGTGATATGTCAACATTTCCTGACTGGTGGTTGTCAATTCCATCAGCTGGAGATAGCTGAATTTCTTTTTGTGTGTGTACACAGATGTGGCAGCCTGATAGTGCTCTTCCTCTGTGTGTGTTTCTCTGAATGCTTCTATTTCAAAGTCTCTCTGAACTTTTAAAAAGATGTGAAGATGTAGTCACTGCTGCACCTGCTCCAGTGACTGTAGTCTAAAGGTGTCTGCAGAAAGTCCTAACCCTGCTAATTAAGACGTATGGTAGATGATACTGTATGTCTCGGAAAGACAGATCAACCAAAACCTGACCAAACTGGTGAGTACTTTGTTGCCATGGCTATACTGCTATAACATGTCACAAAAGACCACACACATACAAACACACACACACACACACACACTGTGGCTGTTATTTAAAGCAGCATATTCCGGTGTGTATGCTTGAAACAACACAGCCACAGTGTGTGTGTGTGTTTTTTCTTTTGTGATGTTATAGCTGTATAACTATAGCAACAAAGCACTCGCCAGTGGCTCGCCCTTTATTTCATCAATACCGTGTTATGGTGGGTCATGTGATTTTTGTGGCCCAAGCTCTGAAATATGACTGATGAATAGACATCATTGCACCTCTCATCAATTTGTCATGGTTTAGAGTTCATGAGGAAAAAAATGCAGACAAACTCAAAGCCCAAAAAAACAACCAAAACAGGACAAGACATTACATTCAGCTAGAAATTGGCAGAATTGATTGTCCGCAGAAGAAAAACACTAACATGAATTTTGTATCATGCTTACAATTAAACATCCTGAAATCATCAATGTTTAGGGTCTTATTTTACATTTTTACAATGCCAATAACTCTAAAAAACAAAACAAAAATTCAAGGAACTGAGTTAACTTATTTGCTAATGAACCGGGTTAACTCCGTTCAAACAACAGAAATAAAAAAGAAACTGGGACAAACCAGAGTGCAACACAAGAATATCACAGAACAAGACACAGCTGAAAACAATCAGGGCAGGGCAGAGAATCAACAAGGAGGGAAGTAAACCTGATGGAGAGACACAAGGAAACTGAACTTTCAAAATAAAACAGGAGCTCTAAGGAAACCATTCAATACACCCGAAACGATATAAGCTATGAAAATCAAGGATTCAAAAGAAAAAAAAGCTAGAATGATGACACAATTGCATAGCAGCAACGTAAGACACACATTGTCCATGTCTAAACCGCTTGTACACCTCTAATGTCCACAATAAGAGTTGTCCATTATGGGATTTTTAAGGCCGATACTGATTATTGATAATCTGGGAGACTGATATTAGAAAAAGATATTTGACTATAGTAAAAAAGGAGGCAAAATTTAGAATTACACAAACCTTTAACACAAAACTTTGTTGAGATGCCTTAAGGCCAAGGCATGTTTAAATCCAGAACCTTTTAACCTGACAACAACAAAAAACAGGGAGCTATTAGCATTATAATTATTGTGTTGAACAAACACACATAGAAACATGATTAAAATGCCTCAAAACACAGGACCTCACATGACACACATAAACCAAATAGTGAATAACTTCAGAATTTGTACAAATGACAAATGACTTGTTATACACATTTTACAATAGTGCATGTTGGACTGCCTGAATTTGAATTAATCCTGCTTTATAGTATGACAGCCTAATATTTATACAGTTAGAGGTCCTCTGTTAATATGCTCCGATCAGCGCCACTTGGACAGACTTACTGTTAAATCTGTGCTTCTATGCTTCTAACAGACACATAATACAGTTTGTCATTCAAGAATCCTTACACATCACATATCCATCCATCCATCCATCTTCAACAGCTTGTCCAAGGCTGGGTTGCGGGGGCAGCAGTCCAAGCAGAGGTGCCCAGACTGCCCTCTCACCATACACTTCTTCTAGCTCTTCCGGGGGAATCCTTAGGCGTTCCCAGGCCAGCCGAGAGACTAGGTCTCGCCACCACTTCCTGGGTCTTGGGGTCTCCTGCCGGAGCACCTGGATAACATATCCATTACTTCTTAAGTCTAAAGCTGTGAAAAAGGTCTGTGTGTTCTCACATGTATTGCTGGAGCAGTCTGTAGACGCTGGTTTCATTGATTATATGTTTTCAGATTCTGATGGTATATTTTTTTTGATGCGATATTGGATTTCTGATAGAGTCCAAGTCATTCAGTGTCCAATATCATCATGTATCTCTATTACTTGTATAGGATTTAAGCTCCTAGCAGCGCTTCACCAGACTCAAACTCAGTTCCATCAGTACTTAGAGAAAAGTAATGACAACAAATATATATTTATAAAAAGAAGTCTTTAAGCCTGCAGTGCTAAACAGAACCTGCTATGTTCTTGTTTTCCTGTGTATTCTTTGCTCCTAAAGATAAACAGATACATATCAACAGCAGATCATGAAGTAGCTGGCCTGTGTTAAACTTTACCAGATAAGGCTTGTTTGAGCCAAAACAGTGCTGATTGTATCAGACCGTGGGCGGGGGGGGGGCTGCTGTACGATTTCAGCATTGTTAAAACCAAGTCAGTGTGAAAAGCTGTTACTGTGATAAAGCTTCTGCGGCATTTTTATACACTTTCACACACACAGACACACAGGAAGTCCCTAAAAAAGTTGGCAACTTTGTCAATGTACTGAGGTCAGCTACAGACTGCAGCACAGATGTGCTTTTTGAATACTGCAGACTAATTAAATACAAGTCAATAAATGATGCCTTGCACAAAGGGAGAGGGAACACAGAGGGTCAGTTGTAGAGCAGGATAAAGCACACAGGCGTTTTATCTGACCTCTAAATAATGAAAAATGGGTTACTGTAATGGTACTCCCATGGTGTGGGAGGTTATTGAAGCCTTTTTTTTCCCCAAATCACAGCGTAATCTGTAAAACAGGAGGATTTAAGCAGAGACTCAGAGATTTCTTTATTAAACAAAGCAGGTTTTAAGATTTTGCATTCTAAGCTGTGATATAGTTGTTGGTGCAGATGCTTAAATGATGGTCCTTTTCTGATCTGATCTTCAGTGTATCTTTGAACACAGGGATATTTTTTTCGGGTCCAGTTTTTGTCGCAGATTATCCTAAATGTGTTAATGCAGATGGGGGTGCAAGAACAGTGTAATCCTGACACTTCAGCCATCAAATGCTTTTATTACAAATAACAAGGATAGCTAGCAGCTTTGGGGGCTTTTGTTGGTGCTATGCTATACTCCAAAACTCTCCATTTTACATTTAGTACATTGACTGAACTTCAGTGCATAGCACATTTAAAGAAGCACTTCACTGTTTAATGCACCACTATACAAGTCAGTGAAGTCACAGACAAATAAACAGTTGAAGTTGAAAGTCCCTGACTTTAAATGTGTGTTCATACTAGGCAGGTTTGTTAATTAAAACAAACTCTGGATTGTGTTTGTTCCATGGTTCAGTTCAATGGAACAAGTAATCTTGCTATGCAAATCAAACACATGGATTGGGAAGATCTAAAGTTCATCTCATTTCTAGTAAGATTAGGTCTAAACAAAAGCAGCTTGGATCAAGTGCATGTAAACAAATCAACAACAGGATGCCGTGTTGACCCAAAATTCACATTATGGACAACACAAAAAGAGTTCTGTGTCCTTACAAACAAACATTGAGTTAAGGACCCACAACTGTGTGTGGCCCTGCCCACAGAACAGTTTTGACTGTTTTAGCAAGGTCCCACAAATCATGCTTTCCAATCAGGTTGTGACTTTAGCCATGCACCTTGAAAATGAACACACCAGATTTTCCTCCTTCGCCACAATGCTACACAAAAGCATTTTAGTGGACCCTTTCTGTCAGTAAAGCATATTGTTTGGGTGCCTGAATAGCTCACACTGTGAAGTGAGCACCACATGTGGCTATGGCTCTCACTGCAGCAGCATGGTTTGATTCCAGCACGTCATCCCCTCTCCTTCAACCCCCCCAACTCTTTAACTGCCTTCTTTAAAAAGCATAAAACACATAAATATTTTAAACAGGCAACACACTTTTAAGGATCCACGGTTATATCCATATCAGAGTATTTAACATTATCATTTTTAACCATTGACTGCTCCTCTGCTGATGAAATCATGGGCCTCCTACTATATTGTGATATACAGGACTACCTTTCCAAATTGCGTGGTTACGTCAGGTACCCATTTTCATAGGTTGCTGTGGTAACAACCTAGATGTGTGTGTAAATAGAAGAATAACAAGCTGCTTTCTGCATGGAAATGAATCCTCTCTGTGCCCCAGGTGTATCTTGTCACAATGAAACATGTAGCAGTGTATTCAGCCATGGGTAAGCAGCAGTTACACTGAGCTAATTGAAGTGTGTCACTGTCACTGACTGATTGTAGCCGATTGTAGTCTGCCATTCACTTTGTGAAAATCTTCTTTGTGACATTGGTCTGGATTCCCTCCACTTCACAGCCAGGTCCCCTCAGTACAAACCCTATCATACCAGTCCTAACAGTGGGCTTTATGTATATACTTGCTGCTTGACAGAATATCAGGTGTCAGATTTGCAAAATAGCAGGGTGTTATTTGTGAATAACACCATGGATTTTCAAGTTGCAGTGGATTAGGTACGTCTACTCCACTGCATTGTTTTGGATGTCTTTTGTTGACGCTAGTTCATAATATGGAAGGTACTGTAGAAGCTAAAGATATTGGACAATAACCACATGTGGAATTGTGTCAACAAGTAGTAAACAGGTGCTGCAACAGGGCTGCAGTGACTTGTGAAGATATTTTCCATTTGATTGGAATGATCAGGAACATGTTCCATCTAAAAGAATAAAGCCTCTTGCCATTAACCTGGTGCTCCAGATGGTTTGTTACACAGAACCATCTGGGAAGTCACCCCAGAAACTGTTTGGAAAGGACCAGCGTTTTCAAAGTAACACATGACAGGTGATACAGGTGATAAGCATATTGGCTTATCCAAATTTGTGAGGAAAATATGCTCATAAAGGGCAAACAGAAGAGTATTACACAACGACTAGACAGCATAAAAAAACTGGGATCTGATTGGCTGTCGTACATGAGGTGAGATTGCAATTGAAAGTAGAAAACAACTTATCTACAAAGCCAGTTTATATCGTAATATTAAAAACAATATTGCAACAAATGAATAACATGAGAGTATAAATGTGTAAGCAAATTTAATAATCTTTCCTGAGGAGGAGGCGGGTGCTGGATTCCTTCCTTGCAGGTTCGAATAATAAGGGATTAACTCACATGGCAGTGCAGCTGGATTCAGATTAGTCATCTCAAAAATTCCAATTTGTTGTATCAAATATTATTACTGGTTGGATCTTTGCCTTGACTTCAGGTTAGTGTTTTCAAACTCAGTATTTGCATATTCATGTGTGAGCAGAACAAGCAGAGTTCAGATGTTCCACTATCATAGGTGATGTTTAATGTCATTTAAACATTGATGGAAGATTGATATGACACAAATCGCAGCTAAGATATGATATGACATTAATGTTTATATTGCTCGGTGTAATGAATAAAGCTGTACGTTTAGAGACAGTCCCTGTGCAAAGAGAGTAGAGAAGGGAGGGTGGCTACACAGCCTAATTAAAAGTTTCAAGTCAGAGGCATGCTGATTGTAAACGACTTCAGATGATGCTGGTGGGCTTACTGTTGATCTCAAGCTGTTCAAGCAGTTAATTAAAAAAAAAAAAACGATAGCAAACCAAATTGGTTACAGATTGCAATTAATGCACTCTGAGATGGGCCGGGCGAGAACGACCCTGCCTCGTTAGCAATAGCGTGCCTGCTGGGGTCAGCACTCTCTAGGAACAACACTCACTTTTATTTGTTTTTCATCCTTTCTCATAAGTCATTATTAACAGCAAACCAAGCGATAAGCAATCATGTGCAAAAAGGAGTGAAATACATAAAATAAATAAAAGCTGTGCCTCTTGAGGAAAGCCTAACAGTTCCTATGGCAACCTCTCCTCACAGACTGAAATGGGGAGTGATTTTATTTTGAAGGACAGTGCTCTTTATCTCCACCCTCTGTCCTTTATTCCTGCCGTCTGCAAGGTGATCAAAGGTGTGACAGGTAGATAAAGCATGGCTGTATAACGGACAGAGACGAGCAGTGAGGAGGACAAAAGGCGAAGAGGTGGAGGTGCTTTTTGAAAGAGATGTGAAGCTTTAAAGGATCAACTGCTGGGAGACTGCGTTAAATCACAGCTGGGTGATTTAACAGCCGTCACATTTTTACTTAAATCTCCTTCCTGTGACCTCAAAACACACCTGACTTTGGCAGTAATGACTAGAAGGTTGTGATGCAGAGCATGTTTAAAGGATACAGCTGGAATTAGCTTTGCAACACATCGTGGGTGTATTTTGGATGCTTCCTTTCTTGTCAATGACAGATTTCCTAACTGAAAACAGGCAGAAGTGGGTTACATGTAGAAAGATCCCAAGGGACGACACACAAAAAACAACAGTGTTAGCTGACAATGAAGAATAGTTATACATGAGAAATGTCCTGTCAGACAGGTATTACTCATCTAAAGAGGAGATTCAGCGATGTAGTCAGTGATAAACAAGCTGCAAGTGTTGTGTATTTTATGGGAAGCACATTTCTGTACGTTATTCGAGACAGTTCAGTCAACCTGACAGACCTGTTTTACTCTGTCTAAATGAAATTGCCAAAAAAAGAAAATTACCATTGTGACTTTTTATATAGATATATTCAACTTCAGTATTTTAGTTATTAACTAATCAGGTCGCTTATACCCATGTGAATGTCTTGGAATCTATATCAGTCCTGGACACAATGCGGTCTGCTGACAGGTCCACCCTCCATTGGAACACAGAGCCACCACCCAAAAAAAAAAATTTATAAAAGACAGCAGAGTTGGGCCGAGTCTCTCTGCAGCTGCCATGTTTCCCTAAAAATGCACATATCTTGCATGACTTTCAGACAATTAGGATGTGATTCTTTGTTTAGTTTTGATTAGTTGTCTCCAGTAAAGTTATCTCTATTACTGGATTTGTGCACACTTTGCAGGTTAAAAGACACTTGAACAGACACAGCATGCACCCAAGGCAGGCATGGACATACACAGGAGAGAAGCAGATAGGAGAGGAAAGGAGTAAACAGTAATAGACAGCAAAGGAGTAATTATGACAATAAAATGAGAGTCTTTTAGAAAGGTAGATAACTTAATCCTAGTGTTAGTAGTAGCAAATTTGATGTATTATTTAAAAAAACAGTAGCAAAAAAATAGTTGTTTTATTGAAATCAATGTGACCCTGCGAAAAATTAATTACCCACCCACTGATCTATATTTTGCATATTATACTCAACAGTTTTTTTCTCCAGTGAGGGATTACAGTCTGAAAAGAAGATGAAAAACTAAATGTAATCTTAACAAAATGTATTTACGGAAATTGCAGTTTTATCAGCAAAATGTACTTTTAGGTTTCTAAAAAGCCTTGGCACTTAATTATGTTCCCTCCCCTTGTTTTCACTTCATAATCCGTTTTGTTTTCATATGGTATTATAAGGATCTTGAGGTAGAAGAACAAAACATAACAGCGAGATATTAAGTAGATTGTTTACAGTTCAAGACTAAGAAATAACTTAGAAATGCAGTCCTCAAACTTTCTAGTTGGATGGTGAAGCGAACAGGCAGACAGTTGGCATCAGCCACCCAGGCCGACCTGAAATCTTCCCTAGAGTTCAGCCGAGCTCAACCTCATGGTCTTCTCATTAAGAAAGATGGTCTGACTCGCAGGGTTGGTGGTGGTCTGGAGCATCAAAATGCAGCTTAACCGTACAACCATACAGTAAACCTACTGAGCACTGCAGCAAAAAATATGTGCGGTCTCAAATTTAGGGATGCATTGGATATCAGTCCTAGTGATGACAGAAAAAATGGAATGGTGCATCACTACATAAAAATCATGTAGCAAAAAAGTTCTCAATATATGACCAGGAGTTCAGTTTGGTAGTGTCATGGCATTCTGCAATTATTTCTCAAAAACACACCTATATAGGTTGTAACACCAAGGCCTGCGAGGATCGACTCAATTTTGGAGTCAGCCTCAAGTAGTCATTTGAGGAACTGCACTTTTTCCTGAAATGTAAACCTTGTTGTAAATCATTCTAACCTGACCTTGTTTTATTGCTGGTTGTGGCATTGACATCATATACATTGCTGTCAAAGTTCCTTTTTGTAACTAAAATCACACTGATTTAAGTCACATTTCTTGTGGGTTGAGTCACTGTGGAATTCATTCTCATCTCTTCTGCAGGGCTGAGTGTGAGGGGACAAAGGAGAGGAGACCTGTCTGGCCTTAACCTGATCCGACACTCTCACTGCTTACCTCCTCTTCACTTTTCCACTACAAAACTCCTCACCCTGGGGTCCTGACTCTGCACTCTCAGCACTCCCACACCTCCATCTTCTCGGCCTCAACTGATTAATCCGCCCTCTAAAACTTCCTTGCCTCTGAGATTCCGCCTCCTGTATCCCCCCACACCCCACCCCCCTCCTAGCCTTTGGTGAGTCTACCCGAGGGGGCTGTGAAGCCATGGCTGTGCCTAGTGCCCAAGAGTTCCACTGGCAGAGCCTTGCACGACTGCCCAGCGGCCGGGTTTACCACTCTCTGACAGAGGTGGGGGGGCAGATGTACATGCTCGGAGGTTGTGACGCTGCGGGGAGGCCTTGCTCAGCTCTGGAGCTCTACTCCCCTGAGGTATGAAACAAACAGCAACCTGGATTCTGGAGCTGTTTCATTATTTGAAGCTGCTGCCTTCTAACCTCAGTTAGTTTTAATGCCTTCCCCTTCAACTACCATTCACTCACTTAACAGCGATACAGATAACATCAAGGGTAATAGTAAAAGAATGAGAAAACACCCTAAGACATCAAAGCTGCTAATGAGAAGTTGTTAGCTGCTGGGCTAAGTTAAGCCACTGTAGTGAGCAGTAAAGCACACAATTTACTTACTAGGCCTCACAAGCAGCACTTGGAGTTACTGACAGAAAGTTTTATCATGACTGTTACATATATAGTAGCCCTGCCAGTCCTACCACAATCTATGATTTCTTCTAAATGAGCTAAACTAGTTAGCATTAGTGGCAGATAAAGAAACAGATTCTATATAGGAGGAAGTGAAGGCAGCATTATAGAAGTTTCTCAGGGCTCAGGTCAACATTTTAAAAGCATATAGTTGTATAGAACTGACCCGAGGGGTGGAGAAAGCATGGACATAGTCTTCACGTAGTGAAGTTAAATTAATGATTACAACTAATTGAAAGTAAGGAAACATAAACAGAAGAAAGAAACCATTAGCCTGCTAGCAAATATGCAGCAACCAACCTCATCTACAAAACTGCTGGTCTCACACAACTAATGTAATTGAGTCAGCCATCACCATGAATTATGTAGTGCCAGATCCCTATTATGAAGATGAAGGTAATGTGCGACTGAGTCAGTGGGTAATACTCCGGAGGATTCACATCTTCCCCATGCGTGAAAATGGCATAGTAGTGTAACCATTTGTGAGAAACATGACAATACCCTGCTAAAATTAACTCAGTACGCTGCACACAGTTAAAGTGCACACACTGATTACATTAATACATTCATTATTAAAGAAGCTGGAGTAGTAAGGGAAAGATGATAACTGGATAGAATTTACTGTAGAATTAGGAATGTTGCCGAATCCAGATTCGGGTTGGATTTAAGTGGTTTATGAATGCAAATTATATATATATATATATATATATATATATTATGAATGCAGAAAATTCCTCACCCACTGATCGCTGCTACCATTAAAGACCTACTGAACCAAGCCACTGACTGAAAGAACCTCGCCAGTTATCCATGATATCAGTCACAAACTTACAACAACTTCTAGTGAACGACCTCCTCTCCAATCTCCACTTTTATGGATATAAAAGATCCATAGTCTGTTCTATTTTTGGCGCCTAATATCCTGGGGCCATTCAACATTTTCCATCCAGTTTTTCTTTACTTTTTTGACTGTTGTGACTGTAACATATGTTATTAATAAACACACCAACTAAACCTGGCTTTATATACTTTTATTCCCTCCTACAAGAACAAACGATATGTGTCCATATCAGATAAGCCCTGTAGTTAATATTAAAAACGTACACACAATAAAACAAAACAAAACATGGTGTGGACACACTTGGGTATCAACACCTGGATCATTGTTGAACAATGATCACAGAACTCAAGACACACAAACTGCTTCCTGGCTTAAATTGATATATCAAAACTTTGGGACATACCAGGATGACTCTGTTTTACCAAAGCATCAGAAACCTATGGGATTGTGTACGGGTTCATTCTCAGGGCACAGCATAATTACTGAAAGACTGAATTCGGAACCAGCTTATTGAATGTCAGATAAAATTTACTAACTCGGGTGTTAAAGCTACAAATAAACTGCTGCCAGTTATTAGTGTATAATTGGGGCCAGAAAATGAAACAAATATTGATGTTTCGTAATATGTTCCATCTCAGTAGTGTGACATTTTAATGTCATTAAAATGGAACAGTGCCCAGGTTTTTAGTCACATTTCAGTCTGGGAACAGTTTCATTCAGATGTCATAAAATACAGAGAATTCAATGCCCTTGGAAAGAGGGTGGATTTCATCTTCCCCCCTATCCGCTTGTCGATTTAAATACTTTCTCTTCTTGTCATGGTTGCCCTCCTGACTGTATTGAGCACCTTTCTTGCTCTGCTGTCATTTGTGTACTACTTTTCAAAATCAATAAACAAATGTTTAAAAACAGCTTATTATCCTGGGCAAATCAACAGAAGTCTGTGCAAACTGTGTAGCCATGTAAGCCCCCTGAAGACACTGTCACAAATCAGCTTATTTAAACTGGAGATAAAGCATCTATGTATGAAAAAACTGCAGCACTAGGAAAATGTTCTGCCCTGTATGCCATGAACTGTGTTACAACCCGAACTTGTTAATATAATTTGAATCAGTTGATTGATGGCTGACCTGTCCTCTTTCTCACAGGGGGACCGGTGGATAAGCCTGTCCTCCATGCCCACCCCTCGGGCCGGGGCAGCTGTGGCTGTGCTCGGAAAGCAGATCCTGGTGGTGGGCGGAGTAGGAGAGGACCAGAGCCCCCTGAAGGTGGTGGAAATGTACAACACAGATGAAGGGAGGTGGAGAAAGAGAAGCGCTCTGCGGGAGGCACTGATGGGTGTATCCATCACTGTGAAAGGTATGATAATGCAGCAAAAAGAGGCAGCCTAGGATTTATGGTCTGTGTGTAACCTGCACATTAATACTGTTACAAACTAGCCTCTAGTTCCATAGTAGTTCCTGAGTCAGGGAAGGTGTTGCTAATTAAAACATAATCGGTTATGTGGATTGAGCCTGACCCATAAAAACATTTACCGGTATTCATCTCCAGCTTCCTCAGTCAGTCATCCAAAAATAGCAAAATATGTCCACTGCCCACTCATATTATCTAAATATGAAGTTCGTTAATCAAGTCCAATTTTATGTTCTTAAAAATATCCAGCCTAAAGACGAAATGTCTTATTGATTATGCCAAATATATTTCGTGGGCAGCAGGGGATGTGTTACATTATTCATCAGGACTGAATGAAAAATTAAAACAGCATGTGGGAGGGAAATGCTGTCAACAAGTACTGATACATACAAGTTCAGCTTTGTTTGCTGGTTATGTTATGCTATTAGGCCTTCTACATTTTAATATAGTACCTATGGGGACACCTCATGGGAGTGTAGAGATATATTTACTTACCGAGCACTTAAGTACTTACTTTTTTATTTTTGTAATCTAAATTAAAGCAGATCAGCCTCAATGAAAAAATACATCTTCACTTATTACAGCTTCAAATACATCAAATACACAATACACTGATTAGAACTTCTCTCAGTGGAATCTGTGACATCTTGGTTCATGGGTGAAGTGCACCAGCTTGGCAAGAAAAAAAAGTAGGTTTAACTAGCTACATCTACTTTTTTATTAAAACTAGCACCAATTGCAGCAAGCCTGGCTAACCACGATCATAGCCGTGCCTTATGATGCACGTCCATGTAAATACATGTAATGCCAGGATTGTTGCCAAGCAACACAATTATATTCAAAGCACACTCTAACTTCTTTCTTTAGATATGGATAACACAAATCCAGAAATGTAGACAAATGATAATAATGACTTTTCTACTGTTATCTCCATGAATTCCAGTTCCACTTTTTAACATGCACCTGATCCATACGAGATGGAAAAGTTGCACACAGGTGGAATGCAATCAAGTCTAGTCATCCTACATTTCTTTTGTCGCAAGACGCTGACTACGGCCGCCATTGAACCTGTCTCACAGTGCGACGTAAGACGACCATTATAGAGCCACGATCAGAAATATCTCCACGGTTCTCCTATGATGGTTGTCTTTCATCACGAACAGCCCAAAATCACACCATGTATACCGGCCATAAAACAATCTGGAAGCGCTGTTAATATAAGTATGAGTATTAGTCTTTCTGTAGTCGCAACTTCTACAAAATTCAAGGTAAGCTAAAAGAATTGGGATATAGGTCATAACACAACTAATCAGGTTTGTAAGACCATGTAGATGCAGACCTTTGTGCAAAGTACCGCTAATCATAGTAAACATGGATATTTGTGCCGTGTCTGCCTTCAATAATGAAATGTTGATGTATGAGTGTCTGGATAAGGTGGAGGAAAGCAATCTTTGAAATAACAAAAGCTTTTCTTTTGATTGGTGGTTACAGCACTGAGACCAGAGGTGAACTTGTCCTGCATTAGGACTTGGACTCATAATCATCAGATGGAGTGTGATAATTGTGCTAGAGCAAAGGCATAGGTGGTGGCAGCCCGTCTTTGCGCTTGCATGCTTGTACTACTCTGGAATACTTTCCGTTCTTATGTCTTTAAGAACAATGTAAACACATAGTGTAGGTGGCATGGGAAGGTCTAGAAAGAGAAAAAGCTTCCTTTGGCTAATCCTAATGCCTAATGCTGTTCACTAGAAAGGCTAAGTATGTAATAATCTCCTTAGCATGTTCTGATCTTCAGACTTGACTGTTTTACAGTTCTTTTTTTTTTTTTACAAATACCAAAATTTTCCATTTACACATGTATTCAGGCGTTTGATGCCATATATCCAAGAAGCCTTTTTTGGCTACAGTTACAGCTTCCAGTCCTCCAGGGTAAATCTGTACAGGCCTTGCACAGCTGGATTTAGGCAGTTTATCCCACTTCACCAGGCAGATCCTCTCAGGTTCCGTCAGAGTGGCTGGAAAGCTTCTGTGAAGACTGTCGGCCTTAGCCAAAGCCTTCTTAAACCTCATACAACATCAGTGGAGAGGCCAGAAGATGTCAGTTCAAACCAATATTTGACAATCTGGCAAACAGTTTTGAATGCATCCAACTAAATGGAAGGTCAACCGGTTCTCATACTGTGACCACTGTCACTGTAAGACCAACACTTGCCTCATGTTCTGTAGATCAAGTAGCAGACATACAGCAATGAATGTATATTTGAATTTCAGATTTTTGTTTCTGAATGCTAAATCTTCTGTCAAATACATCAAAGTGACCAGATGGTACAGCTCTGAAGCTTTATACATGCAAAATACTGACGACTGTCCTAGACATGTCTGGGTATCATTAAATAATTAATAATTCATTCACAATTGACAAATGACAAAAAATCAAAATAACCTATGCAAACAAGTTTGTAGTTTTTTTTTTTTACTTTGTTTTGTTTTTAGATTTTAACACTTTGTTTCAGTTTCAAAACCCAGCACAAAATCCCATCCAAATCTTCTGAAAAAACCATTCTGTAACCTTGGCAACCACACTTCAGTTAGCTGATTGCTGAGGGTGATCGTTTGAGTCCCACAACCTTTTGGAACTATCGCTCTAAATCAATAGAAACTTTTTACACACATATTTAGCAGAAATAATGTATGTGTTTATAATCAGACTAACTGCGCTGTAACACATGTGCTCCTGCCTGATGTGAATGGAGCCATCTGATGTATTCTCATCACTACAGGCAGATATTTTTCAGAGGAGTTATCCTCAGCTTTGGATGAGTTTGTGGTGGGCTGAGCATCTGTCAGTGTCTGCTGAAAAACACAGATAGATGCTATAAACACCCAGACTTATTGGCCATGTACAGGCTCCATCGTGCTGCTCTCTCCATCTCCCTGACCAGGTTTCGATCCTCAGCCATTGTCTCTCGACCTCATCCCCAAACTCATCCTGAGCAGCTTAAAAAAAGACAAATAGGCTGACATGATGATCAATAGAGGCAAATTAAAACAAATATGGCACTTCTGAGTGCATGGTCAATCACATAATTGAATAAATGATGCCATTTTTATTGACATGTGTAGGATCATTATTTGCCACATATTAGATAATGAACTCTGGGTAATGAGCTATTGTTTTCCTCAAAATGAATATAAAGTATTCTGTAAACTTTCTTCTCCTTTTTGCCATGTTCGTCAGTAGATGCGTTGAAGTGAGTGGTTTTAAATAGAGAAATCTATTAGGTTAAACCATTTCTGCGGCTCTTTTTTTTTCTTCGTGTGGATGATTAATGTTGCTTTTTCTCTTCTTCCAACACTTTTCCATTCTTATGCTGGAGGTGTCATACCAAAGTGCCAGACATGGACTGGTGCATTTGTATTCTGCTGCTGTACTCTTTGTCCTGTCACAGTCTCCCACCTTGTCACAAACTAACTTCTCATCCAGCTCTGCATGTAGCCTAGTAAAAAGCATGCTGGATTGGCCTCACTTTCATAATCGAAACTCTTATATATGCAGATGGTCGGGCTCTGGCTGTAGGTGGAATGAGCGCTGACCTGCTCCCTCGTAGCGTCCTGCAGCAGTATGACCTACGAAAGGACCTCTGGGCGCTACTTCCTCCCATGCCGACCCCACGCTATGACGCCAACGCACATCTTCTGGGCAGCAAGCTCTATGTGGCAGGTACCACCACAACCTCTGTTTGTTATTTGTCACCCATTTTTCATTAAGTTATAATTATATTTTTATCTCAAGGTGGCCGCCAGTGTAAGCGACCGGTGAAGGCTTTCGAGGTGTATGACACAGAGACGCGCTCTTGGACGACGCTACCCATGATGCCATGTAAACGGTCATATGGTGGTGTGATATGGGACACAGCTGGAAGGCTGTGTCTGCTAGGAGGACTTCGGCAAGGCGGTGGACACCAGAGCTCCAAATTTACCAAGAACGTCAACATTTTTGACACCAACCAAGGTAAAGAAACACCCCATTAAGTTTTTAACCAAATAATAGCTTATAATTCTGTTCTGTGTATTTAAAGCCACCACAATGTTTTGTATTCAGGGATGTGTCATAAAATCATAATATCAATCTCATAAAGCATTTATTTTGTGTAAATATTAATTACATTTAAAATTATTGATACTTAAATTTGTCAGACCGGTTAAATAACAATGTAATAAGCCAGCTCATAAAATTTGGCTTCCAGCAGTATTCTAGCAAGAACTGCTTATTAAATAGCGCTGGATTTATTACTCCCAAAAAGCAGTAATCAGACAGCCAATTCAAGTATAATAAACAAAGGGCACAAATCCTTACTAGTGTAGAGACTGTGTGTGTGTGTGTGTGTGTAAAAGAAAAGAAAAACAGCATGTGTAGACCCATAAACGTAGTGTGAGACTGCGTGGGTGTGGAAATAAGCAGAAAATGGATTTTCAGCACCAGGCAGGAAATTTTGGATTCTGCCTGAGTCCCTAAAATGAAAGTTAATCCTAACTGTGAGCAGTGTTGTGTGCTGCAAGTTTGTGGAAGTAAAAGGAGAAAGAAGCAAGATCTGTATCTGAGTGAAAATACTAAAAACTAGCTGAAAGGCTGGTTCACAGAATAAATCTAAAAGATGGTAAATACAGTATTGAGACAAAAGCTTTCAGGATCTTAACAAACACACTCTTATAGCTCACTTTGCCCAGATATCTTAGTGTATGAATACACCTGGAAGTCTGTGTAAGTGTCTTTTTCAGTTGATCTAGCAATGAGATTCAACATGGAAATATTATGTGTGACAGCAGTGAATGTGTTATTATTTTCCTCTATCTCCTTGATGTATTTGGTAATTAATGTTTCACAAAATCACATTTCTTAAAGTTGTAAAGGAAAAACACGTCTGTGCTAGGGGACCAGAGAACACAGAAATAGGGCTTTGTAGTTTTGTTAAGGCAGTAAAGCTTCACAAGGGGGTATGCCTGTGAAAGGATAGGGAAGTCATGCAGTTATACCCACTTAGATGCAAAAAAAGTGGCCCAAAAAAAAAACAAAGCACATCTAATAACAGGAAAAGCTATTGTGCAACTGACTGATTTAACAAGAAATCTGAGCTGTCATTGCACAGACTGCTGAAATCTAAAGAATCAAGGAGCCAATGGATTGCTGCAATTCACAGAAATTCTGCAGATGTAACGCTAGTCCTACATACCTGACATCACTTTGGTTAAATGTTGTAATGATAACGTGTCTATATATGATTTAGCATCTTTTATTTATTTTTTTTGTAAGCAATTAATAAAAACAGCCATAATAATGAACTTTTTTCCTTTAAAACAAAAGGAGGGGTGATCTGCTATACAAAGACTATTTATATCATTTCTGCTTTTTCTGCTACCTCAACATTTTTACTTAAAATGTAGTCTATTAGATAGATAATGATAAACAGACAAAACATGTATATTTCTTGTACAAAGACGGAAATAATTAATTACTAGTCATATTGTGTTTGTTTCAGGAAAAAAGAGCAACGATCCCCTACACTAAATACAGATGTTTATTTAGTTTTAAAGGCTTAAGGATCACTGTTAAACTGCCTTTAATTTAAGCAGATAATCCAATGTTTTTTAACAAAACACCTTATATTGTTGGTATTGTCATAGATTGCTTATAGCTTTTAATTGCAATCTCTGCATTAGGACATATAAACTGCTGTTAGTGGTATAATAAATCAGCTGTTTCTCCCTTAATCTTTTATGTTATGCTAAGCTATAGGTTTTTATTATATATCTTGTAAATAATGATATGCATACTATTTTTTTGGTCTCCTTTTTCACCTATAGTATCCATCTTCATTGTGACTCCGCTGTTACACCACAAAGCAGTCATTAGCTTTCACCTCACCATGAAGACAAAGGCTTTTCCACTCATTCCGTTCTTAATCCCGTGCACACTCCGTGTCCCACAATGCTGCGAGATGACTTATCCCGTTATCTGGCAAAGACACCCCAGAGTAACAGGTGAACAAATTGAGGAGGGACCGGAAGGAGAAATAGGGGGAAGAAAAAATCAATAAGTAATTTTAGACAGTTGGATATGTGGTCACACTTTGGGATTGTTCGAATGAAAGCCAAATAAAGCAGAACACGGGAGCGATAATGATAATGTATTATAATGGGGAGAAAGTTTGCCTTGTGTATGAGAGATGGAGGAAGAAAGGCCTTCCAACACACACAAACACAAGCACATACACTGGAGCACACATGCACACATACCCACACATATTGGGGGGGGTGTACCCCGTTTCTCCAATCTAATATTGGTGGAGATGAGATGGAAGATGAGCTGCAGAGGGAGGGCTGGGGATGAGCAGCGCTTTAAATTACAAGATCCAGAAACAGATTGCTTTATTATCCATCTGCAGCAATATCACTCCACATATACACACAGTCATACAATCTGCTGTCACACTGTGAGATTCTATTACTGTTCCATTCCATATCGCCAGTATTAAGACACATGCCTGTTAGAGGGTTAGCTGTTTGTAGGCACAATGCGACAAGTAACACAAAGGACTGTGAGTTGTGAAAAGAAAATGACCAGAGAAAGACACATCTTGGCTTTAGAGGGTCACTTCATCAATAAAAAAAATACAAAATATATATTATATAATATATATAGCTTCCCCTAGCCTTGCAGTTTATTGGTTTGAAGTTTCCAAGATTTTCACTTAAACACAGTGAACAACAGAAATTACATTCTATACACCCGCACTGTTATACTGTAAAAGAGGCAAAAAGCGCAGACCTGGAATAAATAAAACAGAACAGAGTTTGTTTTATTCCACCAAAACAACTTTAGGGACAGCAGATCTATTTCAGGAACCTGAGCCTGGATTTTCAGGTAAATGCAGTCTAGAGATACTGTAATACTCTCCAAACACAAGCTGCCATGTTACAATATATGTCAGCAGCTCGTATACTTTATAATACTGTCACTAACATCTTTTCTGCAAAGACATGCTGTGCTGTGTTGAATTTGATTGTCTTTTTTGGCATGTGTATAAAATATAGCTTATAAACGAATTGACTAATAAACTAAGTGCCACAAAGTATTAAAAAATAAGGGAAGAGAAACTGTAAAAACACAAAGAATCTCAGACTTTCTAATTGGTCTTCGATGCATCATGTACCAATCCTTCCCATTCAACTGAGCCAAGAAATAAAAAAATGACAAAAACCTCATTCTACAAATCTCAAATTAAATTTAGCCAAAATTAAGAATTTGAAAATTTCACTTGCATTCAGAAAGCACATAACACAAAAGCAGTAGTGAGTTTTTGCCTTATCTGCAGGCTCTCTACAGTTTACTGTATGTGCAGAGTAGTCGGAAAATTTGTATATTCATATAGTGTGTAAATATGGAAATGGCTTTATGTTACACTAAGCAGAGTAAAAATGCAACAGCAGTGCAAAATGCTTCCAAAAACCATTAAGGGTTTAGAAGGTTAAAGGATTTTTCTATTTCCTTTTAACAAAAGGCAGGAGTTTGAAGTACTTCTTCCTAAGTAACTGTCTTCCTATCACACTGCATATTCCCTTTAAAACCTCAGCAAACTCACAGTGTGTCCTGGCAGGCAAAACACAGGGTAGCACATTAAGACAGGTGGCAAAATAAGTTTTTGAAAAATGTGGAAATCTATCCCTTCTGGACAAAAGTAGAAACAGTTTTTGGTGTCCAACTAATGACCAGTTCCATTCATTATGTCACGTTTGAATTTAATCCCAGTGGCTCTATAAGCCCCAAAAAATGGTGTAGCCTAATTTGGAAAGTGATCATTGTAACTGTCCAAAATATATATAAAGTATGAATTTTACCATCAACCTAAACTAACCAAACCGTGAGTCGCAGATGAATGGATTCCCGTGCCTGAGTGCCGATTTCACATTAAGTTGTTTTTGTGTTACCATACACTGAAATACAATGAGTTACTGTATCAAAGCAACACTTTCATTAGTCACACACATACAGCTCAGACACCACTGACAATAACCACAAATGATGCAGTCCCCCTGAGGCCAACTTGTCACAAACAAATTCCCATGTTGTGCATTTGATTTATGTCCTACTTTAGATGGTAAAAATGACTAAAACACAACAAGGCAGATGGAATGGAGCAGAAATGAGAATAGAGAAAAATATGCTGTGCCTTTTTGCTCCAATATGTAATGATTAAAAATGCTCCAACATTGTAGTCAAATACATTCTGTCCAAAAGGATCATCTCTCTCTCTGTGCTCTCACATTTCACACGTGACAGACCCAATCTATCAAAGACCGAGAACCAATCACCATCCTTTTCTAGTTTTAATCATGAGGGACAATTACAGCGGAGAGCTGTGGATGAAATTACCACCACACAGACTACAAAGCCCAGCCTTCAGAGAATCGCTTCATCTCCTTCATTCTATTGTCTCTCCTGCTCTGTCTCTATTCTCTCTCTCTCTCTCTTTCTCTTCGTCTCGTTATTCTCCTCTGCCTCCACAGAAGAATAATGCATGCTGGTGTTTTCCCTACATCCCACAAAGAAAATCTTGGCTGAAGACTTGTGTAATCTTTCCAAAATAAATATGAATTCAGGCCTGCAGTTTGAACTCGGTCTCATAGGATTGGACTGTACGTCTGTAGCTTGATGTGTTGACACAACTGTAATTCAAAGACAAAAATCAAGTTTTTGTAGATCAGTCTGACCCATGCTAAAGTGAGTAAAAAAAATAAAGATTCATGCAGAAGGTTTTAAAAGACTAGATCCAGGTCCAGCTGTTGATGTCACAGATTTTCAAATCTAGACATACACTATTCTAGAAATAAAAATATGCATCATGAGCCACTTTAAGGTATCCGCCATGTTGATTTTGACAAATTTAAGACAAGCGGCAGAGGCCCTATAAAGATATACTGTCTTAGTAGTTTCTTTTTAAAATTCAGTTCTAATATATAATCAATACAGTATTAGCCAAATCAAGTCAGGCATAAATAATATATATATAAATATATCTATCTATATATATATATATATATATATATATAGAGAGAGAGAGAGAGAGAGATTCAACATGTAGGTCCAAGCGGTTGTCTCACTATTAGTAACACCCTCAAGTGGCCATGGGATAGGCAGGAGAGGGTTTCGCCTATCTCAAACTGCATCGTGCTTGTTAAATTCTCCAACAATAGCAATATATCGCCCTGGTTGATGAAGCCCAAAGTGGGCATCCCTAAGACTAGAAACCGTTGCCTCACAGACTGTTTACAGACTGTGGTAGAGCCTCTTTGTTGACCACAGAGGGCCTGCTGGATTGTTTTAACATCAGTAAAGAGCAAAGAGAATTGAGTTTTCTCTGATAAGCAAAGCAGAGTGGACGGCCAGCTGTGATCTGGTCAGTGTGACTTAAGCATGCTGGAAAGGGAAACACAGCTCTTCATTACACACTGCTGCAACAGGCAGGAAGACTCACCATCTGGCTTCTTATCTTTTTTTTTAATCCACTTTACCTCTGTGTGATCCTCTTGACCTTGCTGTCTCTACATCTTGTTCAGGAAAAGAAAAAGATTAAGAGAAAATAAGAAAGAAGAGAAGAGTAGGTAAAGAAAGGGAATGGAGGGAAAACTGATATATATAAAAAAGATAAGAGATCCAGAAAATAAAGACATTCTTACTCTCTCATGTTCTGCCTCTGTCTTCCTCTGCTCTCCCTCACTCCCTAATGAAGCTATTTTTCTTCCTCTGTCACGATTTTCTCCTGTCTGGCTTTCCTTCAGATAAACAACACTTGGCAACTACAAAGAAAACTTCCTGCTGAGGAAAGACAGACATTTTTGTGATAGCTGTGTTTTTATTTGTCTCACTACCATGGTATGCTTTTTTATCATCCAGAATGCTTCAGCTGTCATTGACCACCTCTGAAAAGTCTGTAGCCAGACTTAAGCGTCAGCTAATTGAATAGATTACATTGAAATTGTAAGGATTTCCCACACCTGTGGCTCCATTATTTTTTAATGCAGTTTCTGATATTTTGGGATTTAAGCTGCCAATAATAACTACTTCAGAATCAGCCCTCTCTCATTACTGCACCTGCGTTCCCTGCCAGCAGTGAGTAACAGCGTTAGCAGTGTGTTCGGTGGAGGATGCTGTTGAAGGATCATGTATGCCTGGCTGTAACGGGGGGTGCACCAGCTGGTTGTTCAGAATGTCAACACAAAATGGGTGGAACCTAAGTGTGCTTGACTGAGTGCAGGCGACTGGTTTCTGTACAATCACCTGACTGCACGTGAGATTGAGGCAGCACAAATCTTTTCCCATCCTTGGTTCTGTATAGCCGGGATTCTATTGCAATCTGGAAAAGTATGGAATTAGACTTTTGTCATTTCTGGAAGTGAAAAACTGATCAAAAGAAAGTAACATCCATCAACCATCCATCAATCCACCCATCAACCATCCATCAATCATCCATCAACCATCCATCAATACATCCATCCATCCATCTATCAACCATCCATCCATCAATCCATCCATCCATCAACCATCTGTCTATCAACCATCCATCCATCCATCCATTTCTTTAATTCCCCTCTTCTAGTGTGAATCAGGGGGGCAGCAGCCTAGGCAGGGAAACCCAGACCTCCCTCTACATCCTCTAGCTCATACAGGAGACACTGAGGTGTTCACAGGCCAGCCAGGAATCCCTCCACCCTTTCCAGTGTCTGCCCCAAGGCCTCCTTCCTCCTTTGCCCTTCCTCCTCCATTAATTCAATTCAGTTTTATTTATATAGCGCATTTTACAATCAGAAATTGTCTCAAAGCGCTTCACAGAAACTCAGAGCATGAGACCCAGAACCCGAGCCCCCCTAAGAGCACTGTGGCAAGGAAAAACTCCCTTTAAGAGGAAGAAACCTTGAGCAGGACCCGTCAACTTAAGGGAGAACCAGTCCTGCTGCCAGTCAGCCGGGTAGAGGAGGAGAAGAAGAGGGAGACAGGACAGAGAGGATGAAGGAAAGAGAGAGGGAGAGAGAGAGAGGGGAGCAAACATGATACAAACATGATACAGTACAGAGCAAACATGACAGCAAGATGAAACAGTGATTATATTATAATGGATATCTATATATATCGTCAGCTATATATATCCATCTATACTCATTATCCCAAACGGGATAAAGAAAACATAATTTTAAAGAATACTCATAATATTATTAATAAATACTGTTAATGAAAGTAATACAAGCATAGACAGCCTTGGTCCTCTTTAATCAGGGATGTTACCTCTGCGAGGCTAAGACAATCAGCTGCACATGTATTGTGTAAAACACCTGCTAACCAAGAGAGGCTGTGAAGCTACAGCCCACATCTGTATAATTTGACTTTATAGTTCGATCATTAGCAAAAATTCACATGGATATAGCCACAACAACATATATGTTAACTGGATTTTTACATTGTATGCCAAAGTCAGATATAGATTGATTGATTGATTGATTGATCAATAAAACAAATAAGCAAACAATAAAAGCAACCATGTTTTAGTGTGGCTTCATAGTCATTTGTGGCATGTTTATTTTTTAGGTTGATCCTGCAACTGAAACTATGAGTTTATTTACTATAGCAGTCAAAGCAGCCATGCATTAAAACAGCATAGAGGACTTTGATGGTGGGGTAATGTGTTTATAGTAAATAGTATATTATAGTATGTAGTATATTATATATAGTAAATTGACCCGTGTGAAATTGCAGTTAACCCTGCAGCCTCTAGGGGCTGGCTACAAAAGTAAGTCAACCCCCTTAGACCCCCATGTTAAAAAACACGTTTAACCTCCCACAGAAACTCAAAACGGCTCCTCAAAAACACACAAGTGACATCATAAGATACTCTGTCCATAGTTATAAACTGTAACTAAATACATTTTTTTCTTCAGTCAGATTCCTCTAGTTCACGTTCTCCTGACCCCTTTAACCAGACATTATCTCTTGTAGGAAAGTGTACAGCACTTAGGGAGGAAAAAGAAAAGAAGTTGTGGCATGCTAGGAAGAGCAGCATGTGTATGCGTTGAATTCTTAGGACACTCGACAATTAGAACGCTTCAGATTAATCATACTGTCTACGCTGACGTACATGGAGGCCATTTCAGGCCACAGAATGAATCACTGACCACTTAGCCAATGAATGCTCTCCACCCTTTTTGTAAAGTAAAGCACACTTGTGCGCACAAACAATGCTGCCTAGGTTCTATCAGAGCTGCCTGTCACATGTTGTAACAATCAGCAATCTGATGCCTAAAATACAATGAGCAACATTAATACGTCCACTAGCATTTATCACTGTCTGTGTTCTTCTTCCATTATTTACTGATTCACATATTCCAGTAAGGCTTAATGTTGATATGCTGGATAACAACCCCACCTTCTCTTCCTCCTAGTGATAATTTGACCTCCCTGTCCACTCCTTTTCTCTGTGTGTGGTCTGTACTTACTATAACCTTTGTGTGTCCTGACCAAGTGTCTGTATGTACTGCACATGTCCTGGCTGCAGCTGCCTTGTGGATGACCTCTTTGTGCAGGTCGCACTGAAAAATCAGCAGCATCCTGTCTGGCTGAAGGTGGAGTGGAGCTGCCGACCTCACCGTGGCTGCTTTATAAACTTGTGCACACACATATTAGCTCACTCCAGCTGTCATTTGTTGTCCTTCTTCTTCAGGCGCCTGGCTGAAGTCCGAGGAGACGGTGGCGATGAAAACAAAGAGAGCTGACTTTGCTGCTGCTGTCCTGCGCGGCCGGATAGTGGTCGCAGGAGGACTTGGTAAGAAAAGGCAAACAGGTATTTGCCGATCAAAGTCTCACACAGACTTTTCTTCTCTTTTTACTGGTTGTACTTAAACATGGTTAAAGGAGCAATTTTGTTGGCCTTGGCAGCCTTAACCAGTCCCTTTCAATGCACTCAGTGAAATGGGTCTGGAATCCCTCTGTTTCACAGCCAAAAGAAGTGTGTGAGTGTGTGTGTGCTCCCATGTTCTTTAGGTCACGAGCCCTCAGCTCTGGACACGGTGGAGGCCCTACATCCTCAGAGGAAGAAGTGGGAAAGGCTGGCTCCCATGACCTTCCCAAGATGCTCCGCCTCTTCCATCGTCATCAGAGATCGCCTCCTGGTGGTTGGAGGAGTGAACCAGGTACACTAGGGAGCAATATAGCTGTAAAATGAAGCAGCAACGCTATAGATAAAGTAGCAGCTATCGGTGGTATCTATGGTGACTGATAAGACATAAAGTTTAATCAGTGTTGTCTGATCAACACTAATGGAGCAGTGCTTCTTCTTCTGCATCCTTCTTTGTTAAACCATTGTGTCTGCATTACCCAGAATGCACCACAGCATAGTATGCAGGTATAGTATGCTAGTAGTGGCTAGTAGCCTGGAGCCACTAGCCTCAGGCAGAGATGAGCAGCAGGCTACAGAGAGTCTCAAAGGCTCACTTCTGTCTAACTCCACAGCATTCACACATTCATTTTGTAGTTTAAATGAGTAAAAGATTTAAACATAATGATATTTAGTTTTACAACAGTAATGATTGGAACATGCATTTAAATATAGTGGCAAAAATCACATTATGTACTGTTCTTGCAGATTTTGTTACAGTGTCTCATATTATGCATAAATCTGTGAGTTCAAATGCTCCAAATCTGCACTGATTGCTGTGATTCTGCTAGGCTGAGCATATGCTAGGCTAGCATATAGCAAGTATCATAGCGGTTTCTGAAACTACAAACCTCCACACTGCAGCCTTACTTGTCTTTTTTATACACCAACAGACATACTAACATCATGCTGACAGATACAGCTGTACTGCCAAATATATTGTGCATTCTTAATATATTCTTTAGGTTTTGTTGGATTTACAGACATTTGTCATCCTAAATTCTTTAATGGATGTTTATATCATTCTTAAATTGTTGCCAGTTTTTCTTATTTAGATGATGTACGTGTGGTGTTGTTGCTAGGGTTAAAACACAATTTAAAGCCAGGACCGAATTGTTGACAGGAGCTACGTGTGTGTTTTTTCTTTTATTTATGGCATCAGTACTGACTGCTGCGTCCAGGGGGAAATATCTCCATCCTTTTTGACTGCCACTTTGTTCTCTTATTTCATTCTTTTTCAGGTTCCCAGCTCAGCCCATGAGATCCTCTATGTCAAAGAAGAAGAGTATCTGTAGCCTGTAGTGACTGACACCAGATGAATGCAGCCAATCAGTGATTCCACTTCCTCCTCTCTAGATAACCCTCCTGGATCAGACTGTGGTGCAATATTTAGGAAGCATTCAGAGAGAGAGAGAGAGAGAGCGAGATGGGTGAACTCCTGTAATGTCATGGATAACAGTGCCCCCTGCTGGGCGACAACCTGTTAGCACACATATGCACAATGGAGGAGCTGGCTCTCTCTTTATTATTACTATGTATGTTTACACTTCTGCACTATGTGTTGTAGTACATACTTGGAGAAGCAACTATTTTGTAGCTTTTATGTCTAGTATTGTAGACAGAACTGTATAGGAAATGATGTCTTCTTGCATATATGCATCTCATGTTTAGTTTATTTGTGTGCAGCTTGCTAACAACTGTGCATTTATAGGTGGAGTAAATTCCACATTTGAACTTAATTTGACACAACTGCAATATTTATAACTTATTTAATATCATAACTTGTACTGTAACAAAAAAATTGCACTAAAATATTTATTCAAAATAATAGTGAGAAATACTGTAATATCACTCTTCTGTGCTGTAACAGTGCATATTTGTGATCATAAGGTATGATGTAATCCATTGCATCCACGAAGGAATGAAATGACAGTATGTTACAGACCGATTGTACACATTTTATTCCTGCAGCAATACTTTTTCTGTTTTATTTTTGGTGCAACATGTGCTGTGCAGTAATCATTTATGGTTTTTCCCTCAGGTTGTGATAGACAGTTTTTGTGACTCCTGCTGATGTTTGTTCCTCTTTAAGCCAAACTCCTGTCTCTCTGGCTCGGGCTGTTATGTAACATGATTTTTCTTCTTCTTTTTCTTCTTACATTATGATCAGACCTTACTCTGTCCTATACACCCAAGAAATGAGTGCTCATAGTCAGTGAAATAAAATTAACCTTTTGTTTGTATTGCACCTCATTTCCACAAGATGGCAGTCATTACACGTATCAGTCTGCTCACTGCTGCTGACTCATTATTCCATCATTCCATGGATGATACATGGGGGATTAACGTTGTAAAAAGTTGAGCAAATGTCATTTAAAAAATTACCACAAAGTGATCCATTACACGCAGCAACTGGGTACATTTGTGTACTAAACCTTTGTTAAATTACATTCACTATGGAGGTGGAGAACATGAATCTACACACTGTCACTCAAACATCATGTGACAACATGTGAGATGTAAATACAACTTTTATATGATTTTTTTTATTCATTGGAACCTTGTTTTTACTTAAAATCCAGATACACAGACAGGGTCAACAAAAGACTAAATACATATGAAATAAAATAAAACACCTGATGAAGTATAATTATTTTAATCATTTCATTGACAACAGGGGGGTAACATGACTGGGTGGATGAAGAGCATCTTGACAAGTAAAATTCTGGATAAAAATCGATAAAAGAGTTAATGGATGCTCCATATATTCATTATATAGATGAAGAATCCAGAGCAACTTTAAACAGCCATAGAAAAGGCAAGATGATGCTGAGGTTCAGTCTGCGCTGTATTAAAACAAAGAGGGTTCTTTATCTAATGTGTGTGTGCAGTGTCATATTTTGTATAATATTGTTATTTTATGTTAACACTTGTTTGACTTGCAGTCAAAGGAGAGACCTAATAGCTTAGGCATTTGAGCCTTTAGCCATTATTTGGCTGATGAACTTTACAGTACAGCGACTGCAGCAAGATTGAAGCAAGGCATCTGGACTTGTAGAGTTTTCTTAAAGATGTTTCGCTGCTCATCCAAGCAGCTTCATCAGTTCTAACTGTTTGGTGGGGAAACATGGTTTATATGTGGTTACAGACCTCAGTGGGTGGGTCTGGGTCATACTTAAAAACCTGCTGGACCTCTGCCTGACCACCACTTATTTCCATTACAATGGGAACTTTTACAGACAGAAGTACGGCAGTGCAGTGAGGAATGCTCTGATCTGTACACTGGAGAAACACATACTCACAGTAAGAACAAAGGGCTGTCAACCAGTCCACCTCCGGCAGTTTCATAGTCGTTAGCCAGTCGTTAGACACACCTGGCCCAGTCAGCCAGAACATCACAGGTAAGTATGTAAACATTTAGTGCTATTGTTTTTAAGTTTGACCCAGACCCACCCACTGAGGTCTGTAACCACATATAAACCATGTTTCCCCACCAAACAGAACTGATGAAGCTGCTTGTATGAGCAGCGAAACGTCTTCAATAAAACTCTACAAGTCCAGACGCCTTGCTTCAATCTTCTCTACGTATGATGACCTGGATAACTCAGAATCTTCATTCAACACATTACCATCAAATGTGACTGTAGTGGTGATGTAAAAAGACTTTCTGCCATGCTGCTTTTAATCACTTACTCATTCAGTGAATCCTTTTTTTCCCAAAGGCGTTGCAGGTCAAAGCCATCTGTCATTCATTGATCAGACAGGATAATGTTGGCAGCCTATCAGCAAAAATGTACAGTAACCGGTGATCATTCACTGACATACTGCCTCGTTTAGGTAACACACTGTCCTGTATTCAGAATGAAAAGTGTTACCTTTTGACATGATTCCAAATTGTTTAGAAACATTTTAAAGTCTTTACATGTTGCTAATACTTCAAAGAATCTCTGTCTGTATGAGTATGTGTGTGTGTCTGTATACTACTGAATGCTAAACAATGTATTTTAAAATATTGCCCTGCCTGGTACGCACAACCACATACCAACTTTCCGGAAACACTCAGGCTCTGTTTGAAATCACTCCCTAATCACTATATATGGCCCTATATAGTGCCTTCACCATTTTGTACTGCTTTCCGAAATCTAAGTGAGAAATTATAGACCCCATATATATAGGGCCCTCAATGTATACCAAAATGCATCTTGAAAAGTAGTGTCCATCCGATGGTCACTATTTGCGACAGAAATGACGTCATTAACGGCGAAAGAAAATGACGGAGGTAGAGACCAAAATGTCCAAAAATGCTTTCACAATGAGTTCACTATATGGTGCCCGACATTGAACTCCCCATATGGGGAGTAGGGAGTGAGTGAGTGATTTCGAACACAGCCTCAGATATGACACTGACTTACAATTGGTACAAGTATCTCACTTTTTTGTAGAAGGAGAGATGTTTGTGGTGGCACGCAAAGATCAGATGTAAATTGTGGGAGGAGAAATTCTTCATAGCTACAAAGGCACCAACTGAACATGCACTTGAAAGCCAAGACGTTTATTGAGGCTGTGTAAAGAGATCCTTTGCTGCTTCATTGGGATCCACCACTGAAAGTGTTCACAAGTCGTAACCCTGGACTGCTTCACAGCAAAAAATGGCCACCACTCAGCTCCTTCTTCCGTGCTGGGGAAGAGTAGTATACTGAGGGTGTTGGACGAGTTTAAATCCGCATTCCTGGATGGCAGCCATAGCCACTGTTGACTCTCAGACGTGCTGACTTGCAATTTTTTAAAACACAAATACCATAAAGTTTCTGCAGAACTACACTGTACAAGCAGCATGATATGTTCTGCCATAGGCCAGCAGCTTCATCCATCTGTTATGGACAGGAGGTTGAAAGATGAGCAAGCCTTGCACCCTGTAGCACCTCAAACAGCATTCTTTCAGTGAGAGACTTCAAATGAAAAAGTGTGACCACACTCTTCTTCAGTTATGAATCTTTGCATCAGGTGATCCTGATGATGACACTGATTGGATGTTTTATTTAGTGTGAAGAAAGAAAAGACATATCTTCGCCTGCCAGTGAAGAAATGGCTTGAACTGAATGACTACAGATCTGGTTACGTGTGGACATACAGTACATTGTAATGTAGGGTGCTTCTAGTGGTTAATGATCCTCCAGCCTCCTCTTCCAAACCAGGAAGTGAGGTGAGAACGGAAGACAAAACAGCACTGGGCCCCAGCAATGCCTCGCCAGAGTGGCTGCCCTTGGCAACGGAGAGGCGGTCTGTGCCAGTTTTGGGCCACTTCTGTCCCGGGGCTTCTTTGAGCACAGAAGAATGTCAGGGGGGAGATTTGGAAACCTTCCCTCAGCTCAGGATGAATGGTCGTCCCCTGCACTCTCTCTCCCATCCCCTCCAACCTCCCTTCTCCTCCACACACACAGGAACAGCAGAAAGCTCAAACACTCTGGATTTGGGAGTGTATACAGTTGTTGAAGGCATCATCCAGTCACTTCATTCCATCAGATCAGATGCTAGCCTAAATGATTGTTAAGCTTTATCACAATTTGGAAACATAAAGACATTTTAAAATTATGCAGAAAATTATGCAGATCCATGGATAATTTATAGGTGTCCGTAATCCGACATATTTGGAGTACGGTGATGTTGAACATTGGTGGCTCCAAAATTGAGCCTTGAGGAACTCCATATGACAGTGATGTTTTTGCCATTTTTACTCTACGTAAATGTAGAACTGTAACCACATGCTACATATAATGAATAGCAACAACTTCTATTTATCACTACTAATACAGATGGTGCATTCAATTTGGGCTGATGGAAAGTGCCTACCCTGACCTGTAACCTCTGGTTCTTGTAATGAATGAGCACTGACTTTCAAAAGGGCTGTTCCTGCTGTCAGGTTACACAACATACATTTTGAGTTTGAGGTCAGAACATATTAATGCAAAACACTTAGCAAGCTGTGAGATGATTAAAGAAGCTAGTCAAATAGAAACTTCACTGTGTCCAGACTGGTGAATGGAAGTTTAGTACAGCTAAAGGTGGACCCAAATGCAGACAAACTCAAAAGGACTAAAGTTCAACAAAAGGTGAGCTTTAATAAGACATCAAAATGTCCAGTAACACAACAAAATATAAAGAGCAAACAAAAGGACAAAACATAAAACACACCAAACCAAAAGTAGAAGTACTCCATTGGAACAGGTAAGGCCATCCACAGAGAACATGAAACATGAAAATCAAGAAAGGCTGGAATACTTGCCGTAACACACGAGGAACACGAGGAACTCTAGGTACACAAAACGGAGTGAGGGAAGATAAACAGCTTAAATACACAAAGGCAGGGAAGATAAATAAAAACACAGGGAGTGCCTAGTCACTAGATGCCCACTGGGCAAACAGTCAAAAGGGAAAACGTCTAGGGAAGCAGAGAGAGCCATGGTGAGGGTCAAAAGGGCAAGAGACCCCAAAAGCAAGTCGAGATAGTCAGGGGACCAGGCAGGAGCCCAGTGGCGGTGCTGAGGATCCCTGTTAGGCCAGCTATGAAATCCAGAAGAATCAAGAGGCTGGGCCAGAGGCCAGTGACAACAGAGACCAGGAGACTCAGGAGGCTGAGCCAGAGGCCGGCAATCACAGATACCAAGAGACTGAGCCAGAGGCCGGCAACAACAGCGACCAGGAGACTCAAGAGGCTGAGCCACAGGCCGGTGACAATGGGGACCCTGAGAGGTCTGACCGGAGGAAGCTTGGCCAATGAGCCTCCAGAGCCTGCACTTGAAGCCACCAGAGACTGACACAAGGACCCTCTAGGATTTGGGATAAAGAGTACCAAAGACAAAGGCTCGGACTCTCCTGGGTATGGGCAGAAGGCCTCCACAGATGAAGGCCTGGACCAGAGACACAGACTCGCAACCTCCGGGGTCAGAACAGGAAGCCAGAAACCGGAACCCTCCAGGATCCGGAAAGGAAACCAGAGACTAGGACCCTCCAGGGTCCAGGCAGGACAAATCCAGAGGTCCCACCAGTGTCTGAGCAGTGGCCACTTCCAGGGAGCCAGTTCTGTAGAATCCACGGGCCCACTGGCTTGCTTGGGAACAGACGGAGTGAATCAAGTGGGCAAAGGTGAAGACACTGGTGTGGGGTGCAGGCTCAATCCAAGATACACAGGCTTGAACTGTGGAAGAAGCCATAGCTTAACGCCTAAAACATTGTCAATTAGGGCCAACAGAACCTACCTGCTTCCCCAGTTCTCACAGTTAATTAACCTACCTTAAGAGAACATAATGTTTGTACAGCCTGTCTGTCTGTCTAATGTCGCAGACAAACGCAGACAAACTCAAATGGACTAAACTTCCACAAAGGGAGGGCTTTACTAAGCCATCAAAAGGTCCAGTAACACAACAAAAATACAAAGAGCAAACAAAACAGTCCAAAACAAAAACCAAAGCAGAAGTAATTCACTGGAACAGGTAAGGTCATCCACAGAGAACAGGAAAAAGAACAGAAAAAACTTGAAAAAGTGCATGAGGAACACAAAGAACTCAAGGTGCACAAAACGATCTGGCAAGGAGTGAGGGAAGATAAACAGCTTAAATACACTAGGGCAGGGAAGACAATCAGACACAGGTGAACACACATTAGGGCGGGACAGGTAATCATAAAGGCAGGAAACAAATAAAGTAAAACACACAAGGGAACAGGGCCTTTAAAAATAAAACGAAAAGTAACCAAATCAAGCTATAAAAATACAAATAATACCAAAACTCAATAGAAAACAGAACACCAGATCCCAGGACTGTTTTGTCCTTGCATCTGCATTGCTATAAATGAGTGTGCGGGTGTGTGTGCATGTATGGGTGGTTGAAGAGTAACCTCCTGCAGGCAGCACAGGGTTTACCCATTAAACAAAACATCATTATCACATCATGGAAAGATGGAAAGTCGGAGAATGGATCACAGTTATAGTTTGTCTTAGGTCAAGAGACGAGTGCAAAGCCGGACGTGTTATTTCAAAATGCTGATGCACAAAGCATGCATACATGTCCAAAGACATACTCAAGTATAACGTCAGTTCAGTTTATTCTACTATTCTATGCTGTAAACTGATTGGCAAAATGCAAAAAACTACTCGCAACAGTTCCACTGCAACATTGGTTAAGTCATCTCTGTTGCACCATATAACATGCAGCATCACCGCCAGCTAAATATTGAACAATGCATGACATAGAAAATGCTAAGGAAGCATAACCTGTGTTTATACATTTGTATACAGCCGTCCATGTTGGCAGCATCATAATCCTAAAGTTTAGGCTAAGAGGTGAAGCACGGGTTGCAGGTTAGCTAAATACAGCTGGCTAAGATTACCTTGCTTGCTAGCTAATATTACAGCAGTTGTCCCGCTGGAAATTGATTTCATAAATGATATGAAATCAATGTTTCTGTGCTAAGTTACAGCTCACTAATCTGTGATTATACACCTTTGTTTTGTGATGTTACACCATTTATTGTTATATTTATTGACATAATATGTAACTTTGTATTATATATGCATAATGTTGGGGGGTGTAATATGTAAAGCTAGACAACTCTTACCTGCTCAGATAGTGTTTAGCTCATGATGATGTTGATGAGCAAGTTGAGACATGTCCAACATGCTATACCATAGCTACAACACATCCATGCAATGTTGACATGCTGTACCAACAAGTCCAGCAGTTCTGTCTTTGATTTAAGCTTGATACATACTCCACAGACCAAAAAGTTTTTTTTTGCGAGGTGGCAAGAACAAAAACAAGGTTAATTTTGGCTGGGACTTTTCATACTCTACGAGAAATGTGCAGAACTCTTCATACGGCTCTCCCACTGCGCACATCGCACACACAAAAACACAGGTCCAATTATACAATAGTTCTCTGGCACAAATGTGTCAAGAACAATCTGCAAGACCTCCCAAACCAACACTACAAGAAGAAAATTACGTCATTTTCATGTCGGAGTGCTGGAAGCCAGAACAAGTTTCTCTGTTCCCATGGAGTATGTAACAGCCTTTACCCTCTTACAAGACCTGGTGTACGTAACGTCCAACTGAATGAGCTGTGCGTAAATCAGCAGCATTAGCAGTCGGATCTTATTTTTTAAGTGACCACAGTCATTTAAATTACAAAAGTTAATTCTAACAGAACAATGTGCCGCTGACCGCATCCCCTACCAGTGCAGCGCTGCAAACCGCTATCAGCCGATTGTGTCGGATGGTCTCTGCACCTGGTCTTGTAAGACTGAACGTCAAAGACATGTGAAGCCCCATCAGACCGTGTCCCTTAAAAAATCCTTCTGCTCCACATTTTACACATTGGTTGCTACAAATCTTAGCATTACAGCTAACAGGAAAGTTCTCTCAATTTTTGCATAGCCAGCTTACGAACCAGTAGCACTTAGGAGACAAAGCATGAAAGTGGACAATCTTCCCTGGTTGTTGACTCTAAACAAGAGCTAATGCCAGTGACGTCCATGACCTTACACCAATCCAGTAACATCACCATGTCCACTTGGACATTAAACACTACACACTTTTGTAAATAAAAAAAAAACAAACAAATATTTAACACAGAGTGTTTAATTCCCTCTTTGTGGTATACATTTCCTGAAGATAGAGGCAAGTGAGATTTTATCGTGTACTTTTACTCCATTGCCCTTACGCCCAATGCCATGCACCCAATGACACACACATTCAGCTAAAGTAGATTTGAGCTCTGCAAATACACTTTACACTGAAATTATGCAACAGGTTTGGAAACCTTGTGTCAGATCAAATATGACCCCTGGGTAGACAAGCAGAAAGCACTACAGTGAGTCACCACGTGGGCTCATGCAATTTATTGTTCAATTCCTCCTTATCGAACTCACATTATTATATACAAATGACAAGAAACAAAGACTGCAGTACACAGATGTCTGCTATTGGCAAAAACGTTAGGCCTACATGAATGAAATATATATTTTGATTTTCCTTTTTTGGAGTCATTCCTTACTGGAGAGAAAGGGTTTTATTTGTGTTCTTAGTGTTATCATGAAAATCATTTATTCATCTCTTACCTTAAGTGGGTGTCTGACTCAGGCTAATAACTGTCCCCTCTGTGTGTCTGTGCTGCTTGGCCAGGGTAATTACTTTGACTGAGTTAATGTGGAAAAAACACAGAGAGGAATAGAGCAGCCACAGAGAGCGATCACAAACCCTCACTTGAATGCAGTCAACCCATTTTAAACTGGACGATGTTTAAAATTGGTGTGTGTTTGTGTGTGGGTGTGAGTCATTTATAGAGTAAAATCCGATCCTTAGTGGGCAGCAGAAAAAGCCTCACGGAAAAAATCGGTGCAGATGTAGAGTAAGCCATGAATAAGCATTACCTAAAGAGCCTTCCCAACCATTACTAAACCTGTCTGTACCACTCTGAGTGTACCAGCTACAGTAATAGCTTATGAATCACAGCTGATGGTTGAGGATCCTTTAGTGCCTCCTGTAGCTTTTTAAGCAGCAGAAATCAATCAGTGAATCAAACGTGATGCAGCAAATGTAGATTTCCAAAATGCAATCATTTTCCATTGGACTGATCCAAACAAAGTAACAGGGAAAAATAACAGGAAATGACTTGTGAACAAAGAGTTTTAACTTCCTTAGAACTCACACTGCATTTTCTTCCGGCATACACATATAACTATGCACTGGACAAGGAGACCATAAAACATCTGTTAGATTACATGTTACCATGGTGGGTGCAACGCTTTCCTGTTTTCATGTGGTTGAAATTCGATTTGAATTTGATTTAAACAGTTCCAGTTACCCAGCAATTGTTAACCTTGCTTCTTGGAACAGGATGCACAGAGTAGATGATTATGATTTATGTTTTAAATTTCCAGTCAGCATTCTGTCATCCTTCAGAAAATCCAAATATCATTAATTTCATGAGTTAAAGAGTTAAAATATGTTTGTACATATGAAGCAACAAGGCTAATGTAGCTTCATACACGTAAAGTGCAGCATCAGTTTTCTGATACAGATTGCTCTGCTAAAACAGAGAAAAAAGAGAGAAAAAAACAGGAAAGCATTGCACCCATTGTAGCAACACAAAATTTCCCAGATCTTTTACAATCTTCTTGTGTAGTGACTAACGTGTGTGAGTCAGAGAAAAATGCAGCGTGAAAAACCTTGCCACAGTTTCAAGGAAGTCAAAACTTCCTGTTCACCTACGAGTCTGCATGGGTAGAAGTCTGACATAACTAGATATTTACACTGTGTGCAAACAGGCGCCACTGGGGGGGTGATGCCTTTGCCCACTGGGTGATGCTTGGTCTGCTGATGCTGAGCTGAGTAGTTGTTTGATAGCAACGGGCAAATGGCACAACAAAGCTCCACAGAGCCTCTGGGGACGTTATTAGAGCGGTCGCTCTCCTGGAGACAGCATGGAGAAGCTAAGCCAGATAACACACACATGCTGTGCAATCGCTTGATGAAAAACAGCAATGGTATTCCTATAGTACATTATTGTGTGCAACTATAACAGTATAGTCGTGGTATAGCAACATGTAGAAACGGATACCCATGTGATGGGTACACAACAGCTACCTTAGCTCTGTGGAGTGTCTCATGGTTTTGCTTCTTACAGCCCACAGCAGTAGAAAAATGGCGTTCTGTTTAGAGGTTGCATGTTCTTACCATGCCTGTGTGGATTTCTCCAGTTAGTCCACTTTCTCTTGTGCATCAGCCCTGTGAGAAACAAGTGACAGAGAGCCAGACATGCTCTCACTCATACCTACGAACAATTTAGAATCCTTAACATACATGTCTTTGGTATGTGGCAGGAAGTTGGAGTTCACAAAAAAAAAAACACAAGCAGGCATTTGAAGAACGTGCAAACTCCACACAGAAAGGGCCCCTGTGGTGCAAACCACTTCTTGAGGAACTCAAAAAAGTCTCTGCTTCAAAATATCTGTATATCTGTCTAAGTACCAAGTGACCACCTTCGCAACTGAGAAATGAAGCTCATGTGGAAGTGTTAAAAATTGCATCTCACCAAACAGGTTTTGGTTGTGGAAACTGGATTCAGGAACTTACGGATGACACCATGTACTCTCTTTATGCTAAATACTGGTCATTAAAAATTCTTAGGGCTCTTGTTTACTTTTTCATTTTAACCAAAATTACCCAAATATGCAATTTAACTCTTATGTGTAATTTGCTTCCATAGCCACAATACATTAAAAAAATACGAACATAATGATAATTCTCTTAAAATACATTACATAATAAGGTCTAGAATATTAGAAGCATATTGTGTAATTTTAAGTTTATTTTGCCATTAAAAAACAACAAAAAGCTCAAAGTAAAAACAATGTATGTATATGTGTGCTTCAGGTTGAACCTGAACTGTCTCTTATGCCAGACTATGATTATTCAACATGTTCGTGGATCAGTGACTAAAATCCGCCGCGCATCAGTTAGACTGTACTGAAATGCGTGTGTGCCCATTGATTCGGGAATCTGGGTCTATTGTTAAATTAAAACCTCTATTTCAGCCCCCTGGTAGTAAATTAGTAGGCTTGTGCTGGAGACTGGCACCGCACAGGCACAAATTTCCACACACACAGGGGGTAGAGGGAGGGGGCGTGCTTGTGCGCAATGGAGACGCTAGAGGGAGGGGTATTGGTGCTGGAGGGGGGGGGCGTAATGTGTGTGTGGAGGGACGGAGGGGAGGGCCCGCCTTGTGGCTTCCTAGCCCCCTGGGTGTATTATAGATGCGCATCCAAGCAGCCGGGACGGCGGGGGCCACTGGACGGGACGGGTGCAATGTGACGGGGTTAGGGGGGGGAGAGACTAGGACGCTGCACTTAACCCGAGAGGGAGGGAGGGAGGGAGGGTTTAACCATTAACAACCATTAACCATTAAGGAAGCTGTGAAGAGCCGGCACCGTTGCTACATAAAGCGTGCGCACCGGCGTCCACGCCTTAGCTTTGAAAGCGCGTTACCAAGAGGTTAGAGGATACGTTCATCCAGCCACACGGAGACCTTGTGCACACGCTGACCGTCTCAACCTGTGTGGACCGCTGACACTGAAAGGTAACCACCATGTGGAGCTTTTCTTCTTCTTCTTTTTTTTTTAAATCTAACTTCTTGCTGGACATTTACGCTGTTATTACACGTGAGAGAAAAGTCATGTGCTGCCTTTATCTGACGGAATGTGTCACAACTGCAGCTTACCCTACTAGACCTTGTGCGCACGCTGATGGTAAAGAAAGGGAGGGCCATGATTCTTTAGTATTCTTTTTTTATGAATTACACACTCGTGGTGATAGCGGCAGTGACATCGGCTCTTGGAACAGAGAGCCCTCTGCCCTTGTTTAAATGAGCAGTAGAATAGAATAGGAGGGCTTGTCTATTCAGCCCTGACCAGGGGAGCACTAATTTACGCCTTTGCCATGTTGGGTTCGGGTGGTATTGGTCCTGACTACTAAGCAGAGGATTGTTTCAGCGGGGAAAGCCAAAGTCTGTGTGCGGATGTCGCAACATGCAGCCGGAGGAAAGCTGCGTAAAGGTAGTGAGAGTAAAGGTGGAAGCTATTAAATACGCCTTCAGAATAAAAGCTGATGTTTATTTGTTGGTTGAGTAAACGTTATCCAAGGATTCAGATGGAGCCAGCACTGAGAGTTTGTTTTCTGCAACACATGAAGTGGTAATAAAGGGGTATTACAAAATAAATTATTTAATTTTATTTGTTAAATCTGTTTTTATGGAGATCAACGTGTTAATTCCAATGTTAAAATGCTGGACTGTCTACTCTTAATAATAGGTACAAAATGTTAAACACAATGTATCCTCTGCATTAGCTACTATTTTATAAAATGAAAATCCTGTAACTTTAACCCTACAGTAACCACAGTCAAGATTTATGCAAGATCTAACTTTTATTTTTTTTATTTTGAAAGTTTCGACAGGAATTTACCATCTGCCCAGTGCTGGAGCGCTGGAGACAGTGGTAGTGTGACAGTCCACCGTCAAAAGGATGTAGGCAGAGGCTCTGTTAATGGTAGAATATTTTTAGCTGCCGGGAGGAAATTTGGCGCTGGATGAAACTGCTGAGTCTCCTCAGCAGTTCTGTAATGACTTTTCAGTCTCAATGAAGAGCTTTGGAATAATATAACAAGTATATGGGGCTTCCATTTGTGGTGAAGTTCGTGAGTGAGTTTCCAGTGATAAGTTGTTGATATTTTTTACATATGATGTATACAAACGATCATTTCTGATCAGAAACTACGACAAAATAGTTTGCTCTCTTTTGACCAGTTACAGCAAAACTCATTTGGAAATAAAATATTTTTTTTTTTTATTAAAGATTGAATAATTAATGGGTTTCTTCTTTTCCCAGGTGACCGTCCACTCCGGTCGGAGAGCTACTTTTCCGCAGCTGGTAATTCAATCCTTATACTGCCGACCTTTAAATATCTTTTGAAAACCTCCCAGCAGCCACGTGGGTGTAAGGTGAGACATTTCCACTGGTGCACCGACCAGTCGGGCATGATCAGTGGACTGAGAGCATGAAAAGTCAGTGCTGCAATCTGGCTGCTGCAGATCACTGCTTTTTCTCCAACCTGCCCTGAACATTAAAGGACTGTTTACAAGTCACCAGAGGGGGATTTCTGTGGTGAGTCCCCAAGCCCATTGTTTTCATTTCTTGTCTGTTTTGAACCAGTATGCCTTGTTTTTTTTGCCGGCCTACCACAAGCATCTTGCATTGAATGGAGAACATACTGGTTCTGCTCCCGAAGCACCGACAGGAACACGGGCTCTGCAGACGCACGGCTGCATGTGCCTTGCTGCAGGTTTTTTCCTACAGAGCAGTTTTTTTCTGGTCTTTAATAGCGACCCACACTCCCTGCCAGCCTCTTTAATGGGATAAATTAACTGGACTGATCAGGTTTGAAACCAGATCAGGTGGCCAATTCCATTCTGACTTCCCCCAAAGAGCGTTAGGCTGAGGCAGGCTGACATTTTTCTTGTTAGGCCGATTGTCTTCCAAAGGCTTCCGCATGGTACTTTGGTCGAAAGAACAAGACAAACTCCCTGACATCGACATGTCCTCCACGGACATTGAGATGAAGAAGGAGGGAGACCCCCTGACCCCGACCTTCCTCAACTCCAACTGCTCCGTCCACCCAGTGATCCTCACCAAGGGCCCAGAGGAAGTGAGTCCGGGGACCGTGGGTGAGTTTGAGCTCACAGAGGTCACATCTCTCACAGAGAGAGCCGGTGAGAACAGGGAGGATGAGGAGAGGTCAGAGATCGTGGTGGCAATGGATTGCCGGGCCAACGCCAAAGGTCAGAGGGAGGAGGATGCTCTCCTGGAGAACGCAAGCCAGAGCAACGAGAGCGACGACACCAGCATCGATCAGAGCCCCCAACCTCCGGCGCCACTCAAAGAGACCTCCTTTTCCATTGGCCTGCAGGTGGTCTTCCCCTTCCTGCTGGCCGGGTTTGGGACAGTGGCAGCAGGAATGGTGCTGGACATTGTCCAGGTGAGTGAACCTTTCTTTGCTGTTAACAGTGCAATGAAAGTTAAGGGCTTTGGGTTATTTTGGTCAGTACACTTTCTTCTTTAATCAGAGGACAAATCCAGTTAGCACCACTTCTTTCTATTTCCCTTTTACCTTTGTAGTACATCAACATGTTTCTGAGCAGAGTTGGTGCTCCAGTCAGCCCATGTGTACTGACTCACAGTATGGGATGAGCTTTCCCCTGGAGCATTTAAATAAACTTATTTAGCAAGGCCCTGGTATGTGTCAGTCACTGTGCTGTTGGCCTATCCTGAGGCCTGCCTTTGGGGATGGGTTGATCATGGAGCATTCCATGGAGGTATTTACATAACACTTTCTTCCACAGGACTGGCACATACTGGTACACAATGTGTCTTCCATTGAGCAGTCACACACTCCTCTGACATGCTTTGATCAGTAGCAGGAAGAATAGACGGTGTTCATTGTAGTGCAGTGTTTAGCTGGAGAACTGCCGGATCCACACTGCCTCTAAGAAAAGAATATAACTTATAATTTTTTCTTCTTGACTCGTTGCATTTGTCTCATTCTGAGCATGTCTATTTGTAAGTTAAGGGGCCAAAGTCACATTGACAGGTCATATATTTCCTTTAAGTCAACCTGTAGTGCTGATAAAGCTGGAGGTGTCAAGCTGCCAGAAGACCAGTCCGGGCACATTGTGTACACTGGTACTGATGCCAACATGGTGGACCCTGTCGCAGAGAGGAGGGGAGGAGGAAGAGGAAGAAATTTTACTTTCTTTTAGCACCTGAAATGGCAGCTGAGCCAGAGTGAAAACAAAGTACAATACGTCAAGGCCTCAGTTACCGTGTGGTTAGGTATTCTTACTAAACCAGGAATGCAGAGGTTTTGGGGTCAAAAAGTTTTCATGCTGCCTCAACTTAGGCACCATGCTGCTGCGCTTTCTCTAATTTCCAAAACACTCGGTGCACCATTCCTTCAGAATGGGTGAGACTGGAAGAGAAGTCACATGGTCTTATTGTACAGTGCTAGTCTGCCATCACACCCTTAGCCAGCTGTGACGTCACAGAGGCAAAAGTAACATCTGTAACTACAGCTGAAAAAAAACAAGTTGCTTTTCAGCATCCATGAGCATTTATACTAATAAACATGCTATGCTAATACATACTGACTTCCAAGCCTTACATTGCAGGGATGAAGTTATATGGTTGCTGTTTTCTGTTTGAACAGCTGGAACAAAACATTGTCTGTTTTTAGTGGTCATTAATGTTAGCAAGGAAAACATTTTCCTTTCTAATCTCTCCAACTTCTCTGACCATTTTCACTTGTGATTGTTTCACCATCCATTTGTTTTCACTTCATTTTTATTGCCCTGCCGATTGGCCCTTGCCCGGTTCAAGAACAGAGAAACACTTTTACCTCTAAGCTCCAAGCATCTGAAAAAATATAACATGGGTAGCTCATGTCTCACACTGAGCAAAACATATCAAAACCCTATGTAGAAATGAATAGAAGTCTATTAGGGCGTGCAGCATTTTGTTGTATTTTCTAGCTTACAATGTATTATCCTGGACCTCACTATTTTTCAATTTTTTTGACTACGCCCCTGTATTTTTCATTCAGACTTGTGTTTTGCACTGAGTTCCAAGCTGAGGCTTGTCTGAAACGACTTCTCCAGTGAGTTCGGCTGAGCATCTAGCAGGTCATCTCACTGCCTAATTCCCCCTCCATGACACCGTGAAACGCTAACTCAGCTAATCCCCCTTGTCCTTGCAGGAAGGTAATTGTCTAACCCTAGCTCAGTCTCTCTCTCTCTCGCTGTCTCTCTCACACACACACAGGTTTGATCAGACCTCACCAGTCCCTTTGTGAGTTTTTAAAACTGCTTTGGTTAAAAGTGTCTGTTTGGCCTGAGTTTATGAATTGCGGCTTGGTCTGGTGTATGACCTGGCTGTGTTGCTTCTTGACCCGTTTAACATTGGACTCTTTGACCATGTACAGCACACACAGAGACTCTGGCCTCATTCCCACACAAGGTTGGCCCAGAAATTATGGTCCAGCCTGGTATAGAGGAGTGAGACGTCTGCATAGTTCTTTTCAGTGACTTGGCAGCAGAATGACCTAAAACTGTCAGTCTCTCACTGCCAGGGACTGATGAGGACTCTGAGGGTGACCGGCTCAGTTGGACTGAAGGTTACGTGTGGTTTGGAAAGGGTCATGTAGTGCTAGTTTCCTCAGAGTCAAAAGCCAAATGGGTGATTCCGTCATATGAAAACCAAGAATGCAAAAAGTGTTTCTACAATATATTATCGTGATCGTGTGTGTGTCTGCCTCACAGTCTAGCCGTCTGCCCTGCATTGCGGTGTCTGTCAAAAACAAACAGTCTAAAAATACAGACACCAGTAAACAGGAAATCGTAGTCAACACAAAGGTTTAACACAAGCCAAGCCCTCGCTGCCCACCAGACATCATTTAGGTTCCAACCACATCCACTTGCTGGGTTTTTCACACAAGAGCCACAGTGAAAACCAGAACGTGGGCTTCCATTCTTCCATTCCATCAAACTGAATCATCTTTACAGCTGTAGGCTTCATACCCTGGCCCTGCTGGACACAGTTCAGCCATCTTGTGCAAATAAACTGGAGTCTTTTCTGAATTCTACCAAAATATATCATTTAAGAAGCAAATTAAGAAAAGAAACAGTTGGTTTCCGCTTGATGTTATGTCCTGACAATCATTAACAACATATCAGCTCACAGCTATTAAAACATGAAAACATCTCGGACAGCTCCATGGTCCAAGGATTAGCAGGTGCCACACCTGCTTTTGTGTTGTCCCAAGCTTTGGCTAATCTTTCACTCTGTGAAGGATCCTCAGGAATCTTTGGAAAGTCCCACTTTGTTTATTTGCTTTCCCTTCCGGTCAGATAGTTCAGGCATTACCCTCAGTCCATCCTCATGTGGCCCCAAACAGTCCAGGCTTCTTAGCTCAAAGCTTCATCAGATGTTTTTTTAATGTACACATATTTCTTCATCCATGTCAGGCCAATAAGGTCTTCATCTTTAGGATTCAGCTCAACGTGCCCCTTTATTCTCTCCATATGTTCATTGAACCATATGTTCATTTGAACCATATGTTTCTACATTGGACTTGTCTGGCTCTGAATGTGCTGTCCACGCTGCGGCACCAAGAAAATGAAACAGACACCAACTGCTGCACTTTCTGTTATGCTGTTGGGAGTTGTGTAGACATTGCATGCCATTAGGCTCAGCTTCCCACTCACAGTACAGCAAGTACAGTGATCCTAAATAAAAATGGGGCCATGATGCTCAACTGGGCAATCTGACCCTTGTGGGGGCTTGCATACCAGAGCTCCTATAGGTCTGTACACAGAGGTACTGGGGTTGTCCAGTGGAGTTCCTAGAACCGAGGAGGTGGCCTTGAGGAGGGAGGGCTTGTTTGGCTCAGAGCCAGAGTTCCATGGAGACAACAACATATATCACCACAGGGGAGGCAAAGAGCAAGATAGGGGAGTGAGACAGAAGTAGAGAGAGAGAGATAGAAAGATTGAAAACATTCGGCTGTGAAAGAAGAGAGAAGTGCTCACAGAGGCTGCTGGGTTGGCAGAGGGCAGCGAGCCAAGCTGAGGGGTTGGCTGTTGGAAAGGAGCTCGGCTTGGCCTGGTGACAGCTAAGGGGATAGACAGAAGGAGTTTAACCCACACCAGACATTTGGTGCCACACCTACTGACACAACATCTTTAATAGACAGCACTCCTTATCAATTCCATACACCTGGTACGGGTAACCACACAAAACAGAGTTAGAGATGCTGTGTTTGTATGTAGCTTCTGCCGCAGCTACTCCTCTGTTTATGCCTGTGTCAGCCTTAACGAATATTGATTCAGCACCGAGGCGGACCAGACTGTAAGTGCTGGGGGGCCTGTGGGACTGGCTCCAAAGATAAGCACTTTTTCTGGAGGTAGATCGATGGCCACGGCCTCAGCATTAGCTTTGTTTCTGGCCACAACAGACTGCAAACCTGCTATCACTGCATGAAGTCTAATGGAGGCAGCACTTCACCACAGTGACAGGCCCACGGGAGGTGAGGCCATCTGCGAGGTGAGTTCCTTGTGACTACAAGGAACTCACCTCTCAGATGCTGGCTATAGGACAGGGAGGCCTAATAACACCAGCTATAAATTTTATTAAAGGCCATCTACTGGAGATGTAGAAGAGCATGCATTTTCTCCAGCACGTGCTAAATTTGATTTGTGATTCTCTGAAGCTACCTTCACATGCTGTCCTGTAGATTTAGCTAGCCTAACTACTGGCTGACATTGTAATGCATACAGAGGAATTCAGCTTATTTAGGGAGTGGGCAATCATGGCCGCTTAAGGCATGATTGTAAAGTTGCTAAAACAAGCTACTAATAATGTATTAGTAATGTAATAATGTAGCTCCTCACGATACCATTTTTCAATACTGTGTCATTAATCTAATCTATGCTTTTTTTGCCAGCAAAAATCTTTTTATCATAACCACATGTGGCACATGCCATTTTTATTTTACTGTGTTTATAATGAAGATTGGTGGGTAAAGGTGAAAAGGGGGAATCACAAGGGAAAGAGACTGTTATTCAGAAGTGGATGGTGATAAATCTTTTCAGCCTGAAGTCCTACTGACCTTGTTCTTGTTAAGGGCAGAACTGATAGATACATAGTGCGTAAGGTCCATAGAGACTGACTGTTTTCCATGTGCTCCATTAATACAGGTTTCACCCCTGAATCGATACTGTTGTAGAATAAGGTCACACAGACACTGGAAAAAGGTGACAGTAGTCTGTGTGTTCTGTTTGAGTGTGGTATTCACTGTGTTGTTGATCATTGCAGCACTGGACGGTTTTCACGGAAGTGTCGGAGGTGTTCATCCTGGTTCCAGCACTGTTGGGGCTCAAAGGCAACTTGGAGATGACGCTGGCCTCCAGACTTTCCACTGCGGTAAGAAAAGTTGTTGTTTCTGTGTGTTTTCCACTAACTCATAGGAAATATATTAAACCCATTATATCAGCATCTTTCATTCCAGTGAAGTACTGACTAAATTCATGACGGCGGTGATTGCCATCAGCTGTAGTCAAATCGAAAGCCACAAGGTTGTTGAAAAGGAAATGAAAAAAAGATTTACAGATAGTTCCGTTGACGTGCTAAAATGTGTTTCATTTTAGCACTACATTAGGGGCTACATTGTAGTCATGTGACCATGCTGCAGTTCATTTATTAGCTTTAGCTTTTTACTTCCCTTAGCTTTCAGAAATCATAATAGTCAAAATGTGTAGGGATCATATATATAAAATGTATTTCCTGCCTACCTAAAAGTTCATCATCCCTGTTGCACTCTAGCACACCTGGATGTTGCCATATTTTGCAAGACACCGATGCCCTAAAAAGCATGTATGCAATATGACACACAGTGTTATTTTTGTAGTTGACGTTTTTATATCACGGTTAATCAAAAATTGATGCTATCTGTCACTTATAGCTGTATACTGAGCTGTCGGAGCTACAAGTCTCTCTGAGCTTGTCTATTTTACAAGCATGAGGGGTCAGTGAGTGACCTGACAGCATTGCTAACCAAAGGTTAGCAGCACACCCTACACACCCTACAGTTATAAAGGCATACGTTTTCAAGAATTAGCCCAGTATTGCAACGATCTTCACATTCTTTCCACTGGCCTGTGGGAAAAAAACAGGTGATGAAGGTGATTAGCATTGCAAGCAGCGGCCCACCCAGCACGTACAGATCTACTTACTAACATTACAAAGCAGACATGCAGAATTAGTCCAACAGTTTTCAAGTCTTTAAAGACGCAAATGCAGAGATCGCATACTGAATACACTGAAAATGTCTACTGTACGCTAATCCGCTAAAAGCTACTGCTAAATCATAATCCTTATTAGAATTAGTAGAATGATTTTGGCATAGTTTATTCGTTGCTTAATTAATTAGCAGATGTAAAAACACTGAACTGTGGCTGTACATAAAGTTCCAGCCTTCAAAATCACATAATGGAGAAAAAGTTGGATATTTAACGGGGCACTGCTTTTGGAACATGTCCCTTTGTTTCCACATTAATTCAGAGTGTGATGGGTGAATCAGTGTCAGACTGGGAAGATGATTCAACAACATTTCCGCGCAGCTTCAACACTGATTGAACCATTCCTCAATATTTATTGAATGGTTTTCCTGATTAGTTAAATATGTGTTTAATTTCTTTTTAGGAGTAACCATCACAGTGAATGACAATATTTCCATTCTTACATCCATCATCACAAAGTAGGCCAGGTTCTAGTCCTGACTGAGACATTACTGTTAGCTCTCTGCTGGCTGGCCCCAGCAGGACCACGTTTCTTTCCACGCTGCCACTAATTATGAGCAGATTAAAACTGCTGTAAGTTTCCTAATGCGCTTATTACTGATAAAAAAAAAAGAAAATCATGTAATCCCCAGTACTGGCTGGGTGTAGGAGTTTTCAGTCCACATGACTGTTGATTTTTTCCCCTCTTTTTAACCTTTGAATATTTACTGAGATGATTAATGGAAATAAGCTGTTGTTTTCTCGGTTACTTCTGCCTCCTTATTGTGTTATTGAGCCTAATTATGATTGTTTGTAGGATTACTGGAACTTGGCAGCACTTGCATTGAAACACAAGTGACCCTATAGTCTGATATTACAGCTACAAAGATCGACTTATCTTCATTTAGTGTGTATTAAATGTTTCAACACAGGTGCATGTTCAGGTTCCACTGGTGTAAACCACAATGAGCCACAACCCCACACATATAAAGCCGAGGATTTGGCATCATTATTATTATTCTTATAATGACATAACACCAGGCTATGAGCATGAGCGACATCAATCCCCACCAGATGCGTAGCGCATCCGTGCATATGATACAAACTCCCGCGAGGTTCACAAAATCACCCAGGTATCTGCCTCTCTACTGAAACCTCTGTTTACTCCATTAACACAGCAGCTTCTCACCTTTCAATCTGAAAGCAGCTGCTGCTTCTCTCCCTGCCTTTTCCTTTCTGATGTGCTCTCTCCTCCTACATGGCTGTGGATGTGTTTCTCTGCTGGTTGCTATGTTAAATCAGCTAGAGTTCAGTTTCACAGCGTTTTATTTTGAAAATCTACAAGAAACTCTCTGGTGTTCTGGCACCTGACTTCCTGCTTGACGAGGGTTGGTGCAAACTGACGCGTTTTGGGTCAAAAATCGAACTGGTCACATACTGGAGCAGCACACGTCTACAACATGGCACTGATGGGCGAGGAGCTTTTGTATTGCTATCTTCCAGAAGCACATGTCATACTGACATGCAGGGCCTACACACACATGGCCAGCAGGCTTGTCAGTCTGCCAGATGTATTGGATGGTGCTAGATTGTGTGAAATGTGAGAGGAAGAGAAAGATCACACACATTAACACTTGGCCACTGAGAAATCCCACTGCGGCTTTTCACCAGTCAGCTAGATAGATTATTTTTACACTTTTACCACTGGTTTGTCAGTCCTTTATGTCTATAGATGAATTGCTAAATGTTTGGTGAAGTTACAACATTAAATAACTTAAAGCTGTATTAATCAAAATAAGCTAACAGATCCACAACCTTGAGCTAACAATTATATTAGCAAACATTATAGTCTGATAGCTTAACATTAATTTGAAGTCATGTGTATGGACACGAGTCAAACAGGTTTGTCTACACCAGCCTGTGTGAGTCTTAGTTGAGTGCTTAGTGGAAAATGTTGGTAAGCTAAAAGCTAGTCATAAAAATGAGCTAATAAGCTCAAGTCAGTGAGTAATAACAACGTTAGAAAGTTGAAATGTGCTTCTACTTCCTGTATTATTTAACCCATTCAAAAAGAAGCATCTCAAGATCTTCTCAGGACACAACCCTTCAAGTCCAAGTGTGTTATGAACTAATTCATCTTACACTGGTTAATTAAAGCTGAACATAAAGCGGATATTCTCACACGGTTTGTCCAGATGTCTCTCTTCCCTCTGCATATGCAAATGACAGTGCACAGAATGGAAGAAGGGATTATCTGTTTGTGTCCTCTCACTGTGGATGGCCATTAGGATCATTGCTCTGGACACACAGTAGCCCACTGTAGCAACAGCCACTTGATGCTTGAGACCATCAGTGTGTGTGTGCATGTGTGTGTGAAAGAGAAGCGATGAGATAAGTGGAGTCGGCCGCAGGGTGGGGATCAGAGTGTCTTTGTCCAGAGAACTGACATCTTATTGTTCTGATGGGACCAAGGAGATACAGCGTGTGCACACTCTTTAACCCACCCCCCAGCCACCACACACACACACAAACTCTCACACAGATTGAAATAATAATATGTCATGTCTCTTTCAGGCTAATATTGGTCAGATGGACACAGCCAAGGACATGTGGAAGATGATCATGGGAAACTTGGCCCTTATCCAGGTACATGAAACTCTATGATGTGCTCACCTCCAACCAACACCCAATAAACATAAGCACTTCAGTCCATGTGGTCAGATCAGAATGTAATAATGTGTTAATACTCTAGTAAAAGTCTGCTATAGAAATATGTATTTGATGTAGAAACACGCTACAGTAAAATGCTCTGTGTACTTTATTCATATTCATATATGCAGCTATGCTGGACTTACAATGGGGCCTGCAGAGTTGTAGAGCTGGATGAGTGACCTGACTTTCTCGTCTGTTTAGTCCTCTGGTCCTCTTAGACCAGTGATCGTCAACTGGCTGCTTGCGGGCCACAGGATTGGATTGAACCACCAACCCGAAGTTGCTGTCACCTACTGCCTTAAGAAAAAAAATAGCAGCCCCCCAATAACAGCTTGACAGCCTCACATATATGAAACGTACATTTGGAAGTAAAATGAATACATTAATATACCAAATAATAATATATTACAACTTTTTTTTGGCCCTCATTGTGTCTGCTAAGAAACATTTTGGCCCTTTGACAAATGTAGTTGATGACCCCTGCCTTAGACCATCCCCAGTGTGGTTCTATAGGCTCCTTGTGAACTCAGGTTTAGGCTTTCGGGGCCACCTTCGTTACCTCTATACAGAATAATTGTGTATTCATCTCTGTTGTACATAAAGAAGATAACTGGGGGTAAAGATGCAGGTTCACAAGACCCAAAACCTACATTAAAAATGCTTTAATGTGGACACCCTGTGAGGAGCAGTTTTTGGTGCCTTTATGCTTCCCGTTCTGAACCTCCGCAGGTTTTAATGCTGCTGTGTGAAGTTTGTGTTCTTATATTTGAGTGGCTTTTGAAACTGAGTAGATCACATTAGAGTTGGAGCTAATAAATGATAAACAACAGGTTGTTTTACTGAACTCACTGCAGCACAGGTTACAGACACAGTGGAGCAGGTTGCGGATGGTTGTGTATTTTTAGTGCTCGTACAACACTGAAACACAAATGAGAACAACAAATTCAAATCTGATGATTTTTTAATTATCTATAATAGTATCATTATATCATACAGACCAGGACAGAAACTTCAACCTGAAGCTCAGATTTTCATTGAAATTACATTTCAGGATTCAAGTTACTGTTAAACCTGGAAACCTGGAAACAGTGATGTATTGTTAGAGCACTGTGTGTACAGTAAACACTGGGCAGTGATGACTGGGCACAGGACTTTAGCACAGTACAGGTATTTCTATGACTGCCTGATTGGACCATACCTAATTTAAGCTTATATTGCTGTACATACAGTAAACAATGAAACTTTAGAGTGTCTGCATCTTTATAATATTACATATATATATGTGTGTGTATTTTTTCATTTACCTAAAGTCCCTCTGTCACTGTGAGTTTGTCACCGCTTTGAGGGTCTGCCATCTGATGTAAGCCTGTTATGTAATATTTGGTCAGCCTGTACTTCCTGTAAAACCTGAAACCAATGCAGGCCATGTGCTAACACAGCCTCCTATTTAGAATCACTGTGCACTCACGCAGGGTCAGATTGGTGCTCAGTGACTACTGGGACTGCAGATTTGATCAATCTGTTGTGGTGTGTAGGTCGGCCGTGTGTGTTTTGGACATAGTGTAGTGTATAGTGTTACTGTGTGTACACATGAAGGCCATGTAAGGTTTGACAGGATGCTGACGGACACGTGACATGTAACAGGATCGTCTCATACACCTGGAGTTTACATGCAATCCATAGCCAACTGAAACATTGTAATGTGTGTGTGTGTATGCAGGTCCAAGCCACCGTGGTGGGCTTTCTGGCCTCCATAGCAGCGGTCATCTTCGGGTGGATTCCAGAGGGACACTTCAGGCTGGGCAACGCGGTGTTGCTGTGTGCCTCCAGCGTGGCCACTGCCTTCATCGCCTCTCTGCTGCTAGGTACAGTCATCACACAGGATGTGAGGGAGTGTAAACAGCCACTCATCATGTCAGGGCTTAATGTGACTGTCAGAGTCAGGGCTAAAGTTAGCGAGTCAGGGAAACGACTTCTGTTACAGCTGGAAACTAAGCACTACAAACATATATATATATATATATATATATATATATATATATAGTGCTGTGGCAACAGGTTAAGCATATAAACATCAGCTAAGACCTTCTCCCAGATTCTAGAATAAATGTCTTTTTAACATTATACATGACAAATTGTAATTTCTCTTCATGTTTTCTACAAAGGTTTGAGTACTACTCACTTAAAATGGCTAAAACGCAAGTACATTTTTGTTTTTTTGGTTTCTAGATTTCCAGCATCATGTTTTATTTAGTGTCCTGTTTCTCACATTAACAGCTTTTGACCCTTTGTGTTTTATTTACACTCCTGAGTGCACTTTTGACAAGTGTCCACTTGTCAAAAGGACATCCTTTAAAGGTTGTAGTGTTTGGGACAGGGTCCAAAATCCTTATAGGCAAAAAGTGTCACTCGGCAGACATCTTGAAAACATGCTTCAGCTGTTATTTCAGGTTGGACCAGGCCCCTAAGTCTTCATTAATGTACATATAAGGCAGATGATTGGCTGTTTGTAGAGAGGGGTAGCATATATGTTACTGTGTTATACACAAGTTTCTGATGCGATAACTAGCGTAGCTCCAGTTAGCTGTGGATCTGTAGCTCCTAGCAAAGATAGTGGTACACATGCAGTCTTAACACACTGACCCGTCTTCCCTGTCGTGATTCCTCTGTCAGGTCTCATCATGATTGGTGTGATCGTTGCATCCAGGAAGGTCGGCATCAACCCGGACAACGTGGCCACCCCCATTGCCGCTAGCCTGGGGGACCTGATCACCCTGTCCCTGCTGGCAGGCATCTCTACAGGACTCTACAAAGAGCTAGGTAACACTGGTGTTTTCATTCATTTATTTTAGATGTTTTTTTGAAGTTGTCCTTGGTAGTATTATTTTATCTATCACTAATCAGACTGCTGGTAGCTCCCAGATCAAAAGCAGAATAATAATCATTTGTATACCAATTAATTCAATAATATAATCATCACACATCAAAAGCCTTCATCACCTTTGAAGATGCCAAATAGAGCCGCACGTGTAGAATGTGTGAAATGTTTCCCTGCGCCCGGCTGTGCGCAGTAAACAAAGATGAAAGCCGCACATGCCTAACCTTGCTGCGTTTTAGGGCGAGAAGCTCCACAGCTATTTGGCCCTATTGTTAGCTCTGTGATGGTTTTTTTTTTCTCCAGCAACACACCCAGCTCCCCACTGTTCACATAATTTCCACACCACACACAGACAGACACTGACAAACACACACACATATGGTGAAATCACCCTGAGTGTGGAGTAATTCTCTCAGAAAGTCTAAGTTTACTGTCTTACTCACATCAGACAACAGTCTGAAGCTATGTTGGGCTTATTTGGGATATTTTGGCTCAGGCACATACAAACAGGGCTGGGGCTGTCTGGGTTTTGTAAGTGTTCTGTCTACTTAAATGTTGCTTGCTTGCGGTCTCCTGCAGTGTCAGTTGAGCTGTAACACTGCCCCCTACAGGACAGACTAGTGATTTTGTTTTTGCAGTCTAAATCCAATCCTGTTTTATTATTTTTTTTTTTATTTGAAAATTTAAAGCATATAAAAATTCATGTTCAATCTTTAAATTGTATTTTTCTTCAGTTCAGATTATTGTATCACATTCAAACACTTGTTTTGAGCCTCTTACTGCTGTTAATCAAATTACATATTTTCCCATGAATATTTGACTCCTCACAGATCTCAGTACAGGAAATCATCTGCCTCCCACTGTTTTTCTCTGTCTTTCAGAGTACAATGACTATACCAACCCGCTGGTGTGTGCGGTGTTTGTGGCCATGTGTCCCCTGTGGGTGCTGATAGCTAGAAAGATCCCATCCACCAGAGAGGTCCTGTACTCCGGCTGGGAGCCGGTCATCATCGCCATGGCCATCAGCAGGTAGGAATCACATGCATATAATAGCTTTTATATAATGCATTGGATCTAAGGTATTACAAATACATTAAAAGGTCTTCCTAACTGCTGACTACAAGCTAATTGCCATGTCAAACATCATCAACAATGATGAAAGACAACAGGAAGTAAGTGTAGCATCCTAGGCTACCATAATATAGTAAATGTTGCATCTACAATCTACACATATAGAAATATGTTTAAATGTGTGTTTCACATAGTATTGATTCAGTTCATAATGATGAGGCTATATCTGATTATGCTAAGCTAACTCCAGTTGTTAATGAGTCAGTCAAATGCTATTGCTAACTTAACAATTTGAAGCATGCTGTGTTGTTTTTGTGAATCATGCGATTGTGATGTCTACTCTAAACAGGTCAAATATTAGCAAGCTAATGTTAGCTTTATTGGCTAAACAAACAGTGTAAACAGTACAATAATAGTAATACATGTTGACAGTGTGTAATGTATTCAAAGATAATGTATTCAAGATAATGTATCTGAATTATATTAGATGATATAATAATAAAGATAAAGATAATAATAGTGGTACCAATATGTCTTACAGTGTCGGTGGTCTGATCCTCGACAAGACCGTCACCAACCCAAACTTTGCTGGCATGGCCGTCTTTACTCCAGTCATCAACGGTGAGCAGCTGGAACACAAAAGAGTAGAATTTATGTTTTAGGCACTGGCAAAACATGTGTGGCTTTTAGAGATAACTAGTGCCACTATGCCAAATAGCTGATCAACAATACAGAGAAGCCAGTGTATGCTTAAAGCTATTTGCTCATCCATCTGTTTTAATAACAGTCAGAGTGTCAAATGTGCAGAGATGTCTGCCAGACCAAGCGTGTTTGTGAAGTGATCATCTCTTGAACAGATGGAAGCGGCAGACTGCTAAAAACATGGTGGAACAAAAAAAACAATAACAGTGTTTCAGATGTGAAAACTGTTTTCTATTTTCATCATGTTTTGTTGTGTTTCCATGTTTTCACGCTGTGTGTGTGTACCAGGTGTGGGAGGTAACCTGGTTGCTGTTCAGGCCAGTCGGATCTCCACCTATCTCCACATGAATGGTCTACCCATCGGGGATCCCAACCCTGCCCCCAGGAAGTGCCCCACACCCTGCACGTCCTTCTTCGGCTCCAGTAAGTTAGCGTTCAGGCCCGGAATGTTCCGCTGTTCCTGTACATGCCTTATCTGATAAACACACAACTTTCCATGCATGGCCCTGAGTCCAGGGAGATGTCACAAAACAAGAGGCCAGGTGATGGCAAATAGACTCACAGCAGTTACAAAAGAGACACAACACAACTACAATAAAATATAATCAACAATGTACAAAGACACATAACTACCCCTGAAAAACACAAACAACTAGAAGGTGTAAGTAAACAACAAAGACTACAGAGTCACAAAATGACTACAAGGTGACTTCACATCACCACAAGGAGGCACCAAACAACAACAAAGTAACACACAACATCTATAAATATCACAAAACAACAGCAATAAGACACTGTACAACTACAAAGACACATGTTTCAACTTAGACAAAGAGCTACAAGTAGACACAACATCACTAAAAAGAGATATAAAACAACAAAGGGACTAAAGACATCTACAAATAACAAAAAGGACTACAAGAAGACACACAATGGCTATAAACAGACTCAAAACAACTACAAATGACACATTACAAGCATACAACAAAGGGGATACAAAACAACTACTAAGAGTCTAAAACTACAAAGAGTGAGTTCTGATGCCTTCTCTTCCAGCTGTGAACTCTCGCTCAGCCCGTGTGCTCTTCCTCCTGGTTGCCCCTGGTCACCTTGTCTTCCTCTACACCATCAACTCACTGAGAGGGGGACACACAACGCTGACGCCCATCTTCATCTCCTTCTACCTGGCTGCTGCACTACTGCAGGTACACATCTGTCTTCTGTAGACTCTAGAACTCCACATGGCAGAATGGTTGCTATGGCGACCTAAAACCGAGCTCATTGCCCCCTGTCATTGCCTCTTTCAGGTCATGATCCTCCTCTACCTGGCAGACTGGATGGTCCACTGGATGTGGGGTCGAGGCATGGACCCCGACAACTTCTCCATCCCCTACCTGACTGCCCTAGGTGACCTGCTGGGGACCGGATTCCTCGCCCTCTGCTTCCACATGCGCTGGTTCATCGGGGACAGAGACAGTAACGCGGGCAACTGAACAAATGTGATACACGCACAAAAAAAACAACAACAAACCTTACTGTACACTCACGGGCTTGTTCAGATGAACATCACCTGTATGTTTGAACACTGTCTGAAAGTGTGCATCCATAATAAAAGGGCTAATCTTCTGTAGGGCTCTGTTGATGGTGTAGTGCATAGCATTTCATCTTCAGGATATCAGGACACTGTTGAACATATCTGCACCTCATTCTATGATGGATCAGCCCCACAGACTTTCATTCTAACCTTACCACTATTGACAATGATTGTTAATTGATTCACGTGCACGGCCAGTCCTCATTTTTTTCAATGGGGACGTTATAGCCCTCCTGTTTTTTTCTTAAAAGATCAGCATTTAACACTTGAAGCCACCACAAAAAATATAGAGAAAACAAATAAAGAAAACAAAAAATATATCCAAACAAGCCTAGAATGCTTAATCACCAAGTGCTACGTCAAATGAATATTATGTGTAATCATTTCTGATTTAGTAGAATGTTGCGTTGTTTTACTACACAAGCGTAATCCTACGCTGTGATTTGAGTCCAAACAGGGAGTTCAAAGCTCTCTCTCTGTAGAATAAGGAATATGAGACCCAAGGTCAGGCCTAGAGACGCTTTCGTCAGTTGTGAATCACCTTGTTAGTTTCTGTTAATGAGGATTGTGTGTTTGTTAAATCCTCCTCTAGAGTTCACAGAGCTTACACTACTTCTGTCCAAATCTACTAAATACTGCGGTTATGAAATAATAGTAGCGGGGTGTTATCTTACGTCCCCCTCTCTACTGGAGCAGGCTAGTTGTTGTTGTTGTGTTTCCCAAGCCAGGCTTACAGTAAGTGACAGAGTGGCTCAATATGCTGCAACGTACTGGAACAAACATGCAGAGCTCAGCAGACAACTGAAAGTGTGTTAAGTTGCGTTAGCCAGGATGTGTTAATTCAGGTTCAGCTGGCACAGTCCGACACACAGGCAGCGAGGTACAGACAGCTGATTTTTTTTTTGCGTGGATCCTTCCATGCATGCTCATTCTGCTGCTTTTGTTTTTATTCCTTTTTTTAATCCATCAGATCAGCTGTCTTTGTGGACTTATAAGAGAGGAGGAGAATGAAACAGGAAGTCGTTAGCCTTTCAGACAGACTGTACCAAGTACAGAGAAACCTGCATGTGATGCTAGACCTATCACTGTTTTTTGTTATTTTTTTTCAAAGTAAATGTGGTGTGGGGGTAGAATGCATGTGCAGGGCACATAGACTGAATGTGCAAAACTTGATTATTTCATTTTACTGATTTTTTTTTTTTTTGGTTAAAATTGTGATTTTTCTATTTTGTATTTCTTTCCCTAATCTTTTTAACTCTTCATGATTGTTGTTTCTGTCTTATGAATATCATTGAACATACAACAAACCACTCTAAACATGAATTCTTTTTCCAGCTGGTCAAATGTACTGTAAAAGTGTTAATCCACCACCAGAGGGCGCAGCCTCCTCTGATTTGCATACTTTTCTGTAGCCCATCCTCCATCCTCATACTGACCAGGTGCCAGCGTTCTGCCTCTGAGAAAGTTGTGAATACTTCTATAAAGAGGGGCAAGCGATGCTTTGTCTATTTATTTTTAGAAGCACACAAAGCAAATTGTACATACTATATTTATTCTATATATACACGGTTGTTTATTTTGGCTCCATTTCTGTTGTTGATGATTTTTTTTTCTTTGCAAAAGGCCAGTAAAGCTTTTTTTGTTTTGTTTTGTTTTTTTGGGCTCTTGCTGCTATAGTGGAGCTAGCTAAGCTAACGACTAGCACGGTGCCTGATGACAGTTTCCGCACACATATCCCCGCAGGGGAGGAAAATGCATACTTATTAAGACATAGAATGGCCTTAACCTATGAGAGCCAAGCTCAACTCAAGAGTAACCAATCAGGAGCTGGGTTTGCCACAGAGTAGCATCTCTTTAATTAGCTTTGATTAATATGTGGTGTACAGTATGTTGATTCAGATGTGTAATATAACTTTATGTGATGTTGGCAGTGGAAATGTGAAAGGTCCCTCAGAGAATGCTGCTGTGCTCCCTCCATGCAGCTGTAACACACCCAGCCTTTAAACTCCTCCCCACTGCCTTTGTTAACCTCAGTGCTTCGACCACTCGCTGCCCCCCCCCCCCCCAACCCCTACCGCCTCTGTACTGAACTCGCTGGGAAGCATGTTGACCCCAGGGGGGGTGATGACATCCACCTCTGAACGCTGATGTGAAGACACGTGCGGCGGTGTCACTGAGGTGTTCTCTGTGTCCTTCTCGTACAAACCCTCCCTCTGTGAGGCAGGAGGACACCTTTCTCCCTGCAGGACTTTGTAAATTTGCTGGAAATAAAGGACTATATTATTTCATACCATCCCTCTGTGTGTGCTGCTGGGTTCCTAAACATATCTGTCAATATAACAATACAGTTACTTACAGAACTTTTTAATCTTTCAAAAAGATTAAAATGTCATTTTCCTGAGTAATGTGCTCAAAAACAAATGGAAAACATACTTAAAATTCTCTCAGACCATTTGCTGTGGTATCATGTGTTTCCTGTTGGCCTTAATTAGCCTTGAGATGTCCTTAGAGTCCACCTGTAGCTAACTGAACTGATTAGACAGTCTTTAAAGGTAGGGTAGGAGATTTCATTCTGATGAACGTTTTGTTAAATTAGTGTAACTTCTCTTTACAATCCGAATATTAAGCATCTGTGGAAGCTATAAAATGCTAAAAACATCAGCCAATCCTCCGGGTGGACCCTGCGCAGAGTATTGGCTGGTTGGCACTCTCTTCCTGCTCTACGCGGTACGTGCATGATGGCCAAAGTCACAGACCACTCGTCTTCAGGTAATGCACGTCCATGTCATTGGTAGGCCTGACTCTCACTGAGTTTTCAAAATCTCCTACCCTACCTTTAATCCTCAACTGTCAGTGGGGTTCATCCTCATCAAGTCGCCAGACTGCCGCCAATTAACCAAACATGCGTGTCTCTGAAGTACCAGAATCAGATTTCAAGCATTTCTAACCACACATTTTCTCCACTTCTGCACACACGCCTCCACCATTCACACCGCATGTCAGGCAACAAGCAAACAGAAAGTTCAAAAAAGACCTTTGTGATACAACTCAGGAGAGGCACCAGGAGGTCCCAGGAATACAGGGAGTTGGTAATCTGGTCTTCAGCCAAGAAGATGATCATATATGACTGTGACCTAACTGAGCTGCTGTACTTTTCTGCACAGACAGGAGAACATGTTAGGGACAGTGTAGTGTAGCACCCATTGACAGTAAAAACTATGGACAGAGCTTCCGTGACGTCACCCGTTTGTTTCTGAAGAGCCGTTTTGAGGCTCGGTGGGAGGTTCCGGGACGTGATGACCGCCGCCATGTTGGCAGCGTCATATCCGCCAAAACTCCAAATATGGACAAAGATGGGGCGCACGAGCGGGGTTTAGGGGGGCGGGCGATCGTGGAAGCAGGAAACTCACGCTGTGATACGTCAACTGTCTGTCACTCAAGTGGCAACGCCCATAATTATGCGTAATTTTAAGTCCGAATACAATTGAAACGAGTGAGCTGTAAAAAAATTACTCGCTTTTGGAGCCAGCCCCCAGCAGTTGCGGCGTGAAAGTTTTGACACTCCCGCATGGACTTCAAGTTTGAGCCCCGAAGGTTGCCGCTTGGTTGCACCTCATCAGCTTGTCATGACTGACTACCATAGGCTGAAAAACCTGTTTTTGTTGTTTTGCCTACATGCATGAATGAGTGTTATATGGAACGTTGTCAATTCTAACCAATGAGACAAAAATGTCACTCTCATAGCCTGCTAATGCTGTTTTTCAGTGAAGCATGGTGATAGCATCATGCTGTTTTAACAAGTAAGTGACAGAATGAAGAAGCCCCTTTTACCCTATTTGCTCTGGTCCTCAAAACATTAATTCAGGATGTGATATGTGTATATATAGCTAGATACTAGATGCTTCTGTGTTACTGTATATGTTAATGTGATGTACAAGCACAGACCTTGATGTTGGTTATATTCCTTTTTTTATTCAAAAGAGCCTTTTTTACAAGGTTTATATTAATATCCAAACAAATAGATTGATACAAAAAATTAAATAGATACAATACAAAACACTATCAGACTGAATAAAATATATATAATTCTATAAATCTATAAACATATTGAATCAGTCTAAAACATTGTACATTACATACATACAGTACATTACATTGTACTGTTTTTATATAGATTTTTTTACAGTGTAGCATGTGCTTCAGCAGGAGATGAGCAGAGGGTTGATGCTGCTGGTTTGTCGTCCTGATGAAAGCATCAGTTTGTCTCCGCTCTGTCCTCCTCCTCCTCCGTTCTCCCCTCCTGTGTGCAGATCTGAGGAGGACAGGCGGACGCAGAGGGTGTCAGCGACCTTCAGGACCTGCGTCAGATGCAGGTCAGACATACCATCTCCATTTCTGCCGCACACATCCACAGTGTCCATCACTATCTTCTTCAGCACCCTGCGGGACACATTCTAAAGGAAAAGACAAGTATTTTGTCTCAGTGTATATATACTCCTGTGCGACCACAAGATGGCACTGAAGAGCTCAGTATACTGTACGTGTATGTGTGTGTGAGTACCTGGTTCCGTAGCTGCAGCAGCAGTGAGAGCGAGTCTGATAGTTTGTCCTCCAGCAAAGACAGATGTGTCTTCTCCTTGTCCTGCTGCTTGGTCCTTGCCCCATCATTAACAGGGTTCTGCCAAGAAGAAGGAAGAAACCCCAATAAATGAAACTCCTGGCCAAGTTAGGCTTTTTAAATTAGTAAATACGGGTATAATCCTCCACCTTTTCAAACCCTCTGCTTTCCTCTTGGTGTAGTCCTTTACAGCTGCAGCACCCCCTGCTATCCTTGGGGGTGCTACTGAGGTTTTTGTCTTGCAGGCGACTCTTAGACAGAGTGTGATGGACCACATTGTCCTGACAGCTGAAAAGAAAACACCGGAGACTTAAGGCCACTTCGGACTATGGGATCTTGGAGTGGACAAAAATCCAACATGTGGTCAATGTAGGCCTACAAATAGCTAATTGGAGCTTTGTTACCCAAACACACTCAGCTGCAATTTAGAAGAAACATTTCCACCACATCCTGCACAGTCTAACATAGCCTTATCAGTGTCTGTGTGTGTGCAGGCAGATTTTTCTTGCTATCCTTGTGTGGACCATTTAGGTGTAAAAAGTCATAACAAGGACAATTCTGCATTGTGAGTTAATTGTATGGCCAGTCATCACCACCTCAAATGACTGACTGTAGATTAAGACTGGCTTCTAAGGTTAAGGGTCATGTTTGGCTGAGGGTAAGCATTAAGAGTTAATCAATGCTTAATTTTCACAATAGTCCCTAGTTTTGTACACACAGACCTACACCTGTGTGGCCAGTGTGTGTTTATTAGAATTAAACAAGTGGTGCATATAAGTATGAGTTAATTAGCTGAAGCTATATTGTTAGCAACAAGATTAGACTCAGAGTACAAAACCTATAAGATGGATGCACATGTGAACCAAATATAAAAATAAACCAGAAGTTAGCTAACCCTCTGCCACAGCCGTGCAGTCGGCCGACGTGCCTCTTCCCCTCCGTCAGGCAGCACTCTCCATCTTCTCTCGCCCCCCTGTCCTCCTCCTCTTCATCGGATGCAGCCCTCCCCTCCACAGCCCTCTGCAGGCACTCTGCATGTACAGACAAAGAGACTGAATACACCACTTACCAGTCACGTCACATCTGTCATACATCAGCATTTTTTAGTGAGACTACTCACCTGTCTTGTCACAGGTGTCCTCTGGGTGGATATGTTGGCCTGAAAGGTCTGGGACACAGATGCAGCGGGATCTGAGGGTTGTTAAGGGCAGACAATGTACTTTAATTAAATATACTGACAGTCAGTACTGTTGACAGAGGTATTCACTGGTCTAGACCAAATGAGAAGACGCACACATGCTGTTAGAGTGCTGACCAGTAAGGGTAATTTATGAGTGATGATGATGGAGATGATCAGACTGCACTAATGATCAGATGAGTGAAGTCTTGAGGAAGTCAATAATTATATGGCAGTATGAAATGACTTGAACAAGATGGCGCTTATTTTGCCTATATACCATGCAAATACATACAAAACACTGCTTAAACGGAACCTGGGACCATCACAGGAAGTTCATCACATCACAACAAAGCAAGCAAGCTGGCATAATAGAGGCTGATACGCAGCTTAAAGCAACTCAGTGGTGTTCAATGGGAAAATTGCTCTCTGGTTCTGTGAAGGAACCGGCATATCTTTGAAACATGGATTCCACATATAACGTAGAGTATGTTATATTTTTGTATATAAGCTAAACCACTCCATGTGTGCTCTATGAGACTGTATGAAGAGATGAAACACACTCCCCTTAACAAAGTACAGGTCACCTGTAGCTTTTGTGCATTGACTTTCAAATAAGCAGAGCACAGAGGCAAATGGTGTGTAATCGGACGCACAAACACACCCATGCAGTGAATGCCTCTGCTCACTCCCGACCGCACACGGTCTTTGTACCTGTACTGCTGCAGCTCACTCTCCAGCTGGGTGATTGTGGTCTGGAGCTGCGGCACACACTGGGCCTGCTCCTGTATCAGGCGAACCCTCTGCAGGCCCAGGCTCAGAGCTTCCCTGGCCTCCTCCGCCCGCCTCCTGATGGAGATTATCAGATTCATGCTATTCTTCAAACATTATTATAAAATGATTTGTGTTTTTATTAATAAAAGGTAACCCCCACCTAATCTGAGCATTCTCCTTCCTCAGTGCAGACTCCACCCCCTGTAGTTTCCGCACCTCCTGGTATGCCCACTGCAGCTCCTCCTCCAGGCGCTCATTGAATTTCATGGCCTCCTCAAGCTGGCCATCACGCGAGGAGCGGATCAGCCTCAGCTCCCTCAGGAGGGGATCCCTGATGTCCCGTCTCCTCACTGCCCTGCTCCCTGCGACTCCCACAGAGCCGCCCCGTGTTCCTTTAATCCTGCGAGTCGGCACCAGTTTCCCCTGTATCAGGGTGATGGAAGAAACAGGAGAGTTGTAGCGGGATGGAGAGGGGGCGATGCTGCTCCTCTCTCGTCGGAGCGCCACCTCCAGGGCCAGGCAGCGAGCGTCGCTCCCCTGCAGCGCCGAGCGGAGGTCCTCCACCAGCTCCCTCAGAGCTTCCACCTCATCTGGAGAAAAGGATGCAGTGTGTTCAGATCAATACATGGTCTTTATTCATGTATACAAGGTATACACAGTGAAAGCAGGGACATGCTGATGTAACGTGCAGAATGTGTCTTGGCATTATTATATTCAATTATTTTGAACCATGTTCTGATAAAAGGTCATGTGGTGCCTCTACTCTTTGGCTTAAAGGATGCTGAGATCAGAACTTCTATTTAAAAAAAAAAAATAAAAAATTTAAATGTGGATTAGTCAGACCTGGCTTTGGTCTAGCCAGGACCAGCAGCATTTTGGAATCTTTGGAGTAAGCAATGTGTTGTATGGACTCACTCTGTGCCAACATAATGTAACCAAAGCTTTTGTAAAGTAATTACTTTAGCCAGCTTTCGTCTAAAACCTCATCTGTTAAATGTACATTTCTCACTTTTCATGTAAAGTAGTTATAGCTCTGCCTAACCAGTGCTTTTGATAGCAGCTATAACTATATTTGCATGTTTAATAAAGCATATTTTTGCTTTTATGTCAGAAGAAGATTCGAAAAACTGCTGGATGATCAATGGGTGCAGAAAAACTCCAGGTGACTAAAGGTCAGGTGCAGAAGACAAAAAAGAAAAGTTCATGTATTTGCTATACTTCAGGAATTTAATGGATAGTTGAGGTAGGAAAGTGTGTGGGTGCATAATTAGAAGGCTGTCTAATTGAGCAACACTGTAATTAGCTTAACGTGCAACAATCAAAAGGTAGTACCTGGCTCACGGTCCTTTGAGGTGCAACTTTTCATAGATCTGTTCACGGCTCCAGTCTGATGCCTCGTCAGATCAAAGCTGACACACTTTCTCCGCCTGACGCGAGGCCAGCGGAGCCGTATCTGTCTCTCCACCAGCTCCGTATCCCCGCTAACCGGCAGGCGCCATGCGCACTCCCCCGTACCACCGCGTGCACTACGCACACGGAAATACCCACAGAGCCGCGAGTGGAAGTCTTTAAAAGACAGCTGACTGGGCAGTCCAGAGCATACATCCAGAAACTCCGCATCTTCATCATCTTTGTCACCATCTCCTTCTACTTCCTTTTCTATCACCATCATCTTCCCTTTCTCGACCCTGGCGAGACCCAGCACGGCGCAGAGCGCAGTGAAATCCTCCGCCGACACCGTGTCGTCCCGGTTGGGGTAAGCCAGGTGGTGGAAGACCTCCTGCAGGTATTGGTCTATTCCAGTGGCCAGGACGACAATCTCGTTCTCCGCGCCTGTATCTGGGCAGTGGTGGTGGGCCAGCGCGCTCCGGAGCCACTCGCTTTTACGCGCTGCTCGAGGGGAAGGCTGGACGCGCGTAAGAGCCGGTGCGGTGCGCTCCATGGTTGCACATAGACTAGGTTATTCTGGTAAATGTAACAAAGCAAAATACGACCAGCATCAAATTGGATTAAAAAAATAAAACAACACGGGACGTAACCTCAGCTCAGGACTCCTTCCTGCGGCGCGTCATGCGAAGATCTGATACTCGCCGGCGAGGAAAAGAAGTTCCAGCAAAAAGACTCCACCCTTCAGTGTACACACACACTCTGACTGCTTGTGTGTGTGTGGACTGTACCAAGGTGTCCACAGTTAAGTGAGTTGTGGTTGTCTGGACAAAAGTGGATCCGATTTCATCATGATGCAGTGAGTCATGGTGGGTTTCAGTTTGCACCTTTACCAGAATTAACCTTTCTAAACCCTCTGAAGTGTGTCTGACTCACCTCCTGATGTGGCAGCGTAAAGTGACTCCTGTCCCCCCGTCTTCTGTTCTCAATAACATCAGTCACACACACCTTTCTTTGGAAGTCAAATATTTTTTTACAGGAAACTGAGAAACTCCCCTGCGGAAATACCTCTCCTCACCACTTATCACTCACCTGATGGCCAAAACAAAGACTGCGTCTTTCATTTCACTTACCTGGGCATGACTAGACCATGCCATGCAAATTACACATGAATCCCACTCCACTGCACACACACACACAATAATTCAGCTTCTTAGAACCTTTGCCAAAACAAACTGTGAACTGACAGAAAAAAAGAAATGAACACTTGTTTGCAGCAATGACGTTTTGTTTGCATATTTGAATTGTGATAGGTTGTGTTGCACTTCAACTGCATTTCCCATTACACACACTGACAATGCAGGATAACTAAATCATATAAAGTAATGTGCACACTTTTGTTGTAGCAGATCAGGAAGTTTGGATTCATATAAACCTCACTTACTTAATGTATGTGTACCACACACTAGATGCAAGCGAGTCACCTGATCTTGTCCAGGGAAACCTCAGGTGTTGTTTAGTCTTTGTTTTGGTTTCCAACACTAATCTGATTAGGCTCTAGTCGAACGACTGTGCTCACTATAGTGACTCATATGTGGCTTTTTGGAAAGGCGTGTGAGTACAGTATACTGTTTCAGTCAGTGTTACTCCGAGGCTGCACAAGGTGTATACAACAGACAAATATGTTCAATAAAATAAGCACAAAAACAGATTTATTTTATCTCCTGGCTAGTTTTCCAGACATGTGGGGGCAGGCAGGAGGGTCGTCAGTGAAGTCTATGAAACAGCGGTTCTTTCCTTCCATGCTGCAGGGGAGCAAGCTGTGTGGCAATGTCATGGAATGCACTTCAATAATACAAATGATTATTATTGTAAAACAGTAAGGTCGCCTACAGCCAATCAGACTGTCTATTACATTAAGTCTATTTTGTAGTAACCAACAGGCAAGCTGCCGTACAAAGGGAACCTACATTTTATTATCAATGAGATCTAAGCCTGTATCTGACATCCATCTTTTTACATGTTCATATTAATATAATATTGCCCAGGGTCAAAGCCCTTTAATAGGCCATAGCTTAATATTGCCATAGCTCATCTGCACCTTCCTTCCGAGGAGCAGTGCATCTTTGTACATCTCTGTGTCCTATCCTGTCTTATCTTGCAATACCCATTCCAACCAACAATACAATAAGCATGCTAAACGCCCTTTGCCATCAGTTTAGCTCTCAAACATTCGATCAAACCTGCAGCCACACATCCATTCCCAACGGCAACGCGGGACAAAAAAAGCAAACAGGCTGCGCAGATCAGTCATCACAAAGATTTTCAGAAGGATAATTAAAGCTGCAGGACGTGACGCCCTCCCTCTGTTTGGACTTGGACTTAAAGCTATCGTTTCTCTATCAAATATGACTGCTTTTAAAGAACTTATATAAATCACGTAATTGGTGTTTTTGGTGACACTAAATCCTCTGTTGTGTTGTGTATATCTGTGGTTTGTGGGTGGTAATTAGTAGTCAATGTGCAGCTCAGTCCAGCTGTCGTCCTGCCTCCCTCCCTCTGAGAGACAGTCCTCCAGTTGCTGCCTGCTCTGGGTGAAAGGACCTGATCTGAAAATGAAAGGATGGTAAGTAATGCGGGGGGAGGGGGGGCAGTGAAGGTACGGAGTCATGTGTGTGTGTGTGTGTGTGCTCATGCATGCCTGACCTGTGCTTCACCTTAGAGAGGAGGAGTGAGCTAGTATCAGTATTGATAGGAGTGGGGTTTAGGGCTTTGTGTTGCTGCCATATGCTCCTTTGAGGGTCAACAAAGAGACAAATAGAGCGACACACTTCCAACACACACACACATATAAACCACCTCTTTTAAGTGCTAACACTGAGCGATATGATGTGTCCACTTCTCAGAGGGCTCGTCCCAGTGCAGCCCTGCAGTGGTGTGAAGGTCTCTACACATGTTGCTAAGTTTTGTTCGTCCACTCACTTCCTGATTGATCCACTTATGACTAAGGCACATGTCACAGGACTGAATAGTCACCCTCATTTATACATGGCTGACTTGTTGGTTGACATGTTAGGATGTCTAATTGAAACAATTTAAACTTAAAACCTTGCCAAAGTTAATGAATAGTACCTCACCTAATTTAATTTCATAGCTGTAAATCATCCCCACAGTCCATATGAATACAGCCGTGTCTACGCGTCTGAACATGCACTCTGTGATGAAGAACAAACCAGCTTTTCCTGGCAGTGCATTAACTCTGTGATCTGTCTTTGTGTGCTCAGGTGTGGCTATCTAAAGAATTCAGAGATGGACAATCATCGACCTAAACCTCTGACTGAACTGCCAACTCTGAAATGTCATGAAGACATTCACAGCCAACATGGGGAGGACAGTTTTAGTGAAGCAGAGAGAGGATGGACAAAAATGACAACTAAAAGTTTTCTCTTCAACACACACATTAGCTTCTTCTAGCTTACTAGGAACGGCCAAAGTATGTATAGATTCAAGATTCAAAGCGTTTATTGTCATATGCACAGTATAGAAACTGGTTTCCCTGTACAATGAAATTCTTACTTTGCTGCTCACACTGATTGCCATAAAGGTTTAAGAAAGACAAAATAGTATAGTTTGCTGGCATGCGTCATGGGTAGCACACATGTGGAAATGTGCAGTCGATGTGGCTGCAATGAACAGTCAGCATGAAGCGCTGTGGACACACACACATGAAAGTCATTGTAGTTGCATTTATATGCCCCGCGATGGCGCAGGACAGCACAGCCAACATAATGCAAATGATCGCAACGAGTGCCTTGCTATTTGTCTTTGTAGACAACCCTAAAAGTATCGGATCGGGACTCGGTATAATTGGCAGATACTCCAAATCAAATAATTCGGACTCGAGGGCATCCTACAGGACAGGACATCCATAGCTTTGGTTGTTAGCTTTGCTACAGCATCGCATGCAGCTACTGTATGTCTGCCATGTTTAGTGCAACAATGGCAACACAGCAAGACCATTAAAGATCTCTAAAGTGTCCAGATGGTCACATGTCCTCGAATGACCTTCCACACACTTATAAAGGTTCAGATCATAAACTGCTCACATTGTGTAGCCAGCTATACAAAAGACATCTGTCAACGGTGAGGCCAATCAACACCCTCTGTGAGTGTGAGGAAATGTCATTAAGTGCTGTGTGAGAACACTCCTATTGGGCAACCTAAACTGCTCCAATGCAATCTGAGAGCCACGGCATGAGGAATTAGGTTGGACAAGAAGCAGGGTCGCTGTTCGCTCTTTCACTGATGTCATTCATTATATGTGAGTGTGTACCTCCACTGTGTGACCATGTAAACATTTCCTCATTCCCGAGATATGGAAGGAGCGGCGGTCCACCTTTGAGCCGTTCCACCCATGCACACAGTCAGGATACTCAGATCACACTCACACATACACGCCTATAGCGAACCCACTCAATCACACTGACACACACGCACACACAATTTACCAACCACATTCCTGAGAGCCAGTGATGAGCCTGGCTGAAGGTTTAAAGGGGGAGCAGATGAGGCATGTGGCAACAGGTAGAGCTGCTGCACTCTCACTCACACTGACACGACGGTGCCTGGGTGTGACTGTTGTTCTCTTCTGTACTACACATATTAGTCCTTTGTTAACACAGTGTGGTTGCGTATCATTTCATATGCATTCCTATAGTTTCCACATTTGGAGTTTCTGAGATCCACAATGAATCAACATCTCACATGAAGGTGGATCCCTATAAGGTTAAGATTGTAAATACACTTTTGGGGCCCCTAGGGGCCAGAAAGCCATGTTTGCAGTTTGAATATCTGCAGATTCTGTTTAATATGTCATAAACTGAGTCAGGTCCATCGTATTCTGTGTAAAGTTGTCACAGAAAGAACATTCGATTCAATTCAATAGCACTTTATACAATCAGAATTGTCTCAAGGAGCTTCACAGAGGCCCAGAACCTGAACCCCCTTAAGAGCGACAGTGGCAAGGAAAAACTCCCTTTTAACAGGAAGAAACCTTGAACAGGACACGGCAGGACACATTGTCAGAAACAAAGTGGGAAACCTACTAATTAATATGAATAATACCAGTTAGCAATAAAATTGATGAACGAGGCAGAAACTTCAATGAACTTTCTACTAAAATAATTTTGCTAACACATAAGTTTAATGAAACGTTGGGTATAAGGTGAGAGTGAGGGGTGAAGAAGAAGAGAGGCTTTACTATAAAGAGATCAATCACTATAAGTTTAATGGGACTTTATGGAGTCCTAACTCATAATTTGAAATTACAAATATTGGTATATACATGCCGCAAAAATAGCTTAACTGTCCCATTCAGCCAAATGTTACAAAACAGTTTATCTTTTTTTTTTCTCATTCATTCAGTTTGACTTTGGTGCATGACTTCCTCACAAACACCAAATTCTCCCATCATTCATCCATAAAGGAATCCCACTAAAGCCCATGTAAAACAGTCATTACAGCATGACAACATAGAATATATAAAGGATTATTCTTTTAACCTCTTATTTACATGATTAAATGTGACATGATTGCTTAAAAACATATAGATTGACATACTGTATAAGTAGGAGAGACAATCTTTCATTTCATCGCAAGTAAAAAAGAATGTGTACAGAGGGATTAACTTTTCATCCATGACTTAGACACACACAGTCACTGAACAGAGCGCTGCATGAACAAACACTGCACACAACAGTTTTGGGAAGGTCACACACATTTTTCATCTCAGTCTGTGTTTGTAATCCATACCCTCGCTCTGCTGCTCTCAGACAGTAAACAATACCATTGAAAATTCTCCAAACTTCCTGTGGACTTGTTTATGTGTCTGACCTCATGTGTTCACTCACATAAAGCAGGCAGACCCCTGCACAGTGTGCGCTTGTGGCCTCCGGCAACAAGTGTGAGTGGGTTTTAGTGGCTGGACAGCCGTGGTTGTTTATGTCGTTACAAGCCACTGCACCGGTCCACACTGTCTTTCCTGTCATTTTAAGATGTTTCATCCAAACTGTCATTATTAATTAAAAATAGAAGAAAAGGTTTTATTGATATACAGTTCTATAGTAAATGCATAAGAGGGGCTTTTCCTGAGAAGAACGTGCACTATTTTATCTTTGATACAAATAAAATGTGACCTGAAGCAGCTGATTGAAGCTGACAGTTATTTATCGAAGCTTCATTCTGACTGGGACAATCCCTGTTTAAAGCTTCCTCCATGTTTGCACCACATATTTATTACTATACTGCCACCATATGGCCGGCAGTGGTAATGCCAGAAAAGAGGCCTGTGTGCATTTATTACTGCCTAACAGTACCACCAAGCTTGCTGGTTTCCATGGATTATATTGATATTTTGCTTAATGATCCACTATAGAAGAAGTTAATATGGATTATATTTATTTACATTTTTATTTTGTTTTGGTAGTCTCATTTATTTTCTCAGATGACAATTAGTACCTTACACATCTGCAATCTCCTTCAACTGTATATCTGCATACAGATTCTATAAATTCTATATTGCATGTGCAAGACCTGTATAACAGAAAATACTCATTCACAGAGACAAAAAACTGGCAAATCTCCCACATGTCCACCTGATTGAGTTTTCCCGTCATCACTCACCTCAGCAATAGAACTTTCTCCACTGGCCCTACATGATGGCCCTGCCTCTGACTCACTCTCAGAATCAACATATACAATATATATACACAATATAGATGGAGATGGATTGTGCTTTACTTTTCAATTAACAACCAATATAAGTGAGCTTTAAAATATATATCATCAATGAAATAACATCAGCATATTTTGTTTGAACACAGTTCTCATCATCTGAGTTTCAAAAAGTTGTTGGACCATGAACCAAACTCTGCTTAATGCAGATAATACTGAAACACTAAAAATACTAACTTACCAAAAAAATGCATGTCTTTATTTTTATTTGCTTATAAAACTTCTGAATTCACAACAAACCTTGTGGATGTGTTTATAATGATGCGCTGCCTCATCTGCTACATCAGTGCTTCCCTGTTAATACAGTGCACCACTGTGTCCTGACGGTCCATCACATGTATTTTATTCTTGCTGATAAGAATACAGCAGGAGGCTGAAGCTAGCAGGCTAACAGAAGCGAACCTGGCCTCATTACAATATGGGTTAATGCCGAAAACAACTCTAACTTTCCGTGTCTTTGTTAGGAATCTCCTTATGTCCATCCTGTCTGGGGAGGGAGCAGAAAAGGCAAACAACATGTCGTCAGACAAATAATACCGAAACTGAAACTGAAAGTAAACAGCAGCTTCCTCCCAACTTTTCTAAGTTGATTTAACATCAACCTAACGTCACCTATGGGGCCATGTAACAAAACAGTAAGGCTTCAGCATGAGCTGGACTTTGTGGGAGACAACGGCACTGACATTACCTCCTCCAGCTTCGACCAGCACTGACGGCTTTGTTAGGTCCGTTACTATAGTAACTACCTAACAGTTACTATTCATCATTATTCGTCATTTTAAAATGTGTGTGTGATATAATGGTAGCTACGCCTATGCAATACACTGACCTTTGTGTATTTCCAAGAAGATTTAAAAAAAAAACAGAAGTAAATCAGTTCACTAAATTAGAGTCTGCTTTCCCCTCATTCACTGCTACTTTTGCATGTATTGTCGTTCGGCTAACCCCGGCTCCACTCGAGCAAACTCGTAACACAGTGGGCGTGTCCGGCTGTGGCGCGTCTCAACCTCTACTCAGCGGTACAATCGGATGATCCCTCGGTGGGCGGAGCCAAGTATGAGGAAATGGTACAGTTGGTCGACTGCTTCCAAGAAAACCGGCGTCGAGCATCCATACCCGGCAGTGTGACCGCACTTCTTCACTGCTTGTAGCACCGGTACTGCTTCAGCTGCCAAAACAGAGAAACATCCATTCACAAAACACACACCGACATTTAGCTGCTTATAAACCAAGCAAGAGTTGTATGCTTCAATTTCTAGAAATATCCGTGAAGTGCTCGGAGATTAACGTTTCAGATAAACTGCAGCAGGATGGAGACGCAAATACACGTACCTGTCGGGTTGCCGGTAATTAGAAAAATTCCAATTTTCGTGGATGAACACAACGTGACGGAGGGGGCGATGAAGCTTGTTAAAGAATTAAGACCGGCGTGGGATACAAGTCACGTCAAGACTAAGGTAACGTTAGCCACTAAGCTAGCTGTACAGCGTATGCTAGGCTAGGCTAAAGACTGACAGCTCTGCAGCATCACCAAGCACTCTCAGCCGGTCAGGAGGAGGGCCGTGGAAATGCCACCTACTGGCTTTTATTACCTTTCGTTAGCTAAATTCTCTCCTTATAAATGACAAAGACGTATTATATATTGACTTTCTGCTGCTTGAAAGCAAAAGAAAGCGTAAGCTACGCTAGCAAGGTGCTATGAGAATTAAAGTCAAAAACTATCGCCAGGGAATAAGCTACCACGAAAGTCGTAACTGTATACTAATTGCGGTTTCACATTGCTTTATATGTGCGAAGTACACAACATGTAGGACCAAATTTAGCCACGAAAGCTAAGTCACGCTGTCATCTTAGTGCCAGCTGGTGGTGACGTGATGCTCAGTTTGGTTGAAGAACGTGGAGATTGTTAATTGCTAGTTGAAGGAAGCAGACACACCTACTGCGGAGTGTTTTAAAGCTGGTACCCTCAGTGTATTTATTGGCAGCTCTTTATAATGTCTTTCAGCTCTCTTATCAAATGTTTGTTATTCAGAGTGTCTAAATGTTTATGATAAGAGAAGCATTAGCTACTGATGAGGTCCTGGTTCCTTTACAGTTTGGTAGACAGACTTTATTGCTGTGTACTGTTGTGTGTGTAGTTTGGGCATAACACTTGGCACACTGAGGAGTTGTTCCTCTCTCCAGAAACACTTAACAATTTTTAACATGTTTTATCCATGCATTTAAGTATACAAATAATAACACTATAAATACATAAAATAATCTCCATGTTGTTTGTATGAGCACCATGGATGTATTAACTCAATACTAAACCTAAACATAGTATTCGACTTTTTAATAAGGTAGTAGGCTGTTAGAATCCATAAATGTTTCTGGAGGGGAGCCAGCCAGACAGAAGCAACAGGTATTTTTTGACAATTATTTTAAGAAAGGATGGGAGGGTTCGTGTGCACAGCTGTAGCAACAGCCACTTGTCCTGGTGGTGGCTCCCAAACTGAATATGGCATCACCACTTAGACTTGCTGCCAATTTTCTCATAGACCATTATTATACGAGTCTTCTCTAAAACTGCTAGGACAACTCTCCCTGCCAACCCGTTTGGGTTTTATTTGGCATTTTCTAATTTTCTAATTTTAATCTATGTAAAATCTCTCCAGTGCCACTGGAGCTCATGAGCAGGGTGAGTAGGAGGACATACAAATATCCATGTACAGTTGGTTGCACAATGCAAAAGCATTAAAATCATATTATCATTAAAAAGTTCTGAAAGCCCCTTACAGTGGGGGAACCGTATTTGGCACTCTGGTCACACATGAATACCAGTGTTGTCTGAGTCAGGTATTTAGTTGTACAGCATTAATAACAATTGCAGTGTGTGCACAGTTTTCTAGGTTAAATCCTCTAACATGCCGTAGCTAATGGATGACAACTGCTGCTCTACTAAAAAAGATCCAAGTGAAACTGTCTCTCTCTCTCTTGAGTTTATCTGAATAGGTTTGAATACAGTAACACATATCTTAAAGTATGTGTTTGGATCACAAGGGCTTCAGAATAAGTGTTCCATGCTGGATGAAAGTTCTGAATGCTGTGCTAATCATTTCTGAACAACATTTGGCGAATAGCAGGGTTTTGGGTTTTTTTACAGTACAGTTACAGTTGTTTGAAATGAAACTGAGTCCACAGTACATCAGAACTACATGTGTTTGATTAGATCCACAATATATCAGCACAGCATTTTAGATATTTGGTCTAGTAAGATAGAAAGATTATGAAGCAGTTATAGCAGCCGTATCTGCATCAACACTCACTCATTTCCTATGAATCCTTCAGACTGTTATTTGCTATACATCAGCTCAGACTTGACATAGAGTTTGTTAGATATGGTAGGGTAAAGACCTATTCATGTCTGGTGGTGTGACTGAATTTGACGTGTTTTTTTTTTTTTCATTTTTCCTCAGGCTAACATGCATTTATTGTTGCTATCAAGTGTTTTTTTAGTGTGTTGTTTGCACAATCTAGACACAAATGTGTAATTGATTTCTAGTGAATGGATCAGATGACTGATGTGTTTTGGAGTATCTCTGACAGTGAATGTGGTAACACCAATCGCAGTGGTCACTCTCTAGTGGCTCTGTTTGTACACACCTGCTTCAGCCATGTGTTTACATCCTGCTAGCTAATCTCCCTGGATCTGATACCCCAATTCAATTCACACACCCCAGCAGCTGTGAATGTGGCTGTCCAGTGACCACCACTTTTAACAATTTGGACAGGTTTAGCTGCACAAAGTGTTAGGTTGACTTAGAGAGGATGTTCTGCAACAGCTGGATCATTGTTTTGTTGGTTGAGGATTTGGAAGTACAAATGTGTTGAGTGCAGAGCAGCACTGTTGACAGAAACACCTCAAACAGGTGGTCAGGTGGTCCTGGACAGGAAGATTTCTACTGCAAATACACACTGTCCTTTTCCCAAGAACCCCTTCACACACACAGAGTTCCTGAAAACAGTAGTGTGTGCCAACAGCAACAGAATCTCCTCTTACAACTTTCTCATGCTCATCTCTGGCTGAGCACAGTCAGACCTCCCTCGACTCTGATGAGGGATGAGGGGGAAAAAATGCCACCATCATTTTTACCATGCAAGCAGTATATGGCTGAATGTTTACCTCTGTCTGGGTCAAAGCTTATCGCTGTCTGTAAATGTATTGATCGCCGGTCTTAGCGGCGTATTGTGTGGCGGAACGACGGGATCAGTAATGTGGTAGCAAAGGCGTGTATGCTTCTGTATGTACGGTCATAACAGGGATGCCTGCATGCCCATCTTTGTGGTCAGCCACGTGTGGAATGCCAGATATGCGTGAGTGAGCGTCTGGACTGGGGAGAGATGCAGGCAGTGTGTATGTTGTTATTGTGTTAACTGCAGACTGGCCCATTGGGTTCCACTGGAACGATGCTGTCACTCAGATATTTAAGGCCTAGCTTAGACACAAGAAGATTTTTGCAAAACACTAGGGAATGACTGACCAGTTTTCTCATACTTACTAACTGGATGCAATAGAGATTAGGGTTGGGCGGTATTAAGGTATGCCCGGCGGGGCACGCAGGTAGCGACGGTATCATTTATATCAATAAAAAAAATTGCACTCTAAAAAAAATCCACTTATGTAGAAGATAAGGATCAAATATTAAACATATTTTATTTGATGCCGTGTGTGGTTGAATCTTCAGTTTTACTTTTGGAGATGTTTGATAAAGTTTATGAACATGACGTTTATGACGTGACTGTGGAGAAGAGAGAGAGAGAGAGAGAGAGACCTGGTCCCTTAGGTCCCTTAACACTTCTGCAAAGTAATTCTGATTCTGAACTTGGCAGCGTGACTGGCAGGTTTTCAGTTTACCGGACAAGTGTTTTTATTACAATGCGTAACTTCTAACATAAATACTGCACAAGGCTGTGCTCTTAACATGATAAAATTGGGGGGTTTGACGGTATCAAAATTTGGATACCGCCCAAACCTAATAGAGTTGTCAGTTCAGTAGTGGCAAAATATTTTCACACTTTGGCACATTTTATTGTCATGCATCCTAAAAGAGATGAGAAGAAAACATTGCTTTGTCTTTTTCTGTTACATTAACAACCAAAAAATGAAAAAAAAAAACATCCAGGTTTTTGACCGGGCTGCCCCCCTAATATTAGGGAAACACAAATTCATCTCATTCAGCTAGGTCAAAGTTGCATCCTATCTTCAATGATGAAGGAGAACGAATAAACAAAACCTGGGTGCCAACATTGTGTGGTATATCCAGACGTTCTCTGTGAAATGTCACAAGATTTCTTTTCTTCCTCTTTCAGCTCTTTACCGATGGAACCACAAATAAGCTAGTGGGCTGCTATGTGGACGACAGTCCAGAAGACGTGGTCCTTGTGCGAGTGTACGGGAACAAGACAGAGCTTATTGTGGACAGGGACAATGAGCTTAAAAGCTTTCAGGTAGTGACACCATGTTGCTGAGTTTGAGTCATAAGATTCTTCAGAAAAGTTTCTTCCATCTCACTCTTTATGTTTCTTCCAGGTGCTGCATGCCAACGGCTGTGCACCACATCTCTACTGCACCTTTCAAAATGGCATCTGCTATGAGTTTATGCAGGGAGACGCTCTTGGGACACAGGATGTCCGGGACCCCACCTTACTCAGGTCAGGGCATATAAAGAAAAATGATGACACTGTGCAGAGCAGGTTTTGGCTTGCTGCACAGGTGATTAGACACACACACACAGACATGCCTGGTTGTCACAAAGTACACTATGCAAAAAAAAAGTCACATGCCAATGTTTCATCCTCAACAGGTAGGTTTGTGCAAAAGTACCAAACAGTAAGTCCAATTTTTTTGGGTTAAAACTTCCGGTTGAGCAGCCATGAGGTAGGCAGCACAAATACAGAGCTCTTTGATCAGCAAGAAAAACACAGTTTTTTTATGCACAACAGCAAAAGTTAAAGATGTGTTTACAGTATGTCCAGAAAAGTCCAAAAAATGTTTGATGAAAATAACCCAGTCAGACAGATGGCTAATCTGCAACGATACTGCAAGAACTGCTAGAGTTTTGGCGTGAAAATGCAGACACTCTTCATGAAATAAGAAGAGACATTAAGGCAACTGAGATCAAAATCGACAAAGCCGAAATAAGAATTTCAGAGACAGAGGTACAGGGGCTAGGTACAGTTGGAAGACAAGCTAACGGACCATGAGGAACTAGCAAGATGGGACAATATAAGAATTAATGCGAGTGAGGAGCGTTCAAAGAACAGCTCCACAGCCATGATAGTATTTGTGGTAAAGAAGAAATCCTGCAACAGATATAGCACAAACAGGGTTTCTGTGTTTAAGTCTATGTGGACCATCACTATGCTCCAGAGACCCAGAGGAAGCGCTGGGAATACACAGGGGTGAAGAAGGTGCTGAGGGAGAACAAACTACAGTTCCTTTTTCAAGCCAGGATGAGAGTTTTTAACAAGGGAGAGACATAGCTGTATAACTCAGTGCAGAAGGCTACTCAAAGACATGGCAAAGAGAGAGTTGCCTGTAGTGGAGCATGACTTCCAGGACGTTCATAGTTGTTTTGAAAAGTATTATAAGACTATATTCCCAGAAGGTCCATGAGGGAAATGAATCAAAGGAATCCCTGCTTGCTTCACTTAATCTCCCAACAGGAACAGAAGACCAGAGTGGTCAAGGTAGCTATGGAGGAACTGCAAAAGGCATTGTTAAGACTAAACCAAATAAATCGCCGGGCTCTGGCAAGTTTACATCGGGATAGTATAAAACATTTAGTGACTGTCTATCTTTACTATTACTGAAAACATTAAGTTTGGGTCCTGGAGAAAGAAGAGATACATCTGCCCTGGAAGGCAGGGATCATCACTTTGATACTAAAAGATGGAAGTCCAGTTAGTGTTTAGAATTAGGATTACCAGAGTATACAATGAAATTTGGGAGCACTGCTCCTCCAAGGCTCTCACTGTTGTTTATTCATCTTGAGATGATGACAAACTTGTCCTTTCTTTCTCCTCACAGACTGATAGCTAGAGAAATGGCTCGTATCCATGCCATCCATGCACACAACGGCTGCATCCCTAAACCCAACCTCTGGATCAAGATGCGAAAATACTTCTCCCTCGTGGCCACAGAGTTCACAGAGCAAGCCTCCAACATCAGGTGAGCTTCTCAGCTGCACTCTCATTGCTGGCAGTCCTGCTTACTGCTCTTTGCACACTGCGATAATAATGCAAATAGTTCTTGAAGCATGGCACAATTTGCCTGTAACATTAGCTATGAGGACAGAAGCAATTTGCAGAGCCTGATACCATCAGAGAGCACTCAGTGGAGAAGTGGGCCGTGTAGGGGAAGTTTGGTTTCGTTTGCATCTTTAAATATGAGGCATTAGGTTGGTTGTATGAAAAGTGACCAAAGTAGTTGTGATAAGAATGAAATAAGCATGAATGATCCTGTATTGTTTACGTAGCTATGGTCATAGATTTCCAGGGGTTGCAGGCAAAATGAATGGCTGTTCAGTGAAGTGTTGAACAATATGAAAGGTAACCTGGAGTAGACATCAAAACGTTTGAAAAGGTGATTATATATAACAGTGTTGCCCAAATAATGCCAGGAAAATGATATGCTAGCTGCTTGAGAAGTTAGGAAAAAAGTTCTGCTCCTCTCAAGGAAAGGAAGGACAGCTGTTCAGAGGGGTTCATGGAGTGGTCCAGTTTGCATCTTGGCACTGGACCTGTGAAGCCAACAAAGCAAACCATTTCATAACCTGGCCAGCTGTCCCATCACAGCTGATGTCTTTGTTCTAATGGCTATTAGGTTAAGTCCAGCATGTGGCTTATATAACTGTAACAATAATAGCTGACTGGATTAGGGAGTCTGAGGCATGCAGTGGGCTAGCAGATGTTTGCTCAGCTCAGGTCACTTTACCTTCTTGCTTGGCAACGCAGACAGCTAGAGTGTCCTGGTCCTAGACAGTGGACTCTGGTAACATACACCATGTGTAACCATGGCTGCTTAAAGGAGATTTCTGTGATTTGTGATGTTGTAGTTTTATCTCGGTGGCTGTGACGACATTTACCCAATAGATGAATAAGGTTAAAACACTTGAGTCTGAGCTGGTCTGAGAGAAATAGCAGTCTCCCCGGAGAGGTGTGTGTTTGATCCAGCCTCCTGCCCTGCTTTCTCTCCTCTCCTGCTATTAGACTGACTGTGGATTAAACCCCATAAGCCCATTACTGTTAGCACTGGGGTCTCTACTCAATACTCAGGGGTTGGTTGGCTCAGAAACTGACTGGCTTAACTCTTACTCCACTAGCCGTAATACTACTTCAAGACCACTTTCGAGCCACCTTGGCTGCTGCTGATCTGATTGTGTCAAAGTGCGTCATCTGAAGTGGACTGGACACTGTGGATGTTCACTAGGCTTCCGTTATATGCTTACAGATGGAAAATAAAATGTATATAGTGTGAATTTTATTTAATAATATAACAATGTAGAATAAATGACAAATTGAATATATAATCAGGTCTCAAGGCCCATTTCTAAATGAGTCATGGTGGTGTATCCATAGCGACAGTGGAACACCTCAAGGATCCACTGAAGACTTGTTTCTCTGTAACTGCTCCCAGGAGGCAGGAGGCCAGAGCCCCTGTGTGTTGCCTGTTCTTGTTGGTCTCTGTTGTTTTCACTTTGCATGTTTTCTCACTTCGCAATGATACCAAAACAAGGAAAGACAGTTTATTTTGGTCGATAACGGCTAGTAAATCTATTCCTGTCACTTTCACTGGGGCCAGTGTTGTGTTTATAGACAGTCTGCAAAGTTGTCGCAACAACCTAAGAGAGTGTGTGACTGAGTGACCTTTTTTATCTCTCCTTCTCCTGTCCAGAATCCAGCAGGAGGTTCCCAGCAAGGCGGTGCTGGAGCAGGAGATGGTGTGGATGAAGGAGCATCTGTCAACACTGGGCTCCCCTGTGGTGCTCTGCCACAATGACCTGCTCTGCAAGAATATCATTCACAACAGCAAAGAGGGTGGGTGCCCTCTCCTTTAACCAAACATCACTCTTTTTGTCATCTCCTTCCACTATCCGAATAACCACTTTCACCCCTTTCAGTTAACTTGCCACAATGCTTTCATCCAATGAGTTAGGTACACCTTAATCCTTGAGCCAAAGCCAGAATGCATATGATCAGCCATTGTTTCTGATACAGAGATGTCATTTATTACCAAGAAAGACAACCTTTGACTAGCTGCACTGCACTGTCATTACCCTGCAAGGCAACTGGATTCTCTCATGATTCTTAAGATTACAAACTCACACAAATCCCTTCTGTCTGGCTTGAAAGTATGTGGCTGATGCTAAGATAGCAAAAAAACATCACCTGCCATTCTACCTGCCACTTGTTAACTCAGCTAACCAAATTCCCCCTTAGCAACTTGTTGTTTTTCCTCTTTAGAGATTCATTGATCTGATTGCCTGAAGTTTGCTTGAGCTAGATGTTGAATGATTTTGAGACAATGATCCACCTTACATGTGATGTGTACTCTTGGTTTCTCTCAGGTCACGTTCGCTTTATTGACTATGAATACTCCAGCTACAACTACCAGGCCTTTGACATTGGCAACCACTTCAACGAATTTGCAGGTTTGATTTTTTTGATGTGAAAGTTAAAGATTGTATCCCTGCCACATGGCTTATTAACTGTGTGTGTGATCAGGCATGGCAGAGCTGGACTATGGGCTGTACCCCAGTCGGGAGATGCAGATGGACTGGCTCAGAGTGTACCTGCAGGCATACAAACTCTTCACTAAGAAAACTGAGGAAGTCAGCACACGAGAGTTGGAGACGCTCTACGTACAGGTCAACAAGTTTGCACTGGTAAGCAGAAGAAACATGTTGGCCAGCACACAGATAATCCCTTCTACTGCTTCCACACACTCACAGCGTCTCACATTACTTTACCCTCATGTGATATCTAATTTGTCTCTCTCAAGGCTTCTCACTTCTTTTGGGGCTTCTGGGCACTCATCCAGGCCAAATACTCCTCTATCGACTTTGACTTTCTCGGGTAAGTTTCTGTGTGTGTGAAAGAATTAGCGCTGTGTGTGGTGACCCTGTTCCCCACCTCCCACCTGTGTAGAATGTTACGTAAGTCAGGAGTTCAAACTGCGTGTCTGAAAAGGATCTGTCAGCATGGGTTATACAGAGCACTATGAATGACTGAAACCTATAACCCAAAAGCCAACATGTCTCTCATTTCTTTTGTGAGCTTCTATAGCAACAGCCTTAGTTCTTACACTGTAACACATACAGGCACCTCCTGTGGTGGTTCACACAGAGCAGAGTTTCATGCACTCTACCACAGTGGACCTTATCTTAGTGAGAAAGACAGCATCTCTGCTGCTTTACATATTGGTTGTTTGCCAGTTTGATTAGAAACGTGGTATACAAAATGGTGCTAGATGTTGGTGTTGTGTCTTTGTTGGCAGGCACTGTAGTTGGGTGCTTATTGTTTAACTGGAAATCCAAAAACTTAAATATTTGCATCGTCACAGTCTCGCTCTCATCTCTTGCAGGTACGCAGTGCTACGTTTCAACCAGTACTTCGAGACCAAACCTACAGTCATGGCCCTGCAGATTCCAGAATAAGAGATGATGAAGCCAGCCAGAAGAACGTGGAGGCAAGACCAGATGGAGGGTGTAGCAGGTTAAATGCTGGGACTTCTGTAGCCAGCTGTTGATGGACCACTGCTTGGTCTACCTGACATCCTTTTTTCTGCAACAAGCGCAATTACTCTTTCATTCCTACTACACTTTCATTCCTCCAAACTTAGCTCAAAGTTTGTCACTGTCAAATTTGCTAAACTTCCATGTGTGTGCGTGTGTTTGAGTGTCATGATCTGTCTTCTCTTCATGATAATCCCAAACGTCTTGCTTTTCCTCTTAAGGGCAGCTGAACCAGGCATAGTGAGTACAGCACTCTGTGATTAGGGTAGAGTTTACCAGCTTGTTTTTATTGTCTGTCACACTGGCGCCAAAATGTTTCTCAGTGCTGGTAATGAAGGTCAGAAGAGGGACAAGACTATCAGCGAGGGTTTGATACTTACATTAGCAGATAGTTTGTATCTGCTGCTCAATGCCACGGCTTATAATATTGAGACACTGACGTCTGGGGCATCTCGCCTGGTATTCCTCACTTTATGCGTGTGATGTGTGAGGTGAAATCATTCCACTGTCCATCTGCAGATACTTTACACTTTCAGCCCTAATCTGTGCAAACCTTTACTCTCCGTCTTTGGTGCTAAGTGCTTGTAGCCGCTACATTTCTGCACTGAGCCTTCCAAAGATCATAAGTTTCCTTCCACTGGTTTTTCTGTCCGAGTTATCTGTAAACAAACTTCTGATTCTCTGCTGCTAGAAATGTAAAAAGTACTTTTCTGTGTGCAGGTGGGTTTTTTCCTTCTGGAAGGACGGACCTAACTATCAAATCTTGTTGAACAGCAAATGGAAAGGCTTTTTCATGGAGTGGCTTTAGGTTGAATCACTATTGTGTTCTAGCAATCAGTGATAGAAAGTAGCTAAATGTGCATTTATTTATTAGTGTGGAGACACTGTGGATTATTTAACATCTCAGGTTAACAATTCTTCAGTCTGCTTTAGCAAGTGTTGCTCAGAGAAGGGGAGATGGATGGTTAAAAATGGAGACCTGTGTAAATGTGTACATTTCTGTCTTGGTGCTGTTTCCACCTTCTTGACTTTTATGGTTACAGCGAATCGCTCTGTTAAACTTTCCATTTAAACTCTGCAGACCTTTTGGAAAATCACAACCTCCGTCACCCCTCTGTGCCAACTCCTCCTTCCTTTTATGCCCTCCTTTCATTTTTTTTAAATCTCCTCGCTGCACTGAGCTTTGTCCCTTTTCTTCTCCCTTCATCTCTTAAGGTTGAGCCAGCAACACCTGCTCCACAAGCCATCTTAAAATCAGCTTCTCTCCCCTCAGTCTGTAATCCAATGCCGTTCACATCTCAGATCTGTATCCAAATTTTGTTACATAATCAGGCATTACACAAGTTTCATCTCGGGTCAAATCAAGTTAAGCTTTCAAAAAGACGCCCAATAGCTTATCTGTGGTTGTGTGACCATCATGGGATCACCTGACATGGGAAAAAAAGGTGGTTCCATGGCTCTCCATGAGAAATGGAATGTTAAAATCCTACCAAGCACTACCAGGCCCTTCATTCTAACTGAATGCACTATGTGTCTAAACGAATACTTGCTGCCAACATTCTATATACCAACTTAGAGACGTTAGCTATAGGCAAGCTAGCAATGGAGTTTTCAGCTGAACTTAAGGTCTGGTTAAAGTTTCAAAAGCGTTATTCTAACTAATTTTGATGTTAAAGCAAAAAAGTGCCCTCTGATAGGCTACATGAAGCTGCTTCTGTTAGTCTGATACACTCAAATACGAAATGCAACAGCACACGACAGTTTAGATATTTATTTTACATTTGAACAAATGTTGGAATTTAGAGTAGAAAGTGAAAATGGACTTGTCTTCCCATCATTCTCTGCCTCTAAAATGTCTGAACACACATTGATTCGCCACAGATTTCAAGCTACAACACACATGGCCTGCACCTGACAGTGCAAGCAGCTCTCTCCCCTCGTCAATTTGCATTAACTACAGGATTGTGGTGTCATTTTTTTTTTCAAAAAGTAACCCATTTATGCTGATCTCTTTCTTTATTTATATATTTTTGCTTCAGTTAAATTCCAGACTCCTTGTAAAACACTGTCCTGAATGCTCAGTGATATAGTGATGTGTCTTCTGTTGAACCCGAACACATCCACAGACAGGGGAGACGCTGAGCTGTGACCTTTGTCCTCCATTTCTGGTGTCATTTAACCACCAGGCTTAATAATTCACCAGACGAGCAGCAGCTCTTCAGAGCACAGAACAGAACAGTGTACCCGATGTTAAAGGCTTTCAGTCAGAAGCGATGTTTTGACTTCATTTACCGGTACATGTGAAATGTGTTGGCGGCTGTAGGAGCCTTCTTAATGTGAATTATAACATTTTAGGGCAATGTGAGTGACTAAAGGGGTTTAAGAGATTTACCTATGATGGCACATATTTGGGAGCACAAAGCTACCAGCAATACTGTCTTCAAAAAAACAAAAAAAAGCTCAAATCACCCACATTAGCAGTGCTTTTTTAATTTGAGAATAATCAAGAGCCTCTTATTTTAGGGCACTCAAAGATAGAGTGATCTGCTTAGTGCAGACAAAAGGGCCAAATTAGTGAACTTGCTGCTTGAACGCACAGTCCAAATACCCTGGTAGGAATTCCGCCTGGTTTAAAAAAAAAAAAGGGGGGGGGGGGGGGCATTTGCACTCCATGAGCACTGAATGAATTTCCCCTGGCCATTTGTTGACAAAGATCTATGAAGGAAAATGTAACTTAATGCTTAAAAAATATATCATTCCTCATGAAACTGGGGTTCTCCTAAAAACCTTTGCACTCAATTAGCAACTGTTTGGCCCATTTGCCAACTACCCACTGTGTTGTCTGGTAGTAAAATAGAAAAATAAGAGGTCAAGTTGCCATTTGATATTTCAGAATCACAACCACAATCAGAATTCCTTTATTATTTATTTAATTCAATCAATTGTATATTGGTAAACACTTATATAAATATAAGGGCTTAAAATATACATTTTGTACTCAAAACAAGGAACATTTACCAAAAAGTTAGCTTTGCACTGTTGCACTGACATTGAAGATTGTTGACATTAGATTACACAGTGGGTAACGTGTCAACAAGCCAAACGAGATATGATGTGAGCATTTATTGAAATTCCCTTATTTAATGACCAATACATCCATTATTTATGTGTTTTTGGATGTCTCAATTTGCTTGCTTGTTCTATTCTGGCCATCAAAAGACGTCACTTTCGCCTCTTAAGGTCGTTTTATTTATTGTGTGAATCTAACATTGCATTACCTACCTGGTCGTTTGTTGATTTCTAATCATACCAAAATGGTTAGCTTCAGAGTTTGCATTGCAGTTTCATTTGAGATTAACTATTTTTGTGTGTGTGAATGTACTAACTTAATTTTACAACACTGTACAGACAACTGTTTTTTTTGCTTTGTATGCTGATATTTACTTTTGTTTTGTAAACGCTTTGACTTGAACCATAGAACGCTGCGTAAAAAAGGGGGACTCAGCGTTTTGGCATCTGTAAATGTACTCATCCACTGCTAAAAGGAGAAGCTGCATCCATGATGTTTGGCCCCCAATGGAGATGGGAGGATGTAAATACTGTAAGAAATACTGTGAAAAAGCTTACTGTACAGCGATCCTTCACACCTCTGTAGGAATGGCCAGAAGAATTATTTAACAGTTGTCAGTAAATATTTCCATTAAAAACTATAAAACGATGGGGGAAGAAAAGTGTGTTGTGTTTTTATTTTTTTCTGTGGTCTCTGAAAGAATCCTTGAAACTACAGATGTTTGTCTTGTGTTGTTGATGCTTCAGTTTCCTCCTGTGTTTGTGTCTGTCTGCCAGCTGACCCTGTGTTTTGCTCCCTGACTGGAGGAAGGAAGGACGAAAACATCAGCTGTTGGACATCCTGTTAAAACATCCAGACCAAGACAACATCCCTACACACTCGTCCAAGTCTAATCAAAACATCACATTGTCATACTTTTGGAGGGACCTACTGCAGAGGATGACCTTATGTTTTGACACAATATCACAGAGTTTGGGGTCACTTGGAAATGTCTTATTTTTTTCAATGAAGATAACATTAAAGTAATCAGACATACAGTCTAGACATTGTTAATGTGGTAAATGACTACTCTAGTTAGAAAAGGCTGATTTTTAATGGAATATATACAAAGGTATACAGAGGCCCTTTTCCAGCAACCATCACTCCTGTGTTCTAATGGTACATTGTGTTAGCCCTAAAAAGGCTAATTGATGGTTAGAAAACTCCAGTGAAATTGTGTTAGCACAGCTGAACTGTTTATGCTGAGCAGAAAAGCTATAGAACTGGCCAGGTAACCCCAAACTTTTCAACGGTATTGTATATATTAAGGAATTACACCCTTTAGATTCACAGGTTGTGCCGAGTCACTGTCAGATTTTAAAAAATGACAGTATGGTCTTTCTGTAGAACAAGCTAAAACCGAAAAAGTGGATAATTACAAATTAACATCCTTAAATGCCCATAAAAAGAGAAACTAAAGAGAATTGCTAAAAATGCTAGCTACCTAGGTACCAATGCGGACAGCTACAAATACCTGGGTGTCCACAATAAATCTCATCTAAAAGGTTTAGATTCATTTAGATTGAAGAGGGACCGACTATCTTTGAAAATTAGGTGCTCTCTGTTATGTATTTCCAAAACATCATCTTTGTTTCTCATTTAATTTGAATAAGAATGTAAAACATTTTAGAAATGTAGTAAAAATATATCTACAATGGATTGATGGACACAGTACAGTAATAATCTGTCTGACACAAAATGTAATGTAGTGTAGCACTGTGTCATATTTGTGTGTGTGTGTAATACAACTTGGCAGTAAAATCAGTAGCTCTGCTTATGATCTCACATGACATGTGACAGCCCAGCTAAATCTGACCCTGCCTGTAACACAAGGAAACAGGCGTGAGAAGAGATGCACAAGAAAAAACAATAAAAACAAAGCAATTCATAACTAAGTGGCAAAATAGCCAGTCGGAACTGATGGAAAGAAAGTTGTCCCTGTTCTAATTCATGTGCCATCAAAAAATAAGTTCTGACTTTACTCAGTGTATCCTGTCCTACTGTAGCATTTGCCTATGCTAGATACACTGAGTCCAACAGAGGGCGGCAACAGCACAGTAAGAGAGCAGCCAATAGCAATAGCTGCTGCTGCCCTGTTTTGATCCACTGTTTATTTATTTACATGGCTCAAATTGATCATAGCAGGCCTTTGAATGACCAAACAACACACATTAGTAACTGCTTTTTAATCCTATGTGGGTTTTTTAATATAAAAACATGATAAAATCATGTTATTGTTATGTGTTTATATAAAAAGAGAGGGTGTGAATGCTGTACACCTGCTGATGATTGATTCATCAAAAACTGATGATCAGCAGCACCTGCTGCAGCTCACATAGTTAAATCCTATGAAAGCAGGAAGAGAGTTTCTTTCACACACACACACACACACACACACACACACACAGAGAAAACCTGCACCTTAAGTCAAGGTACATTAACCCTCAGGCGTCATTGTGGACTTTTTTTTGTCGATATTGGTAATTTCTGCCTCTTTACCTGGCCACCATTTTATCTGTGACTCTCTCTAGACAAATTTTAGAATTCAAATTGACACAAATACATCACCAGAACACTGTGAAACAAATTTACTACCCTTTTGTGTCATTAGGGACAAAAATGTCCAAAAAACGACTATAAAACTACCAAACAATTTTTTTTTAATTTAATATTCGAATAAAGTAATCAAACTGGCATTTAAAGGGTTAAATTCCTCAGAATGATTTAATGTTTGGTAGTTTTGAGCAGGGCTGAAGTTGTTTAACAGATTTATGCAGAAAAAAATATTAATCGATTTTTATAGCAGTTTTTTGGAAGTGGACATTTTTGTCCCCAATGACACAAAAGGGTAGTAATTTAAGGTGCGTCACCTTAAATTACTACCCTTTTGTTTAAGGTGACGCCTGAGGGTCAAAACAGTAAAAAACAGTACCTCTCACTTAAGATCATGTAAACAAGCAGGAATGAGCTGCAGTGGTGTCAGTACATGCACTGGGAGGCCTAACGTAAGGAGTAGTTCAGTTACTGAAGCAACCTCTCACATGCAATTAATAATAAAAAAAGACGGTTGGACCAAACATAATTAACACAACCAATTTATTGCCTTTCAAAGAAACAACGACAACAAAACACAAACTCTGAAAACATAGAGAAATGTACACCTTTAAATTACACAAGCTCTTATAAACAAAATAAAGTCTCTTTCTATATTTACATCAGCAGGGGGTAAAGACAGGTGACTCCTCAGTGTGTCTCCATTCAAATCAGATAAAACATTTTCCTCTGATATCCACCATTGTACACCAAGCATCTTCAGGGTGAGCCAAGCTCCAAAATATTTTATGATTTGTCAACTCTGCAGTTGGCTAAAGGTGGAGTGTTAGTTTAGGGAACACTTTTTTTGTTTAAATGGTTCTCTTGGTTGACAGGGTTAACTACCCGATGAGAGCAAAGACACCAAAATGATCCACCTGTACCAAACAGTGCTAGCCTAGAGGCTAACATTCTATTAGCTAAACATACTGAGGAGGAGTTGGTATGTTTATTACGGGCACTATTTTTTTTAATGCAATTTATCTGTGAGCGATTCATAGAAATATAGAGTCACTTGAGCACTTGTAGCTAGCCATGTTTTTGGTTTAACCAAATTTTGCTAACAACAATATGCCATTAGCTTAACATATGAATAGGAGGCTAATTAAAGGTTCTTTGCTAACAGCCTACATACACTGCTATAGGATCTTTATAAATCAGTCAAAATATCCAAAGTTGCTCCATGTTTTAGTGACTTCATATTTAAGAACATGCTAATAAGGAGCCTAAGATCACCTCAATAATACAGCAGCAGGGATGCAGGGCTGATTTTGGTGTCTGTCTTCTCATTACTGAGTTAACCAGTGATTCAGTCAATGCCCAAAAAGTACATCAATCTCCATATAGGACACATGTTAATGGCGTGTACGCTACCTACAAGGTGATGCTAAATTTTTGTTATTCTGTGAGACAGGAGGTACAGATTGATTGTGGACACAGCTTTGTGGATGATTTGTCTCTGTTAGATGTCTCCACAGCATGATGAAAGGACAATTCTTCAGCCTATTTAGATGGAACATCTTCATTTTTCAATAATAAAAAAATAAGCATTAAAAAAACATTACATCTGGATATGTTCTGCAGTGCTGTGGGGTGGGCTGCACGTCAGAAGAAAAAAAAACACAGCAGACATTTTGGATACACAGATAGGAGCTGCTCAACACGACAATCAATAAACACTCAAAGAAGCAAAAACGGAGTTAAAAAAAAAAATTAACATGACAGGCAAGGCTGAGGTCGTCCCACAGTGCAGTGGAAAGGGAACTGATGGACGCACAAATACAGCATGTGATATGAGATGAGAGTGATATAAATATTACTCTCCAACAATGTTCACCTTTAATTAATAATTAATTTAAAGTGAAACTGTCCCTGTGATTGTGGTCTGATTGTGTTGTTAACCCTATAAAAACATCTGAACGGTGTCTTCTGCAACCTTTAAGGATAACCCTGTGATGTCATAAGCTAGCATTGAGAAAATTGGTAAAAGAAAATGCAAATGAAACCCATGTATTTATGGTAATAATGATAATTGCAATAAGTTGAGCTAAGTTTGCTATGTTCATTTCATGCTTTCATACTTCTTTTTTGTCTTTTCAGTGTCACCGTCAGGTGGATTTTGGAATCCTGTGCAATACAGCCATTTTGCTAACTGGGATACCTTCATCCAGGAATACTGGCCAGATTCTGACTAATTAGGTTATTTCCATTCTATTTTTTGCATTTTCTTTTGCCAACTTCATCAGCTAAGGCCTGTAGTTACTCTACAGAGTTTGGAGTGCGGAGTTCAAGCCCACTCAGAGTGTCCTATGAAAGATTGCCAGCAGGGGGCAGTGCTAACATTCTGAAAACATAAATGCTGTCTATAACAGGTGTAAACGGGTGTTCTATTAAACTTTTAGAATGTGCTTCAGGAGTTTCCTGTGATGATTGTGGGACAGCTTGGTTGCCAAACATCAACAGGTTAACAAAAGAAGAGCATAACGGATTAAGCGATAAACCTTCTACATGATGAATGCAATGTTCCAACACAAAGCAGGTGATGACATGACATCTGTAAAGGGAAATGATAAGAGCTTGCCTTTATGTGTTTGTGGCATGTGTGTGTGTGTGTGTGTGTAGGGCAGGGTTTCACTGGAGACTGTGCTAATTTACAAAAAGGAGTAAGTATGATTTTTATCATTCACTCCTAGCTTCCTAGGTTCATTCTCTGCTCTTCCTCTCTGTCAACAAAGAATGTTCCAGCTCAGCTACCCTTCACATCTCTCGCCATCCCTCATCTTTATCCTCCCTTTCTTCCCCTCCCACCCTCCTTCAGTCTGTGAGAAGCACCAGTTCCCCTTCACTCCTCTCTCCCCCGTCGCTCTCCTCTCCTTCGCTGTATGTAGGTCTCTCCCTCTCTCTCTCCCTCTCCCTCTCCCTGTGCAGGGCGGTGGGCGTGGCCTGGCCCTCGGCTCTGCGCGGGCCTGGCGGGACGTGAGGCAGGTAATGCTCCAGTAACGCTGGGTGAAAGGGCATGGCCGCAACAGAGACGGAGCCACCCCCACCGCCACCTGGGTACTGGCTGTCACTGTGGGAGTAATGAATCTGCTGCGGTTCTGTTTGACTGGAAGGACAGAAAGTGGACATGTGGACAGTGAGACAAAGGTGATGACCTTCAGCTGGTTTACAGAAGTGTATGTGGTTATGTTTTATTGTTTTTGTTTGTGTCTTCAAGAACAACAACAAAAAAAGGAGCTTCGAGAGTTGCAGCCATTGTCTACAAAGTGTAAGGGTGCAGCAAAGCTCTTATCAAAGAGATGAATTATCGGAGGTGTCTGCCAGGGACAAATTCTGCTAGAATTATGTCAAAGTTGATGTGATGCACTTTGTGGTTTCTACCTGTGTGCGTAGGTGGCTCTCTGCTCCTGCCGGCGGCTCTTCATCATGGCCTTGTACTCGCCTACCCTCAGCCTCCGTCCCTCCACAATGCAGGTGCGCTTGGGCCTGGGTTTGTATTTGTAGTCGGGGTAGCGCTCGAGGTGCTGTCTGCTCAGCCTCGCCTGCTCTTCGTAGTAAGGCTGCTTCTCCTGGTTGGACATGGCCTTCCATCTGGAGCCTTAAGACAAAGACGTATAATAACAATATGTGAAACAAATGCATCCGTCCTTTACCCAGCAGAGAAGGATGCAACAGGTTGATTTTGTAGTGTATCCTAAGCTTCATTGTGGTTAGAATACAGCATACCTCCAAAACAAATAAACGTATAAATCAACTGCAGTAGTTAAGGTTGCTAGGGAACAAGAGCAGCACTTTTGTCTCCACAAACTAAAGATGGACAAACTTTCAGTGGCATCACTCATATGCAGGGTATACACACAGCTATGTGTACCTGGCTGTAAAGGTGACATTTACCATGGAGGTCTATGGGGGATTGACCCTTTGGCCCACTGGTTTCCCCTTTTTCAGCCCTGGAGGTTGGCTTTTGGTCAAAACAACTTGTGATGCAAATCAGACATCCTTCGTCTCATCTAACAACACTCCAACTGACTTCTACAAAGATGATACCTACGTAGTCAATGTCCTTGAAGGGATTTAGCTTCTAAACCGAGGCGACTCAAGACTGTGGACTGAGTTCCCTGGAGTTCAATCGTAGCCACAGGCTCGCTCTGGCCAATACATTGTTCTCTCATACACAACCAGATCAATTTCATCCAGATTCAACTAAGCCAAGTCAACTTTTGTTTGATTATGAGAGATACCAGACTGAAAGGTGGGTATAGACATTCAAGAACAGGTGATGTGCATCCACTACACTATGTCGCACACACATGTAATGTCATGTAAGGAAGCCATACTCCCATGACTCATCTTCCTAAAAGGTCGGCAATGCAAAATCTGGATCAACAAAGATAGAGCGGAACAGCCAGACTGTGACACCCTGGAGAATAGTGACCATTGGAGTATCCAGAAAAGCACGTGCCATCTTAGTGGCCCTTACATGTGCCAGGCAGCAGCGTCTCAGAATAAAGACACAGCGTTTTAAACCCCACCCCCTACCAAGTTCGCTGGGCTCACCAAGGATCTTGCTGATGGAGGAGTTGTGCATGTCAGGAAAGGCCTGGAGGATCCTCCTGCGCTCATCTTTGGCCCACACCATAAAGGCGTTCATGGGTCTCTTGATGTGCCCTGAGGATGGGGGGGCCCGGGCCTCGGGGTAGCTGCCTGGGGCTGAGATGGGCAGGGCGCCTGCAGGAGACAAAGGTTACAACGCTGGATTTGGAATATGTCGTAACATCATAATGGCCCTCCTCTGAAGACACCTACCCTCCGAGTCACTGCTGTGGTGGTCCTCTGTGGACGGTCTGTCGTCGCTCCGCTCGCAGTGAGAAATTCTTTCTCTGCGGGGTGAACCTTTGTACTCCTGCAGCCATAAAACAAAGAGACAAAGACAGATGAAGACACACTTGCAATGAAATCGCACAAACATTCACACTCCTGCACAAAGACAACATTTGAATTTGGACTGCAGTAAAAAAGATGACCCAATGTTCAAAGGGACATGCATGTGTTACCCAGAGAGCTATTTAAGGTAAAGATATGGCACGCTTGCCATATCAGCTGCTGAGCTGTAAATGCAAAGACAGGAAATTACAACGCTATGGAGGAGGAAGAATGGTGTTTATTGTCGGATGGAGGAAAGGTGAAGGAGACAAGGGATGGGATGGGAATGTGGCACAACTACCACACCCATCCTTGTGCTGTAAAAACCTTATTTATTCCTATGTAGATTCCAAATGAGGTCAGTCAACACTTCTGGTTTTAATGCACACCAAGCGAGGGATAGAGAAGAGGAGGAGGAGGAGGAGGAGAGTACAGTATTACTGTGGACAAAGAGAGAGAGGGCAGGTGGCTCAGTCAATGCCACATTGAGGCCTTTGTGGTATTGTGAGGCTGCAACAGCTGTTGCACAGGACGAGACTGAGACCAAAGCTTTAGACACCTCAAAGAATGAAAACCAGGACCAGAATAGAAGAACCAAAACAAAAAATAACTACCATTTTTCCCCCCTCCCTACAACAATCCTGGATGTAAAAAAAAATCTATTTTGAAATATTCTAATGAGACTCCATCCATCATATTTGATACATTTTCCGTGCAGCACGTGGCTGTGAAACAACAGCAGTTAAACTGTTTACTTGACAGAGTTTACTGAGCTGCAACAATGTGTCTGTGGGTGCACTGCAGCTGCGATAGTCGCTTAAATCCTTTGGTGGAGGAGCATGGCTCTGTGTAACTCAAAACCAACCCCCACAACACACACACACAGGGCATCCAACTCTACATCTACTTACATTACCATTTGATACATGTCTTTGTCAATGTATTGACTGATGAGTTTGGGTTTAATACAATATTTTCTTTTATTACATTGTCATTATTTAGCTGTAACAACAAAACAACTTACCGTACTCACTGCTGCTATAGCAACATTTCAGATGCAAAAAAAAGCTCTTAAAAAAAAGCTCTTAAAAAAAAGCTCTTAATCCAGACTATAGCACAACCCCATAACCCCTTAATTCACCCTCCTATAGGTAGGTTCAATAGGTTTATCTATAGAGATGTATAAATGTATTGTAATAAATGTTTATGCTATTAAGGTTTTTTTGTGCCTCTTGTGGCCATTTGAGGAACTATTGTTTACTACTGTTTGAGAGTGTGAATTAATTCCAGTTTGCAGATCTTTAGCTTAGCTATGATGCTAAGCTAAACAACTTTGAACTAGTCTAGCTAGCAAGTTATACTGCCTTTTAAGATAAAGTGATACAATAGAGACAACCTTGGAATGTGTTTAACCCTCCTAAAACAGAGCTGTCACCAGCGACAGAAATTGACATGCGCTGTTCAAACTACCGTAGCTCTGGTTATGTTCGCACTATTGAAAAAAACGGATTCTGAAAGCTGAGAAACGGCTCTTTCAATCTTTTACATTCATTACGGTAATGACCAAATTGCGTGTGTGCCAGGGGCAGGAGTTGTTATAAAGTAGATCAGGGTAGTCATATCATATAAGGACCATAAAGCTCATACATGTACTTGACTTGAAAAAGTGTAAAACTAAAGCTAGTTATGTCAGTGACTAAGTTTAAAACTCTTATTACATTTACACACATAAATGCGTGAGTGTACACTTTAATCATTAACTCACCATCTTTCCACCTGCGTCTCTCTCTCTCTCCCTGTCCCTGTCCCTCTCTCGCCCCACGGTGCTGTGAGTCCTCAGGAGCTGCTGGGCGTTGTGGATGGCCTGGGTGACCATGTCCCCGTCTCCCAAGAAACCTGCAAAACCAAAAACGCAACAGGATGAGGAAGAGGACACACAAAAAAATAAGGGAACAGATAAAGATGACGATAAAGAAGAGAAAAAAGAAAATGTGATGGAGGAAGGTAAAAGTGTTAGCTTTCATCGGAAACACTACTCTAGAAACAGATATATCAGCAGTCACCTGTAGACAATGATAAGCTTCACATCCTGCTGGTACAAATGGCACAAAGATAAACAATGCTGGCTTTTTAAATGTTTATTTTTTTAGAGAAAAAGACACAGAGTATGATGAAAAATGAAAATGAAATATGCACTCCAAGTGTAGCTTCATGGAGCTATTTACATTAAATATAGAGTATAATTGGTGTTATATGAGAGTGACAATGTCCTGTTCATATATACAAAATAGAGACTTGTCTCTCAAACCTAGCTGAATTTCCTTTCTTATTATCTCTACATATGCATTTTAACACTTTAACGTGATAAAAACACGTGGTTACCTTCTATCAGCACTTAGTTTGCTTATGTACACATGAGTCTTGATATGGAAGTTTGTTTTTAAAGTATATTTAAATTCATGTAAGCAGTTCCTGCTTTGAATTTAATGACATGTTTGTTGCCATCATTCAACGTGATATGCTGCTCTGAGTTTGTCTATTAATTATTATTCATTTATAACGGCTAATGCTAGCTTCTCATGTAGTTTTCCCTTTGTAGTTTATGAAAAAAAAATTGCAACAAATATAAACATTTTGTGTGTAATCAGTGAACACAGAAGCTGTACAGACAGTCTTAAACAGTGTATTGGCTGGGGCCTGAACAGATTTTGTTTTCATATTTAAGTCTGTTTTCGTCTCTTCGTTGGCACCTCCTGTGAGTCTTGGTGCGTTGCTGGCACAAGTTATCAGTGAGTGGATTGTGTGAAAAAAAAAAATCATGTGATACTTTTCACCAGCTGAACGGCTTTTATTATGAAGTATTTACAAGTCATATCATAATAATCATTTTTCTAATGTGCATATACCTTCAGGACCATGTGTGAATGTCTGCTTAACTCACTGAGGGTGGAGCGAGGCGGGCTGTGGGACATCTCTGTCTGGAGATCTCTGGGTCTGTAGCCCCCCTGCAGTGCTAGGGATCCCAGCTCCAGGCTCTGGGGACTGGGTGTTTTCCCTAGCTCCAGCCCCTTCGGCTTGGAGGTCAGGTTCAAGGGCTGACTTGCTTCCTAAACACAACAAACACAAAGAAAAAAAAGTAGATGAGCTGGGGTGCGGCCATTCGCACACATTCAGGCGTAACCACAAAGGGTGTGCATGTATTCCAGTTATGCACGCCACATCTTGGCGTGTCGGAGCACATCTGTCACACCTTTGTAGCGTTTTCGCTCTTTTGTCTTGAAGTTATCCTCATCCTCTCTTTCCTTTTGTTTATTTTGAACTCTGTTGGTCTATCCCTGCTTGAGAACCTGCCGTGCAAACACAGTTCTCGCTGCGTATACACACACACTCACTCACACACCTGTACCCCCCACACACATGAAACCTTATGAAAAGAGGGTGTGGTATATTCTTAAAGCTTTTCACCTTCCCAAATACCAGGAAAGGATATGATCTGTTCAATCCAGAGGGCTTCACTTTCTTTAAACCACACACAGGAAACAAACACACCAATGTAATGTGTGTATTAACAATGCTAAGACCTGCATGACTTACTATATATATATATATATATATATATATATATATATATATATATATATATATATATATATATATATATATATATATATATATACAGTGAAGGCTTTGTACCTGTCGGAAGGAACCACTGCTCCTCTTGGCGGGGGTGGGGTGAGTGTTGGGCAGCAGCTGCATGGAATAGTCCACATCTGGAAAAGATAAAGACCATTTAAATTCAAGCAAGGATATATATATATATATATATATATATATATATATATATATATATATATGGAACACTATGGTGACAGTTATCACCTGTGACACATCCACACCTCTCAGAGTGATCCTCCCACATAAGTCTAAACTCATTTCCTCCACTTTTGTCATGATGTTTTTACATGTGTTGAGGCAAAATGTCACTTTTAAGTGCAAATCAAATTCTTACAGAGGCACTCACTTAAAGCGCACAGCAGTTATTGATAACAGTCATAACAAAGACGACAGTTTGTAAGGGGACTATTTCATGCACATTAAAGTCATTAAGGCTTTCTCAAGTAAAATATTATGGTATTGCTGTTTCGTTCTCCGACTGTAGGTTATAGATTAGGGCAGAGTTCACACTTTGGCCCCGTTCACACTGGAGAAAGTCAATCCAGCTAGAGTGGGACTGAAGACCTATTTTCAAATCTGGCTATCACACATGCGTGTCTGCGCTCAATCCAGCTTGTTTGTTGTCCTCCAAACCGCTAGGTGGCGCCTCGTAATATACAGAGTCTGTTCAGGCCGCGGTAGGGCCACATGTGCGTTTTTTTTTTTGTCCTGTGTCGCTCATTCTTGTTTTTTTTTTGTTCAAAAAGCTGTTTATTCCTTTGTGGTACTGCTCCTGAACATCACAGCACAGTATATCAGACCCTGAACTAATGAATTTATGTTTCATATTCAAGTTGATGGTTGACTGCTGCACGGAGCAAATTAAGGAATGACGGCACACTGAAATGTACTTTTATCAAAATAACATTGGCATTTTTTGTTAATATATAAAAATAAAGTATATATGTCAATTTAGCGGTCAAATAGCTTTTGTGGCCCCAAGTGTGTTTAACTCGGTAGCCCTAATGGGTCTTCATATGCTGAAGGTTGCCGACCCCTGGTGTTAGGGTGATTCTGAAACAAGGAATGTTTTATCATGGCAGCAATACCATTATCATAATTCACAACATGTCAAACATAAGGTGCATTCAGTGTGGATTTGCAGGGAAAGCCCCCAAAACACAGTGTGTAGTGTGGTGATGTATGCAAATATGAAAAACAAAGACCAAACAGCACCAAAATGAAAGTAAACAGCTTCAAAGAAATGTTTGGCTGCAGTTGACCTGTTCCACACAATTCAACAGTGCTGCTACATTTCTCACATTTTATCTGTCAAAACATTGGCACACACACACACACACACACTTCTTGAAATACTGAGGAGCAAATGAATGGCTATCCTTAAATTCCGCCCACAGTGTTTTAAAGACTGGCCCTGTGTCTATAAGTTTGAATAGACTGAGAAGACAAGGTCACCCGCTAACACAGCTTTAAAGGCACATGAAAGCAGGGCTGCACAAAGCTATGGCTTTCTCAGCTGAGCCCTCGGTGGCTTGCTAACTGTACCTGTGCACAGCTGTGTGAAAGGTACCATCAACTGTATTGTTGAGCTGAAGCCTCGCTGATGCTTTTCCGTTTTCTATAAAATAGGTGCACATAAATATGCTTTAGCGTCTCAGCAAATGGAGGAATATCTGTTCAACACAAAGTTTCTGACCTTCAGAGCTTACAGCCATGAGCCTGACAAGTTGAGTGTTCATTCACAACAGGGTGGTGTAAGAAAAAAAGGCTTTGAAAGTACGGACAAAACCTTAGTGTTCCCAACACTGAAGGCCTGGTGGAGGAGAAAACTGGTGGAGGATTATTAAAAGATCCACAGAGATAACTAAAAATCAGATCATCACTGAGCCCGGCAGAAGGACTTCACTTCACTGCAGGTGTACATGGCAGGGGAGCACTTTATGCTGTGCAGTGTTCTTAGGAAATGTTGATCTATCCACACTGAAAACATTAGAATTATGACAATAACCATCTGATGCCACCTGATGTAAAATTGGTTTTACAGGTGTCATATATGTCCAAAATAATATGAACATTTTCCTTAAAATGATGTTAAAAAAAAACGTATTTAATGTTCTGTTACCATTGTTTGCATTATAATGTTTATTTGAGGTTTATTATCTATGTGTATTGTTTCATCAGATTGTTGTGTTTCTATTCAACAATTTTCATTTTTATTTATTTATTTATCTACTTGCACCCAAGGATCTATTCTATTCTATTATTTATTTTAAAAAGAATATACCATTTAAAGTTGTCCAGAGGTCTGAAATGTAATTTTTTACCTTCATCTTTCTGTACTTTAGTCTGTCGTGAGACAGGTTAGTTTGACCCTACTGATGATGTGCTGTTGCAATAGTAATCCTGCTTTACTTTACATTTTTAACATTCCATCTATTAATTTGTTGTTGCCACCTGGTCAGCCTCAAATGACACTTTCTGCTTTGATGACTCACTCGGCTTGCATGGGATGGGCTGCAGCGGCAAGGTCATCTGGGGGTCGGAGGTGACCGGGAGGGGCTGGGTGTTTGGATGGAATGCCGGGATCATCACGTAGGGCATGTTCACCTGCTGGGACAAAGCAGAACAAATACAACTTGCCCAAATGTTCCAGCCTCATTCGTGTCTGAATGTTTGCGCGATGACTGACATACGGTGATGAGTCTTGAGAGAGGAAGCTGACCTGAATCTGCTGCTGGAGCAGGTTGATCTTGTGCTGCTGCTGGATCAGCTGCTGCTGCTGCTTGGCAATCTGAGATGCAAGACATGTCAATTAGCTGCTATGAAAACAGTAGATACATGTAAACAGTCGGATGTTCAGTGATGATCATAATGCAGCTGTGGATTTAAAAAGAACCAGCTGATGACTGTGCTGTTCTTCCGTTACCAAAATAACCTCTCGAACAACGATCGCTTTTAAAATCTCCTCCATCTAATTTGCCTATTTTTCAAAATGCAGCCAAAATACAAGCACCAGTACACACGGGGGGGGGGTTCAGACTGCTATACTGAGGTCTGTTATATTGGTCATCAAAGTAACAAACAGTCCAACCAGTAAAATATGTATTTGCATCATCTTACAAATGTGGTGGTTCAAGATGAATACCTGTTCCTGCTGCTGTCGAGCCAGCTCCATCTGCTGCTGCTGTTTCTCCAGCAGCAGGGCGGCCATGTTTCTCTGCTCAGAGTGTGCTCCTAGTAGCTGTTCCCTCAGACCGGTCAGCTGGTTGATCATCATCAACAACTGGAGCTCCTTCTCTGCCAGGGACTCCTGGGTACCTGCAGAGTTTTTCATGTACAGTATAGGAAACATTTTTGTCACTTTACTTTTCATGAGAAGCTATTTCCTTCTAATGGCAAAATTATCAGTTTAATGAGAATCTTTTGTTATTTTTATGAGAAACATTTTCTTACTAACAATATCTTTTGGTTGTCTTATTGACAATATCTCAATTATTAGTTTCAGATGAGAAGATTTGGTATTATAATGACAAAATGTTTTGATTACATAAGAAGGAATAGAGGAAAATTTTGTATTTTAAGGATCTTTTCTGTTTTTGTAGAATTAAGATGTTATTCTATTTTATAACCTTTATCTATTTTTATTCTTTCTAGTGATATAAAATAGTACATGTTTCTTAATTTTATGAGAATCTTCCAGAGATGTTTTCAGTAGAAAAATTAGTTGAAATATGCTGCTATTTACAGTTTTTATGAGATAATCTCTCGTTATGCCACATTGTATTGCCTGTTGCATCCTGTTGGCTGCCTAATTTATCCAAACTACTGAAAGATGCTGAGATGGGTGTGGTTGTGGCTCCATGTGGTAACAGTGCTTGTCCCTGGTGGTGCAGATTGATCCTACTCTGGTTGCATACTGACGTGTCCCTAGCATGTGACACCTCCTAACTTGCTCACAAGTACTTGAAGTATCTCTGAGTACAGTAGAAAAAGAGTGCTATACAAATATACAACTTTCCATTGGAAGGAGCTGAGATAATTACTGTTTTTGTTACAGTAGTAGTGCTTTATTGTTTTACTCTGATTTCAGAAACATCAGAGGAAACTCAGTCAGCAAATTACTACTGTATGCAGTCAGGTTATACTTATGATACACTGATATTTCAGCATCATGTAACCGTTTTTCATTGCCAACAATGTGTACATAAAAAAAAATAATCATGACATTTGTAGGGGTATACATAAATGTTATAAAGGTGTCTGAAAGCTGACCTTTCAGTTGTCCTGGCCCCACTGTGCTTTTATCCAGAAGTTTCTCCTTCCAGTCAGCATTCAGCAGCTTCTCAATAGTAGGCATTACTGTTAACAGGACACAACAGGTGCTCAGCAGAACAACACTTAGATGGCTTGAAAAAATATATTCTGTCAAATCAAATATATCTGACACCCAACTACTTTCTAAGCCTCTCCTCTGCCTTTCTAATGGCATTGATAGAAGAAGACATTTAAGGTGTCGAAAGGGCGGGGGTTGTTTGTGCATCAGGGAGAAGTTTTTGAGTGTTTGAGTGAATCAATATTTGGACAGCGAATAATCCCAAGGTCAGCGAGTAGAGGGAATTCGAGAAAAAATATTTTAAGGTGAGGTGTACAGGCTGAGGGCAGGCTAAGACTCAGAGAGAAGCCTTTCACTCCACATGCGAAGGACTGAATGAGAATAAACACTCCTGATCCTCCTGAACTCATTCAGGAGCCAAAAGTACTCCTTTCGGTTTTGTTCGACAACCCGTCACTTCTACACATCGATTTCAGAAGATCACATTGTTTAACAGTGAATAGCAGCAGAGTGTTGAGCACTTAAGGACATTAGATATGGAGTCATCAAAGTCTGCTTGGTGGGAAAATTGTATGGATGAGTGTATAGGTGAGAAATAGAGAAAAACTTCAATAGAGAGAAAACATTTTTGCAAAAAGTTGCAGAAAGGATTGTGGAGGTACACTGATGTAACTGTTTTACAACCAACAAACACTCAGAAGGTAAGAGAATTAAGTGCACATTCCAACATGTCCATTCCATCTCGAACAACTGACTCCTATGGATGGTGGAACCACCTTACCCCTCAACATAGCGATTTTGGTTTGAGGCCAAACAAGTTCCAACCTCTCCACCAAGGTACTCCAGGGGTAGGTCCCCGTTCTGGACAGGGTGCCAGATTTGTTTTGCTTTCTTTCATAAGTGGTCAATATATGTGAGATGGTTAGGCACCTGGTAAGGATTGCACATGCGGGAACCCCTTTAGAAGCAGGGTGGAGACCTTCAGGCTGACCAAGGATCTGCTGAGGGGATTATATCTCCCACTGGCCTGTGAGTGGCGGGGGATTCTCCAGAAGGAGCTGGAGGAAGATGCTGGGCATCTTTGTTTCCCCTCCATACCTTAAGTGATCATCAGTGTAGTTTTTTTTAGGAAGCACTAACTTTCACTAAGTCCCAAATCAGGGGCTGCATGCTTTGATGGATGGCAGTCTAGGGAGGTTTGTCCTTAATAGATATTAAAGGTTGCACCAAAAGCTTTTAATGTGCTGCTCCTTTTGCCTAGCAACAATCAACAGTACTCCTCACTGCAGAAGAGAAACCATGCTAAAACTTCAACTTCAACAGACCTTCCTTAAAGTTGGCCTGTCCTTCTGATCGGTCATGCATCCGAGCCTCTTTAAGTCCCATGGGGCTTCTCCTGTGGGACAGCTCTTTACCTGGAGAGCCCTCCTGTGAGAACAAAGAGAGAACATCGACAGATATCAAACACCAATCTGTGTCACAGCATTTATATTCCCATTCATAATAACTCTTACGGATGGGGAGCGGGACAGTGGCGGGGTCAGCTGGCGTGCCTCCAGTGGCGGATTCCCTGACCAATCGCGCGAAGGAGACCTCTTAGGTGGATCAGCACAGGTATCGCCTCCTCCCACACACTCCTCCTTTTCTACTTTCACACCAACATCTGCCATGCTGACATCCCCACCTGGGAGGAGGTGCAGTGCTGGAGGGCTGGGCTCAACCATTCTGTGACAAACATAACAAATAATAGGTGTTATTTAGGCGTGGTTAAGTTTGGGCACTTGCCATGCAATTTTGCCAGTTTTGAAAGTAGAAGTTAATATAACAATAGAATAATAATACTGGGAAAAATGGCATTGAATATATTTGGCAGCACTGACAAAATGAATACGCAGGATCCTTGAGTGACATGGAGCAGAGTTGATGTTTGCAAGACAACACAGAATTTAGCATCAAACTGTTGTTGGCACATATTACCCCATAAACAAGCTACTCCACCATGTTAAATGTCCAAGCTTTGACTCATTTAGTGACAGTGGGTTGGTAAAACATGGAAATCGTGTAAGCTTGTGTAAACCACAGACCTTCAAGCATTAAACTAAAGACACAAGCAAAACATGTTGACTTCTGTTTACATAAAAACAGAGGTCGACAAAAAGTGGGTTAGCGGCCATATCACCAATTTCCAATCTCACAGCCATATAAGGAGCCTTGCAGGTGCCACATGGTTTACATTTTTACTTCAGATTTTTTCTCAAAGAAGTTAAAAGTTAGCACCTTTTTATTTAAATGGCAGGTAAAGCTAAACATCATCTGCATAAAAGCAGAACGAGATGTTATACTCTCAGTGCACACAAAGAGAAGCGTGTGCAGGGGTAGTACATACATGAGGTACTACATAAATTTGTCAAATGAAGGCCTGGTAATAATGATAATAATGTGTTTTTTTCTCTCTAGTTGATTGTTGTGTCTACATAATTGTTTGTTTTGGATTACTTCATAAATTGCACAATTTGTGGTGCAAATCTAAACCCAGTATATTTTAACTGTATTCCACCATCTTGTGTGACTGCTGAACTCAAGGCCAAATGTTAGATGGTGGTTGTGTTAAAGTCAAAGCAAGGCGTATTGTCTGAGTGGATGTGGATGTGTGTGTGTACTGGTAGAGTGTGTGGCAGTGAATCATAGGAGGTTATAAGGAGACGGAGACAGACAGTGCCTCAGTGAGAGAGACACAGGAGAGGTCAGGTTGACTGAGAGAGGTTTGAACCACAGTGAACTTGAACAAATCAACTCAGGGTTGTGTGTATGTATGTGTGTGTGCGTGTATGTGTGTGTGTTATTTCCCAGCTCTACAGCAGAAGGAAAGAAAAACACAGCAGACAGCAGAACAAAACAAACAGAACACACAAGGGCAAAAAGTGCACATATATATAAAGAGGCAGAAAAAAAGCCATTGTTGGAGCCGGGGAACAAAGGAAGCCGGGACAATGGGGGAGAGGCTGACAAAAGCCGCCGGCCGCAGGAAACAGGCCGGGTAACAATGCCAGCGGAATGTGCCGACCAACTCGGGAACACAGCAAAAAAATGCGGAGCGCCACCGTTCTGCGGAAAGCATAATAATGATTAGAGCCACCCCCCTACAATTCACCCTCTCTCTCCCTGCATGCATACTGTGTTTCTAAACAAAGCCACCTGTCTGCCAGGTTCCGAGGCTCCAAACCTTACTGATATATATATATATATGTGTGTGTGTGTGTGTGTGTGTGTGTGTGTGTGTGTGTGTGCGTCACTGTGTGTTTTTAAAGCCAGACAATAAAACAACAGGTATGACTGAAATGGATTGTGTTGGACCTCTTTGTGGTCATTGCTAAAAGTCTTTCCACACAGGAAGTGATGAATCACAACTTAAGCAGTGCAATACTAAAGTAGCTCCAAAAAAAAAAAATCTCGGACCTAAACACCAACAACTTACACAAAATAACACACTCAAGTTGACTGTAATGTGGAGTAACAGCTCAACACAATCAACCTATTGTTCTTTTGCACACTGAAAGCCGCCTCCATTAAAGGTGCAGAGATTTCCTAAAGTCAAACTCTTGTTTACATGTTGTGTTTATCACTAAACTTCATTGTGTGTAACCTCCAGGGCTAACAATTGTGTTCATTGCATTTCCTTCCTCATGTGCAAAGCTGACTGTTGACTTCATTTGAAACCTGCTTTGTTTATGTCTGTGTTTTGCTATGTAGCGTAGCACTTTAGCATTGGGAGGTGCACTCTTACCAGTCTCATAATTAACCTCCCTATTGTCAATGTATAAATAACTTCCTACCATATCACTTGCATGCTAATGCATGTACGTCATCCTTCAAAATATCGCTCCACAGCACTCCTATTGGTCAAAATCCACACAGGAGTCCTTTAAGTTTGACTTAAATATAGTTGCTATAGTTAAAAAAGGTCTTTTCTTCTGAACACACGTATAAGAAAAGTTTAAATTTAGATTTAAAAAAACTTACATTTTTACACAACATTTCAAGGGGATTTAGAGAATTTTGGATAAATACTGAGCTATAAAATATTACTGAATAATGACAAAAGATGCTTAAGTGCTAATGAGTAAATTAGCTAATGCTAAATGTACATGATACACATTTGTGTAATGCATGTTTTTTCTTATTACGCACCACCACACACCACAGAATCCATCAACCTAACAAACCTTAGTCTGGTATCCAGCAGAAGAACTTTGAAATACCTTTTCGCAATTTAGATTAGAGCAAATCTTAATCAGCTGCCAACCGATAAGAAGAGCCGCACTGAATGATTCAACAGTTGGCTTGCATAGTTGTGGAAAGTATGATAACATTACTGTATCAACACAAAGCCACCTGTATGTGTATGTGTGTGTTACAAACAGTGCCTTTGTGTGTATTCAAATCGTAAAATTATAAAATAATCTCATTTACACAGCTGATGGGACCTATAAAGTAGATCATTACACACAGCTGCAAGCGAGGGGGAACAGCACTCAAATTCATTTGATGCCACCTGCTTAACTACTGTTGATATCACTTATTTGTATATATATGTGTGTGTGTGTCCTATGCAGAAGTTTTTATGGCGAGAGCTTCAAACACACTGATTCTTGTTATTTGGAATAAATTATCAGCAGCTTTGAACCCACAAACATCAGTCTAATCTTGTTTTAGTGCTATTTTCAGGTGTGGCATTGCGCTAGTTCTGTGGGGAGTTAACAGAAAAGGAATGAGGATGGAGGGATGAAGATGGAGAGGTGGGGAAACTGTTTAGCCAACACTGCAGCAGCCGCGGTCTGTGCCGGCGAGGGGTTGATTGTGTGATGACGGGGGGGGGGGGGGGGGGGGGGGGGGGGGGGGGGGGGGTGGAGAGCGGAGGCGGCATACCGAGTTCAGTCCCACGGTTGCAAGTTATTCCTGGGTCTCCCCTCTGCGTTCCACAGGGGCTGGACTGTAGAGCTGCCACAGGTGGCTTTCACATGCCTCTGCACACACTCTCAATGTGTGTGTGTGTGTGTGTGTTTCACCCAGTGCAGAGGTATGCACAGAATCTCGGCGACCCACAGAGCTGTTGACGGGTAAGGAATGCGCGTCAAGGTGCATGTGTGTTTTACAAGCACAAAGGTGTTTTTTTAAAACAATGCCTTCAGCGATTTAGCAAGAACAATGCAAACCATCAACATTAGTGCTTCCCTTCATATCACTCTCATCTAGTTAAACAGACACTTAGCTTATCTGCAGCTGACTTCACACATGTGGAACCTGAAATCGTGTGTGCATGCATTAGGAGTGTGTGGCCTTCTTATGATGTTATCTGACGTGTTTGCCAACCTACATCAGGGTTGTATATACATATATAGATATATACATATATACATGTGCCTGTGACAGACACGTGTATATATATATATAAATAAACATACATGTAACGATACACTGCAGAGCTTCCTGCTAATATATTGAAGGAAGGTATTTTATTTTGAAAGGGGCTTATTTCTATTGGTTATTATTGCTCACATGGTTTGAGGCAAGATACAGAGAGGCCATTTTTGGTACCATCTCCATGTGTTGCAGAGAATGCCTTTGTAATCCGTCGCATCCACTGATGGTGGGCCTTTGAAAGCTTTGTTTGTAAGTCTGTCTTTTTATATATATATCATTGTATATATGAAAGTTGGTATTTTTGTTAATGCACTTATTTGTTACGATTTGTAGATTGTTTTACAGAGCATAGCTATTTCCTTGTTAAAAGTGATTGCTGCTATCCATTAGGCATGTGTGTATATTAAGGACATTTTTTGTATTTGTTTTAGTTTCACAAGAGAGTGTCTCACATTGTGGAACCCACATGATGAAGATCAACAGTAAAGCAGGTTAACTTTACTTCAACGTCTGTCATCATTAATCTGCATAGCACAAGACACCTGTTTAGCTATCTGTGACATTGTGCTGTTGGCACATAGAAGACAGAATAGTGAAAAAACAGCATCACGTCAGGTTCAACACAGCTGCAGCGGCAGAGGAAAAGGACATTGACTTAATACATGATAACGGGTGCACGGCACATACAAGATGGATGGTACATCAAACATAGAGGATGAGAAGAAAACGCCACCTCAGCAGCCATCTGTTGGTTCACATGAGATTCGGTCCGTTGCCTCATCTGCTGGTTCAGGCAGATCTTCAGTAAGCTTAGCCGCAGCAAGAGCACGTGCTAAGGCAGAGGCAGCACGCGCTCGCACCACTTTTGTGAAACGAGAAACCGAGCTCATGGTAGAAAAAGCTCAACTTAAAGTACAGGAAGTACGCATGGAAGCGGCTTTAACCACATTGAAGCAAGAAGAAGAGGTTGCAGCTGCCATTGCGGAAGCAGAGATCCTGGAAGCGGCAGTAGCAGAATTGGAATCTAAAGCAGGATCGTTGGACGTTGCAAGCATTCCACAAGAGTCCAGAGAAAAAAGGACAAGTGATTACGTTGAGTGTCATTCTAACACGCATTCTAGTCGTCAGGCAGTACTCCATACTGCAGTCAACTCTGCGACTGATCAGTTGCATGAAGCTTTTCAAGCTGGAGATAGTTTGAACATTACTCCTGCTTCTGTCAAACACCACACTAGTTACTCTGAAGCACATGGCATGAAGCAGCCACACAGTTTTTCTCCCATGAGAGGACCCCAGACACACACAACGTCATATATGTCTGACCATGCAGGGATGAACGATTTTGCTGTCTACATGGCTCGTCGTGAGCTTGTGACTTCTGGGATGGTCAAGTTTGATGATCGCCCAGACAACTATTGGGGATGGAAAGCAACCTTTACGAATGCCATACAAGGACTGAGACTTTCCTGCAATGAAGAGCTTGACCTGCTGGCAAAGTGGCTAGGGCCTCAGTCATCAGAACAAGTTCAGAGAATCAGAGCTGTTCATGTCAGCGATCCGTTGGCTGGGCTTAGGATGGCTTGGATGCGTCTGGAGGAGTGCTATGGTTCACCTGAAAATATAGAGAAGGCTCTTTTGGATAAGCTTGAGAGGTTTCCCAGGATCAGCAACAAAGATCCTGTCAAACTGAGAGAACTTGGTGATCTGCTGAAGGAGTTGGAGGCAGCGAAGAGAGATGGTTACTTACTTGGGCTTGCCTATTTGGACACGGCCCGGGGAGTTAATCCGATCGTGGAGAAATTGCCATATGCTCTTCAGGAGAAATGGATATCACACGGTAGCCTTTATAAAATGCAGAACCAGGTCCAGTTTCCACCGTTCTCGTTCTTTGCAGAGTTCGTTTTCAGAGAGGCTCAGATCCGGAATGACCCGAGTTTTACACTCAGCGTATCGAGTATGACAGCAGTGAAGACGGATAACACCATGAAGAGGTATGGTTCTTCTAGAGGCCAAGTTTCATCTCACAAAACAGAGATCACACCGATCACCAAATCAGTAGAGAACTCTAGCAGTGTCTTGGATGTCAATAGACAGTGCCCAATTCATAGAAAACCTCATCCTCTTAAGCGATGCAGAGGCTTCCGAGCTAAAACGATAGAGGAACGTAAGGCATTTCTTAAGGAGAACAGAGTTTGTTTCAGGTGCTGCGCCTCTACTGAACACATGGCTAAAGACTGCAGAATGACCATTGAGTGCAAAGAATGTAACAGTAATAAACATGTGGCAGCTTTACACCCAGGACCAGCTGCATGGACTGTCAAAGAGCCACACTCAGAGCATGGCGGGGAGGAAGTGCACGAAGAATCGTCTGACATAGTCTCTAAGTGTACAGAAATATGTGGAGGAGCTAATACTTCCCGCTCTTGCTCAAAAATCTGTCTCATAAAGATACATCATAAAGAACAACCAAACAAGACAGTAAAAGTCTACGCTGTACTGGACGATCAGAGTAATAGGTCCCTTGCTCGGTCCACGTTCTTTGACCTGTTTAACCTCACAGGCTCAGATTCTCCCTACACTCTTCGCACATGTGCTGGCGTTACAGAGATGTCAGGGAGAAGAGGAACAGGCTTCATCGCTCAGCCTTTGGATGGAAGTTTCAGCGTGCCTCTTCCCACACTTATAGAGTGTAATCATATGCCAGATGACAGGTCGGAGATACCTACTCCTGAAGCTGCGAGACACCATTCCCATCTTAAGTCTATTGCTCACTTGATTCCCAAACTTGATCAAGATGCACAAATTCTCCTGCTTCTAGGTCGGGATATCTTGGAGATCCACAAGGTGAGAGACCAGTGTAATGGACCGAACAATGCCCCTTATGCTCAAAGGCTTGATCTGGGATGGGTTGTAGTTGGGGAGGTTTGTTTAGGTGCAGCGCACAAGCCTAGAGACGTCACCACCTATCGGACTAATGTTTTGAAGAACGGACGTCACTCTCACTTCAGTCCATGTCCCAATTATCTGGTTTTGAAAGAGAAGTTCATGATAGGACCAATCAAGCCTCCCACTTTCCAAAACTTAACTCATTCTCATTTCACTCACAGCCCAGTTCAACGCTTTGGAGATTGTGTACTGGGGGAAGAAATCTTCAAAACTACAGAGCATGACGACAAGGTTGCCCTATCTATTGAGGATAGACACTTCATTCAACTGATGGACAGAGAGATGTTCTTGAATGATGCTAATAGCTGGGTGGCTCCACTTCCTTTTCGCACGCCCAGACCATGCCTTCCTAACAATAGAGAGCAGGCTCTCTCCCGATTCAACAACCTTTGCCATACTCTTGAAAGAAAACCTGACATGAAGAGCCATTTTTTGGATTTCATGCAGAAAATCATGGACCAGGGCCATGCTGAGGCTGCTCCACCATTGCGTGATGGAGAAGAATGTTGGTATCTTCCCAGTTTTGGTGTATATCATCCACGCAAGCCTGACCAAATCCGAGTCGTTTTTGACTCTAGTGCTTCATATCAAGGCATCTCGCTGAACGATGTGCTACTAACAGGTCCTGATTTGAATAATAGCTTGCTGGGAGTACTGATGCGGTTTAGGTGTGAGCGGGTAGCCATCATGGCAGATATTGAGCAAATGTTTCACAGTTTCATCGTCAGGGAGGATCATAGAAACTTCCTCAGATTCCTGTGGTTCAAGGATAATGATACCACCAAGGAAGTTGTGGAATACAGGATGAGAGTCCATGTGTTCGGCAACCGTCCCTCACCAGCCGTTGCTATTTATGGTTTACGGAGAGCAGCTCTACACGGGGAAGATGAGTTTGGAGAGGAGGTAAAGCAATTCGTGTGTAGAGACTTTTATGTTGACGATGGACTCAAGTCACTGCCGTCTGCAGCTGGAGCCATCAGTTTATTGAAAGCAGCTCAAGACATGCTTGCCCTTTCCAACCTAAGACTTCATAAAATAGCATCTAACTGTCGAACTGTAATGCAAGCATTTCCATCAACAGACCATGCTAAGGGATTGAAAGATCTTGATTTGGACACTAACTCATCTCCCATGCAACGCAGTCTTGGTTTGAGTTGGAACTTGTTGAAGGATACTTTCACATTCCGCATCAACAGCAGTGACAAACCATTCACACGCAGGGGAGTGCTTGCAACCATTAATAGCCTATTTGACCCGCTTGGTCTTGTGGCGCCTGTGATCATCCAAGGGAAGCACCTATTACGGCAGCTCACCACAGAGATCAGTGATTGGGATGCTCCCCTCTCAGGGGACAAGGAGGCAGAATGGATTGTATGGAAAGATTCATTGCAAAATCTTGAGCATTTTGAAATACCTCGAGCCTACACTACTGCTTGTCTCTCTACCGCCCAAAATAGAGAGGTCCACATCTTTTCAGATGCCTCTGTGAAAGCTATTGCAGCAGTGGCATACCTCAGAGTGATTGATCATGAAGGAAAACGCCATGTTGGTTTCATCATCGGAAAGGCCAAGCTGGCTCCCATGTCAGTCCATACTATTCCTAGGTTGGAGTTGGGTGCTGCCGTCCTAGCAGTGGAGATTGCTGAGCTGGTTGCAATCAGAATCCTGCAGATGTTGGCACCAGGTCAGTGGCTGCAGCTCGCCTTTCAGACACCATCTGGCTTACTGGTCCCGAGCTACTGATGCGTTCTGTCGAGACAAGCTCCATGGAAGAAGCATACGGTCTTATAGACCCAGACGTAGATGTGGAAGTGCGATGCCACACTACTACAGCTACAGAATCTTATAGAGACCTTGGTCCACATAGATTCGCAAAGTTTTCTACATGGCAATCTCTTCTCAGAGCTATAGCAGCTCTTATCCATATAGCGCAATGTTTTGCGCCAGGGAAGGACAGCAGCAAACAAGGGTGCTGTGGTTGGCATCATTGTGTCAAACCACACTCCACCGATGCTTTGTCACAAGCGAAGGCTGTCATCATTAAGTGTGTTCAAGGAGAGGCATACAAAACTGAAGTGTCTTGTTTGGAGAAAGAGGAGATCATTCCGAAGAACAGTCCTCTGAGAAAGCTCAACCCTATTCTTGACGACAATCGTCTCCTACGAATAGGTGGTCGACTGCGGCATGCCCCTCTTGAGATAGAGGAAAAACACCCTCTCGTCATTCCTGGTCGAAGTCATGTTGCCACTTTACTTGTGAACCATTACCATCAAAGAGTCGAACATCAAGGCAGAATCTTCACTGAAGGGGCAATCCGCACAGCTGGCTTTTGGATTATTGGAGCAAAGAAATGTATTGCTAGACATTTGCATAAATGTGTCACATGCAGGAAAATCCGTGGAAGACCAGCAGAACAGAAGATGGCAGATCTTCCAACCGATCGTCTCAGCATGGAACCCCCTTTTACAAATGTAGGCCTGGATGTCTTTGGCCCTTGGACCATCTCCACTCGTCGTACCCGAGGAGGGGCAGCAAACAGTAAAAGATGGGCAGTGCTCTTCACGTGCCTAAGCATACGTGCTGTACATATTGAGCTGATAGAGTCAATGGATACGTCGAGTTTTATCAACGCTCTGCGGCGCTTCTTTGCGGTGCGCGGTCCTGTGAAGGTGATCCGTTCTGACTGTGGCACAAATTTTAAAGGAGCCTGCAGAGAGCTGCAAATCCTTCTGCAAGATGGGACTGATATCTCCAAGTATCTTAGTGAGGAAGGATGCACGTGGTTATTTAACCCACCTCACTCTTCACATATGGGTGGAGTATGGGAGAGGATGATTGGAGTTTCCAGGCGGATCCTCGACTCTATGCTTTTTCAGATCAGTCCTTCACGTCTCACTCACGAGGTGCTCTCAACCTTTATGGCTGAAGTTTCTGCAATAATAAATGCACGACCTCTCACATCCATCTCAACTGATGCAGACTCGCCTTGCCTTTTAACTCCAATGATGCTCCTGACACAGAAGATTTGCAGCCCTCTTCCTCCCCCAGGATGCTTTGAGAACGCGGATCTGTACCGTCAACAGTGGAAGCGCGTCCAGCACTTAGCCAACGCCTTCTGGGAGAGATGGAGGCGAGAGTATCTCTCAACTCTTCAAACTCGCAACAAGTGGCAGGATACACATCCCAATGTCAAGGAAGGGGACTTGGTGTTACTCAGAGACACTCAGGTGAAAAGGAATCTGTGGCCTATGGCTCTCGTCACTAAGACTTTCCCTGGCAGCGATGGGAAAGTTCGGAAGCTTGAGTTGAAGATCACCAAGGGTGGTGCTGTCAAGACCTTCCTCAGACCAGTGACTGAAGTAGTGGTACTTATGTCTGTTTAACTTGATACCATAGTTTGTATTACGGTTTATGTTTGATGGATTTGATAGTGGTATTGTTTTTAATACCAGGCGGGGAGTGTAACGATACACTGCAGAGCTTCCTGCTAATATATTGAAGGAAGGTATTTTATTTTGAAAGGGGCTTATTTCTATTGGTTATTATTGCTCACATGGTTTGAGGCAAGATACAGAGAGGCCATTTTTGGTACCATCTCCATGTGTTGCAGAGAATGCCTTTGTAATCCGTCGCATCCACTGATGGTGGGCCTTTGAAAGCTTTGTTTGTAAGTCTGTCTTTTTATATATATATCATTGTATATATGAAAGTTGGTATTTTTGTTAATGCACTTATTTGTTACGATTTGTAGATTGTTTTACAGAGCATAGCTATTTCCTTGTTAAAAGTGATTGCTGCTATCCATTAGGCATGTGTGTATATTAAGGACATTTTTTGTATTTGTTTTAGTTTCACAAGAGAGTGTCTCACATTGTGGAACCCACATGATGAAGATCAACAGTAAAGCAGGTTAACTTTACTTCAACGTCTGTCATCATTAATCTGCATAGCACAAGACACCTGTTTAGCTATCTGTGACATTGTGCTGTTGGCACATAGAAGACAGAATAATACAAGTAGCCTTGTAGTTGTGTCAACATATAGAATCAATACCTGACTGTCAAATCAAATGAATTCAGTACGATACTTTGTATTTTTTTGTCACATAAATAGAACTGAAGAATGTTCTTTCATTAACTACACAAAAGTAGGGCTGCATTTCAAAATAAGGGGAAAGGGGGGGTGTATGTTTGTCACTTATATAATACTTGTTCACTATGATACGCTCTATTTATTTTCCTGTACAGTATGTTCATTGTAATGCTAGAAACTACTCCACAGCTCTAATACTGTCACTTCCTAGATGCCATTTCCTGCATTCTGGTGGATTTTAACAGGTTGTTACACACCTATTTTACCTACAGTAATAAACCCTTAGTTTACGCGTCTTTGTGAGAAACCCCTTAGTTGTGTTTTAAGCTGAGAGCACACAAACACCAACAAAGAACTTTCTTCTCTCTTTTTGTGTGCTTGTTCGGCAGCTCTCGCAGCCTGTTCTCGACAAATGGCCCACGCAGAACTTTTCTCTTAGTGCTGTGCGAGAACAATTCTGTGATTGGTCGGAATTTAGTGGGCGTGATGAATGTGGTGAAGCGCACAAGCTTCTTCAGGTGCGCAGGAGGAAGTGCAACGACGATGGACAGTTTAGATGAGCAGCTGGCAAACAGCTCCTGGAAGGAGAAACACGGCACACAGAGGAGTCTGTCCAAAAGGTGGCGATAAAAATTAATCCCAGTATTGAGCACAGCATTACAGTGGCTGGATGCGCAAATTAAACACCGGGAGACGGAATGTATTATTCCACACAGTCATCCACACGTTCACAGAATTAAATTCACACAGACCAGAGGTCTGCTCTACAGTCAGCTACACTAATCTTCTATTTATTGTCAGCTAAAGGAGAGAGAGAGGTCTGACTCTGTCTGTGTGGAGGTTCACGTCTGTATTAAACAAAGATCTTTGACAGTAAAAGGTCTCACTCCTGCGATCATGCACGCTCCAACAATCAAACTCGCGATGAGTGGGACGTCGGCATTATAGAAGATCTTTGCAGCTCCAAAGCAGTCAAGCAGAGTAATCACCCATTGTGACTTTTTAAGCATCTCTGCTTAAAAACATGGCCTTGCCTCACATAGGTCACCTATTTTGGTTTCAAAATGGCGAATTTTGCCGAAAGGTGAGGGATTTTCATGTCTGTAGATAACATAACTTATGCCAGCTGAAGTTTTCAAACATAATTTCCATTCTGTATGTTTAAAAAAATAATCTGTAATCCTTCATTTGGGTCCTCTCTTCCCTCATCCTCCTCCATCCAATGATGGTTATGAGCCCTGGTCTAAATGTTAAATGCACTGATGTAACGTTCCAGTTCACAGAAAATAATTCAAATGTCCACTGGATCTACCTCTATTGCTGGAGAGCAGCATACATTCAAGTGCTTTGCAAATTGCAACTGCAACTTTCTTTGCATGGACAGGTACGGCAGAACAAAGTGATTAGGGAAAGAGAGAGGGGGGGATTGAATTATTTGATTGAATGAATATCAACGTGCCAAAAAACTTGCCCCTCTGTCTGTATTTTAGAGTCGCAAATTTTACCAAATGGAATGTCCGGACTTGATTGGCTGAGAGTTATCATGTGGGATGGATAAACTGCATGCAACTGGAGTGTGCCTTTCCTCATGCCACTACTGTAAAGTCAACGAAAGCTGCACCGGTTAAAATAGAAGTGCCCCATCAGGTATAATGTAATATAATAAGAACCTGCTGTTATGGCTGTAAGTTTGGCTTCTGGTCCCCTGTTAGTGACCTCTGACCTACATGGATGTTGGGCTTTTAAAGGGGATCGCCACATGATGCAGACCTCAGAACAGCTGCTGAGCTAAACAAAGTTTAGTCTCAAAGTAATGTATATAAAACTGGAGAAATTAAAGTGTAGTGGTGCAAATGGAGACTAAACCACAGCAGAGCAGGTGATGTTTGATGTATCAAATGTTTGCTTTATGACAAGGGTGTGATCAGCATCATTCATCCATGTCGCTATTCATTATGCTTCCTAAGAATTTTCTGAAAATGAAATGAAGGGTAACTTGTTATTTGTATTACTTTGGAATTACAAAATGATGCATGATCATGCATAGTTTTCTGTCTTTTAGCCTTTAAGCCACATTTAGGTGCTTGTTTTGTTATTGGACACAAAAACTCTGATACTTCTTTATGCCAACTACTTTAGCCACAATTAGCAGCTACATGTGTCTGCTTCACAACACAGTGCACCTACAAATGCTAAAGTGCTATGCTAGATAGCAAAGACAGATATTAGCAAAGCGGTTTTCAAACAAAGTCAATGTAACGTTTATATAATTGGCTTGTTATTGTATTTTACTGATCTAGATGGCAACTTGTATTTATGGAGAATCCCGACCCTGGATAATTAATAAATGGATGGTCTAAATGTAAGTGTCAGGTTCACTGACTGTAGTAAGGATGGATGAGATGAAAGCTCCCAGAAGGTGGGGCCAAAACACTAAGATCACCTCCTAGTGGCAGGCTTTAGTGTAGCTCTTTTTTTTCCTTTTTTTTCTTCTTTTTTTTTTATATGTTCATTTATTATTAGTAATTGTTGGCAGCCAATGGAGCAGACTCTTGTTGTATGTGTTTATAGGTAACGAACGTTGTTAAACCACTAAAACGCCCCAGAAACTTTTTGGTCTGGAACCACCTTTGATTTGTGAGATCGAAAACCCACACAAATCTATCTTGCCAGTTGAACCACTTGTGGTTTGGATGGGTGTGCTTTGGAAATTTAGAACATGTGTGACAAAGCTATATTTTTCTGTAAAAAGATGGCATAGTTTAGCTACCGACATGCTAACAAAGTTTCTTATTGGTTGATGTTACCTTGTGATACACTGACTGGTTCTGTTTCCAAAGGATGATCACTGATGAGCGTCTGATGCATCAGGTTAGCCTGGATGAACATGTAATTTATCTGCACTTAAATGTCATTAATAAAGTAAATGCAACTCTTCCCCTCTGTGAGCCGCGTGGCAGCAGGCGTGAAGGGGTCGGGGGATGTCGGTGGACCGAGGGAACATGCCTCTGCCCTTTGATAAAAATCAGCTCCTCTCCTTTGAACATTGACAACAACTGAAATGTTACACTTCCCACGACACAGGAATCACTCCACACAAAACCCTTCAGTTACCTAACAAGTTGTAACATGTAAAACCTAACATTTCCCCTCCAGAGGATTGGCATTGCAAATCCCTTCTGTTGTTTTCCCTTTTCTTCTTTTGTTTCTTTATTCTTTTCTTTTTCTTGCTGCTATTTTATTTGCCTACCCCCCCCCCCTCGCTGACAAGAGCAGCTTGTTGGGTTTATATGGTCCTTGTCGCTTTTCCAACTAGCGCCTGAGGCAGAATAGCAGAGTGCACAATAGACAGAGACACACAGAGAAGAGTGCCTGGAGCCAGTCTCAGCAGTTGAGAGCAGCAGGATAAAGTGTTAGACATCTAAAGAGGCTTTACTTGGTGATAAACAAATAAAGACATTCTCATTGTCAACTCTGAGACTGACAGCTGTAATGGCAGAAGGTTCCCCACGGGAGCACATCAAAGACAAAAACACACACACCACAAACTGGCTGGAGCGCAACAATCCGTCAAACCCAGAAAAAAACACACACTCACACCCTGATCCTTGCAAATTTTCATCACACGTTATCCCTGAACATGAGGCGCTTGGCAAGAAATCTTCTTACCCGGTAGCTCTCACAGTAAGTTTCCAACCTGCTGTGCAGTCGTGTTAAGACAAGTGTGAACTAATGCATAAACAAATGTTTGGGGAAATGTTTCACAGTTAGTAGTATTTGCTTAGGGATGATAAAACAGTACAGCGATCTGCACCAGCTATCGAGCCACTCTGCCCAGAGGGCCTGGCTCAGGCTTATCAGAAAATAAAACATCACTGACCCGTTTACATTGGTTTCCCCTGACATGCATCTTTCAATTCAAGGTTCATTGAAAAAAAACTAAGAGTGTAAAACATGAAACTCTAAAGCTCACTCATCTTCTCTACACTGACCTGGTATTGTCCAGCAGATGTGAAGATATCCAACAGCCCTCCCCGACTTGAACAGAGCAGCTGATATAAGTCATGGTGTCTCTGCCTCACCTTTGCATGCAACACCTGTCTTTTTTTTAACTCATCTGTTTATCCCTTCCCCTTTTACCTCTGAATCCCCCCCACGCTTAACCCCCATCTCTCCTCTCCAGAGTGGAAGTACAAAGAGCCTCTTCAAATCCCACCGTATAGGCCACCTTTTCACATTTGCATAATTATCTCACTATCACAGGTAGCCCTCAGTGCAGATACCTATCAGACATCCAACCAACCAACAGGTGTGTTTGCGGTGCGATATGAGCGCTCATCAGGCTTTACTTTCTAAGAAAGCAGGCTTTATCCTCTGTTATGATTTCCTGGATGTGTGGCTGAAACTGGTGAGAGTGAGGTCAGAATAATGTGGATAATGGGGAATAAGCAACACAGAAGTCATTCAGGTCATTGTTTTTATTCTATTTTAGGTCTAGTTTAGGAGTTAACCAATCTAAACTGAGCTTATGTAAGCAGTGATACACAAGAAGTAAGATAGAGGATCTAGACAGAGCGACAACCAGACTAGTATCAACAAAAGACATCCGAACGGCTTGCAGTAAAGTAGGTACCCCCGAAGATTGACTGAAAACTTCAAAATCCAAGGTGTTATTAGCAATTCTGCACACATTTTTGAAAAAAGGCAAGCAGCAAGTCATCACATTAAGCGTGTCCCTCTGAGAGGGGTTCTAGACCCATTTCACTGAACGAATTTTCACAAAGCGAACAAGCATGACTGGTCAGGCTACTTTGTGAGGCTGAAATATTCCAAATATAACAGTTGCTAGCTACCTTGCTAACATGGTAAACTTATGTTATAAGCATGAGTGGTAAAGCAGCTGTCAAGAAGAGTGAAATCCTTGACATGGTAATGATTGGGTTTACCAACCTTCAAGTGTGCAATTTTACAACCTGAAGCAAGTACATCCAGTATACAGGTATGCTGATACTCATACATGTGAAGGGCCAATATCTAGCAGGGATATGGTTGGATTGATTTGTCAGTAGGGTTTTATTCAGATTTGTGCTGACTGACAGCTCACTCTCATTGTAAACACTATGATTAAAGGCCCACTTGCACCAAATACACCAGAACTTTGGCGGTGCCTGTCCAAGTTAGTAGTCCTACATATGGTGGATGGAAAGAGGGGTTAAGAAAAGGGATGAAAGGACAGAAGAGTGATGAGGTGAATAGACAGATGTGCGGTAAACTGTGCTGCATCCATAGCCAATACTAATGCAGTTCTGTTAAACAGCTGGTAGGAGCAAAGGGCCATGGAGAATGAGCCTCTTCCATTAACCTCAGCATAGTGAGAATAACACCTGTAACAACATTAACTGTACTGTCACCTTGTGAAAAACCTTTCAATAAAATTACACCAAACCTGACAACAATTAAAATCATAATTACAGCATCGCAAAAAAGATCTCATCTCTGCTGACAATAAGCCTCCCCTCTGTAAGTGACCTCTAAAACACACACAAGTTTTCACCAAAATTATAAACTTGTACTGGGTTGAACACACCTTTACAGGCTGTGTTTGTTTGCTTTTCCGAGTTTTACTTTTATTTACCCCTACCTGACTGAAAAGTTCAAAAGCAGCTTTTCAATGAAATTTCAAGGTCTTCCTACTGAACACACTTAGCTGACTGATAAGATGGCAAAGAATTGTGAGTGTATGTTCTGAATTATTGTTTTACTTTTGTGTGTGTGTTGGAGAGGTTGTAAGACATCCAAACACACACACACAGCAGCAGCAGGAACACACACACACACAGCTCTTGAACAAAGCTTCCTTGCGTTTCTGACTGGTCCTCATTAGAGAATGAGCTCTCAGGACTGAAGACACAAAAGGCTGGCTCTCTTCTTTCTTCCCCTCTCTTCCTCTGTTCTCCTGGCCTTTTGATGTCAAGGGTACTGAACCACAGTGGCAGAGTCCAAAGAAAAAGCTCATCAAGAATACACATACAGGTTTCTCAGTTTGTTGTGTATGTGTGTGTGTTCTTTTTTTAATATCTTCCCCTGATTGTGTGTCTATAATAGCATGCTGTTGTTTTGTGACTGCTGGTCAGTTCATCAGCAGTGTTGGAAACTCCAGGACTCAGATTGAGTGATAGAGACATTACAAAGACTACATTTTACTCCTCTTTCTCTCGTAGTTCAGGGGACTGCCCCTCAGAGGCCCGCCCACGACACACACACACATACTCCAACACATCTCTACTCATCTAATATTCACCTCATACCCACTGATGCAATAAACTTAGAGGTCAAACTCGAGGAAATGAAGCAACAATGAATGAAAGAATTTCCCAAAATTCCACTAATGCTGTGGAACACTTTTTTTTCCTCATCCTGTAAAATCGTGCTATTTGTAATTGAATATAAGGAAATAAGTCATGTGTCAGGGGTAATTTTGAAAACAAGAACACATCAGCACATTGCAAAGTGTTAAAGCACAAGTAGCAGCTGACAAAAATGTGTCAAACAGAGAAAGACGAATCTGTATCACCAGCAGCAGAGATGTGATACAGCACTTGTGTTTGGCCAAGATTTGATATGTGATTACTAATATTCTTTGGTGGCATTATAACAAATGTTCTGCTCAAATAATCAGTCCAAAAAACCATGAATCTCATTTCATTCACAAATGTGAATCAAGTTTTTATGCACAGTGTCTCATACTGGCCTGGCCAGCTATAGCTATGTGGCAAATCTAATCTGTCAGGGCCCTCTGCAAGAACTCACCCTCCAACCTGCATTGTTATATTATAAATAATAAATAATATAAAAACACTATAGCAACCATCACTCTCCTCTGGGTCGTGTCTCCTGTACAGTGCAGATTATGTACTGGAAACAGGTTTTGATCTTTGGTTTCATTCTATAATAGTGGACTTATTTTTTTATGAAGGTTTGAACTTTGAGAGTGTTTAAACAAGAGAGGAAAGTGTGAGAATGTTATCGCCTGTCTGAGAAAGGTGTATGAAGTGTGTAGTGAGGGGTTTTACAGCCCTTAAAACATCTATAATAACTAGGGGTGGAACGGTTCACTAAATCCACGGTTCAGTTCGTATCAAGGTTCTGATGTCACGGTTTTTGTTTGGTTCGGTTCACAGTTGAGGATTTTTCTACTTTTAACACTCTGGAAATACCATAGATGAGCACAAAATATATGTCCTAAATATCCAACATTTACCATATTTAAGAATCAGTTCAGTGTTTCCCCCATCAATTGTATCAGGTCAAGTCAATTTCATTTCTTTTTCATTTCTATATAGCACCAGATCATAACAGAAACCATTTAAGATAACCTTTCCTATACGACGCCAATACAATACACCTTGTTCTTTTATTAAACAAACTAAACAGCTCATGTTATTTATCTTATTTGCACGGCAGCATGTCATTTCTGTCTCTGTGTGGCTGTGCGTTTACAATTCACCGCTGCTGTCTGCGCACAGAGGCACGATGCGTGTACACACACAGACACATGCGCAGACAAACACACACACAGAGACACGTGTGCGCACATACTCCCACCTTCGGACAGAGAACGACATGCTAGTTGGATAGCCTGAACTCTATGGCTACGGTAGGCTAAGCTAACGGTGCTGATGTCCGTGGTTTTCTTTTTATTTTTGCCATTGAAATATGCTATTTACATCCCGCTCTGTAAGCATTGACGGGACCAGCGGCAGCTTTGCGCACGATTGGACGCAGAGTGGTGTCTCTCTGCTCTGCCTGCAGCTGAACCTGCTGCGTGAAGCTACAGAGACTGACCGGCTGTAAGTGTTTTGAGGCGGGGGAGGAGCTCACGGTCGCTGCTTGTCGAGGACAGTAGCCTCACTCCAAATGAGAGAGTCACTAGTTGCTTTAGATTTAAAAAAGTTTGGAAAGCCCCCAAATGTAGTGAGAGAGAAAAAAAGAGAAAAACTTGTGCGGAAACACCAGCTCTCGTCTCCGTGTGGGCAGGGCCTTATAGAAAGCAGGTAATGTGAAAGAGTTGGTGTGTTGGTGGAATGTTCCAAAATCCACTGTACTACTTAGGTTAAATGTCTTATTTTACTTTAATTGTTGGCTGTACATTGTGCAGCTTTTGAAAGGTACTAACAATATAAACTACAAACCTGCAAGGTTTGTTTGACAGTTGATCACATGGATGATCTGCACCCAAACTGCTTTTCAATATTATCTCTGCTAATAATTTAAACGGGCCTCTGAATGTACACGCTGCATATGACTCATTCCAGACCACAAAGATAGGCGTGTTTTCTTAAATAAAACCCTAAGGCTTTCGTCATGTGATCACAGTCGGTGTTTTTTTTGAATACATACAATCTGCTACAGGTCCTTCATTAAAGTGGGAATGAATGTTTTCAGCTTTACTTTACAGTCAAACCTGTTTAAATATGAAATGTTAATCAGTCACTTTCCTCTGTGTTCTATTGAGTGACAGTGTGGAGGGTTGTGGTTTCTCTTATTCATCTCTGTGCAGTGTGGTTGAGCGTCTGCAAATATGATAAGTAAGATGCTTCTTGTTTCTCTTTTAACCAAGCAGACACAACACCACAAACCCTAGTAATTACATGGTCAAATGCTCCAAAACTCTGGGACTTAGCTCACTGTTTAAACAGTGTATCCACAGCTTATTATTGGCACGGCATGTATTTACAAAGTAAAATATAGCAACACTGTCAAACTGCTGTGTGAATACTAACTCTTCTTTTGTCAGAATTCTCTGTGAGTTTTTTTACAAGCACAGAAAAAAAACAAGGACTTTTAAAGTGATGTCAAGAAAGAGCACAGGAGTTCAGTCGACAGATATGTGTGTTGAGGTAAGTGCGCAGTTTGAAGTTCACAATGCTGTTCTAATGCTGTGCTTTCAAGCTCAGGCTGTTTGTGAATTAAGTCTTTTAGTGTCAGCAAGACAGATCCATCAGTTATTGTACAAGGACCCATTTTAAAGGCAGGGGGGCTGTTGTGCAAAAACAACAGGATAACTTACTGCAAAATGTAGTTTATGCCTGCCAAAAAACACACCCTTTACAAAACTGCAATGACTTATACTTTTACCACAGTACAGCAAACAACAAAACTACACAAATATTGCACTGGCGCATACACTTTTAACACTAAAACCCACTAATAAAAGCTGGCTAACTGCTGACAAATGACCGTGGTTACTGCACTAAAGCACACTGATGACTAGAGCAACACGGAAGCGCCCTGAAGTGACCGGCGACATGTTTCCTCCTTTGAAAGAAAGAACATATATTCTTATTGGTCTTTCGTCAATAACACATCAGACATACAAGACATGGTTATGTTTATGCTAACTGAACATATGGATGTATTGCACAACATTATGCTAACGAAACATATATGATCGTACTGGTGTGGAAGAGGAGGTAGCCCAAGGTTCAAGTCAGTCCAACAAAGCTGTTCCCCATTCAGATCTTATCTTATTATTGTGGTTCAAACAATTCACAATTATTGTGTTGTCTTTTAAATTAGCACTATTATAAGTAATTGTTATTTCTATTACTGTGTTAATCAAACAGTGTAAGCTGAACCTGAATTTCTGGCTTTGCCACTACACAACAATAACATGGGGGGGGGGGGGGTGGTTGCTGCTGTCACGTAAAGTAAGACATTTCAGAGCTAGGAACCTGAACAGGTCGGAGACAACAACTATCAAACCTCCCACAGTGGTGAGCTAACTCTTTTATATGCGCCTCTGCAGGCTAGCATGTATTTAACAGTGCTTTTTAATGGTGGTCAGTCAATGGATTAGTTATGATATTTAACATTTTTATTAAGTGAACCTTTCTTCTTGATACATTTTCTTTCACAGTGAGACATTCACACAGTCAGAAATGTACAGTTTGTACCTGCTGACCTTTAAGAGACTGTATGTCTCGGCTACATTATGATCAACATTGTGTGAAACTAACATAACAAGTGTTTGGTGTTTAAATCCTGTTTAACACACTTCATGGGCCTCTCTCTCTCTCTCTCTCTCTCTCTCCTCTCAAAAGCTTTCTAAATAAGATGTATAAATAGGCTGATGACACAACTGCGCCCTCAAAGACACAGAGAAGAGAGAAAAGAGGGGAGAACAGGACTCTGGCTTTAGTCACAGCGCTTTTATTCTTCTGCTTTTCAGAAGCACAGGTTAAAAAGCAGCCATTTTTTTCCTTTTCATGCCTCCCTCTCATCCCTCTCTCTCTCTCTCTCTACCCCTTGCGTTTCTCCGAAACAGGTCGTCTATTGTGGCGACCAGCGAAAGGCTACTGTGGCATTTATCAGAGAGGAGGAGGAGGAGGGGGAGAAGACAAAACACACTTCCAATAAAGAGATAGAACAAGAGAAAGGGAAGAAAGGATGTGTATGAAGGCCACTTTTTTTCTTTTCCTTTACAAAGCCCCCCCCCACCCCCACTCCCTTTTCCACCCCCTGCTCCTTCAGGCTAGCTCAGACAAAAGGGGCCCGACTCTCACAATGTGCTCTCTCCTTTAGTCCGGCACACTTTATATCCTCACTCCATTTACTGCTGCTTCTTGAGAGCACCCACATGTGCATAACGTATGTGTGTGTGTGTGTCGTCAGCAGTTTGTAATGGTCATGGTGGAGGCAGTGGTGGGGGGTCTATATTTGCTGAGGGTCTTATAGACCAAGGGGCCAGGGCTCTGTTACTATGGCAACACCTTTGAGCAGTAGGAGCACAACAGGTGATTCTACGGAGGGCCTGTTCGTCTTAGCATTGAGACACCACAGGAGGTCTTTTCAGCATGTGTGTATACGCACGCATGTGTGTGTGTTTGTGTGTGTGGATGAGTGTGTGTGTGTGTATCACAAGTATCACCGCTTTATGCTACAAACAACTTAGTGCCATAGGTCTTAACCAGCTCCAATAAGCAGGAGACCATGTCTGAAGTTGGTAGCTGTCGGCCGTAATGACTGGCCTGGCCCACGGACCTGATACCTCTGTGTAGAAAGTCTGAAAATAGGAAAACACAAGAGGAGCAAATGCAGAAAAATCAAGGCATGCTCCACCGACTCTTATGTCAAGGCTTATAGAGAGTCTATTCAAACAGGAAAGCCTAGTCATGAGGCAGACATGAAAAAGGGCAAGTAATAATGTAATGATACAATGAACATACACAATGAAAAGCACTTAGTTTTTTTTAATTACGTTAAAACGTCAAAATGAACTTTCTCTGTATGTATATTACCTTATAAGCATCACGTGTGTCCACATGATGTTAATGTCAACATCACAGGGTGAATGGGAAGTCCACTCAGCCACCAACTTTTACCATTCATGCCAGTGGCATGAGTGGAAAGCGGACTTTAGGGAACAATAATAAGAACATATACGCATCTGTGATATCTGCAGTTATCTCATGGACACAGAAATTCTGCTTTGAGTCACTGACACAAATATGAACCAGTCGGACCATCATCCACATACAATCAGTTCTGTATGTATGCACAAACTAGAACTAGTATAGTGTGCAGGGACGGAACACAACCTCCAGGTACACTTTAGGGAACAACAGTAAGAACATACACACATCCATGCTGTTATTGTCTATCATAGACTTTAACAAAATGCTCACAACAGGCCACTGGGATCTTTGGAAGCTAGCATGTCCATATACAACTATTACCACAAGCATACTTTGCTTTCATAGAAAGTTTCTTCTCACACAAGCCTGAAAAGCTGGATTTATCTTCAAGGAAAATGGGCTATAATACCGTAGCAGTATGAGACTCAATAAAGCCACCATGTATTTTGCATCTGTGCAAACTTGCCCACTATCTTGTAGATGTCTATTCAGTGTGCACAAATGTAACACAGACTCCATATATGCATGCATGATCACAGCGCAAAAAAAGGATCTTTGGAATCTAGCAAGTAGCAGTTAGCATGTCCAGAGAGAGAGAGAGAGTCATTGTATCCAATGCCCGGTTTACACTGTGCGATTTTGGGCTGTCGCAGATGAAAAACGAGCATCGTAGGAGAATCGTGGAGATATCTTTGGTCGTGGCTCTAAATTGGTGGTCTTACGTTGCACTGTGAGAAAGGTTCCACAACAGCCGTTGTCAGCGTCTTGCAACCAAAGCTGAGATAAAATTCTAGCCGTGTCAGAAATTTAGGATGACTGTCTCACAGTGTCACAGCTGCTACAACCTGTCACTCCACATCTACGTCTTCCTCCTCCTCGCATGTTGACGTACGATGTAACCTGTGATCGCCTGTGATTCAGTAAATGGTCATCGTACAATGTGCATGCATCAAACTTGGCGATCATACCAAAGTTTATTTGATTCACGTCGCATAGTGTGTCATGCAATAGCCTTATAAGTTCGCTAAAAATCGCACAGTGTAGAAAGGCCATAAAACACAGAGATTGGTACAAACATAGATGATTGCAGCCTGGCTTGTGTGAGTTTGTAGGATCATGAATCCAGCAGCCTCACAAGATACACTTATAGTTGTATTTCCTCATCGTACGACACTACAGCAGCATTAGTGTCCATGTAGCTAATTATATATATTTTTTGTTAAATATACATTTTGGCATCTTTCATTGAAAGTTGTAGCATAGAGGGGTAAGTTCACCATTCTTCACAGCCTGCAAGGGTCTTTGTTTTGGAGGTGACAGGCTGATAAAGTGCTTAAATGCCACATACGGAGATTTATCTGGGTGGTTTCTCCTTCAATTGTGTAACACTTGGGCCAAAGATAAAAATTCGTGACACATGAAACAGAATTCAAACATGCAAAGAAATTATCTGACCACAGAGGAACAACAGGCAACAGAAGCATTTTAAGAATTAGGAGCTGCAGGAAAACATGCACTTTATAAGTCGATCCCCTGTTATTTAAATAGAGAAAAGCATGCCACTTGCTGCACAGGACGTGAAACAGAGTGTATGATTTTCAAAAAGTTAAACATGTCCGTCTGTGGCAATTGTAAGATAAAATGCAAAAAAAACCCCTGCTGATACATCCTCTGAGCTCTTTTGCAAACATGATTTTTAACTGCATGTCACTCACATCACTGCAGAAGACGCTGCCAGAGACCGTTTTTTAAATGAAAAGTCATACAGTGATATTATAGCTAAGCATTCTTACGCACCACAAAGTCAAACAAGCGAGCAGCTTATACAAAACGGAGACATAATGGCCTACTGTCGCTTTAGATTTCATTGGTTTTGAAAGGAAATGCAAATCATACAGCAGTCAGTCACTGTGGAGCAAAACAAACGGTCTTTGGTCATTTGCAAATGACAGTACACACATGCAAACACACAAAACAAACAGCTATATGTGCTTTAAAAAAAAAAATGAAGCTTTCGCATGACAACGGAGCATCGTTGTTGTGAGATGGGGGGGGGTAGAAAGTCATGTAAATGAACCAGGAAACTGCTGTTTTTTTATTTGTGCATGCAGAGCTCGTGTATCAATAGAGTGTTTGTGAATTCTCTCGATCATCGCAGAAATAAACAAATTGGCTGGAAACAGTAGACAGAATAACATCTGTTGGCATGAGCTTCTCTGATGGTGATGCAAAACTGATGGTTAACACGGAGAATGTAGTAAAAGTTGTTGAACGGCTTTTTTTTTTTAGTCATTGAGGATTCTGTGTGCATTTGTCACATTAAAATCACTTGTTTTACAATTTTTAATGCATATAAACCTGCTCATTCACGTTCCCCACGCTCGCTGAACAATGCGAGGCCGTTATGTGACGAGCATTATGGGAACAGTGAGCACAAAAGAACCTTGTAGTTATGGTGCTTAAATCTCACCACATACTTCCCAACAAAAAGCTTCCCTACATTTACAAAAACACACCTTAAAGTCCTGTAGGAGCTTGTAACATTGACACCGCGTGTAAATGACATTCAGTGCAGGCGTGCACTCACACAGTAAAAAAAAAAAATCAGAAAGGGATTAGAAAAGCGTTTTAAAAAAGTAGCATGAGTAACGCAGGGCAGCGTTCAAGAACGCTTCTGTTCTTTCTTTTGCTGACTTGTTATGAGCTTATGACAGAGTACACAGGCATTCAAAGCACAGCTGTTGCACAGTTTAAATGAATGACATGCATCGCACACAATGTATTTAAGTTAAGCTGGGAAACACACACACACACACAGTGCCTCATGAAAAGCTACAAGATGCTTAACCTTTAGAGCAAGCAACATTTTTGTTCATTCTTACCTTGAAGATGTGCGTACAGGTATGTGTGTCTGTGTGTGTGTGTGCAGCTGCTGTTGTCTCTGTGTGTCTCTGAAAGTGGACCATCACCAGTTTTTAAACTTGCACTTTATCACCCGCCCAGCATGAGACACCATGTGTGTGTGTGTGTGTGTGTGTGTGTTTCCTCTTAAGTCTGTACAATTCTTTTTTTTACTTCCTCTACCAAAGCAACAGGTGGAAAGTGTTTTTTTTCAAAGTTCCACAAAGATAAAGCAATCAAGGAACCTTTCCACCTTTCATTGACAAAGACGTGAATTCTCACAGCTCCTCCTGAGACGTTTAACATCTCACTTATAATTAATTGCTTGTTCTCACCCTGTTTGCCTCAAAAGGACTGAAAGGTGTGCCTTGACACTTAAAGGGTTCACCAAAAAACTTAGCATTTCTGTCAAAAGCTTTATTTTCAGCAGCACTTACACGCTAAATGTACTAGAATCGTCCCTTTGTGGTAGTGATGTACAGAATCATTAAAGAGTACACGTTCACGGGTCATGATGGCTGGCCAGAGATAAATGCATAAAAGGACGCTGTGAGGTGCAGAGCCTGACTGCAATATCACGTTTTTATCAGGGACGCAGTGAAGAATGGAGCGGAATAATCTCCACTTTTTACAGCGAGGAACACAAGAGAAGCACTTATCCAGAGAGGCCTCAGCAGAAACATGACTTCAGAAACTTTATATGGGGAGATTATAAAACTGAACACAATCTTTGAGGATAATAAACCGGTAACCGCACATTTCTTCATCGTAGAAAAACATGACGTATTTTAACGATATTCATTTTTAGATCGTGCCTGCTATGCTGCCATTTTTTTTTACAGAGTAGCACAGAATCAACAAAACCAGTGGTCTGATCACAGACAGTGAGGATCACATGAAGCCCATCTTTGGATCGGGGTGTCTGGCAACACTACCATTAGCTTAGCTTTCTATCTGCTGGAGGGAGTGTGCTCACCTGTATGTGCGCATACGTGTCTGTGTGTGTGTCATAGTGTTATGCAAATAAGTAAAAAAACATAAGGATATTTAGTTTGTTTAATAAAAGAACAATGTATAGGCCTGTTCTATAGGAAACGTTACCTTATATGACTTTTGTTGGGGGGGGGGGATGATTGTCAGGGAAAACTGTGAAATTCATGCCACATATATACTGATTCCCACCTCAATATCACATATCACATCATGCAGCTGAGAAGGGAAAACTGCAGTTCCCTCCCTGACCTCTGGAGGGTGGCTCTAAAAGTGACTCAGTCCCTCATACCTCCATTGTTAAAATGTCCAACTTCACAGTAGAAATAAACATGACATTAACACGTTTTGGATAAGTATATACATCCACATATATATCCACCATATCTACCTCAGTGGCATCAGCTCCAAAGAAAACACAGCATGTGATTGGGTAAACCGTGTCAGTCACCATCAATCACAAATTTCAACCAATCAGCAATTCAACACAAGCTGACAAAAGTTCCTTTTAAGCTAACAAGTAGCAGTTAGCATGCTGGTTCTAGTGGTCACTGATTGGTACTAACTAGCCGTGGTTCGGCCACAAGCACATAGACTAAAGCCTGACGTGGTGGCTTTGTGTGAGAGCACTGAGTAGAAAAGTTGCGACATCTGTTATTAAATTCACCATTAAAATGAGAATTTTGTGGAAAAATTACTCTCTATATGATAAACATATGTGTGATATTTATTGGATTTATTTGGACCGGAAAAGATAAACGACAGAAAGATGCTGACCATCAAGTCTTTCAGACTTTGCATGTGAGGCTACCACAACCATTGGAGATGTGACGTGTGGATAAAACATCGCCCGTCAGTCAGCGTGGTTATCACTTTGTTATCCAGAGTGTTTTAACATTCACACGTCTCGTCATTCTTCTGAAGGAGACAATGCAGCCAGAAGGTTCTCTTTAAAGAGATCACAAGGTTTCCCCGAAACCAGCATTGTTCTGTGTGATTGGCTTGGCCTCACACAGCGTTAAAGCACAGACTGAGGAATACACACACAGAGACACACAAATAGACACACCATTATTCTCTATTGTGGTGTTTCTCTGTGGACTCCTGCTTCAATAGGATTCAGAGAACAATGCTCAGAGGATATAGGAGGTCAGGAGGAGAGAGGGGAAAAAACCTTTGTCTGCTCTGCTGCCCTTATGGAGACGTCGATGTATAGGAAATGGTACACACACACACACACACACACACACATGACAACTCTATTTGGAACCACAATGCAAAAATTTAGAAGTGTGAATGTGAGAGAAATAAGGAAACACAAGTGTAGATATTTAAAAACACAATGTGCGGTCCATTATTTTCTATATCAGAATGCTGGGAGATGTGTGTTATAGTGAATTATACATAACTGCACAGGATTTGTATCAGCTCCAATCTCTGTTAATCTGTCAATCGCAGCATTTTATGGTGTGGTTCTAGCGCACTTCTCAAGGCCGAAACTTTTTCTGAGCAGGTTGGTTATAAACTATACACTTCATTCTGTATCTAGTTTTGAGGTGTTGCCAATAGTTTAATTGGACCCATGCCGACCAATCACAAGCAAGGATATCCATGAGAAGGAGACAGAATGAGCGCGCAGGTCACCTTTCCCCCTGCATGAACCCATTCACCTGAGAAGACAAAGCAAGCAAAAAGACAAGAGTGGGGGGTGGGTGGGGGTGAAGGGTGAAATGCCAAACCACTCCTCGAGATTATCTCCCATGTTTGTGTGTGTGTGTCAGACAGACAGGAGAGGTATATAATGTGCACACACTGTGTGTGCTGATAGACAGACTCTTTGCTTAACATTTACACCACCGCTCCGTCCTGTGAGATCGAGGAATGAGCGGAGATGCAACATTACTGTCAGGAAAAGAAAAGAAAAGGAGAAAGAGAGGCAGTGCAGGGAGGGAGGGGTGTGAGGATGGGACTGAGGAGCAAATGAGGAAAGCAAGGAGATTGACAGAAAGAAAGGTCAGGGACTCCCCACTGATGGACAGCTTTGTGTGCAGTCAGCCACTGTAAAGACGAACACACACACACACACTTACATACAAATACACAACTTTACTGCTCAGTGTGACCCCGTGCTGTGGCACAACGCCCACAAGCTTTTACACACTTTGCATGTCACCTCTGAACTGGTCCCCCTGATCTGTGGGGACCCCTGAGGACCAGTAGTGGGGCCGCAGACAACACAAAGCTCCCCAGGCTTTAACTTTTTCTCCTCACCTATGGAAAACTAAATCTTATGTCATGTACCACTCACACATCTCTAATTATTCACTGACAAAACTTTAACAAAGCAGCTAAAGCGGGAGGGTGTTGAAGCCTTTGCTAAAATGTTGACATCTGTACCTATTCTCGGTGTACCTGCTGATATCCGCTCATTTGCATCTGCCAACAAGAACTGACATCACCACCACCACCACCACATATAACTACGTATCACAATGACATAAAGATGTCAGACAAGAGAGAGAGATTAAAAGAAGAGAGAGGAGAGGAAGTTCACTGCTGGGGTTTAAGTGACTTTAAGAAGTTTTTTTTAAAGCCGAGTATGAAATGATTCCACTCACCAGTCCCGGTGCGCCCTGCAAGAGAGAGAGAGACAGAAAAAAAAACTTCCGTCCTCCTCCTCTTCTTCTCCCGCTTTAATTGCTCACCGCATGCAAAGCACGGTGGTTTTGGGACAGAAGCTGCTCGGTACGTGCGCAGACTTCTGCTCCTGGGTCCTTCAGAGTGCGGAGAGCCGGTTCTTGTTGTTGTTGATGATGTTATTGTTGTTGGTGGTGGTAAGATGACGACGCGGAGGACACCACACAGTCTGCTGCCTCTGCTGCTGCTGCGGTGCGTAAATGTTTTGGAGACACTGAGCGCACTCACTCACTCACTACCGGTGACTTTCTATCTACTGGTCTGGGTTTCCAACACTCACCGTCCGCAGCGCCCTGCAGTTCACCTCCCACTTAAAGGGAGAGGGACTGATTTCCAGGTGGGGACAGAGAGAGAGAGAGAGAGAGAGAGAGAGAGAGAGAGAGAGGAAGACCAAAACAAAGACTGTATCAAGGAAGCGAGGGAGGGATAATCTGTCAATGCTTTCCTTGTCATATTTACACACACAGAGTGAGCACACTGTTGATGACTATTGATTGCTTAATCCTCATCAGTTCACAGCCTCTCTCATATCCATGTCCAACCTGTTCACTGTGAGCTACAGCTCAGTCTGCTGCACCTTTATAATGACAGACAACTTTTAAGGTAGCTAAAGAGTTAATTATTATTTTGATTAGCCTTATTTACATTCACTTCTATTTGATTTTAACAATGGTGAAGGATTTTGTACATGTTTATTTTTGTTAAAGAGAGAAAAACAGATTTCACACATGAATTGCAATAATTGCCAATTGTCAATTTTAATTAATATGAATTAAGTCACTGCACATTATCCCCATTATAACTATGCTACATACACCAGAAATCAATCAGTATTAATAAACTATTGATTTTAGGTCAAATTCACCAGAATGCTTTTCTTGGTACTTCAAGAAAGTTCAAGAGTTGAAGAGCGATCAGATCCTCCACAGACAGCAGAACAGAATCCATAGCAACAGTCCTTCATACACAGCGAATGTCTGTTCTACCAAAATAACACCATGGAGAGTTCTACAATTGACCTGCTCGGTATAAAAATAAATAAATAGCACATTTTGAAAAAGTTAACCCCAGTATCTTTGTGTGGAAAAGCTTTTTGTTTCACATACAAAACAGAATTTTTGAGCATTTTCCCCAAATGTATGTTTTTTTTGTTTTTTTTTCATCTTTTAATACCAACAAACAACACGTTTTTGTTCAATATTAACAAGCTTAACAAGCTGGAATATTTGGAGATATAAAATACAGTTGTGCAGGATTTGCAGATCCCACAGCTGATGTCTGAATATGTCCACAGCTGTCTGAATACATTAGTTTAGTTTAGTAGTTATTTCAGTTATTTTTTATACATATTTTTTTTTTTTACTTTTTTGTTTGTTTGTTTTTTGTTATTTAAGTTGCAACATTGTGGTAGAGGTGATAATAGATTATTAGGGATTTATGAGCTACGACATCATTCCAAGATGTCTATGTACGGTGTGGTCTCAGCTGGTCTAGGCACTCCCTTTCAGCTAGGTGTAGCTTAACCAACACTTGCCTCAATTCTTCATGCCAGTAAGGCCCCGTTCACACTGGGGAAATCAAGCCAGCTAGAGCGGGATTCGGGCCGTATCTGGATATATCCGGATATTTTCTCAGTCTGACCAACGCGATTCTCACAAGCTAGATCTCGATCCACCTCTTGGAGGTGGCCGGATTGGCTCAAATGTGGCTCAGGTCTTAATGCAAATGCAGCTAGCAAATCTGCCCTGAGTTTATTTTCGACAGGGCTACAAAGGAATGAACTGCTAAACCTGGGGAAAAAAAGAAGGAACGAACGACACGGGACAAAAAAAATGCACAACGCATGCACACCCCCTTACCGCGGCCTGAACAGACTCTGTATATCATGAGGCGCCACCTAGTGGTTTGGAGGACAACAAACAAGCCGGGTTAAGCTGGATTGAGCACAGACACATGTGTGTGATAGCCAAATTTGAAAATAGGTCTGAACGTATACAGCTTAAAAGCTATCCGGATTCATCCTACTCTAGCTGGATTGAGTTTCTCCAGTGTGAATGGGGCCTAAAGGCTGGTGAGTTTACACCAACACTGCAATGGGTTCCTCTCACTGATGGAGTAGTGGATCAACTCCTTGGCCACAGTTACTAAACATAAACAACTGCAATCAAAGCACTGCACATCATGATGAATGTGACTGCAGGGCATAGCACAGTGAATGTAATATTTAGGAAAGATGATGGTTGCCGGTGTCACAGGTGTTAGTCTGTAGGGTCATTACTGGAAAGGGCAATTTTTCCAAAATCTTGCATTTTGCATCTCCTCTTATGGAGAAAGATGCAATGAAAAATATAGGAGCACTGTGCTGTCAATCATCCATCAGTTGTATTGGTGGACATTGATTGGTGACAATTAACATTGAGGGAAAAAAATGCACTCTGTACCTACTGTACAGCTCTGATAGTGTTGTAATGCTGTACAGTAAGGCTGACTATGGAGAAAACACGCCATCCTTAGAATGTGAGTGAAGAAGTGAAGACCTCATATTAAGACGGAGAGGTAGAAGGAAAGGAAGAAAGAATCGGCGAGTTCATGGGAGTGCACACAGTGAGGGGAAGATAAAAGGAGGTGCGGCTCTATGGGGACAGAGAGAGATACAGAAAGAAAGAGAGGAGGACAGAGAATGAAAGACAGAGAGAGAGAGAGAGAGAGAGAGAAGGGTAGAGAGAGCTTGGCTGTGCATAAGGGAAGCTGATGTGCCATTTCTAATCCCTCCTGTTCGTGGCTTTGTGCCGTGGCCCAGCAGGAAGTGGGAGCTGGGCAGACAACAATTAACAAAAGAGCTGTGAAGAATACAATTAGCCATCAATGGCCAACCATGGGCCTTTGTGCCTGTCACCATGGAGACGGCACAACACCACTATACCGAGATTACAAAACCCTTTTCTACACTTCTCCTTTTTCCCCCTCTCCATCTCCCCCTTTCTCCCTCACCCTTTTCCTCTTTTATTCAGCTTTCAAACTAATGTCCCTTTTTTTCCTCTTCACTTCATCTTCTTTTCTGACACACTTGTACAAGCTGCTGTAAGTAAACACGTGCATTCTTTCTGTGAAGCTAGCTGTCTACTTGACTGACAGCCTGCAGATTGAAGGGTTAGCTGAACCTCTTGTTGAAGATAACCTGACCTGTCAGCACCAATAAGGAGGCTCATTTTACTCAGCAATCGGCGACAGCGTTGTTACAGTGGAGGGTGTAATTATACTTGACTGGGACCTTCACTGTTGTTTGGTAACACCTGTGGCTTTGAGAGGTGTCCACTGTCTAACTTATGTACACTGAATGGAGAATAATCCTAAGACTGATCTTGGCATTACTTGTGAGCAGCTAATTCAAAATGGACAAAGAGGGTGAGCATTGGTGAGTCAGGCAGGTGATACGTAAACAGACTGCTGATCAGTAAGAGATGGATCAATCTGTCAATCAAACACAAATGCTGCATGGTCTAACAGGCAGGGTTGCCAATGCAGTGAAGGTCAATGCACAGGTTCCAAAAACTGCAGTTCTTCAAGTGGCCACTTGACAATGGCTTTAAAAGTGAGTCAAACCTCCTATTTAGAGTGTATAATGATAATTAATAATAATAATTTAATTCCATATATTATTGTGACCAGAAGGATTTAAAATAATAAAAAAGAAACAGTGCCATCAGTAACAATATCATAACGTGCAAAAGCACTAACACTGAATTATTTATGACAATATGTAAATGAATATGTGTATTTTACTAATCATCACCACATCCATAGTTCCATTCCAGCATTATACTACAAACCACACCATAGATAACAGCTTGGAGCTACAGTCAATGAGTCAGTGGGTTTAACAAAAGAAAGCTCATAATGATACACAGATATCTGCATTGCGCAATGACAGGAAAGTCCAGATCCCAAAGTGATTTACACTTTTGTGATCAGGACTAATTGAGACCTTTTGTTGTTTATAGCTCAAACTTATGAATTCTAATGTTAATGAGTGTGAGTGTCCTGCTTAAAGAATGCATACGTTTAGTCGAAAATGTCATTTTTACTAAAAAACTAATGACATTCTATTTTTATCAGGTAAAGCTGTATTTGTTTGAGGTAAGCAAAAAGTTTTGGTCACACTTGATATTTAGCTTAAGTGTCGCTGTGCATCCTGCAAGTGTTTGATCGTGCAGATGCATCCTGCTTGTTAAATTTGCATTAAACACTAATTAGTTCCTCCATGCCATCATCAGATTTTTATTTGTTGACCAACTTGCTTTTTTTTGAATGGCTGTTGTGTCACAGTGATGTTTTTTTGCTGGCTAATAAAGTGACAGCTGTGTTTTTATAGCCTGCAGCTGGTGAAGGAAGTCAGGTACCAAGAGTCAAATTCAATTCTGATTTATCTAGATTTCAGCTGAAGGAGATAGTACTCAATGTTCTCCCATTAAATACTAGTACTGGATGTTCAAAGGGTTAATATCCAATCCAGTATGGTCATATCAGCTTGATATTTTACCGATGAAAACATTGACCTGACTGTCTATAGAGTGAAAATGTGAAATAGTTCAACACCCGGAATGCACTCTGCTCATTGCCTTGTGGACTTGTGTAATGAATCTGGCCAGATTGATTTTTTTTTATTGAACAGCGCAAATCCAGAAGTATATTTTTGACATGGCTACAAAGGAATCAACTACGATTTGGACAGAAAGAACAACAAAAACAAAAGAAACCATGACGCATGTGCACACCCTGTCCTAACTCAGTCTGAATTTTAGGATGCAACACCTAGTATGGAGGTCCAGTTTAAAAGCAAATCCAGAGTCAAACCCACCCTAGCTTGATTGACTTGTTTGCATTCCACATTACAGTACATATATGCAGTATAAGATCCAGCTAGAGTAGGATTGTATCTGGATAGTCTTTAAGATGGATATGGACGTGTCCACACTCAATCCAGCTTAATCCGGCTTGTTTGCGGTCCTCCAAACCGCTAGGTGGCGCCTCGTAATATAGAGAGTTTGTTCAGGCCGCGGTAAGACCGCGTGTGTGCATGCGTCGTGCGTTTTCACTGTCCCCTTGGACCGGAAGTAGCACATCGCTAACCGGAAGTAGCACGTCGTAGCCGGATTCTCTAGCTGCATTTGCGTTCAGACCTGAGCCACATTTGAGCCAATCCGGCTAGATCCACCTCCAAGAGGTGGATTGAAATCAAGCTGGATATAGCTGGATATAGCCGGATTCGCGGTGTTCACACAGAAAAAAATCAGGATATATCCAGATACAGCCCGAATCCCGCTCTAGCCGGATTAATTTCCCCAGTGTGAACGGGGTACAAATGTGTAACCTTGATCCACATTCTGTGGACATTAGGGCCTTGATGACCATCTCTACATGTTTTGTGTTTATTACAGTCACTGGATGCCATTTTTCCCCTTCACAACACAAACTTTGTCACCATGTTCAGAGTTGTGGTTGCATGATGCACAGGCCTTGGGTAGGATCACTTCTACTTTTTTTTGTTTGGAGGTAGTGGCCACAAAGGCCCTACGTCTAGACCCTGTGTATGAGTGAGTCTCTTTCTCACTTCTTTCTTTAACTTAAAAAATGCATAAATAACACTGCTGATCTTACCTGAAAAAAGTCTCCAGTGTTTACAGAGAGGCTCCCCACTTCTTTTCTTACACTAGACTAGTGTAGACACTTGTTGCAACAGCTTAATGATAGTGTCTGGGTGATTGTCAGCCTCTACATCCAGACTAGCAGTGTGCTTTTCTGAAAAGCGTTAGCCTCGGCATGTGCATGATCAATTACTGGTTTCATCTTTCATCTTTCATCATTTTTTGCGTTTCTATGGTGCCTCCATTTTTGCCAGCAGTTGAGCTTTTAAGGACTCACTTTGGTCCATATCTTCTGTATGTTCACTCCCCTTACCTGTCACAGTCACTGTCATTATTTTTTAGTCTAGTTTCTAAGGAGTCTATGAAGATGGGCTCATATTTGGACCCAGCCCCCAGAGGCCACAGGAGGAAGTGTAGTTTTTGACATTTTTCAGCCACAGGGTTTTCACTTGGACAAGACAATGCTAGCAGTTAACGGACATGGAAAAACATAGCAAACTGTATGTCACTGGCTGGTGAATGAATGTGCTGGTAACCATGACACCATCCGGATAGGTCTATATTTTCAACATAACAGTGAATGTGTGACTGTCAGACAGCCGATCAGAAGTGAATCAATAGTTTGTCTTCCAACGTGCTCACAATCCCAAAATAAAAGTGAACATTATTTCTTTTTTCTCCCCCCCTCAAAAGCAGGGCTCTTTGTTTCTGACATTGAATGTGAAGAGCAGAAACAAACTGCACTGCAGCATGTCAGACACTGGGTGTAGGAGTCACAGGGGTTCGTCAGGGGGGAGGCCTTCAAAAAAAGGATCACTTGAAATCAGAGCAACAGTTGTTGCAAAAACTGTCATGTCATCAAGCACGTCTTAAACCATCTTTTCATCCACTCCATTCTCGGCTGTTTGGGGTCAGTAAGGCACCTGAAATATGTTCAATAACGAACTTTGTTTTTGAGTAGCTGATACATTATTGCAGGTGTGAATTGCAGCCATGAAAAGAGGCTTGTTTTTCTTGTTGTTCTTATCTTCACTGAGGACTTTTTATTTATCTTTTTATTATTTTCATATTTCTTTGTAGACGCCATTATGTAATTTTCTTAATGCTTTCACTACACAATACCATTTGGAGTGGGCATTTACTGTTTCACAGTGTCACCTATTCTAAAAAGCATTTGCTATTGTTTCCAACAAAGGACAGACACTGTATTTTTCTGAATGACTACCTTCAGCCAGCCAGACACAGTGTTTGGATTATTATTATTCTATGATGCTTTAAAATCACTTCTGATGCTGTCGTGTTCAGCAGTGTACAAACTTGAGAGGCTTGTCTCTGGTTTAAAACTCATGGCAAACTGTTAACTGTTCAGCTGAGGTAGTCATATTGTTTAACATGTTTACCTGCATCCATCTTGCCAGGCTTTGAGCTATGTGCTTGTGATTGAATCGTTGGTGGTTCGGGCTAGTAGCAGTTCCCATTTTGTGTATATGTTTTAGGACATCATAAGCGATGTTTTGCCTTTTGTGAGCAAAGATGGTAGAAATCACATGTTAACTGCTACATGCAACCTTTCAAAGATTGAGAATGGCTTGAAGGTAGTTTATGATGAACAGGGTTCTGAGGAGGCTCGGGCATCTGTTTCGGATGCTTCCCTGACGCCTGCCTGGGGAGGTGTTCCAGGCATGTCCCACCAGGGGGAGACCTTGGGGGAGACCCAGAACGCGTTGGAGAGACTCTCTCGGCTGGCCTGGGAACACCTCGGGATTCCCCCGGAAGAGCTGGAAGAAGTGAGAGGGAAGTCTGGGCGTCCCTGCTTCGACTGCTTCCCCCCGCAACCTGGCTAGATAGGTTCATCCAATCATCCAAATATTTTTCCAAAGTTTCCAAATAGTTTCTTGTGGTTCTATCTAAAACAAAACAAAAAACTTCTGGTGCATCAGGTTAGTAACATGCAAAAACAAACATCATGTCATGGTCAGGGTTTATGGATGGATAGTTTTGTTTTGAGACTACTATTGTGGTGTTATCCTTGGTTCTATATTCTAACTCACTCACTGCTGCCTATGACGTAAAGGGTTGTTCTTAGGGGTCTATGTAGTCAACTAGTCAACTGTAGTCAACTACTAATCCTTGGTTATTCATAATATTCATTCAAGTTAAGTCAATACTCTGAATAAGGTGTTTTCATGCACTGCAGCTACAGGAATGTTTACATTTACATGTTCACCAGCATATTCTGAAAAAACCTGACATACAATAGTAGCACATGTCATGACGTAGTTGTGGTATTTTCTATTATTGTTTCATAAATTGCTGTTTCTTGATAACATTCACTCTCATTCACATGCTCAAAAATGGCAGACGAGAATGTGAAGAAAGAAAATTGAGCCATGAGCCTTGTTAGCATTAGCTTGCTATGTATGCCAAAAATCCACAGGGGAGTTTGGATGAAAGTCTGCAGCCAGAACTGGTGTAAAAGAGTAGGGATGGTACAGTTTGTAGAGAAGATTTCTGCATGTTTCTGGGGTTCATTCAAGAAACCCAAGCTGTAAAATGCTGCAGAAATGCTATACTACGATCAAAGTGTTTACTCTGTACAGTCTACACTATTGTCTATTGTAACTCTATTGTATTTTTTAAATCGGTAGATTGGTACTACATTGGTATTTTGATTATTATCCCTGTTGTTGCAACAATGCAATTTCCCTATTGGACAAATAAAGGCTGTCTTAATCCTAATCTTAATCTTAATTTTAATCTTAATGTTAATCTTAACAAACTGTAATAATGGGATCAAAATCCATTGATGAGAATATTTTCCACCTGTTCCCATTTGACCTGTTGCTGTTTTGTGAAGTGTGGCTCACAGGTGGGTGAATAAAAGGGGTCCAGATGTCCGGCCCTCATCTGGATACATCCAAAACCATCTCAGTAATATATAGTACTAAGAAATATATTTGCTTTTAAGATAAGATAAGACAGAACTTTATTAATCCTGAAGGAAATTCTTTTGCCAGAGGTTTCAAGTTACATTAAATACAATTAAGTACAAGAGTATATGTGTAAATGTAAATCTAAAATCAGAAGTACAGTAAGCAGTGTGACTGAGCACAATATATGCCAATATATTAAATATATATTAAATATATATTAAAGCCAATATACATGTATACAATATACATTTTCATCTCTGTTCATGGCGCATGGTGGGACTAAGAGGAAGGAACAAATCATTTCCATAGCTAGGTTTATTATTCACTTGCGCCTGTTGGGTGTTTTCGGTGACAGGCAGAGAAGTTAACTGTGGCTGTGAGGTGGGCAAAAGTGCAGCTCCAGCAACAATCAAGCTGCAAAGAGCAATTTTCATGTCAATTATTACCAGAAATTTGCATCCGTGCTGCCCATCTGCTCACATCATGACCAAACGCAGTGTGCGAAGCAAAGTTCTGCTTTTGCTACACTAACACCTGTGTAAGTACTTCTTATTCAAAAATTCAACTTTTGGGAGAAGTTGGCCTGCTGCTGTAACAACAGATGTGTGAAGAGGACATTTTATTTGGCGTGTGGTGTGACTGATTCTAATCCAACACAGAGCTGTCAGGTTTTGCAGCATGATTTTTTTGCACCATGGAGGTGTCCATTCATCCATTAAAGATATGTATCATTGGCAAATGTATCTTAATAACTGGAAGAACACACTGACCACTGTCTTTTCTTGCAAATGTATTCAACAATGAATAGTAATATGATTAAGTGCACCTTAGAATTTAGGCATGTTCTCCACCTTTTGTTCACTTTTTGTTGACATTGTTAGAATGTATGAATTACACCTTTTAATAATATAATGCAGATCATTATGAAATCTCACACAAGAGGGTAACACAACCATACAAAAAACTCCTCTATGGCATCATATTGGTAACATTTAACCTTTTCTCTTCTGGCACTGGGAAAGACCTTATAATACCACACCTTCCTCCCCATCTCTGCAGGTGCAGCTCCTCTGCAGGTGGTCCAGGCGCCTTTGGATACAAAATGACCCAAAAGCCATTACATTAACCACGTCCCGCTCGCCAAAACACCAAACAGCTGAAATTGCAGCACATTCTGTGCAAAGGCTCAGCCACATAAGCAGTTTATAACAGCCACATTTTAAATCTAAATTAATTCATTTTGGTGACTGTGTGATCCAATCTTCTTTCATTTATCCAGTGTTGCTACCATAACCTGAAGGTAGAGCATGTATGATAGAGGGTCCTGCTATCACTTCTTGCAAAGCTATATAAATCATAATGTGTGATGTCATCCTTTCATCTGTCCCATCTGGTCTGAGTGAACTTTAGACTGTATGTTCCTCCATAGGCTCGGGGTGCGAAGAGGACATTAAAGGGACTTCAAAATGATGATCATCATCAATCATTATCCAAAGTTATTTACAGGATGAACTGGTCAAAGGTCACCTCGACCTCACAACAGTCACATTTGTTTTAATAATGTATATGCTAATGAGTATTTAAAAAGACATGTTATATCTAATGGCCAACATTAAACCAACATTTAATAAACAGCGTGTTCTCCAGATGCAGTATTGCAAACACTTTCAGATTTTTTCCTTGTATACTAAGTATACACACCAACCTCTGCATGAGTAACCAACATAACCTTATTTCACAATAGGCTGAAGTTCTGGGACGATTTCTATTACCCACACATACAATAGAGATACAGTGAACCCCTTCCAAACATGAACGCTCTGTCGAATACATCACCTTGTGAAAATTATCTATTCTTTCATTTATTAATAGTCAAGAGAACATTTTGTCCTACAATGATTTTCAAGGTGAGAAAATGAACTTTTCATTCACGCGCACAACAGCGTGAGAATGAGAAGAATTCCTGAATAAACTATAGCATGCCGTTTCCACTTTTTTTAAATGCATATATGAAACAGTCACATAAAGCCTTTTGTGTTGTAGTGTAATGTAATGTCACTTGAAGTCAGGGTTGACCTTAAGACTGCAAATTTAAAAATAAGCGTGATGTGTTTAAAAAGAAGAAGAAGTGCAGCGTACTGCTCCTTTGTGCTCGAGGCTAGCTGCTCAAGGCTAAAAAAAGCTGCTAACATAATGAATCGCACAATGAAGTGTCAAATACATGGGCTTCACAACAAGGGACAAACTACTGGTCACGCTCAAGAACACAAAAGGACATATTAGACCATAAGACAGCCAAAAAGCCAACCCAGTTCTGGATCCTGGATTGATGAAACCAAAATGAACTTGTACTATAGTTTATTATCCAAAGCATTGCACATCTTCAGTCAGTTATGGCATGGACATACATGCCTCCCAATGGAACGGGGTCATTGCTGTTTATTGATGATGTGACTGCTGATAGAAGTAGCAGGATGAATTCTGGAATGTGTAGATCTATACTCTCTGCTCATATTCAGACAAATGCTGCAGAACTTACTGTATGTTACATATGAGTAATGAAACAAAACATTCAGCAGCAGCTACCCTAGAGGTTCTAAAAGCAAAAAAGAACAGGGATATTCTTCACTGGCCAAGTCAGTCACCTGATCTCAGGTCAACAGAGCTGCTGTTCACTTACTGAAGACAAGACCAAATCAAGAAAAGCACACATCAAGCAGCAGCTGCAGTGACGACCTGGCAAAGCATCTCAGTGGAGGAAACTCATTTAGGCAGCCATTGAGGGCAAATGATTTTAATTTATTAGAGAAAAACCTTGTGTTTATAATGATGTTAGTTTGTCTCTTTATATACTGTACATATGATCTGTGTGTGCATGAAAATAATATGCAAAAAAAATAATATCTGAATGGGTAATGCCACATATTTGTCAAATCCATTAAATTAAGAGAAATTCCTGACTCAGTGGTTCATTTTAATATATTTTGGTGTGCAAAAGACAAATTGTCAAAAAAAACAGATAACTGTTCCAATACTTATGAACCTGACTGTATATTGCCTTTGCATATGAGGTCAGTGTTGACCACTAAGTTGAAGTAAAGAAGAAGGTGTGAAATCAGAAGGACGGTACTCTGGTTCTGGTCTTCATCAGTCTTGATCCACTATGAACATCCACAGAGAGTCTGATTGTACAGCAGGGCTTCAGTGCCAGAGTACTCAGCACAGTGTCATAGCCACAACCCCCCCACCCCCCCCCCCCCCCCCCCCCCCCCTCCCTGCCTGGCTCCCAGGTCCTGTACCTTTGTCTCTGCTGATGCAACCTGCCAAGCCTTGATGAGCAGTGCCAGCCTGGCCTGTTTGCTCTGCCAGATTGGACCACAGCACAGCACCCTCAGACGCTGGTAGCCATAGCTTCTATAGCTTTTACTTGAATTACCGTGCTGTTTAACTATACAGCTTCAACCTCTATTTGTACTGTTTGAGTGTCAGTGTTTCCACAGGAGTGTGCCAGGTTGTTTAGAGGATGAAACTTTAACGATTCCTGAGAGGATATTGAGCTGTTACATTAAATAATAAGAAGCAATAGAAATAAGTAGGATAATAATTAATAGTTCTGTGTATATGGATACTCAGTAAAGCATAATAATCAAAATGTTATCCATAACATTATTTGTACTACTTTTAGTGTCTTTGAGCTCCTTGTTTTGGCACTGTTATTTTTAGTTTTACAGTAAAGCTCTGATAAAGTGTATACACACAAAGTTAGCTCCTAGCATGACTACTAACTTTCACTGATCTTGAGTTTTTGATGCAAAAATGACATGCAATGAGGGTTAACACTGTAGTGTAGTTACACTGTAATGTAGTTCAGCTTTTCTGAAGAATAATTAAAAAAATGTAATTAATGTCAGAGTGAAAACAGATTTTTTTTAAAGTAATAGAATATATATATATGTTTAACAAAAGTGATTGCATAAATATTTACCTCCTTTAATTTAAACTTTGGGTCCAGCCATTAAGTGCTACCATATATAACAATAAAACAACAGCATGATCTGCAGTGTTTTAATCATTAATCATTTAATTAAAATGTTATATGCTATATATATTAAAACATAATTATGCTCCCTATCTGGCTCCTTTTGGCTGATTGATAGTACCAATATAGTATTCGGATATAGCTCATGGGACGTCTTACATCTGAAGTAACATATTATTATCATTTATTAAGTCTGTAGAGTTGCATAACTAATGCAGCACCCTCATGAGCACACAGCAGACATGCCTAATTTTTTTTTATCATTAAGAGTGTTATAACATCATGTTTGATGCACCTATGGGGACACAGTGAGTTTTAGTCAGTTTAACCTTATCTGCTGTTACTTCCTATTGGCTGATGACTGATAATACATTTTAAGGCTGGTATCTGTTGATACTAATGTCTTGCTGATAATACTGTGCAACCCTATTCATATAACTAATAATAATTTTTCTGTTGTGTGTAGATCCTATATGGATTAAACTGAATTTTCCCCCTTATAAGATTCTACAAGGAATCTTATAATACACACGCATCAGGATAAAGAGAAAGTTAATAAGTCACTTACTCTTTACCTTGGCTTTTAAGTAAATTATATTTACTTAAAAGCCAATATATATTTATTTTATATATTTTTTATATTTTATATAATTATTTTACTGTATATGCATGCATTTTTTTCATTTTTTTATTTTATTTTCCCCAATGGTTTATTGTATTAAAAGTGCTATATAAATAAATTGATTGACTGAAGGCAAAAAAACAGTATCACTATGATCATTTATTAACTGCAAACTAAGAGGTTTGCAAGTAACCAGGACACTTTAGATAGTCAGGGAAAGTAAGGGGAAGAAAAAATAGAAAAAAGAAATAAGTCTAACCAGATTAAACTGCCCGGTATCTAAACTGATCTGTCAGCAAACAATGAGAACTGACCAAATCTAGGTGTGGAACATGTTAGGATTCTGTGTTTCTTGATTTGTTTTCTGTTTAGTTTTCATTCCTGCCCTGAGTCTGTGATCTGTGTGTTTGCAGCTGTGTCTTGTGTTTCCTGTTTTATTTTGAAAGTCCATGTTTCCCCTTGTGTTCCTGTGTGTTTTACTTCCTTGTGTTTCCCGCCTTTAGGATTGCTTGCCCCACCCTGATGTGTCTCACCTGTGTCTTGTTACCCTTCTGTATTTAAGTCCTGTGCTCCCCTTTGTTCTTGTTAGTCCGTCCGTGTATCCATGCCATGTTCCTGTGTGTGTTCCCTTCCTCCCTTTTGGATCTCCTTTAGGTTTGGTTTGTTTTTTACTGCTGGTTCTTGGTGATTTAGTTAGTTGTTTTTTACTCCTTTCATTTGTACTTTGTGTTCTGGGATTTTATGTTTTTGACCCGTTTTGGCTTCATTAAAAGCTCTCTTTTAGTTCACCTCAGCCTCAGTGTCTGCATTTGGGTCCAAACTCCCCCCATAACATAACAGAACGGACTAACCATAAATGGACCCAGCAGACTGTGTTTCAGCCTGGAAGGCTATTAAAAGACAATGGAGATTCCTCCAAGCAGAGGTGGACGAGGTGGACTCCTTAATTCCTCCCCCTCAAGACAATCAGGAGATCCGGCAATGGGTCTCCTACCGGATTTCTGTTTTACAGTTGCTGGGGGACCTATGCAATGAAAAGGAGAGACTTTCCACCAGAATAATTGATACTTTGGAGGATAAGCCTTGGCTTATTGACCTGCTCCTACCTGCATATGAGGAAATGGAGAGGTTCCCCACGCCAGTGGCCCCAATGCTTCCCCCCTGGTTCACCCAGCCTGTATTCAAACCAGCCGGTCCATCCCTGTCTGTTCCTGCTCCGGCTCCAGCTGCAGTCTCCGTCTCCTCATCCCCTGACCCTGTCGAGGGTTACCCCTCGTCCTCAACGGAGGCAGTTGGATTACCATCCTCATGGGTTTCTGCAGCAGCTGGTGGTCCGACATCTTCATGTCCGCCAGTTCACTCCTCCCTGTCTGTTTCTGCTCCAGCTGGATTCTCCGCCACCTCTTCCCCTGACCCTGTTGAGGCTCCCTCCTCGTCTTCAGCGGAGCCAGCTGGACTCCCTTCCCCGCCTGTCCCAGTGTCAGCTAGTGGGCTGACGTCTACGCCATTGCCAGCTGAACTCCTCCCGTTAGTTCCTGTGCCGGCCGGTGATCCTGAGCCTTCTATGGAGCCGGTTGGTTCTACACTGTGTGTTCCTGTGTCAACTGGTGATCCGACATCCTCGCCATTACCAGCATCTCCTGCATCTCCAGCCTTGGTCTCCGTCTCCTCATCTCCTGATCCCACGGGGGCTCGCCCCCCAATCTCTATGAAGCCAACTGGACTTCCTCCTTCGTGGGTTTCTGCAGAGGTTGGTAGCCTCACATCTTCGCCCGCGCCAGCTGTTCCAGTTCCTGCTCCAGCTGCTGTCTCTGCCTCCTTATCCCCTTGCCCTGCCGAGGCTCACCCCTCGTCTTCAGCGGAGCCAGCTGGACTCCCCTCACGTATTCCTGTGCCAGCTGATGGTCTGATGCCTGCTCGTCCCTCCCTGTCTGTTCCAGTTCCTGCTATGGCCCCCGCCTCCTCTTTCCCTGAGCCCGCTAGGGCTCTCCCCCCATCGTCTGCGGAGCCAGCTAAACCCCCTTCCTCATGTGTTCCTGCTCCTGAGCTAGCTGGTGGACCAGAGGCTAGCCTGATGCTGTTTGGACTCCACGTGTCACCACCTGTTTCAGAGGCTACCAGTGCTGCCTTGAGTGGAGTTCCTGCTGAGGTACTGGAGTTTGTATATCTTGGGACAGTGGTGGCTCTGACTGTAACTCTGGGGGTTGCCAGTTTGGATTATGGGGGGGCTCCATCACAGCCACTATGGGCTGCCTGCTCAGACTCTGGGGAACCTTCTCACTTCAATCCTGATGGACCCTCTGTTCTGGTGACCTGCCCTGACCCTGGTGTTCCACCGCTCCCGAGTTGCAGACCCGACGCCGGTGGCCCTTCGCCTCTGGCCTCCAGTGCCGTTGCTGGTGGTCCTCCCTCGTCCCTGGTTTCCTGTCCGGACCCCGGAGGGTCCTCGTCCCTGGTTTCCTGTCCGGACCCTGGAGGGTCTTCGGTTCTGGTTTCCTGTCCGGACCCCGGAGGGTCCTCGTCCCTGGTTTCCTGTCCGGACCCCGGAGGGTCCTCGTCCCTGGTTTCCTGTCCGGACCCTGGAGGGTCTTCGGTTCTGGTTTCCTGTCCGGACCCTGGAGGGTCCTCGGCTCTGGTCTCCTGCCTGGACCCTGGAGGGTCCTCCTCCTCTCTGCCGGCCTTCTGCCCTGACCCTGGTGGGCCAGCCTCCTCGTCCCTGCCGGCCTTCTGCCCTGACCCTGGAGGGTCAGCCTCCTCGTCTCTGCCGGCCTTCTGCCCTGACCCTGGAGGGCCAGCCTCCTCGTCTCCACTGGTCTTCTGCCCGGACCCAGGAGGGTCTGCTGCCTCGTCTTCGCTGGTGTTCTGCCCGGACCCTGGAGGGTCCGCGTCTCCATCTCTGGTGGTCTTCCGCCCGGACCCCGGAGGGTTCAGATCTCTGTCCCTGCTGGTCTTCCGCCCGGACCCTGGAGGGTCCGCATCTCCATCGCTGGTGGTCTTCCGCCCGGACCCAGGAGGGTCCGCATCTCCATCGCTGGTGGTCTTCCGCCCGGACTCAGGAGGGTCCGCGTCTCCATCTCTGGTGGTCTTCCGCCCGGACCCCGGAGGGTTCAGATCTCTGTCCCTGCTGGTCTTTCGCCCGGACCCTGGAGGGTTCACCTCCCTGTCCCTGCTGGTCTTCTGACCAGACCCTGGAGGGCCCATGACTCTGCCTCTACTTTTGCCCTTCTCCCTGCCTCTGTTGGGCTTCTGCCGGGACCCAGAGAGTCCCAGGCCCCTGACTGTTTTGGCCCCCTGGCCGTTTTTTGACTCTGTGGTCTCACAGTGGCCACTTTGAACTTCGTTTCCCTCTTCCTGAACTTCTGCCCGTTGGGTCCCCTTTTGTTTGAACTCTGATCCTTGTGGTTTTGTTTTGATCCCTCCTCCGGACCTCCCCCCTCCCTCCCGGCTCAGCTGTGACTTTTGTTTTTTTTTTCCCTGGGACGTCTGGGATCCGTCCCTTGAAGGGGGGGTACTGTTAGGATTCTGTGTTTCTTGATTTGTTTTCTGTTTAGTTTTCATTCCTGCCCTGAGTCTGTGATCTGTGTGTTTGCAGCTGTGTCTTGTGTTTCCTGTTTTATTTTGAAAGTCCATGTTTCCCCTTGTGTTCCTGTGTGTTTTACTTCCTTGTGTTTCCCGCCTTTAGGATTGCTTGCCCCACCCTGATGTGTCTCACCTGTGTCTTGTTACCCTTCTGTATTTAAGTCCTGTGCTCCCCTTTGTTCTTGTTAGTCCGTCCGTGTATCCATGCCATGTTCCTGTGTGTGTTCCCTTCCTCCCTTTTGGATCTCCTTTAGGTTTGGTTTGTTTTTTACTGCTGGTTCTTGGTGATTTAGTTAGTTGTTTTTTACTCCTTTCATTTGTACTTTGTGTTCTGGGATTTTATGTTTTTGACCCGTTTTGGCTTCATTAAAAGCTCTCTTTTAGTTCACCTCAGCCTCAGTGTCTGCATTTGGGTCCAAACTCCCCCCATAACATAACAGAACATTTGTCTCTGATTTGAATCTTTTATTAAAAAAAAATAAGTTTAATTGTGTGGCCTATTTTTTGTGGACTGATTCGAAAATGTGAATTTTATTATACAGGCTATATGTCCAATTTCTCTGACACAACCTTTAACAGGGCAGTAACTGCCATTTCGCTTTATAAGATCTATTTACAATGTTTCACAGTGCACCTGTTATGTTCCAGTGGTACATAACAAATAACAGAAAATATGTTATTAGATCAAATACAACTTTTTTATATATATATATATATATATATATATATATATATATATATATATATGCACACCATCACAAACACCTCTGGCCACAGTGGCAGTTGCATGAGGCGTGTTGTGCATGAGCAGCCCAACGTAATCTACATGCAACGTGTCATAACAACCCCGACCTCAACTGAAGTCAATTACCCACACTGTCTTCCTGTGTCCCAGTTTGCCCCTCTTTTCTGGGGTTGTGATACCCTGATGGTAGAGATTGGAATCAGGTCGCTCCACTCAACCATTAGATAGATATCTACTCTATCTAAGAGCTGCTGACTGCACAGCCTACCTGCTGCTCACACACACACACTCAAAATTGTCTACCAAGCACGTTTAGGGTGATATAGAGCAATTATTTAAACACTAACACTAAAAACATTTACCAAAATAAAAGCTTTTGTTGGAGTGCTGTACTATTACTCAGAAAACTGAGACTAAAAAATGACCCTGACTTGAGTTTGTTGGGTCAGAGAACTGGTTCAAAAGCACTGAAATAGACTGGACCTAAGAGAGAAGTAGGCCTACAGCTATTGGCTGAGGGGAGGTTTTGGGTCACTGTTTCCAGCAGCAGTGGTCACACAGACTAATGACCAGTCAATAACATTTGTCTCATCAGTCACTGTCTGAAAGGCTGAGACCTTAAGACACCTGAGGTTTAATCCTCCAGTCCATACAGCATAGTCACATTCTCATGTTTCACCTTAGCCTTTTTAAAATTCCTATATTATCAAGCTTTTTTCTTCTTCTTCTTTCTTTTTTCTGCTTTCAGTATTGATTATAACACAGAGAAGTTTATTTTTTATGTATTTATCTATTTTTTAACTAACGCTCATATAAAAATATTTTGTTACGATAAATTAAATGAATTACATACAGTTTTCTGTCATTTTTCTTTCTGCGCAAAATGTTATATAATGAGGACATGTTTGCTCAGTAAGTTTTTTTTCCTGTCAGATGTCTCACCTGATAGCAGTTAATATCTACAGGTAACACTTATTTTCCACCACGTTTTTATATGTAGCAATTCTTTTATATGACTAATACTTGTTTTTAGCTGGAAAGGATGGCGCCTTTCCAAGACATGATGAAGGCACATCTATAATTGAATTGCGGGTTAATGGTGGCATTGACTTGTGAACACCTGCAAATATTACCCATTCACAACTATCTCTATGAAGTGTCCTTACAATTAATAGCAAGCTTGTTTAAGGGTACTGAGCTCCAATTTGTTCAATAAAAAATATATATAGATTCAGCAACTCTCTCTAGCTGCAACAATGTGACCCCTGACATCCAGCCTAAATATGGAATGCACCATGCACAACCAAGATAGGGAGGGCCCCTGACTGACAGCACTCTGAGATAAACACCAACAGTGGAAAAACCTCATAAGATTATTCTGCTTAGCTGACACAATATCACCGCGATAGCACAGATCTGCTCATGTGTGCAATTACACACAGCAAGGTGTCTTTACCAACCTGTAAAAAAACAGGCAATGCAACACACGCAAACAGCCACCAACACATAGCAAACCGCACAGGGGGCGGCTGAATGGGACTTGTCAAAAACACCCGTTTTATTTTTTCGTGTGTGTGTCAACATGTTACTGATGGTCCTGTCCGATAAGCAAAGTTCACATTATTTTCTGAGAAGCAAGCACACCGCAACACCACCCTCTTTTTCCGAGCCCTCATCCGCTGAATGCGGCAAAACAACGCTGCGGAAGTGAGTCGAAGGCAAGAGCAGCTCTTCGCAAACATTACCCTATAGAGATACGGAGACCACAATGACCTGATTGACTCGATACCGATGTGCACAATATTCTGCAGAAAAGCCTCCGGAGGATGGAGGGAGAGGGGTGAGGGGGTGACGGCTCCTGATTGGCATGGCCAACGCAGAGGTGAGTTTGAACACCACAGGTCAGAGGTCGGACACACTTGGATGGCCGACACCCAGCATCTTTCTGTTTCCATTTTTGTTTGTCTCTCCTCTCTCTCTATCTCTCTCTCTCTCTCTCGTTCTCTCTTGCTCCATCTCTCCTCGTAGCAGGATACACTTTGCCCTGCACTGATGGAAAGCAAATAACAAGCCACATAAAAGGCCTGCTCCCTGTCCATACACACACACAGTCATGCACAAGATAACAGGGCCTCTGCGGGGGCGAGGGGTGTGTTGGTGGTGGTGGTGGTGGGGTGGGGTGGGGTGGGGGGTGGTGGTGGTGGTTGGTGATTCAGGGAGGATCGAGGAGAGGTGGGGGGAGAGTATGGCACTACCCCACACAAAGGCAGCCCTGAAATAGCCCCCTCACACAATGAAACCTGCCACTCTGTCTATGAGATAATGTCTAATTGAAAACACTGCAGCCATTGTGCTCCTGTCACCGGCTCTATTGTCCAGATAGCCCTCTCCCCCCCCCCACCACCACCACCACCTCTCTTTTTTCCATTGACGCGGCGCGATTGTTCCTCGCTATTGTGGCAACCCTACTCTCTCTCTCTCTCTCTCTCTCTTTCTCTGTCTCTCTATCTCTCTGTATTGTTATAATTTCATTACTTATTTGTTTTTTGTTCCACTTCTCCTTTCACTCCCCTGCAGACCTTTTGTTCACCATATTTAGGCACTTCACTGGGATCTGCTGCCAATGTGTGTCTTTGTGTGTTTCTGTGTGTGTCTGTGTGTGTGAGCAGGTGTCAGTTTCATGAGGAGATAAAAACAGGAAGCAAGATAAAATAGCTCTTTGAGATGAAATAAACCCTCGCAGGCATCAGAAGAGAGGGACTGGTTTTATCCATATGTAGCTCTTGATTCTGGTAATTTGAAACACAGCCCTCTTCGTGCTTCGTCGCCCTCTGAGACGAACAGGACAACAGGCATTGTCCTGAGTGACTTACAGTCTGTGCAGAAACAGTCTTTTATTAACCGTGTAGCAGGCTGTCTCCTTGTTCAGAAACTATGTGGACAGCCTGTCACTATGGCACACATATCTGCACAGATGATCGTGAATCATCAGTGACCTGACCTGAGGAAGAGGCACAACAATACACCAGAGGCCTGACAAACCTGTTGCTCCTCACCTCAGACCTCACCCCTTGGTATTTTTATGGAGATATTTAGACACTTAATAAGGTACCAGAGCCTGCCAGGACAAACCACATCGACCTGACTGCATAATCTTAGAGCAGTGGCTGATTGTAAGCATGTATGTCGATGATGTATTTTTCTATGTATTCAAATGTGTTAGGAAGATCTTTGTGTGGGAACCTTGCACACAATGCACATGCTGAAAGGAGAAGAAGTCAGTCAGTCTATGATGGTTATGTAACAACAAGGGCCTCAGATAAGTCCAGAACATGATTATTAACATTAGATCAGACATGTGCCATAAGGCCCAGACACAGATGCAGCTTCACCTTTTGACCTCTATTGCGCATACTCTGGTTCCAAGATGGCATCCAAGTGAGATATTATAGCTTCACTATTGAACAATGGGTGGAGGTAGAGCTGCATCTTCCATCTTTATATACAGTCTATGGTCTACATTTTGTAACCATCTAGGAAGTCTAGAAGAATTTACAAGCACAAAAACTATGGCACAAAAACACACAAATCGAGTGTTAATGTTAAGCTGACCTGTTTAGCCAATACAGCCAAACCCCCATAACACTCCTGTGAGCATGCTCAGTACAGCCTCGTCTAAAGTCTTGCTAACATTTATAATAAGTTATATTGGACTTTTCCAGTAGCACAAACCTCAGCAGATTGAAGCTCCAAGGTTACCATTGAGGTGAATGGACAGACCCTTCCTCACTATTAAGAGGCATTGCCCTTAATATGGCCAACACGTTGAGAAGCACACACCTCTCCTGCAGCAATTTGTCTGCTAGGAGTGAGACCTGACAGCGGCAAAGAGCACAGATGTAAGTGGAATGTATGCAACTTATTTAGCTGCTGTAGTGCACTAACAAGTCAGGCCACAAATGTCACACTTGATTGAAAGAATTGTTCCCGACAATGATAATTATCCCCTCTGCTGAACTTCTTTGCTCTGCCGGTGCACATCAAAAAGCACTGCAGCAGCAGTGTGTGGAGAAGACGCTGCGTCCTCGCCATGACTGAATTCTGACTGTCGCTATTAATAAACTTGTAAAGGCAAATGAAGTTTAATTGTAGCCATGGCAGCACTTAACACAGATCCTGATTCCTCTCAGCTCACATTGTGTTTTAAATGATCCAAAGGTGGGAACTAAATGCGTGAAAAAGGAGTTTGGTATTTATTGATGACAGGTGATGACAACTATTCACAGGTGTGGCTAATTACACACTTTTAACCATGCTTTTATGTTATAACCCACCAATCTGTGTTTGACAGTAGACAACCTTGTGCTAACACCCTCAGTCTTTTTCAATCTGATTTACTTTTAGCCATATCTGAGTTTGATCTTTATGTTTTTATGATGATGTTTTAGCAAATCAGATCAAATCAAGAACTTTATTTGTCCCCTGGTTGGGGGATAAATTCAAGGAAAGTACACAAATCACTTGTGTACTTTCAAATAAACAAAACAAACATATTAATGTAGCCCTAATGACATGAACTTGTGCAACTAAATCCCTGTCTTATTGAGCTTTGTAAGAGTTTATAGTTGCATTTATATTACAGAGCTGAAGGTAGCAATGGATCAAACTTATTGCAGTTGAGTTGTACAGATCAGTGTTAATTGAGGATGTGTCACAGTAACACTCCCTGCATTCTACTAGTTTCTCCACTTTGATGATTCAACGTCTTGAAATCTGTTTACTGTCATATTCAGCATGGATAATACATGTGGAGGATACAACATGTGGTTACATGAAACATGACAGATATGACAATATATCACCTTTATACCAATGCTTGATCGTTACGATTGTATTGCCCGACATCATCCAATGATGTGACTGATAAAGCAGCAACAGTCAGGCCCTCTGTTTTGGTAATTTCATTACACTACACTTACATCAACAGAGTGAATGTGAGCCTCTGCACTGAGGTCCAACTAACCTCTACTTCATTAGGACTTAGTGAGGTCGTCTGTGAGTCCATGTACCACCAGAAAACCAAATCCATGCAGGCATCATACTATTATGACACAAGTCTATGTGTGAGTTCACATTATCCTCATCACCACATCACCTTATGTAGTTTGCCTGAAAATAAATCTTTTCTGCTTACAAACCCCACTCATTATGATGTCTGTTTAAGCCTTGTCTGTGACATGATTATCTTTCGCTTCAACCTGTAAACATGCGCGGCATTGTAGAACTCGTCAAAGGTCCGATATTTTTGGATCCACGTGTGGATTTAGTCTCACCCCGTTACATTGCACCTTCAGCTGTAGACTGAGACTAGCACCTTCCCCTTTATTAGGTAGGAGAACTGAAATTCTGAGCTGGATAAATATGTACTTTGCTGCTCCAGATTTAACCACCTGTTTGTATATTTATAATTTTGCTTATAATAATTACTAAACCACGATGATCAGAGCATGATCTGACCCAGAAAACACAGCAGCTGTAAAGGTCTTGTTGTTTCTTTGTTTGTTTGTTTTTCTTTTTGTAATTCATAATGTATAATTTGTGTACTGTTACTTTAAAGTTTTATCTCATGGTATCCAGATCCTATACCGCAGACCTGAACCCAAACTAACCTGTGTGTACATTTTGGCTCTACACAGTTATGGTTGCACTATTTTGATATAGTTTTACTTATTTGATCAGATCACCTACATCTTCTAAGGATATTGAATATGTGCAATTTCAATCCATTCATTCATTACCTCAAACTGGATCCTGTGACCCTGCACTGCAGGACAAAGCGGGTTTGGTTGATGCATGGATGGATGGATCTTAGGGATATATTGAAGTGCAACACAAGCAGTGCAACAAACCGGGCTTTCTGGGATAATTCTGTCTGTGTTTTCTTCTTTGGTTTTTTGTTTGTGTAGTCCCATATGAACAGGAACTTTTATATATTTTAATCACAAATAAGCTTAGGCTATTCACAAATAAATGCATTGGGCATTAAAGCACATGCACAAGACAAAACCTTGCGTCTCGCAGTGCTGCGTGACTCCAGCACAAATAGACCAGACGTCAGCAGATTGATGGTAGATAGAGCGGCATAGCCTTGCAGCTCTGACATTCATACCTCTACAGGCTGGAATCAGAAGCATCTGACACATACTTTCACCTCATCCATTATGGGATGATGTAATGTAAGGTTGCAAAGAGGAGAAACAGGTTTGGTGCAACAGCAGGAAGGTTCATGTTACCAGAAGTCAATACAAATATGATATAGAGAACAGTTACAGAGATGTGGAACTACAGGAGTAATACTGAATTATGAGTTTACAAAATAAATAAGAAATGCAATTATTTGTATCAATAGAAGTAGACTTTTTGTTTTTTTGTTGTTTATGTGTGTATGCTTATGTATATATCGAAGTTATAATAGTTAATAGCAAAAGCATGTGATTGTAGTTTCCAATTTTTTTGTTGCACCAAATCTATACCACTAAGTTGAATAGGTAGCAGCTGACTGTTAATTGTGTTGTTAATACTGATAGCATAATTGCTACTGTTTCTATCCAAGAATTTACCACTATGTCTCTGAAACAGATAGAGACCCAGCCTGTGTTAATACACATACCATACCACATTCATACACTGCCATAATTTCACACACTGTCACCATATATAGACTACATGCTGATTTTATAATAAAGGGAACACTTAAACAACACAATGTAATTCCAAGTCAGTCACACTTCTGTGAAATCAGCCTTTCCAGTTAGGAAGCAACACTGATTGTGATTTCAGCTGCTGCTGTGCAAATGAAACAGACAACAGGTGGAAATGAGAGGCAGTTATCAAGACATCAGAGCATGGAGGAGATACCAGGAGACAGGCCAGTACACCAGGATATGTGAAGGAGGCTGTAGGAGGGCAACAACCTTCTGCTCAAACTGTCAGAAACAGGCTCCATGAGGGTGGTATGAGGGCCCGACGTCCACAAGTGGAGCTTGTGCTTACAGCCCAACACTGTGCAGGGTGATTGGCATTTGCCAGAGAACACCAAGATTGGCAGCATCCACAGATTGGCAGTGTCAGCAGTTCCTGCATGATGAAGGCATTGATGCTATGGACTGGCCTTCTTGTGTAATTGAGCATAATACATCCCCTAAAAAGTACTTTCTTTCACATATAAACACTTAAAAAGAATGTTTGGTATAATGGTTGATTAAAATCTATGAGATATTGCTGAAACTTTGCTCCTCCCCCGTCCTCCCCACCCCTTCCATCGCTCAGTGCCTCTTGCTCACTGACCCCTGCCACCGGCGGAGCAGCTTTGGCCGACATGTTCATCAGATCCCCTGTGTTACAGCCAAACAAGCTCACAATGAAAAATGCCTCCACATTTCCCCGGTTTCACAAACACTGTTTAAAACAAAAAGCCCTTATCGGACCTGCGTATTATTCACCGTGTTAATTGGAGGGAAAATAAATGTATTGTGCATCTCAACGGTGCTGTTAAAACAAGATAAGAGCTGCGTGAGCAAGTCCGAAGGCAGCGGCCATTGAATGAATTGTTTAATAGAGAAAGTGTGAACAAGTTGGGAACAATCTTTTTTCCCTCTCTCTCTCTCTCTCTCTCTCTCGCGTGTTGTGCTTTGGTCCGGCATGGGTGATGTGACCAGTCTGGTAATCCCCACAGGGTGCAGATGTCATATATTAATCGTCACCGATTCTGGCATTGAAGGAGGTCAAACAGGCGCATATGCAATCACTACAAATACAGGTTTGATAGCCATGGCTTTTTACCACCACAATTCAGACGCTTTTGCCTTGATTAGGTTTCAGAAAAGTCTCACAATTTTCATAAATGTTATAAAAAAACCCAGGGTGCAGTCATCTGTACTTGGGTGTATGCTGTCGGTGCACCGCCACAAACCATAACCTGGTTTTTCAGCCTCTACCGATGGAAAAGGGCAGCACACTAAAGTAGTACAGTAAGAGGTAATTATATCGTGGCCCACTTTAGTAAAGTCCTAATTTGGTAAAGAAAATAAAAACATGATTACACATGTTTCTATAGTTGGTTTTCTTCACACATCCCTGTCTACAGAGGCGGTCCGCCCTGCACAAAAAGTACATGCCGATTGTTGAATAAAGCTGTCAGTGATCAGGTTTGTTAGGCGCTGTCGTGTCTCTGAATGATACCATCTACTGAAACACAACGGCACCACAAATACCAACCTGAGCAAGAATGCAAGGGGCACGAGCAGATGGGTGGAGGGTCATGCACAGGTTGAAACAACTCCCAGTCACAATTCAAACCAAAACCGCTGGCTCTGACTCAAAGGCACCGGCTGTTTATTCACACACATGCTACACATTAGCTTCCAAACTACACTGAGCAGTAAATTGCATTGCAGATTTGACAGATATGCATGTGTATTATGAGCTGAAGCATGTCATTGTGTTTTGGGGCAAATGGCGGGCAGGGATTTTTAGCACAGATTTGACACTGGAGGTGTAAGGACATGGGCAGATTAACTTTTCACCCAGGGCAGTTTTCCCACTGGGCCTCTGTTGACTCTTATTAAATATGGCAGCTTTATTATTTCATCTAGCTCTTCCTGTGAATATCAGCTTATTTATCTTTAATAATCCATTTTAACAGAAAGCATCAGGTAAAATTATAATTCAAAAAAGGAGCACGACCCATAAACATAATGACATTATGATACAAAATTGAGGATCTAGCTTTGATGATGTAGCTTTAAGGGTAGATAAATTAGCTTTCTGTGACATCACCTTAGTGTGGATGCTCCAGCGGGTGCCATCTTGGCAGCAGAGAAGTCTGAATACAAACAAAAAGATGGAGTACGCTAAAGTAAGACATTTTAGCATTACATGTAATCTGGGTGGCACGGTCGTGCAGTGGTTAGTACCAGTTACAACAAGAAGGTTCCTGGGGCCTTTCTGTGTGGACTTTGCACATTCTTCCCAGGTCGGCATGGGTCTTCTCCAGATCCTCCACCTTCCCCCCACATTCCAAAGATATGGTTGTTTGTGTCTCTGTGTGGCCCTGTGATAGACTATAGGGAAATGTCCAGGTAATGTACCCTGTCTTACCCATGACACAGACCCCTGGTTCTCTTTAGGATCCAGTCCCCAGAGGCCATGTGAGGTACTGCCGATTTTGACACATCTACAATGACTCCATTTCTCAGCTTGGTTTTATGTGATTTTTTCCCCCGGTTGTTAGCTCAGCCTTGCATCTGAATGTTTCCTGTGCATCACATTTCTAGCATAGCATTGTGGGATGTATAGGGTAAGTATAACCTTTAGAAGGATTTGATCAATTGTAGAGAGACAACAAAAATGGTGACTTATGGTGAATACAGGTAAAAGTGCCCATTTTCACAGTCTCTGAAAATAAAAATTAAAAAATGAAGCAGTACAATGCTCTTTCTTGCTCTCTTCTTACCTCACTTTTGTCATACAGATCATAATGCACATCTTGCTTTAGGGTGGTCTAATTACTTAAAAGTAAAATTAAATAACCTGTTCAGTAAAGTAGGTATAAAGAAAATAATGTATGTGTAATTGAGGTTATATTAGATTATAAAGTGTACCTGTTTGAGCTATAAATTTTGTAGCACGTAGTCATCTCTATTATAATATTTACCTTGCAAACATTAGCTTAACACAATTGACAGTGTCCTCATAGAGCACATTGACACTCAGGGCTATCACTGCTAATGATAAAATGTCAAGAGCTGAGCTCAACCGGCTGGTCCTGAACCTCATTATTTACACAGGATGAACACAACAAAAACATTACCCACTGGAACAGTATTTATAATCAGTGTTGACAAAAAATAACTCTTAGGTACTTATAGGTACTTATTAGGTAATTGTAATGCAATTTTTTATTTTTTATTGAAAGCAAAGCAGCAGCACACAAACATAAACCTTAGTTTTAATTGCTGGTTCTAGGTTTGTCTGGATAAGATGCAGATATAGTATTCATATCAGATTAAAGATTATTTGGTTTTGTTTAGCTATACTATTTTGCTGCAAGTGAAGGGAGGATAAACACTACAGACATATATATCAGTTACCCTCATACAACACATTAAGATAATTGACAGTTAAAAACTCGACTAACAGGTGGAAGTAACAGGGTGACACGCCTCGAGGCAAAAAAAGTTACACATTATTGTGACTGTGCAGGTAACTTTACATTACCCACAGCAGAAACATTCCTGCTAACTGCCAACTGTTTTCCAACCAAACATTTAACATCCTTCCAGTCTGCGAAGCAGGAAACAGGCAGCCAGTGGGTTGTCTGGCTGGCTCTACCAAGGCCTGCAGGGGTCAAGTCTGTCAGGTGGTGATGGGAGAAGGGAGAATAGGGGTGGGTGGGGGGCGGTCAAGCAGGTGAGGCAGAGTAAGGGAACAAAGATCTACTGCCACCACCACCACCACCACTGCCCTCTTCCTCACCCTCCTTCCCCATCCCGTCTGCCTTCCCTTCCCCTCACAGAACAATCACCACCAACAGGAACAGGAAGTGATGTAGAGAGGAGGTTGATCTAACCAGGGCAGTTCCTTTTGGCCCGGGTCGAACGAGGGAAGGGAAGGTAGGAAAGACAGGCGTGGAAATGAGGGAAGATAGAAAACACATACACACATGGCATGTGGTGGCTGGGCATCCTGTTTGGGTGTGTGACTGTCCTATTTATAGTCATGTTCAGTATAGTGACTTAAGTGAATTATTGTTATGTATTTATTTTTCTGTCAGAATGAGAAGATGTCCTTATACCCTCCATTAAAGCTATGACAGCAGTAAACAGCACTGCTGTCTGTGCATGCTAACTCCAGCCTTCACCATTGTTATTCTGACCCTGGGGCCTCTTCATGGCTCCCAGCAGGAGTGCCAATGTCTGCAGTGTCTCCCTCTCAGTCTTCCTTGAGAATGTGAGCAGGCGTGTGGCATTGAGAGTCAGCAGCCCATTCCTGCTCTCATAGCACAAAGCATGTGGCACTTGACAGCGATGCCCGATGAGCGACGCGGCCCTGCCTTTTAAGATGTGGCTGAGGGGTCCCTGCCCTGAAAGGCGACACCTCAGCCTGGGCCATCCAGGCTCCTTGCGTCTTTTCTTTCCCCCCACTTGCGGACTCCTGTCTGTCCTCGGCTGCTAATTTCCGTCACACTTTCTCCTCTGAGCGTTCTGGGGGAGTGTGTGTGTGTGTGTGTGGGGGGGGGGTCTGTGTTGTATGTTATTAATACTATTGTTAACTGCACACTCAAGGCTGTCCTCCCTGACTCAGCTCATCATGTTACAGGTATATTGTGCACAACAGAGAAATTGCCAATCCGGCTTTATATAATACTGCCTATAAATATCACAGGGGATGCCTTGGCCAATTATGGTTAGATGCAGGCTGATTGTCATGATGTATTTGGCAATAGACATAACACATAACATTTTGGCTGGACTGATTTCTGAGATCAAGGAGCTTTAATCTAATAATAATAAGTACCCAAAAATCAAAAAGACAAATGTGGTATCAAGAGAAAATACAGATTTACATCCATCTTACCACTTTCAGTCATAGCTGTCATCACATGGTTCTAATAATGCTGTCAAACATCTCGTACTTCGCTGTGATGTTAGGTTGATATGGCACAGCACCCTCTAGAGGCCAATGTCTGGGACTACTAGATTTGGCTCAAGCTGCTATGTAAAACAGCTGCTTTTATTTATTTATTGATTAGTTGGTTAGTTCAGAATACATCAATTGTTGTGGAACTATATTCATCACCATCTCTAAATAGTAATGAACTGAAAACTTACAATCAAGTTCATAAAGTTAAAGTGTAAAGATGTGACCATGGCTTCCCGCTTGCCACAAAGGATTATTGTGAAAAATATAAACATGAAAAATGGACGTTTTAAATACAAACATAGACTGATTTAACGTGTCAACAGATTTGTCTTGGCTCTGCTAGTATTAAAAATTATGCAAAAGGAAATGATTCCACTGGATTAATAAGATGTTACAATGTTTATTAGTTTGCATTACATTAGCTAAGTGCAAACAACAAAATGAATACACAATGAATGAGTTTTACATGCATGCTTAAAAAAATATTCATGTACTCATAAGTGCATAATTGTCCAGAAAATATATGTTTTTATGTTGCTGAATGCCCCAAAACATCAAAAATTCACTCAAACCTAATCCTGTCTCTGTGAAGCCAACAGTAAGTAATGCATTTTTTTCACATTCGGAAAAGCGCTCATATTCAATCAAAGGTCTGTTTACAATAGAATTATATTCATTGTGTAATATTACAACAGCACTTTGTAAGCCTGTTGTATAGAGAGGGACAGAGATCAAGGTCAACCTGCAGCATCAATGAACAGCTACAAGGACTCAGCTGAATGAAAGAGATGCAGGAGGTCATGACTGGAATCAAAATTCAACTGAACACATTAAATATGTACATTTTTTGATGGATGGATTATTTTATTTATTTATTTATTTTTACAGTTTTTGAGTGTCTTGCTTAACTTATTAAACCAGGTATCAATAAAAAAAAATCAAGGTCCAGAAATTTCACTCATGAAATTCGGGGCTTAAACTAAAGATAATGTTTTAAAATTTAAACATCCAGCAAGAAAAAACACAATCTGGAAAAAAAAACGTAAATTAAACTGAGTACTTAAATTATTATTTTATTTTGTTGTATACTGAAAGTCCAGCTGGAAAATACAGTCCTCGTTCATTAAAGTTAAATAATAACAATAGAAAAGTTTGCACCTGAACTTTGCCCAGCTGTGTATAATCACTGACCATGTAGGTAATTCATTCAGCAAGTAGAGAAGTTATTATTTTCAAATTTAAGTTCAGTTTTTCTATACTGGTATGCAACAATCAGATGACTCCAAATGCAACCAGATAGAGTACTAGTTGGAGCCTACTTTCTACTCCACTACATTTCTACAGTGTTTGTAGTTACTTGTTACATTTTATGAATACAGTGCTGGACTGATGTGAGCTCAGACTCATGGAGGTGGTGTCACACTGCCAGCTGTGTTTCTATAATGTGCCTCAATCATGATGCCAGTGCTCTGGCTCAGTTAGCTAACTAGTCTGCTAACACAAATCCATCCATTAATGTCTGATTAACATTAATCATAACATTAATCCACAGCAGGAATACTTACACAGTAAAAATAGTGAATGCCTATTTTTCTGTTCACTTGATGCCCACAGCTTGCCTCATGACACACAGACCTGCCAATAACTGGTTCTGGGTACTGAAAATGTAAATTAACTACACAATGTCAATTTTAATTTTAAGATGATTTTTTTGATTATTTTAACCTGTTCAGATATCCTTTGCAATGGAAATCAATAATATATGTTCGGTGCGTATTACTTTTAATACTTTAAGTACATAAAAGACTTTTACTTAAGATTGTTGATATAGCACTTTTACTTTTACTTGCGTATATATTTTGCTGGGTAATTGTACTTTTACTTAAGTACAATAAGTTTACTTCGGTACTTCCTCCACCACTGCTTATCATGCAATGGCATGTGCACATAAGCAGTGGAAAATGCTGTTTGTCAGCAGAAGCATCGGCTTCCTTTCCTTCTGGCGCCACCTTTTGGGCCACTTTAGTAAGATAAGATCTGACATATGAGGAGCTAAATAAATACAATACATACAATGTGGTATTTGAAAACAACACACAATTCCAGCTACTGTACTTAATATTTCATTTAACCCTCATGCATTGTTCGCAAACACTACCCTAATGTGTTGTTCGGGGACAAAAACGTCCCCTAACTTTAACGGTTTTAAAAATATATTAGATAAATATTTTTTTGAATTTTTTTTGCATAAACCTTTTAATTAACTTCAGTTCTAATCAACAGTAGTGAAAAAATAATTTTCCCCCAGGATTTTAACCCTTTAATCACCAATTTTATAAGGGGTGGTGCTGAAAATTGAAAAAAAAAAAACACAAAATGGCTCATTTATAATAGAAAAGGTGAATGTGGACTGGATTCTTTTTAACCTTTATTACAGTCTTGGTCATGTCAAACATCAGTAAAGAAATTGACTTTATTGCATTATTAGTTTTTGCACAGCACTGGATTTTCTTTTTTTCTCCCTAATGTGTTGTTCGGGGACAAAAACGTCCCCTAACTTTAACAGTTTTAAAAATATATTAGATAAATATTTTTTTGAATTTTTTTTGCATAGACCTTTTAATTAACTTCAGTTCTAATCAACAGTAGTGAAAAAATCATGTTCCCCCAGGATTTTAACCCTTTAATCACCAATTTTATAAGGGGTGGTGCTGAAAATTGAAAAAAAAACACACAAAATGGCTCATTTTTAATAGAAAAGGTGAATGTGGACTGGATTCTTTTTAACCTTTATTACAGTCTTGGTCATGTCAAACATCAGTAAAAAAATTGACTTTATTGCATTATTAGTTTTTGCACAGCACTGGATTTTCTTTTTTTCTCCCATTTTGTCCCATAGACTTACATTATAAACACACTTTTTTTGACTGCACAGCCATGGCACTACATAATCATGCATTCTTGATTGTTGGTGGTTTACCCTGTTGGTAGGAGGTAACATTTGTGATTTTTACAGCTTTTTTACAACTTAATTACCATATTAACCCTTTACCTGCAGGCCTGTGCTCATGTACTGTAGTTTCTGGCTTGTATATGGAGTTATAGGGAGTATTTTAGCACATAATTGTGTGTCTACACATGGTGTGTGTATGTTAGAGAGGAAGAGAGCCATTTGCACACTGATCTTGTTGTCTGTGAGTACACACAACCACAGAGTCTTCATAGTAAACAAAAACAAAGAAAGTGTTGCTATGCATGTGTGGCCCTTTGATGTCTACAGGTGCAGACTAAACAAAACAAAAAGGCAAGTGGTCTTACATGTGACCTTGTGGTCATTTGATGGTGAGAAGAGCAGAAAGCAACATGAAGAGAGGATTCACTTGTGCACAATCTCTGGAAATGATTGTGCAGCCTGGCTCTATGAAGGGCCAGGCTGTGAAGCTGTGAAGGCTGCACAAGTAGATCCGTCACTTGTTCACAAGCGAATCCTTCATTCGTTCACGAGTGAATCCTTCACTCATGCACAGGTGAATCCTCTCTTCATGCTGCTTGCTGCTCTTGTCACCATTAAATGACCAGGAGGATGCATGCAAGTCCACTAGTGTTTTTGTTTTGTTTAGTCTGAACCTCTCAGCATCAAAGGGCCCGGCACTTACTTTTAGGGCTGCAACAAATTTACTTTACTTTACTTTACTAAACTACTTTTAATACTAATTTTAGTAGGGGACTAAACTGTAGATTAGATTTGGTTAGTCAATGATTATTTATTATGTTATCAAGTTATCTATCTATGGTGTCTATTTAGTAACATGCACATGTACGTATGGTCGTGTGGAGCGCAACACACCATGGAAAAGGGGCACTTAGACCTCACTTAGACTAATTCAGTGATCTCAACTGAGACACTAACCTAAAAGTAAAGTCACTCTACTGGAGGACGTGTTTTCCGAAAGCTAAAAAAAAAAAAACAGCTATTTTACCCATCCACAACTTCAGACGCCAGAACTCCTGGATGTTTTCATTTTACATGCTTATGCATCGCCGTTGTACGTCTGAATTAGGTACACTTCACTTACTTAGTAACTTTATTTTCCTGACTTTCCTTCCCTGACAGTGTGCAAATGGCTCTCTTCCTCTCTAACATACACACACAGTGTGTAGACACACAATTATGTGCTAAAATACTCCCTATAACTCCATATACAAGCCAGAAACTACAGTACATGAGCACAGGCCTGCAGGTAAAGGGTTAATATGGTAATTAAGTTGTAAAAAAGCTGTAAAAATCACAAATGTTACCTCCTACCAACAGGGTAAACCACCAACAATCAAGAATGCATGATTATTTAGTGCCATGGCTGTGCAGTCAAAAAAAGTGTGTTTATAATGTAAGTCTATGGGACAAAATGGGAGAAAAAAAGAAAATCCAGTGCTGTGCAAAAACTAATAATGCAATAAAGTCAATTTTTTTACTGATGTTTGACATGACCAAGACTGTAATAAAGGTTAAAAAGAATCCAGTCCACATTCACCTTTTCTATTAAAAATGAGCCATTTTGTGTGTTTTTTTTTCAATTTTCAGCACCACCCCTTATAAAATTGGTGATTAAAGGGTTAAAATCCTGGGGGAAAATGATTTTTTCACTACTGTTGATTAGAACTGAAGTTAATTAAAAGGTCTATGCAAAAAAATTTCAAAAAAATATTTATCTGATATATTTTTAAAACCGTTAAAGTTAGGGGACGTTTTTGTCCCCGAACAACACATTAGGGGGTAAAATTTGCCCACAGTGTACCGTTGACCTAAAAATTTCAAAATCATATTAACAAAATTTATGTAAAATTAAGCTTATTGAGAAAAATGATTCAATTTGTCCACATATTGACAAAGTTATGGCCAAAATAAACAGAAAAATTTCTCTCAGAGGACAAAAATGTCACATGAGGGTTAATAAACTAGTTCTATAAACCCTTTAATATTATGGATGCACATCCACATTGGTCAATAAAATCAATAACTTGACCAGAGAAATCTTTATTTTATTCCATTATGTCCGTTGCATGACCTCACCTGTTCAAACGCAGGGCGCAGCTGAGCAGGTGGTTGTTTGTTGCAGTAATGGCCTCCAGCCTGCAGAGGCGCTGTTTAACATTACGCGCCGCTACCACACGTTAAAGGAAAAAGGAAAAAGGAAACCCGCCATTGAAGCGAACTCACAACGTGAGTGGTTCGTTGATCTGCTCTCTATTAAATTCTCGTGCAATTCTTTCTTCATATACCAACTTTTGGTATTTTGCTGGGGACATGGCGTACAGAGGACAGGGACAAAAGGTCCAGAAGGTTATGGTGCAGCCCATTGTATCCTTTTAATTGCTGTGAACGGCGGGACGCGGGTGAATCGGTGGCTACAATAACTTAGCAGCTAGGCTAGCATGTACTTTAGCTTGTTCGCTACTTGTGCATTTCGTTTACGTGCGAAAAAGTTTTTTTTTTCCAAAGATTGTGTATGTTATGAAGAAACTGCAGATCAGAAGAAGTTTCGCTGATGCGAACGATGTATACAAGTGATTTTGGATCACTGTTGTGCATGCAGAGGCCGGGAATTAGACGTAGCCGCAGTGATAGCGCTAGCAAGCCGAATTGCTTGTTTTATATTGTGGTGTCGGAAAACGTACTACTTTCCTCAATAAATGTTTGAGGACATACAGGAGTAGAACATTTTCCGCACAGTTCAGATAACACTAGCCTTCTTTGCATTTAAAGAAAATATTTAAACGCCCTGTTGTAGTTTAGGCTCCATGTATTGGTGTTGAAAGCAAGTGTGTATTAGGAAATCAAGAGTTACTGTGATCATTTCTGGCATGTGCCACTGTGTATACTGTGTGTTGAATTTCCTTGACTCGCATGTCAGAACCTTATTTTCAGGTACCTGCAAAATGTAAGTAGTTTATTCTTAGTTTGATTTCTTTTCTTTTGTTGTTCTTTTTCTTTATAATATTGTCTGAATTTTATTTAATTTCCATTTTTTTCTTCCTGTCTCTAGCGCTCACGTATCCAGGTGTGGTTGTATGAGCAGGTCAACATGCGGATAGAGGGATGCATTATTGTAAGTATCTTTTTCTCCTGAGTTTGTATTTGTTCTTACTTGATGATATCAGAAGAAATGTTTGGTGGACAATGATCACTTGTGTGTGTTGTCCAATTTTTATATGTAAAAGTTTGTCATTTGTTTCAATCTATGTTGCATCTACACAAAACACAGTTATACTGTGTTGGCCTTTTTTTGGCCCATTGGTTACATAGTCATCCTACTGTCATGTGTTTTCAGCGACATTTACCTTTGAAGAAATCCACACTTTGGCATAGACAACACAATACATAAATAAAACAAGAATGTAAAATATACATTGTCTATACTGAATTTCCAAAACCAAAATATTTATGCAAGGACATGAGTTAAAATTGACCAAGGTGGCTACTGATTACTGCTCATTTTATAAAAAACACTATTTATCACTCAGTCATTTATACGGTAGTACTGACAAAGGTCCACACAACTTTCCTAAAGGTTGAATGTCGAAAGCTGTTGAGTTTTATTCCATTTTATTCCAAAAGATCAATTCACTGGGATGATGTACAGTTTTCACAAACACAGCTTGTCTGGTGGCAACCTCGAAGTGGTAATTCTAGTCTTCTCAACCCTTCTCAGTGATACATTTGATTATTTAATTTCAGTGAGCTTGTTTAGTATATATTGTACAATGATTTTTTTTAGAACACAAGGTTGTCCATTAATGAATCAGAATATTTGACTATGCATAAACATGCGGCAGAGTTTGTGTCTAGATGTTAATAAGTGTCATTCATCATGTTCTCATGTTTTTTTTAGGGTTTTGATGAGTACATGAACCTGGTTCTAGATGATGCTGAGGAAGTCCACATGAAGACAAAGAACAGAAAACCTTTGGGTAAAGCTTCCCTACATTTTTGACACCTTTTTTATATTTGTACCTATGTATATAGGCAAATTGACAATAATTGTGTTGCATAGTTTCACAGAAGAAAGTGTGGCTTCTTGTAGTTGCAATGGCACGTGTGAATTGACTGCATTCCATTTATATATGCTAGTTCTTTATATGAACCATGCACACAGTGTTACTGATCCTTAGAGCACCATGACATTAAAGTAACTATTGTCTATAGCCAAGTTATTGTGGGCTCATTACTTTGAAAGTGAGCTGATGTTTGTATCTCTTTCCATCCATCATCTGGCTCTAATGAATTTCCTCCTCTTGGGTTTCTTTCCTTCTTTCTTTGTCCGTGTCTCTCAGGGAGGATCATGTTGAAAGGAGACAACATTACTTTGTTGCAGAGTGTTTCCAACTAGAACATCGAAGACGTCTACAAATCATACCTTTCCTAAGAAAAAAACATTTCCTTTGTTTGTTTTTTTTGCTGAAGTTGAGTATGTTTGCGTTTATGATATAGATGATGCAATTGAGTCTTTCTACCACATGTTTTCACTTTGAGAATAAAGTTTTTTGTTTTTCTTACAGTTTCCTGTATTAAATTGTACCACCAAATGATTCTATCCCTCAGCAGTTCCAATAATTGGGTCATTGAATTGCACTGCCATCTAGTGGCAGACAGTACCATTACACTGTATTTAATGTAGGTCAAACTTCTCTACTACTAATACAGTACATCAAAACAGTATATGTATTTGAATGATGGTTAATGAAACTTTATCTTAAACAAATGTTAAACAGAAAAGGTGATGGTATACATTGGGATACAGTTTAAAAAGGTTACAATGTATATTGAACACAATTTGAAATAAAATGATAACATGTTTTCATTTCCAACAGCACAGTTTAACAGGTACCATTTTCCTGGCCACAGAAATCATGCTTGTTTTCCACAGCAAAAATGTTATATTCTAAAGTAATGCAGCAGCCACCACAGGAATTTTGACATTAAATCACTTATAATATTTTTAAAAAATAAATTACGTTAAATTAAAAAATAAATTACGTTGTTGAACCATTAATTTTAAGTGTTTGGTTTTGGTATCGCTTTTTGTAACCTAATCTGAAGTTATAACGAAATCGATTAACGTAATTACGTAGTTGTTCACTACGCAACGTGTCCCTGTTCTGCTGACTGGGAAGCCCCTAGCGCGGAGCTGCCAACGCCCGGCGTAAAGACACAAATAGAGGATACGGTAAGGAAAACATTATATGTTTGTTATTGTGATACGATGGCGGTTGTCGTTCAGGTTATATATTGTCCACACTGTGTATGTTATACATTTGTATCACATCGAGTAAAATAAACGACTTACATACGTGATAAAGCATCAGCATCCGCTGAGGATAGCTCAGTTAGCCCGCAAGCTAATTGGGGAGGACAGTAGTTAGCTAGTAAGGACAGCTAGCAGTCTGTGAATTGGACCGGCTAATAAGTAACGTTATTGTGACTTCACATGGGAAAAGTTGATGGGTTTCGTCAAGTAAGAATTGTACATATTTTCGGTTGAAGTTGTGGTCATAAATAAAAAAGACGCAAGTAGTAGCTAGCTAGTTAGCTGGTTAGCGATTTGAATAAAACGTATAGCAACATTAGGTTAATTCATTTGTGAATCAGCACTTTGTTCTAATTCATACTTGCAAGGATAGTGTTAATATGACTGATAGTGTTGGACCTGGAAAAAAGGGGGGCAGGTTAGTAAGTTTATCGTCTGCCGGCAGGAAATTAGGCCAGATTGAGGCCGAGGATGTGGTCCAGATTCAGCAGCTATCGTAACCAAGCTAGGGGTCTTTATTGTGAAAGACGTCTTTCAGGTGTTGTGTATGTATGTTATTGTTTTGTTAGTGGAATTTCTCGCACTACCCCCGGACAGTCATCGGTTGTAATGTACCACTCGGGGAAAAAAGGGGTTTAGGAGGTTTGTCGATGTCAATTCAAAGTATTTGTAATTGATCTCTTACCATTGAATTCTGCCTGTCAATTTTCTAATGGCCACACGTCCAAGTATTTTCTGTGATTAAGAAAGTGTTGTAAAGCTAGCCTTTATCTCCAGCGGGAAGCTGTGTGGATTCACCAGCTCCTGAGTCTGAGAAATATCCTGCTTCAATAACAGATTCACACTGAGCTTGTCAGTCTGTCTGCAAAGTCTTGCTAGGGTGTGTGCTTGGTTATACAGTAAAATTTAAGTTAGCAGCAGTTTTCACTGCTAGACTTTAAGCTGGCCTGTCCTCATAGTGCTTGTTGGCCTACAAACACAAATGTGAGGATTAAGTCTGGCGGCATCATTACAGCTGCAGTCATCCTGTGTTGCACATTGCCATCATCTTGTTGCAATATATAGCTTTGATTCAGGGAACAAAATCAGTTATTCCACAGTTGAGATGTTTGATTTTCTTTGGTACCATGCTTTTCGGTAGCAATGTCACATGTCTGCCCTACAGAACCATGTAATAAATCAATTTGTACACTGTTGTTAGATGTAACAGTAAATTATCTTACAGCGAAGCTAAAATCCTTAGACAATAGTGTCGTTTTTTTCATGCTCTTCAGCCGGTCTGCTTGTTGCCTAAGGCACAGCTTTCTCCGGTATTATGTGTTGGAATGTTGCTAATCACTTGAATACCCAGCCCTTTAAGACCCCATCTTAACTTACAGAATGTACATCACATTATGCCTTCTTTGTATGTATTTTTTTTGGGAAAATCCAAAATTATGAACAACTTACTCTGTGGCATACTCCACTTTTTTAAACGTCAGACTATTTAACTGTCTAGGTAGCACTGAGGCAGTGAGAGTATAGTTCTTTTCACACATGTAGTGCACTGGTGAAATTTTCTGGACATCACCTAGCAAAGCTGCATACGTATGATTCAGTTGTAGTGGACATTAATCAGACTTTATCCTGCCAGGTTAGTAGTATAAAGTCCACATGAGCCAGTGTTAGAGACTGGTAGTGGTCCAAAGAATTCTCATTCATCGAGTCTCATTCATGTTAACTCTTACATGGAGTTAATGTGACAACTTACTTCTTCTTTCCTGTGTATTGCTTTATATTCTTTTGTTTATACAGCAACAGACACATAAGGATTTCATGTACACACAATTTTAGATGCTCCCTCTAAAAGCTTTCTTTAACAAAGCCCATCTTTTATAACACTTAAAAATGTGCAACTTCATCCAGTGCTTGGTGCTTACAGAATGCAGGGCTTGTAATTGGCAACCTTAATTAGTGCATAGAAGTGTAATAACTATTTATGGTCTAATACTAGGGATGCACATGTGGCACACATTTTTGCCAATCACACATGCAAATACAGATACATGCTACACCTAAAAGTAGACAACATAAAGTCTCTCAGACATTATTGTGTTTTCTGTTATTGTCATATTTGAAACATGCAGAGGCAGATTGAGTAATAGAATACAGTGCTTTTCAAATGTAATACATAAAATAACAAAACTGGACTGCATATAAAGCTTTCCATATTTATTTTCTGTAGCAAAACTGACATCACTTTAGATGTGTGCGTACCCTTGCACTGGGACTCCATGACAGTTGAGTTAAGGCTTAAGACCATTTTTCACACTAGTATTTGGTGCCTGAATTTTTTGTCCCTCAAGCTCCTCTCAATGACACCCCCACCCCCACTCAGTGCTGCAGAGCTCTGCAGAGGCTCAGCAGTGACATACTGTAACCTACAGAGGAGGTATTGTGAATATATTGTGGCTCATTGCATAAACAGCATGTTACTGAAATCAGCTAATTGTGTGAGCTTTCATTTAATTTCATGTAACTGCTTTACTTCTAGGGTCCTGCTGTACTCAGTGTCATGTTTAACTTTGGTAGAACTGTTGTTACCATTGTTACTGTTAATGCAATGAGTATTTTCTGTCATAACAAGTAAAAATGTGTCTTCTTTAGGCACTCTGCAGGTATTTTAGCATTATCATGGTGTCTGTGGGATCACACTTGAGGGGTACTCTTAACAGTTTTTTGATTCTGAAAATAATCATGTAAAGACCACCTAAGTTTTGTTGTGCACTGGGGTTGCAGCCACATGGTGTCATTTAAATATCCTTTGATGAAGCAATAGATAACAATTTTGTTAAATTCCAAGATTAACAACATTTGTAAAATATTATTTATACATTGAAACATAAAATGGTATTTAGTTTAATGGTAACGCAAGCATAAAAGGGTAAAAGAGTGAAAGGGAGACGACTGCAAACTCTTCTTACTTTATACCACAGTTTATTCATCCATGCACGGCATATGTTTAGACTATCCTAGTTGTTCCCCAATTGGATCTCCAGCTGTGGGTCTGTACAATCCCTCAATACTTTAAATTAGAAAACCTCAGTTGCACATGTCGCCAGTCCCAGTTCACCACCGTGTCGGCCACAGAGGTCTAGTTGTTTGTCTAGCTGGGATTATCTGCCTGCAAACCCCATGTCGAGTAAATCATGGAATTTTTGCTGAGGGCTTGGGTCACATCAATTTGCTGATTTAGGACAGGCTCCAATTTTTACTGTTACTTTGAAATGTGTTCTTACCAACAGCTTGTTATTGACAGATAATATCAATGCCATGTGTTGTTCAGCCTTTTAGGGACTTTCACCTCATGTTTTTCTCCTTTTGTAGGTTGTTGTTTTTTTTTTTTACACAAAAAAGTCCACATACTATGTACACAACCTTAATGCAGAGAAATCACTAGGTACTTTGTAATCCACAAAGATTCAGGGATGTAATTGTTATTTGGTTATTTACATGTATCTTTGTAATCATTCTCTTGTATATTAAAAGCCAGACAGAACACCATGTGTCTAAAAACCACATAAATCACTGCAATTCTGTGTTGTAAACCAAAACAAAAAGGTCAAAGAAAGTAAACACTTTGGCAGGTGTAGTTCTACTTTTTTGTTTGTCAAGAGTTTGAACAAGATTATTTTTCTCTGTCAATAATAGGCAATACGATCAACTAATACATTTTTCTTTGGTTTGTTGTTACAGATCTTGAATGAGTAGCGACGACTGTAAATCACAGCTATGCAGACCATCAAGTGTGTTGTAGTTGGGGATGGAGCTGTGGGTAAAACCTGCCTGCTCATCTCCTATACCACAAACAAGTTTCCCTCTGAATATGTACCTACGGTAAGTCTGTGAATCTGTGTTATGTTAATATGACTTTCACTTGAGAGCTGTTGACCGTTGTTGTGTTTGTAAGTTACTTTAGTTAGTTCTTGGTAACTATTTAAATAAATATTTAGGCTAGCTGTGGGAATTTGTTTTGCCTCTTCGTTTTTATTCCGAGCACACTGATTTAGATGAAAAACACACAGGAAGCATTGATGCATGCTCCTGCAACATTTTGACAAAATCACAGCTCTTCCCATGGCTGCTGCTCTGGTACTTAATATATCAAGTAGGTGCATGAAGATAGTCAGTTTAGATGTATATAATTAATATTAAATTCTAAGGCCTATCAGTACTTTGCTGCAAGATTTCATGTGTATTTCAATATGACAGCGTTGTTGACTTGGTATGATCTATATGACAGCTATATCTGTGTCTTGTAGGTGTTTGATAACTATGCTGTAACTGTAATGATTGGAGGAGAGCCCTACACTCTGGGCTTGTTTGATACAGCAGGTAAGTCCTTCTTTTGCTTACGTCCTTGTTGCTTTACTGTGAAATACACAAGCAGGCAAACTGCTTAGAATGTAGTCATTAGAATGTAGTGTTATAGTATTATATAAAACGTGGGCCTGATGTGTGTCCTGTATTTTTCTTGCTCTACCTCTGTGCGCTGACATATCCTGTTTTGTTCTTTGTATCAGTGAAAACTTGTTGGACAAACCCTTTGACCTAAATATACTTTTATGTGATTTCTCCAGGTCAGGAAGACTACGACAGATTACGGCCCCTGAGTTATCCCCAGACAGACGTCTTCCTTGTCTGTTTCTCTGTCGTGTCTCCCTCCTCCTTTGAAAATGTCAAAGAAAAGGTAAGGCTGACTTTTTCTAGTTCCATCTTCTTAAAAAGAGGGGACCAAATTTTGTTCTGTTTTAATGATTGCTAAAAGCATCCTGGCATATTCTAAGAAGAAACTAAACAAAAATCCGATGTGCTGACTGTTGTGTTTGTTCTTCCAGTGGGTTCCAGAGATCACCCATCACTGTCCAAAGACACCCTTCCTTCTAGTTGGGACTCAGATTGACTTGAGGGATGACCCTTCCACTATAGAGAAGCTGGCTAAAAACAAGCAGAAGCCCATCACTCCTGAGACAGCCGAGAAGCTGGCAAGAGACCTTAAGGCTGTAAAATATGTGGAGTGTTCAGCCCTCACACAGGTATGTAAATACACAACGTTTACAGTCACACATTCACAAACACCTAATCATTTAAGGGCAAGAACTAAGAAAGTGGAGGAAAGAGAAACATGGTCATGCTCCCTACAGCTTGTGCACGATGAGGTGTGTTTTTGCATGCTGGTTTGGTTTTGGTGCCATTTTACTCAATGAGATGAGTGGCGTTTTAAATACTGAATCCTAGTTACAGTAGTCTTGCTTCAGCTATATTATTGTTGTCTGAAGTTGCCTTTAGCTGCTTGACACAGCCAAGATGGCTGTACTTTGTTCGGTGGAGCAAACGTGCAGGTCAAGAAAATTCATGCAGTCGTTTTCGTTAGTTTTGTTCAGGCCTGAAGCGCTTAAAGTGGAGTTTGTAGGGTGGAGACACATTAATCTACAAACCTCTGAGATAAAACCCAGTCTGGCCCATTCAGTCATTTTCCTGGGTGTCTCCCAGCTCATCATGGCTCAAGGCTTTAATAACATGACACAGGTACTAATTTGGCCATAACATTGAAGGTATTAATAACTTAAAAATAAATAGTCTTAATATTCTCCTGGAATGATGTCTTTTGTAACATGAATTTTGATTGTGCATTCAAAATATTACGTGCCTCTCTGTGGCATGCTTGGGTTATTTTCAACATATTAATATACTAGTATTATGACCAAGTGAGTGAGTTTGAGTCTGCTCTGACTAGTACTTAGTACCTGTGCTAAATTGCCTAATAATAAATTAGTCAAATTCTTGCCATTGATTGAAGGGAGGGGAGCAGCTAGAACATAAATTGGAAGAAGTGATGAGTTAGGTCCAGTCAGATAGAGAACAATAGCATTGATGGAGCCTGAGTGTTGCCCCCACCTCCCTGCTCTGCTCCTTCCTTCCTCCTCCCTGTCTCACTGGCACAACTGTTGCATAGCTGATGATGTAATTTCCTGTTTCCTGCTGTGGATCTCAGCACTCAGTCCCTGCCTCACTTTCAGTCCACTGTTGAACAGCAGCTTTTTGTCATGGGTCCATGTGATACCACTGCACTCCATCTTCTTCAGTCATTCTGTAACTGCCATGTCTCCTCTTTGTGTTTTACATGTACATTCCTCCGTTTCTGCCATGTTCCTCTTATCCTCCTCCCCACCTATCTATCTCTGTTCTTGCTGTGCTAACTGTACTGTTCTCTTCCTTCTCCTGTCCTTGTAGCGAGGGCTGAAGAATGTATTTGATGAAGCTATCCTAGCTGCCCTCGAGCCACCTGAGGCCCAAAGAAAGAGAAAATGCTGTATATTTTAAACTCTATGCCATCTTTTCCTCCTCTCCGCAGTTGTTATTCTTTTGCTTCATCTCTTTATCCTATTCCCTCTATCTTTTTTTTACATTTGCTGCTTTCAAAATCTGAGTAGATTTCTTTCATCTTACTAATTCATCTGTCAGTCTGATACACAAACTGCTACTCTGCTGTACTCTGTATTGAGAGTGCATTTGTTGTGCAAATTGTGTTCTGTGGCCTGGAACACTGAGTCAAGGTCTTCCTGCACTTATGCTTGTTGCCTTTTCTAACTTGTTTTGGTGTGTTGACAGTACTTTATGTCCTAATTATGAATTGGTTTAGACACCTTTTTCTCTTTACCAGCGTCATTTCTTGTTTCTTTCTTTGCTACTTTGACTCAATGCTTGTTAATGGAGTTCCTGTCAAACAGCACAGTGGCATCTTACGGAGGATGTACTTTGGGGTGTAGCTATTGTTTTTTTCTTTGTGCTGTAGGTGCAGTTAATGTGGGGAGGGGTCAGTGGCTTTACAGGCTAAATATGATCTCAACATTAAACAGAGCTTCCATTTCTAATGCTTATGTATTTTTTGTACTTCAGCAGTTAAAATTTAATTGAGCAGAGTATGACTATGGTTACGTATGGGGCTATAAGTAGTTCATATATAGGGAATGATTGGCCATTTACAAGTGAAGATAGCTGTCCGGTGTGCTGCCATGATATATAGCTGGTCTGCACTTGATGGTTCTTCTGACCTCTGTGGCCTAATGTTCTCTATATATATAAAATATCAGTGTGCCATTACATGTGGTGCACATGGCGCTGTGTTGGATGTCTGAATGATAATTAAATAAGCTACAATTGTGTGAAATGACTTGTGAAATGAATTAATAAAACACAAATGGACCTGCTCCCTGGCTCCCTTCTTTTCCAGATCAATCATAGTATGGTTTGTTGGCCAAGTTAAGCAACACAGAGGGACTTACTGGTTTACTGCATAGTGCAGCATTGTGTCAGAGCAGCTCTGGTTACTTCACTTGACTGAGCTCATAGTGTAAGCAGCTCTGCTCAGGGGCAAATAACACAGATTCACTTCTTAGACTGAGCATGGTAAGTGGGTTGTATGACAATGTGTCTTTTCTGTGTTGAATCAGAATTCTTGTGAAGAGAAAAAAACAGCTTTTTTGTTTGGTAGCATCAGGGCTTATGTTCTGTTTTTCCTCCACTTTGTTTGACTTGCCTTTGATTTCAGCTGCACTTTGCACTAAGACATGCATGTGATTTGTTGACACTTGATCCCACAGCTTGCTCACACAACTAACTGAAACAACCACACAATATTTTTTGGAGTTTGTTGCAAATATTTATTTTATCCCTTTACTATACCCCTTTTAGTATATTTCCTGCAACCATTTTCTGTTTTTTTTTAATTTGACCTGTGTGTGTGTGCTGCTCCCTCATTGTGTTTGTATGTTTGTGTTCACAGAAAGGCCTAAAGAATGTGTTTGATGAGGCGATATTGGCTGCATTGGAGCCCCCAGAGCCCAAGAAGAAACGCAAATGTGTGCTGCTATGAGAGGTTCCTACCTTGTCAAAGCATACACACATCTTACATACACCCCTTGCACACACATACACACATGCACGAACATACACACACACACACACACACACACACAGCCCTGCCCCTACCCCACCACGCCCCTTTCCCTTGCTCTGCTAAGGCTGATTTGACAGCATTGTCCTCCTTAGGGAGGACTAGAAAGAAAACAGCCTGCCAAGTTTCAGATAATTCTCTGCAATAATAAGAAGCTTAACCCCTGAGACTGAGTTTGGGACAGAAGATGAACTTAACCTGGCCAACAGGCTGCTGTGGGCTCCGGGCGGGGTGGGGAAGCTTCAGATTAGAATCCAGATAACAAGGTAACATTCAAGTAGAAAACATTTTGTCAAGCTTTAGTTAACTTGATTTTTATTCAGTCAGTGTTGTGGCCTGATCAAGTTTTAGATGGCTGGCCAGTTAGTCGCCTTCTGCCAATACAAGGGATACATGATAATAAGCCCCGCCCAGCCACTTCCAGCTGCCTGATTGGTGGCTGCTCACGCTGCTGTTCCATTGCCTCCGTTGACAAGCAAACTCATCACCCAGTCCCAGAACAGTCTATCTCAACACTACCACAAGAAAGGCTAACAGGGTAGTGTTGTTTTTGTTTTTGTTTGCCAACACCCCCCTTTCTCCTAAACACATGACAAGTCTGAGATATTTATTCCATGTTCCAAATAGATGCACTCGTAACCACTAAGGACATTGTGTAGTCTATCAGGGTTCAGCCATTCTTCTCAAACTCCACAGCAAAAAATCTGCGTGGCAAATATTGCATTGGAGTGTGCAGTCATCCTAACATGGATTTTCACAGTGCAGAGCTGCAGTCCATTTGGAGTGTGGTAATCACTTGAAGAGCTAAAGGCATCCAGTTGTAATGGGTCTGTTAGTCGACCACAGGAATTGGCCTTTTAGGTGCAGGGAACTTAAACAGTGTTAGCAGAACAAGCGGTGTGTTCTTGATGCGTTGCCAGGGACCAAGGGAGGGTAAAACAGAAATCTGTTTTAACATGGTCTTCACCTTACATTTCGAATGGGTACAGCAGTGACACCTATCTTAGCTGGTTTCTTTTTTTTTTCTTTTTTTTGGACAACTGAACAGTGAACATGAATTTCCACCAGATTTCTGTGCCAGGTCAGAATTTGGTGCCTTTCTGTAGAGAGTTGCGTCCAGACTGTGTGTTGTACCCATTCAAACTGTAAGGTGCTGCATGTAGCTGAGCCTTGGTCTCTGTTTTAAACGATAGGTTTAACAGATGTAATTATAATGTAAGCTGGCACACAATGTTGATGTAGGCTCCAGGTGTTTTTACCAAAATCTTTTTTTTTCTTCATTATTTCTGTTTGTGCTGTTTATTTGTTTTTTTTTATATATATAAATATATATAAATATATAAAAGGTTACTTTCACTCCTTTTACATTTAGGGGTCGGAACTCATCTGAACTCTACCTGCCAGTTCATACCAATAAAACCTCTGATTGGGTAATTATTAATAAAAACCTCCAATGGCAGAGCGACTGTTTGGTGAAGATGATTTGTGATTGGTTGGTTCTTGTTTTTTTCTTTACTGGTGGCTTAGAGTTGGGTTGATATCCAGCCCAAGTCAGTATAATTATTATAACCCGTTGTTGTTTTGGTGCAGAACCAAATGCTTTGTCTAAAGTCTTTGTTCTTTGTATATGCATTCTTTTCAAAAATATTAAACTTATACCTTAATTGCCTTTATCACATTTTCCTTGCCATTCTTTTTACTGTGGCTGAACCAGAGACTAGACTAGACTTCTCTGCAGGGTCTTTAATTTTGGCCTTTCTTTTTATTCTCTACCTAAAAATATTATGTCTATCTTTATTAATTCCTTCAGGAGGTGAAACTATAAGTAGGACTGACCCTATGCCCCATGCCCCATCTCAGTCTGTATTCAGGTTCAACCCAAGGAATGCTGCTGGAGGATAAGTGTGCCATCACATGTCCAGCCAGCAGGAGGTGCTATTCACTCAGACATAGTGATGTTAGAACTTCACTGAAGTTGATGCAGTAAACTGCACAAACTGTCACAACATTAATAATATATACGCTCGGGTGTATGTATTCATGTTGTTTGCGGCTTATAGTTTAATTAATATTGATCCCCATGCTAATGTGCACCTGGCCAACAGGTGTGAGGTAACATGCATAGTATACTCAATGCATGACAAAGCAGTATAGATAAGTATTATATCTTCAAGAGAAAGTAATACAGCACCCAGTTCTTTGTACATTAATAAGAGAAATATGTTTAATATTTGAAACAGGATTCCTATATAAGGGCAATCTCTTGACAGCACATACCATGAAGTGTATGTACTAAGGTTAATGTAAAAATATATATTTTTAGATAGAAATGGTTACATTTGTTAGATTTATAATAAAAATGTCCAGGTGAAGTCGTGACACAGGTAAAATATTCTGCTGCTCAATGACAGATATTGTTTAATATTTATTTATATATATATGCTATTTAATATATTTTCATTCACTTGCAGAAATTGTAAATTAAATCTGCTCATCACAAAAGATCTTGGAAGACCTACCATCCCGAAATGTTTATGTGATTATTCCAAAGGCTTCTCATGTGTCTGCACTTCTGGAACTCTGATAGAAATGGTTACATTTGTTAGATTTATAATAAAAATGTCCAGGTGAAGTCGTGACATAGGTAAAATATTCTGCTGCTCAATGACAGATGAACTGTTTAATATATTTTCATTCACTTGCAGAAACTGTAAATCAAATCTGCTCATCACAAAAGATCTTGGAAGACCTACCATCCCTAAATGTTTATGTGATTATTCCGAAGGCTTCTCATGTGTCTGCACTTCTGGAACTGTGATATTAAGCTGCTATAATGCCCCTTTAAAATTCTTTATGAGGGCTATGTCCTGTTAGGTCTCCTGTACCTTTTTAAACATGAGAGCCTAACCCTGACCTTAACCTACATTCAGAGACAGTGAGATTAATATTTGGTTGGTGCAGCCTTGGAGATCTATAAAGGACACACCTGTGTAGAGTACGACATCTGAAGGATATTGTGACTGAATTGGGATGCAGGTAATGACCTGAACAGAATGTTGAGATGAACAAATCAGAAGTGGTCAAATGTGTATTTATATACAGTGCATAATGTGTAAACATAATCCAGAGGTATGAGGGAAGGAATACTGAATTATTCAGCAGTATCACAATATAGCAATATGTTGCTGTAATGTAAGTGCTGACAGATGGGTATCACTTGTACAGAGCTTACACAGATGTCCCAGAATTCCTGAAATGACAGCGAATGAGGGTGATATCCCAGCTTCTGTGACCTGGATCATCTCCCTGAGACTGAACTTGTGCTGCACCCCCACCCTCATCCACCCCTGTGAGGCGTTCACACATTCCCTGGGTTTCTGGAGTGCTGTCTGTCAACGCCTTCTTCCGCTAAAGACATGCTGACAGCCATTAATTATCAAACAGGCTGAACGAAGGGCATTCCTCTGTGCTGAAATATCCGAGTACACACAGACAGACACACAAATGCTGCTCAGCACTCCACACATCCACACACACACACACTGCGGAGAGACACCACCTGGCCCTCATTGGTCTTCATCACATTTGACAAATGAGTCTAAATGTTTTGTCCTCTGTGGTCGTCCAATCAGCACTCAGCCTGGGATGAGCTGATGAGGTTTGGGGGATGTAATGGCTCTGCAGCACACAGGGACACTTGAGAAACACACTGTACTGACTGTGTGCTGCACCCACATTTATGAGACAATTTTATGATGATCTGCACAGATACTGACTTGTGATGAAAAGCACGTTGAGGATTTTAGCAGTTTATCTGTGCTGAGCAGTAAATCAGCTAAATACAGTATGAAGGCATGTCTGCTACGTGAATGTGTGTGTGTGGAAATAAATCTCTGCTGCTGGCTGTAGCTACAGGGCACAGCCTGCTTAGCCATGCTGGTACTGAGCCTTTGACAGCTTTTGTTGTTCCACTGTCCAAATAGTTCCTGCCAACATATGGAACACAATGTGGTTTTCATGTAGATGTTGACGAAGGTGTGGAAGTGGAGGCCTGGCCTGATCTGCCAGGTTTAACTGCTCTTTTAAATAGCAGTTAAACTGCTATTTAAATACCAACATGCCAGAATTTGAACATGGTTTAGTGTGATTAAAAACTAGATAACAAGCCCAGAACCATTTCTGGTTAAAAAAAAAAAAAAATAATCAAGGAGCACTTCTAGGTTTTGGTTGGGTCCATGTGCTATCCACTAACATAGAAGGGCGGTCATCATGACCGCTGCCTCCTCCATGGCTAGTGTGAAGGCAGCGGTCATAAAAATAATCATTTATTCAATCATTTATGTAATAGTCATGTATTTATCCTTCATGCAAGCTAAAATATTATTTAATAATATTGAAAAAATATATTTTTTCTATATAGATGTGGGTTGAATATTAGACCATTCAAGTAATGACATTTTCAGTCCTTTCGGTTAATAAATACATGTAACACACACACACATTTTCTAAGCTCTTACCCGCATATACAGACAGCTTTAGGTGTGTGTGTGTGTGTTCAGTGTCCAGGTGTTAAGAAAAAGTCCTTTGCAGTTGAGCTGATGACAGACACCTTATTATGTCCACACAGTGAAAGTGTGTGTAGAGGTGAGCTCACAGTGATCCTTCATACCAGCATCCACACATGGAGCTGTAGCAGCTAAAACCCACATCAACAGCCTGATGTACTGTCTATGTGTGTGCGTGTGTGAGAGAGAGAGAAGTCACTTTCACTTCTCCCAAATGTTCCTCTTCTCTCCTTTCTGTCATTTAAAAACTGAAGTCTGAAAGGCTGAGTGAGCGAGTGGAATTCTCTACATATTTGGGTAACGCATTGTAACAAGGGTGTATGGAGTAAGTATGAATAAGCAATCCTTAACTGCTAATGAAGCAAAGGTGACAAAATCACTTCATTATTCGTTAATAGTAATAAATAGCAATTCATCATGCAGCCTTCATTAATTCATTAACTTATCCTTAAGGAACCATTACCTGAAGAGGAAATCGAACAATGACTGTACAGGGTTCCTACACATTTTCACATTTATATGACCCGACCCTGACACACGCACATCCTCACACAGAAAAGTTGACTTTAAGACACACACACAGATGTGTGAAGATGTGAGGCACATATGTTGTGCAAGTGCACACACAGAGGCTTACTGATGCTTATGTTACATTTGCAACATTTCAAATGACCCATACGGTAAATTTAGCTGTCCAAAAGGAGCAAAGATGCAATGTTTCAATGTTGTTTTTACTCTCTGATATTAGAGACATGTTCATAATAAATAATAAATAATAAATGTATAAATAATGTTTATAATACATGCAAAAGCAGTCAGGAAAAAAACTGCAGTTTTCAAGGTGGGAATATTACACAAAGGTGACTTTATTGTGTTTTATAGAAATTCGGAACAATGGGACTATGTCCACATCTTTCCCACAGATATAGACTGGGGAGGGCGGGGGCTTATCCCTGCTGCAGGCCACCACCATCTTCTTTGTCTTGGCCACATTCAGCTGCAGGTGATTCTCTCCACACCACCTGACAAAACACTCCACAGGGCCCCTGTACTCATCCTCCTGTCCGTTCTCCACACAACAACAACAACAACAACAACAACTATGGCTGTGTCATCCGAGTACCTATGAAGGTGACACAACTCAGAGCAGTACTGGAAGTCAGCTGTGTAGGTGGTGAACAGAAAGGGAGACAGCACAGTTCCTTGAGGAGCCCCAGTGTTGCTGGTCAGGGTGTCAGACACACAGCTCTGCGGTCTCTCAAACTCTAGTCAACCTGTCAGGTAGTCCTCAATCCACAAGACTTTAAGTTGGTTGTCTGCAACAAATCCTATGTTGATCAGCTTGTGATTTGCTAGATCTTTAAAATCCTCAGAGAAGAGCTTCATGGGGCTCTTCACTCTCAAGTGTGGCACCTATGACAAACCTCTGGAGAAGATGCTTCACTGTGGTGAAAAGATCGTCAGCCAGGAAAGCCAGCATAGGCTTATCGGTTTAATGCTTTATAAGGAAAGAATAGCACTCCTGCGCAATTGAGAGAAAGATATTGGCTTTGACTAAAAACAAAGTGTCAGTGCATGCCTTCACCACAGACTCAAAGCACTTGTTCTTTGGGTGTGACTCTTTTGAAGCATTCACCCCAGCCACATATGCCTGGATTTGTGGCCATATAGTAATGGCTCTTTCAAGGACTGGAACATTTTCTATCCATCTATGTTTACAGTACTTCAGGGGGAAGACAGCTGAACCTGTTACAGAGGTGTAATCCTCACGTCTGGCTGGGAAGTCTTCCAAAAGACAATAAAGACTGTTTAGAGTATGTTCAATGTCCCAAGTTGTTGCATTGCTGCCAGCTTGAAAGGCATTATGCATTATATGTAGCATATGTTGAGGAGCTTGGACCCAGTCTCCAGTTCCAAGTCCCTAGACAGCATGTCAAACCATTTCCAATTGACGTTTGGGCCATCTATTGATAGCTGCAAAAGACTGTGTATTCCAACACTGTTGCGGCTGGCCTAAGCATGGAGGTCTGCAGCATATGCATGTCCAAGAAAATGAGAGTATCTCAACATTACAAAGTCTCCATCCCAAATCCTTATGTGCACATCAAGTTGTTTTGCTTGGAGTGGAAGGTGGTGAAACATAGTCAGTAGCAGATTTAACTTCGGGCAAAAGCAAGGATGAGAAATGTGGTGCAATACCAAAGGTTGTCAAGTACGTAAGCTGCTTTGTCATCTCCACAGCTGAATATTGAGGCAATGTTGTTGTCTGGAAACATCAGACGAAAAAGGTCACCCTTCCCAGAGCAGCTGTTGAAGAACCTTCATTCATGTCATTTAATTTTGTTCTGACCAACAGAAAGATGCACTTATGCACTGACCCCAGTGGGTGCCAATAGAAAGTTTTTTTTATTACAAATAAAAAAAATGTCATGCCTTGCTTTGCCACTTAGGATATTTTCCCAGCTACACCACATATTATGGGTTAGATAGCCATTGATCAGAATAATTACACTTTCCCATTGCCCAGTGACATCAAGAATTTTGCATATCAGAACTACGTCGGTCTAACCCACGTGACATAGCAGGCCAACCAGATCACTAAGAGCAAACCGGAACAGGAATATTTTTCTGAACTGTATGAACCTTGGTGGTGACCTTGGCCTTACAAAACCCTCAAAGGAGCTGATCTCTTTCAAAAATGTTTTTTTGACAGCGGTATGTAAATGACGCCCCTCATTTGCATAATGATCTCATCTTTAGCCTATCGCTCCTCTCGACTCACCACCTTACATAACAATTGACAGTTTCAGAACTGGTAGGGTGCTCCCTTAGAGCAGTGGTCCCCAACCACCGGGCCGGGGACCGGTACCGGTCCGTGGGTCATTTGGTACCGGGCCGCACAGAACGACTGAGCAAAAAAATATATTATTCATTATCTGAGTCTGAAAGCTGTTTCATTTATAAATCGATCAGATTCATCCGCTTGTGCCTTTAAGCACCTGCAGACGCTGGTCTCGGTCACGGGATACGGCCCCAAAATTAAGCCTAAAAGCAGCAAAAATGAATAAAAAACAAACGTCTTTGGAGAGCTTCTTCGGAAAGGGGAAAAGGCCTAACGAGGGGACAGAAGAAGAGGAGCCTACCCCTTCAAAGAAAAAGAAACCTGCATTTAAAAGACTATATCAGGAGTCCTATTTAAAATATGGATTTATTGCAACAAGTGATTCTCACACAAGTCCGCTCTGAGTGACATGTGGCGAAGCCTTCAAAACTGCTTTGGCACTTAAGACCAAGCACCCTGCATTAAAAGACAAGCCATGGAGTTTTTTGAAAGAAGAAAACGTGAACAAGAAGGACAGAAGCAATTAATGACGGCCAAAACAAAATGACGGAGTGGACTGGACATAAGAAACACGCTTCGGGTGTCATTGTCTCCCATTATCCCCAGATGGGACCGCCTCATTGCTGAGAAAGCTCAAAGGCTCCCACTAATTAAGCATAAGAGTAAGTTGTCATTGTATGCACTTTTTATTTTATATATTTTTTTCTGTGCTGGTCCGTAAAAATATTGTTTTACATGATACCGGTCCGTGGTGCAAAAAAGGTTGGGGACCGCTGCCTTAGAGATAGGGCAACCTGATCTCACAGAAATATGTGACATACACACGGATTGTTAACACTGAATTACATGGCACCGACATGAAAAGTAGTGAAATTACGTGCAGGCACCACGGAAAACTGTCTCCATAGAAAGTCAATACGGGGCATTATCATTGGGACACCAGGGTTTTTAATACGTGTAGAAGGGGCATGTAGAAGTAACATGGAGACATTTGTTAAAGTGAGCATGTGGTTATTTCAATTTTGAGAATGACTGGATTGAAAGACGGTGAAAGCTATCATTGGTTAGCAGTTGCTCTGGATGGAAGCGTTGTCACGTTGCCATGGTAATGCATCTTGCGGGCCCACTCGTGGTTACGTAAATTGCCTGCGACAACGCATGAATTTTACTAAGCGATTTTTGGATGGATGGATGTTATATTCTTTATATAACATGTAACATTCTTTATATTTGCATTTTGAAAATATATATGCAAATCATCCCGCACAGCTGCAGTGAGTGAGGGTCGTGAAGAGCCATGCTAGCCAGCATGTAATCTGCTTGGTTTTGAATACATAAGACAATTAAACCTGACCTGTTTCACTCTCTCCTTTCACAGTCATAGTAATCATGATCAAATGTCTCACCTCTTTCTCATCAAGTGATGATACAAATCCTATAAATTATGGTCAAATACATATAATCAGTTTTAGCGGGTTGCTAGCTGCATGTCATGTCTTGTCTTATTTCCTACATTCAACGTCTTTGCTGGTACAAAACAGCACATACTGTAGAAATCTGTAGAAATCACACAGTGTAACAGTGGTTGTCAATTTTGAAACCATGGTGTGCGAGTCTTGATGCCCATCAGCTCGCCTGCTCCACCTCGTGTTGCACAACGTGGCCCGTCTTCAGGGCAAAAACCAGCAGAGACACCAGAGGAAAGACGAGAGGGGAGACGAGGGGAGGAGGGCTGGTGGAGAAAGAATTGCAACTGTCATCACAAACAAGAACCATCTGTCTCATTTGTGTAACTTGTTTTCTTTTAATATGAGAAGTATGCTGAAGAGATCTAGGAGTTTGAGAGAGGGCCTGGGAGGGCTGGGCTCTGGGCTAAAGCCAGCCTTCTCCCGGGTTCTCTGTGCGAGTGGCATTATTATCCAGCCAACCTGCACTGTTAACCCTTTACGCTACTGACACACACACACTGGCAAACACAGAGATGGAAAAACTTTGATCAAAGGTACCCAAGGTGTAATATTTTTTGTCTCATTGCATCTCATTGTCTTAGAATGGATCTTCTATAATTCAGAGGCCCAGATAAGATGTCCAAGCTCTGCATAGGTTAATATTGTTTTCCTCAATATACTTAAAAAATAGAAAAGAATGGCTCTGACATTAGGCCATCAAATGTTAATTGTACAGCTCTTCTAAAATCTCACCTTCTAATATGGTTAAAGGATTATTATGCTACTCACTCTCACTCACTCAGCATATCATTATCTTGTGCCATCACAGTCAGCTAGCTGTAGAATATTAATGCAGTATGCGTAGCCAGTCATAGAGTGGCTGATACTCATGTAAGAGACTTCAGCAAAGACATAACATTAAGATAGCGAATGTATACAGTGAAGCTTCAGTAGCCACAGGGTCTTTTGCTGTGGGATGTGTTCAGGTTTTATGAGGACATTCCTGCTACAACAACCCAACAGGTTTCATTTTTAGTGTCATGCTACGATCAATTTGAAGGACTTTTTCAAATCTACAAAAATGTGATGTGAAGCAGCTAATTTCCAATGTGTAACAGCAGCAACGATAGAGCAATGGTGAGGTTTGTAAAGACCAGATCAGAAACCACCCCCTACTCCTCACATAGGGCACTGCGCAGAGTGCGCACCATTATGTAGTGTTGTCGGAATGGGTAGTGAAAATCATTACACCTCATGTAGTACACCCACGTCACGAAACACCTTGTACGACTGATGGTGGCTACATTAGTATTATGTATGTGTTTTGAATTGAGCTCAATATTTGTTTAGCTGGCATGTTTTACTTGTGTAACAGCTAGCAGATTAACAGTGTCCAAAATGTTATTTATTGATTTTACATCAAAATCTCTATATAATGAGTAGACAGTAGTGAGTGAGTGGGTAGCCACTGACTATTTGTCCAAACTAGTGAACATTAGCCAACATAGGCTACCGGTTTTACCAGAAATTATGTGTGTGTATAATGTTTATTCTATTACCCCATAGTCACCAAACTAAATGTTGGACACATTTGTTGAAAGCTACACATCTTACATTGTGTTTTTCAGAAAAATAATTTAGGAGGAAATTCACTTATAGTCTCGTGAGCATCTAGCATTTGAAAGCATCCAAGCTACCTTAGCTAGTAATCGCTGCTAACTGTAATATTTTGGCAAAAGAAAATAAAAATAATACATTTAAATTCAGACCTTTATTTTGATGATGTTCTGATCCAGGAGACAGGAGTTGTGTACCATTCTATTAGCATAACACATCATTTTGTATCTTTTTGGTAAACTCACCATAAAACATACATTTCAAATAAGCACAGGGGGCAAAGGGGCAGTTTTTAGCTTGTCAATATGTCAATATGGATGCTAGGTATTAACCCGAAATATCAGCTATGATTACTTGTAACATATTTGTATCCAGTCCACACACATACATACACAAAGTGGTGAAACTACCCTTTCTACCCCGTCACAACCACAAGTACCATTGGAGTTCTCTGATTGTACAGACATTCCCAATCAGCATGGCTGCCACCACCCACCTCATCTACAGGCCATCACAGTGGCTTAATGAAGGACAGATCCCTGCCGTCACATGGTTAGAGTTACTGTGGGAGGGGGGTCCAGACTGTACCCAGCGTTAAGTCAAAGATATTGCAGGAGAAAGTCTAAGTCTAAGTGGAAGGGTTGGGGGGGGCGCAGAGTGATGTTGATAGAGACAGAAGGAGGAGGCGGGGGGGGGGGGGGGGGGGGGGCGCAGCGTGATGTTGATAGAGACAGAAGGAGGAGGCGGGGGGGGGGGGGGGGGGGGATCTTGTGCCATGTGTTCTGCATTTTGCCGTAATCCCCATTCTAGCCCGGTGTTCCTGCCTCTGCTCCATCTTCAGACCCAATCAGACGATCACTGAAACCTGAGCGGCTGCTCTGGTTCTTCCCGAAAACGACCACGGGAAACACATCCATCTATTCCTGGTTGACACAATGTATGTGTTGAAATATTACACATAAATTGTTTTGTATAGGTGTCAAGGGGTGTAGAAAAGGACCTCTGGGTGTAATGAACCACACAAACACACACATATACACACACACACAAACAGTCAAAATCCTGCACGGTGCACACTGTGGCCACATAATAATGCAGCTGAAAGACACGGGAAATGGACGATTTTATTGAAATATGCGTATGTCTGTCAGCAGGGCTGTGTGTGTGGTGGAATAAGATCCTCACTCTTTCACTTTCCATCTTTCTGTCCTTTCATAATCTTTTCTTTTTCCCTTTTGGGCAGCGATGTATTTGTGCCATTCTCTCTCTCTCACACACACACACACAACACATTTCATATGAAAGAAGCCACAAAAGTCATTTTTCACACAGCATATATTCAGTATTAACATACATTCATAGGCAGTATAGTCTTCAGTGTATAGGGCTTTACAGATCTACAGTATGTCTCTATAATGATAGCACGTTATTATAGGAAAGCTTGGCTTTATGTTGGTGGTACAAGACAACAGTACAGTCCTGACAGTGGCATGGGAAACCATGTATGTGTGTGTGTATGTGTGTGGTTAGGTGTGTGTAACCGTGGGGCAAAAGGGCTCTATGTGCGCTTGGAGAGAAAGTGCTTCAGTCATCATGCGTGATGAACATGCTCGGCAACCCTCTGGCAGACCCCTTTGTGTTTGTGTGTTTACATTGTGTGTGTGTTTTTGCCTGTGCATGCATGTCACTGTGTGTTTACTCGTGTTTGCATTCAGCCAGCAAACATTTGGCAGATGGAGACGTGCAGGAGGCCAATATCAATCCAAATGAGCGCAGAAGATTTTCACAATAAGATGTTCTGAGATAGTTACAGATCTTATTAATTTTGATGTTGAACCTTTATTTTGAAATTTCTAAGTTCCTGTTGTAGATAGCAGCTGTGGTTGAATACAGGTGTTGTGTTTGCTGTGTTTGTTAGTCTGATGCCCATCAGCTGCCAGTGCTAAGGGTCTACAAAAAAAGACAGGAAGGCACTGACAGTGGCTTTCACCTGTCCATCATCGTGCTGCCTCTGACAGGAAGACGGTGAGCGTGTGTGAGCGGAGCAGCATCAGGGCATTGCAGGGAGGCAAAGTATATGACTCAACGGCATCTGAACCTCAGCGCAGCCATGTATGCTTGAAAAGCAAATCACAGAAAGTCTGCCTTCCTCATTGTTGTTGGAGCCTGTGCTATGACTGACTCTTCCCTTTTTTGACATCCAGCACTCCCATGTGAGTCCCCGAAGCAGCAGCAGCGGCAGCAGCAGCAAGGCCAGAGGGTGAGAGACCCTCCTCCTGACCCCATTTCAACCCTTTAACCCCAACCCCAGCCATGGGTCAACTTTGTCCCTTATTAGCTCCACTCTTCTTTTCTCCTCCTTCAAGGACCGCCCCTGTCAATCTCCTCAGTCTCAACAAATAAGTTAAACATTACAAAAATATGAAGCATCAATGACAAACCAAATAATAGGGAGGGAGACAGGAAGTGAAAGACACTCTCTACTTGAGGAGCCTCTGTAGCTTTGAGGGCCTAATCTACTGTTCCATTATGGTGGCATGATATGAAAAGGATGACACACAGCCACTCAGTTTGTTTCTATTGACCAGTAGTAGGAGGGTTGGGGTGGTTTCAAGCAGGAAAAGAGGGAGCAACACAATGTCTCCTTGCTCCTTTTGGCTTTGTTTGAGCAGGAGTGTGGGGCATTTGTTTTGTTCATCTGAAGTGTCCTCTGTGCCCTCACATCCATCACCGACAAGTGTGTATCTCCACCTTTTTGCGGCACTGTTTGCATTTGACGTAACAGCACCAGTGGAACTTACAGCTGCACCTGTCCACCACTTCCACCTCCTCTGTCTGGAAGCCACGGCCACAGCACATCAACTCGCAGCCATCAATGGCCTTCGAGGTTCTGTTACACTGGCGGCCCACTGTGCCCAGCATACCTGGAGTGCGTGGGTCATAGTCACAGAAATCTGGGCTAGGGTCAAGGTAAACAAGATCTTCATCCGTATGAGGTTTGAATTGGGAATTGCGAGGTACCAGGACTTTGGTTGAGCCCATCTTGCGCTGCTCCACCTCAGTCGCACCATCAAACTTCTCCTTGATGATGTTCCCCACTTTGCGAAAGGGTGGCATGGCTTTCCAGCAGGTCTTCACCTCACAGGAGCCTGACACACCATGACATTTGCACTCCACTCGCATGTGGGATAGGATGGCCTACAGAGACGCAAAACCATATATACTTTGGTCAACTGACAGAACATTAATGACGGACAAACAGATCAATGTTTGGGGAGGCCTTATTCTTAGACTGGAGGCTTGCCTTAACTGACTTGTGACTTCACATTGAACTTGTCTACATAGGGCTTGTTTTAGATATGTAAGGCTAGACCCAGAGTCCTTCAAATGACTAATGACCTGTCAGTACCTAATACTGAAGGAGTGACTTGTCTCTCTGTAAAGGCTTGACTTTATCTTCCTGGCTTTGCTTTTCTTCTTGACTTGCATTTGTCTTAAAACTTTGGAGGCTTGATTTTTACTTGTGTTTCTTGACTTGATGTTGGATTTGCATGTAGTTTGACTAAAACTTATCTTCAATGATTTTGAAAACTAGACATAAGACGTTTTTAATGATGTGATGTTAAATAAGGTCTTAATAAGACTTGAGTTGTTTCCGATTACCAAAGATTTGAGTTGAGTCCTTCTTGAATGGCTTGACTAGTTTTAAACCAGAAGAGACTTGATTTTGGCTTTTTCAAATGATTGAAGACTTTACTTTTATTTGTCTTTAAACTCTTGAGGCTTGGACGTGTCTCTTACCACTTGGAGTTTGCTTTGATGGACTTTTGAATTGGTGTGAGATTTGTTGTCCCCAGTAAAAGTTGAAGCTTGTTTGGGGCTTATCTTAAATAATATTAGACCTGATCAGGAGTTATTTCAAATAACTAAAGATCTTCTTGGCCCTCCAAGGACTTAAGATGTGATTTGATGATTTGAACTGGACCTGTCTTCTTTGACTTAAAACTTGATTGGGATTTATCTCAAAGACTGAGAGACTTTAGCTAGAATTCGGCAGATGACCAGATGCACACATCAAAGGACGTGAGTAGGGTCTCTCTTTGATTATCTGACTTGGGCTTGTCTCCAAATACTTAAAAGTTAGTTTGGACTTATCTCAAAGAATACAATCCTTGACATAGAGTTCCTCTGTGTGACTAGAGGTTTGCCTGGACTTTGAAAGACTTGAGACTTGACTTAGGCCTGTCTTTAAAATATCAACTTTGGCTTGTGACTGCAGAAGACTTGGTCGTGGCTTTTCCCTGATGATCAAAAACCTAAATTTGTCATGTCAGTCTTGATCCTTACATGTCTTGAATGGTTTTGAGACTTGGACCTTTCTCCACTCAAATGAAACATGAATTTATTTCCAGTGACCTGACACTTCAGTTGGACTAGTCTCAACAGATTTTAAACTAGACCTGTCTGGATTGTTTAAAGGCTTGATTTGACCTACTGTAATCTGCACTTTAAACCAAAGAGAAGCAAGTTACCTTTCTCCCAGCCTCATTGTTGTGCAGGTTCATGAGAGCCCGACTGGAGGACTGGCCTTTGCTCCTTTCCCTCACATCCACAAAGGACTGTGAGAAGGCCACTCCATACGCAATGTTATCACTGCAGCCAGACCACTGGAACCCTAAGACCAGACATGAAGATAGAGACAGGAAGTAGTTATCTGCAGTGGACATAACACAATAAAATAATGGGACATTATATAGTTTTTAATTTTGAATTAAGAGGTGCTGGATCCATTGGCTCTTGTGTTTCCTTTCCATGTGTGTGTTTGTGTGAACGAGAGAGAGAGAGAGAGAGAGAGGGAGACCTACCCTCTGGACTGACTCCATGTACGTTGTGGTCACAGCCACATTTTTCCAGCTCTCCGCTGCTGCAGGCCCTTGTGACCGCAAACGCCACACTGGCTGCTGAGATGGCATACACAAAGGCAGCCTCACGAGTGCCTAACACACATACACAAACACACAACACAGTCACATTGTTTCATTGTGTAAATGAAAAGAGCTTCTTATTCTGAATTGTAAAAGAAGCATGTGTATAAGCAGAAAAAGCCTAAAGGAAGGAGCCCAGACTTTAACACATAAGCGCCAATACAAATGGAAACAAGCTCCAACATTTCACTGTATATTAAAAGTGATATCGACAATATTTAGGAGTCATATTTGATATATAAATGCAGGCAGAATGGCTTACCTTGGGTGACCACTTTGCCAAACACAGGCATGGTCTCCAGAGTGGAGCAGTTCCATCGACGGTTCCGAAACTGGTACTGACACTCATCAATGGCTAGCTGGGCTCCACGACGCACCGCATCCATCACCTCCACGCTGCGCTTACAGATCTGAACCTGAAGCAGACATGATAGCTGTGTTAGCCACATTGTACAAAACAACAGTGTCTACGGCTCTCATTTCAGAATGGTTGCCTGCTTGGAAATAGAGCAGTGTAAGGACGGGGTCCCACTGTGCCACTGTATTTGTGCTGCACCACATCTTTGTTCTGTCTTCAGCATGATTTAGGTCCCACTGGGACAACTTGGTGTTGTGTATAGCAGGGTTAGCATGCTAATAATTGCTAGATTTTGTAATGTACAGTAAGTGGACAGGAACCATTAATCCTCATAGTGGTGCAAGTTAGCCTGTTGTACAATTGTGTGTACCAGATTGATTTACCAATCTATCCAAAAGTCATAGTCATAAACTTTCAGTCAGAACCACCCGCCAGATAACAAAGACTGAAAGATGTTATGTCCCCATGTACTCAGTAAATGTTTCACTTGATAAGTCTTATAAGCCCAAATGTAAACAATCAATATGGCTGTGATTTCCATATAAGCATCCTCAGAAGTACCTGTCTCTGGATGAGGCCTCGTAACCTCTCGCACGTCTCCTCATCCCTGATGCTCCCCACTGACGACAGCTTGGCCAGGTACCTGACAGAAAGACACAACAAAGCTTTTTTAGCACTGTTCTCCAAAGGAACACAAATCTGACACAAGAAGAAGAAGCAGTGGACTATAAAGTGGTTCAGGCATGATCATCACAAAACAGAGTCAAATTGTAGTCATTAATTATCAGGTGAAGCAGGTCTGCTGTGGGAAGAGTTCACTCTGGTGACGTTGTGGGAATGTTTTGGATTAAGCGGGGACATTGAGAGGAGGGAAAGTGGCTTATCAAACATACCACCTCCAGGCCAGACAGGTCAGGGAGATATACAATACACACACACACACAAACACACGTAGTCGAAGATGTGTGAGAAAATGGCAGTCTGAATGCCCTGTGACAGCCACTTCTACCCTGGGTCTCATATCTCAAGTCCCAGCTGCAGGGCACAGGAATAGGCTTTTCTCATAACAAGCCCCCGATGTGTACTGTCAGGTGTTGTAAGACGTCACTTAAACACATGTTGAGTCTAAAATCATTTGTTTTTTTAAAACAAAATGGTGGCATTGATCTAAAGTTCCACAGAAGCATTACACCAAAAGCACCTCAAAACACAGACTAAAACAAAAAAAGTTTAGAAAAGTTTCTTTACACTGTAAAAGAAATGGAAAACTTTTTTTAATATGTTTTTTCAGACCTTATGCTAAGCTAGGCTAACTGGCATATGCCCTTTTACAAATCTTATGATCTTATGACATCTACCTATAAAAGAAAGCAAACATTTCTGCAAAGATGAACTGGTTCACTCAAGGATGTTAGCTAAACATGATATCATTAAACAGGCTAACAGATATTAAGCATATTGATATTTTAAACTTTGTATTGTATTGTGAATTCTAAGGGTGACATGTAAGGACTTTGCTCTGAGAGGAGTAAATGTCAAACGGCCCTTAATGCAGCTAAATTCCAACAGGAATAGTAGGTTATTATTGTGTATCAGTTCACATGTATTTCCTTAACGTTGCTGGAGCTTGTTTTATGAGGCTTGTGTTATGAGTTCCCAAGATCACACATACCTCCCTAAAGCCCTGTTTGCCCATCTCAATCAAGCCATGGTACACCACCAGACTGCAGAGACATCTGCTGTCAGATCACTGGCAGGCGTCTGATACACACACACACACCCACGCTACTAAAACCTTATAACACTCTGATTATTTATGTTAATAGCTGCCTTTAAGCTTTTTCAAAAGTCTAGGAATGTGTTGAATATATTGTGTAATAGCTGTAATATAATTAGGATCCTGGTCTCCCTTCACCCTTTTATCTTCACCTCTTTAGCAGTTCAGATAACATCCCTCTCTTCCTCTTTGCATCTTTAATGGACCTTCCTCTTGTCTTTCCATCCAGACAGTGTCCATATTAAACACTCATCGCCCTGATAACCCTGCTCCGTGCCACTCCGCCACAACTCAGCCACATCCGCTCACATCCACTCCTCACAGCTGACCTCACTCTCAGAAAGTCAGCAGTCCCATCCTTCGTCTGAGCCTCTCCAGAGGTGTGGTGTGGGTAATGTTGTTCAGCATCTTTGATCTAATTACAAAAGGATCAACCTTTGATGAGCCTATTATGTCTCGACAAGTTAGTGAATTGAATGTGGAGCGTGCTTAGCATTTAGCAGCTACAGCGCTACAGGAGGAGCCTAAAATAGAGCAAAGGAAAGTGAATAAAAGACTTAAGCAAACATATCTATCCTGTTGTTTGCTAATATGATCTCCATGAACACATTTCCAGGTTTTCCTGAAGCCACCAAGTGGCCTGAAACTGTAATAAAGCTGTTTATTATTATAATATTTATTATATATTTTAGCCAGTAAGAGAGCCAGAAAGGAATAGAGATATAAGATATGAAGAGTCATTTTAGATATGAATTTCTGAATTAAACTAAACAGCTGGACCAGTTTTCTGTGAAGTTAATTCTCTTTCCAAACACTATACAGGTTCGACCCCGTTCCACAGTGTGGATAGAGTCCAGCTCAGCTCTGCCCTGCTCTGATTTGCTGGAGTGCATTTGTGGGTCTTTCATCAAAGCCATGTGCGGTGTTTGATCCCCTTTTTGTTCCTTAGCGTAGCCTTGGGCAGGGTGCTACGTTTAGATCGAGGCTTCCAGCTGGGAGACTATCAGACAGCAATAATAGTAATAATAAAAATAAAAACAACCAACGGAGAAAACACGAGACGCCAGTGGGAAGCTGCTCCTCTGACAAGCAGTGCCACACACACAACACAAACAGCTGGATGGCATCACAGTGGCCTGACATTCACCCTGGAAACGTTTAATAAACACTGGATAAGCTGTTATTCAGGTAATTTTTTTGGAGATGTGTGTTTGTGAGAGAGAAAAGTTCATCACTGGCCTTGAGAGAGTGTGTGTTTTCATCGCTGTTTCTATCTGTTCGTTCTGCTGTACCCTCTGCTTCCCACAGATGAGGTTAACAAAACACCTCTACAGAGAAGGCAACCCATAGGACAGAGTAGCACACACACACACACACCGTGGTCCCACATCCTCTCCCTCTCTTCCCTCTCTGTCTGTTCGGCCTCTGGTGGTTGCGTGCTTAAATCCCAGTGGCCTAAGCCCAGTGGAGCCAGTGATGTTGTGAAGGCTGCGACATGTAATGCAACACAAACACACAGCGGCCTGTGAACGCAGCGCTGTCCAGGTGGAATGCTGGACAGCATGGACCTTATTAACAGCCTCATGTAAGGCTGAAGATAAGAGACACACTTGTTTATGAAAATATAATGCACAAATGACCTTTCATACACTTTCACAATACAAAACAAACATATTGTATAAGCGGATTTTATGCAATAAATATTAAATAATCAAAATGTGTAATGAATTAAGCCAAAAATCATGATGCTCTTTTTATAGAGCATGCATTTGGCTACATTTGCTAGTGTAACAGTAGTTAATGGACCTCTGAAATGATGCTAGAATGATGATGTAAGATGAGCATGTTAACTTCCTGACAGGTACTGATACCAGTACTACTAGTAGTTTCTGGACTTTGATACTCAGTGGTACCATTTTTGGAGTTAGTACCCTCTAGGCGCCGTGTTTGCTATCACAAGCAAAAATGTTGAGCTAACATTAAGCAAATTGTGAGAAAAGTAAGTTACCAGTGACAGTTAGTTATAGATGTTGATGAAGTTGTAAAATTCAATTCTGAAGCAGGACAATCAGTCCACACATACACACACAAGCTGAATGTTCTCAGTCACAACAAGAACAAGGCCTCTTGGTGTACTTTTACTTCTTAAAAACATTGGCACAGCATTGCATATTCCATTGTTAATGAAGAAATGATAAGTTGGATTTAAAAAAAGAGCTACAGATGTCTCTCGCTGCCGTCTGTTCTTTCATTCATAGCTGTTAAAACCACCGTCTGTCACTTGAGTGGAGTCAGCTAAAATAAGGGGCAGAGGCAGAGACAGCAGAGAACTGCAGGGTGGAGTTAGGGATTTTAAAGCTGTGTGACAGTGCTGCACTTCACACAAACACAAGTGACACAAACTCTCTGCACCTCCCATACTCCAATGTGTATTTATATGAAAATATCCCAGTGTTTGCCTTTCCAGTGCTGAGCACACAGTGACAGGTAAATATAGCATGAATGGGAAATGCAAGGAGGAGCCAGAAGAAGAGAAGACTCTTCTCCACCGAGGCTCGGCGTGCTGCTCTCAGCGTGCTGCTCTCGACGTGGCCGAAGCAGCGCTGCAGTTGGTTACAGCTTTAACACATGGAAACATTTTCCTTGCAGTGTTGAAGTGAGATAGAGCAATTAACCTGTGCACTGCCAGTGGAGTGTGTGCTATTCACCTGAGCTAACCCCTCTGCAGTGGACACACACAGTTTGTAAAGCAGATAGTGACCTGTGGAGGGCACTGTTCTCTCAGTTTGCCCTCATTCACTGAAGTACAGTTCATCACTACACTCCCCCCATCCACACTTCTAAACGTGCCTGTAAACAATATCACTAATACCTACAATCCATTTGTATAAGGTGAACACAGACCTATATATATGGGATGATTAGTGCCAAAACTATTGTGAATGAAGTTTTGATGATATACATGTCCAGATTTTCACTTGTACAGTTGTGGATATAAATTTTTACATAATTTATTTTTGATAAAACATTTACATGCAGTGATACCAGTGAAATGTATGTATATTTATTTAACTTCAACTTATTAAAGATGTCATTTATTTTAATTAAATGTAACTTTACTGTTCACCCTAAAATATCAATTTTCTAATAGTTCCTGTATTTTCCACATGGAAAAAAATAAGAATATAGTGTAAAACAAAAGCTTACACATAATAAATCACTGCATTATTGCACATTACTTGACAAATGTAGCTCTCAGCATAAGTTCAGTCATGAAGACTTTTTTCACATCATCCACCACATCTCTATCCTCTTCCCTCTCCCTCTTCACCATCCTCGCAATCTCTCTCTTTCACTGCACTGCACTCCCTCTAGTGTCCTCCCACATAGTTAGGTGTTTAATAGATGGCACCTTCCTCACCAATCAGCTGTCAATCTGTCCCTCTCCTGCCCAATCATAGCTTAGCAAGTAATTTAAAAGCCTCTCTCTCTTCTCCACCTGTCTCCTGATCGAATCCTGCAACCCTCCTTCACCCCAAGCACCTCCCAATCCATGCATTTCAAGGACTCCTCAGTGAGGACCACACCACATCATTTTACTTAAACTGCAGAGGTCAGAAAAGGAACCTCTTGTCATGAGCCAGGGTTTTGGCTCCTTGTCTGGTTATTATATTGTTTATTTTGTTATTTAGTTTTCAGTGTATTTCGTCTTTCTCTGCTCCTCCTCAGTCCTTCCCTCTCTCCTTCTGTTCCTCCTCCCTGATTGCCAGCTCCTCCCTAATTGTCTTCACCTGTGCTGTCTCTTCCCTATTTAAGTCTTGTGCTCCTCTTTGTCTTTGTCAGTTCATTGTGTGTGTTTGTCACTCCCCGTACCATGGACTTCTTCTCCCTTCCGTCCTGCCTTTCTCCCGTCCTCCCATGGACTTCTTCTCCTCGGTTTGTTGTATTGCTTGTATTTTTAGTTGCTCAGTCGTAGTTTAGTTTGGTCTTTCTTGTACCCTGGACTGTGTTTTTGGCTTTATTAAAGCTCACCTTTTGTTTAACTCACCATTGTCTGCATTTGGGTCCAATTTCTGCATGTCTCATAACACCTCTTTTCTGACTATGTAACATCATCATTTTTTTTTTTACTTATGAGGTTTATCATCTCCATCAAATATACTCCCAAGACACTCCATCTGCTTTTTGCTACATTAGCACTCCACTATTAAAAAACACTTTCAGACAAATAGAAGGCAGTTATTACACATGCCTTTCTCTCAAAAATGACTCATCCATTCATTTCAGAGCTCATCCATCAAGGAGGTCTGTCTGTTTTTTAGAGATGGATAGCAGGGCAGTAAGTCAGTATGATTCAATAGCACCACAATGTGTAGATTTTAAAGCAGATACACAGCTTTAATGACAAAGGAGCTTAGCCAAAGTTCTATTAGGAACACCTTCTCTCTGTGCTAGTCAGCTCTTCTTCACCAGTCGTTTTCTGCATCATTATTTAATGCAGCCAATCACCTCTTAGCTGGCTTTAATCTGTTGTCAGCTGTTCAATCAGTCTTTCACAACCCTCCTCCATACCAGTCTCCAGTCCTCAATGCCAGAGTAAGCCCTCATCTCCCCTGACCTCCAACCCTTTTCCTTCACCACCAGGTCCAGACCCTTAGAGTTCCTTCTTTCTGCCTCTCCTCCTATCTGTAAGCTCATCACACCAAAACACTAAAGCACATTTTATCTTTGTATTAAAAATGAATAAACACAACAGTGTTCACTCATTTTCAAGCCGCTCCTGATTGAACTAAGGCTTTGCAATGGGAGGGATTCTGGCAGGTATAGTTGGCTGAAAGGATTAGCGATGTGCACCTACTGAATAATGTCACCTGCAGGTTATTGAGGAGCCGTTTAGAGTCCCTGTGAGAGAATCTGGTGGTGGCCAATGTTGGCAGTGTCACGTTCCACCTAAACTCCAAATACAGGCAAAGAGCTGGAGCGTGAAGTGGAGCTGAGGTGGACCTGGTAGTCATGAAAACAGGAGACTTGCACTGTGAGTTGGTACCAGCCTGCCACTCTAAGGCATGCCCACTTTTGGACTCACTTTTGGAACCAGCTCCTAAAGGCTGCAGGATGAACTGCAATGTTTAGATACTTTTGCATGGGCTTCATGTCTGAGTGTATAAGTGTAGAGAGTATCAGAGTTAAAGAAATCCTAAAAAATAGTACTCAGATCCTTTAAAACACTCTTTCCTTCTACATTTATTAAGAATCCAAACCATAATGAATGTCTAACCACATCTAAGTACTGCTATGTGCCCTTCATGCTTACTTTGGGAATAATAGACTGTGGTTAAACCTCACTACATTTCTATTTGCAGGGTCAAACCAGGAATTAGCCTGCATCGCACACACACGTTCATGTTATACTTGACATATATAAAGTATAAGACTGTCAATCAACCGATATTTGAACTTAAAAAAACATTTGTGTTTTTAGGAATGACAGCCTGTATTTGCTCAAGTAATGAATGTAAAAAATGGATGGAAAATATGATGGATATCTCAAATACAAAATAACATCAAAATGAAAAAAACACTGCTGACAGACAGGAGCTAGGTTTAGGAAGTGGGTGGTTATTGTATTAAGGCTGAGGTGGCTTTCATTTTGAGTCATAATACTCCAAATAGTGATGTGATTACAGACAAGGACAATACCCACCAGGAGGAGACTGAGAGGAGAGAGAAAAAGAGAAAAATCCAAAGCGAACTAGTGAAGAAAAACACAAAAAAAAGTGGAGGAGATGAGAGGTGATGAGTCCAATTAACACTGCTCAGCCTGCAGCTCACTGTGCAGACGTGTGTGTGTGTGTCTACACGTGTGTCTGGGTGTATTTATATGCTGCTGGCTCCACTAGAGCTCATTTCCCCCTAAAAATAACATGCTCTGCCAACACCACAACCCTCACACACATACACACAAAAACACACTTTTACACACATTTAGGGAAAGAGGCTAGTAAAAGCCATGAAATTAACCTCCTGCCTGGTGTTAGTGCCACGGCCCTAAAAAGACCAGGAGCCAATCTGTGTGTGTGTATGTGTCTGAGCATGTGTGTGTATTGTTCAGATGTGAAACAATAGCTGTGAACAGCTGATTATTTCTAAATGGAGCACACAGCTGATTCCTGTTCTCTGTACCTGTGTCTGTTTCTGTGTTTAGGTAGCTGGCTGGCTGGTTAGCTATTTGCTAAACGGAGCGCAGACTGTAGCACCGGAGGCGGCTTGATGGTTTTGTGTAGTAAGGTTTGGCAGACAAAGATGATAGGCATGCATGATCGTATCAGCTCGTGAACAAGCAAGTCTCTATCTGTCTGTAAAACATCATCCATTCAAGGATTCAGACTTTTTATTCTCTGTGCTTTTTTTTTACACTTTCTTTCAATTCTGAACATCTCAACATTTCTGTTCAATTAAAATGTAACAATGAGAAAAGTACAATTGAATAATGGTGATTTAAATCATTATTTACATTTCTACATTGATGCTAGCTTTGGAAAAGCTGATTTTTGAGCTAAATGCTAACATGCTTTATGGTTGCTGGACAACCTGAGAATAAATGTTATGTAGTATGTTATGTAGAATTTTATATAATTTATAAGAAAAGCTGTGTTTTTATGACTGACAACAGAATCAGAATGAGAATTTGTAATTTACTTACTGTACTTCTGATTTGATGTGACTTGAAAACTCTGGCAAAAGAATTTCCACTGGGATGAATAAAGTTTTATCTTATCTGATCTTGTAACAATGAATGTTACATATATAGTGATTAGAAGTAGGTATACATAGTATCATTATGATAATAAAGTGTATGTAATTCCTTTGTAAAAAGAAAAGGGCATGGATTGGATAAGTATTTTACAAAATGCAGAGAATCATCATATTTTGCCTGACTTGTCCTGATGTACCAGTTCTTTATTCTGTACCACTAAGCATTTAGGTAATAGGCATTAGCCTCATTAACTCCTGAAATGTGTTAACTCATCCTCATCTGGAAAACATAACATGAGGTCCATATTTCTTGAAAATGCAACATGTGTATATTTCTCTGGTTCCATCGCTATGTGTTCATGGAGGCGGGGACTCGTAAAGGTAGCTGAAAATGGCGACTGCAGAAAAAGTAAGGCTTTTCCTTGTAAAATGTGTTTAATGTTATAAATTCAAATGTTTTAAGATGATCTTTACCTTACCCTGTTTTAATGCCAAACCTTAATGTGTAGTTTCTAATGACCAACTCCAACCACGAGTGAAAACAAACCGGCTCAGGGTGTCAGGTGGACTAGAACCCCAGACTTCTCTGTGAGGATAACTTACCCTACCTCCTAATGCAGACTTTGGCGGCTGTATCAGTCCCATGATCGGATGATGTCACGCACTTCGTCCGTTCTGTTAGCATAACCATAACCATGTGTTGTATTTAAAGAATGTATTATCAACCAAATGTGGCTTTTTTCCATAAGGGCATGTAGAAAATATCTCAGCTTGCTTTGTATCACTTATTTGTAGTCAGCTTGTCTGAGTATGTTGACTACAAACTAAAGCTAAGGGGACAAAAGTGGCTACAATCGGCACATATACCTTCCAGTAGTGTAGAAAAAAAACAGGACGGTAGGTATTACAGACACATTTCAGTTAGGAGTTGATGTCAAACATAATGTTTTACATTTTTTTCTGGAGAGTCAAAGTCAAATTTGTTTTTATTTTCACATTCAGTTTGGACAGATAAGAAGATAAGCCTGCTTGTTAAATTGACATCATTCATGAGCAGCGTGCAGGTTTAGACATGCACCATTAACTGCTCCGGCTTACTGTTTACACAGTTAACACGTGTGTGTGTGTGTGTGTGTGTAACCTGTGTGTTGTACATAAAGTTGTATAAATAAGTCTCTGTGTATGTTACGCTGAATTTAAAGTGTGACTCTAAACCACCAGTCATCGCTGCTGAACAGAGATCCTTACCCACTTTTAAAATGCTTTCAATTTATAACATTAAAATGAGATACATCAGGCTGAAACTGATTAGTTCAGAGTTTATATGACTCTAAAGAGTATTGCCATCTATCCCGTGACAACAAGTCACATGTAAGCCCATTGTTCTGCATGATTTTAATATTTTTTAATTTGATCTGAAATTCAGTCATCCATTCGCTGCTCAGGAGCACCTCTGTGGGTGAGTGCCCCCCCCCCCCCCCCCCATGATGGATCAGCTAGGTGTATCACTTGTGTGTCAGAGGCCACAGTGTTTCCTTGTCAGCCCTGAGCTGTAATCTGCTCATAGTGAGCATTTTCCCTGAGGACCAGAGCGCACACTGATAATTGTGCACACTCTGGTGACAAGAAGGCTCCAAATAACATGCCACAGCTTTACAGCATTCATGCTCATGTATGTGTGTGTGAGAGCAAAAGAAGTGTGAGGCGCCAGCATGTACTGCAACACCAAGGTCTCTGCTTTCTCTGGTTACCCATCAGTTGCCATCACTTTAGCACCTCACCACGGTTATCCATGTTCACACACAGAATTGGAGCATCTCTCTAAATCACTAACACAAGCAGTGACATGGGGTAACAACAGCAACACAATGTAATAACTTTGTTTGTTGGTTGGATAATTAGGCTATACATTTTTTGCTTATCTATAGTATTTCCAAAGTGTTAAGTAAGTAGAAATAACCTCAACAATATTACAGGAACTTAACTGAAAACCGTGACCTCAGAACTGCGATACAAACCGAACCATCTGTGGAAAGTTCTGAATGAGTGTCCATCCAGCAGCAGCTGGGATTCCATTCAAAACCAAAAATACCAATGTCAAAGTGGTGCTGGAGGAAGAGTCATCACCAAAGTCACCATGTTGAGATCTGTACTATGCATCCATTCAATCCATCTGATTCTAGTCAGAATATTTCAATAAAATGACAGCCTCATATACCCTTTGAGAAAAAAATCCATGATTTACTGAAGTCAGTAAATTTCACCATCTGTGGACCATGAGCGTCTGTCAGGAACGTCACATTAAGGTTGAAATATTTTGAAAGATTTTGGCATGGACCAAAAATCCATGCTAAATACCTTAGGTCTATTCAACATTATTTTATACTCACATATGTAAGGATGACAGCAGATCTACAGATATATACAAACTATAGCAATACATAAAATCCTAAAGGAAGGCTGGGACTGACTGTGTCTGTGAGTGTAACATCAGCAGTATAAACATAAGATCTATTTTGCTTATCTTCTTCAGAGGCTAATAAAATGTCATTCAAATCTCTACAGACATTCATGGTTAGCAGAAGACTGAGATGTGTTGTCATGCTTGGTACAGTTGTTCATGTTACAGCCATTATTGATTGGTACTGTCTAACGCTACCATCATTAGTTGGTCATCATTATTTAGCATTAGCATTTGTATCTAAGATGTGTTGCAGCTCCTCCAGTTTAAGGGCTGAAATATGGATGCCTCATGCTACATTTACCTGGTAAGGACGGGGTGTGTATAAGACTTGTCATTAGCCTCACAAAGCTGTACTTTGTTAGAACTGCTGCTCCTCTGCATTGAGAGGAGCCAGTTGAGGTGGTCTGAATAGTCACTAGATGCCTCCCTGGTGAGAATTTTATCTCATGGCAGGCCTGGGACCCCTTGGCATCCCCCTGGATGAGTTGGTGAAGGTGGCTATAGGAAGAGGGAGGTCTGGGTTTCCCTAGTTAGACTACTGCCGTAGCGACCCTAAATAGGTGGTGGAAAATGGATGGATGAAGATAACTAATAAAGTCAGCATGCTAAAACCCTAGCTGCAGAGTGCACAGTTGCTTGATGCCACTTGATGTACCACTGGATGGACTAAAGCGTATCATCTTTTCTGTCTGAATAGTGACCTCTTGATCTATGGATATGTACATACATACTGTACCTGTTTTACATGTTTTCTTGTTGTCACAGTTTGATGTAATCTATGCAGAGCAGCTAACTGAAGGTGACGCTATGCACAATAGAATTCTATGTCAAGAGAGGAGATGCTGCTGTATTATGAGAAGTATTGTTGCTATGTGTCAGGTGTGTTCAGACCAATAGGATGAAGAACTTAGACCTCAACACTCCATACCAAGCATTAAAATGCTTCTCCCTAGATTTACTGTAGTTATTTTTGTTGGATACAGATTGAACATTAAAGTGTGTGAGTTATTGCATTCTACTGTGTGTGCATTAGTATGTGACTGTGTGTGTGTGTAAATGGCTACTGTTCCTCTACAGTCAGTGTGGTAATTACTGAGTGTGTGCCACTGTTACAAGAGATGCCAGCTCACATTCACACACACAGAGCAGTGTGCAGGTGCAGCAGAACCCTTTAGAGCAGGGTAAGAGGAGGAAGAGGAGGAGGAGGAGGAGAATGTGATGATGGACAAATTAATGAAAAGTCAAATCTTAGCCAATGAGACACTAACCATGCAGAATGAGAAATTTGGCAAACTAATTACACCCTAGCTAATAGGCTGGCAGGTCAGCTAAACAGTCTGCTTCAGGCTGAATGTGAGGGAAGAACATCTAGAGGCACGGTGGCCTCTGTGAAGTCAGGACAACAAGAATGTGATCAAATGTGTAAATATAACTTCTGCATCTTCATCCTCAGTTGGCCCCCTCTACTGTAACTTTTTAGGTAGTTATACTTCCAAAGATTAAACCAAATGAAAAAGCATTTGAATTATTGATTAATGCTGTTTGATACAATGTTATAGTTCTGTACAAATATAAACAACAATGATGTTTATATGTTTATACAAAGTTTAGAATGTGCTATTAAGTTGTGTTGTGGGCAGTGTAAGATAAAGGTTGAGTTTGCTATTCAATTACAGTAAAGATAATTCAGCAGATAATACAGCATCTGCTGCTGTAGTTTTGAGGCTGCTTCACTTCCTTTATAAGAAAAATCTGTTATTAATCCTTTTATTCATGCCTTAAAATATACAAATATTAGGTAGCCAATCTTGATTTTATGCACTTATTCCCAGCTTTGTCTCTATTGGCAGCTATATAAACAGTCAAATTCATGTTCATGTAAAGGCCATGTGACCAGGCAGCATTACATGATTTTTTTTTTATTTTTTTTTTATTTTAGATACTGTATTAATCCCAGAGGGAAATTCGTTACGGCTGCTGCACAAGCAGTGAACCACCAACCTTCCGGTTATTGGACAACCCTGCTATCCCACTGCGCCACTGTTGCCCCATGATGATGACGATACATAATGTGCATGTGACTCCTCTGCTGTAATTATGAATTTTGTGCCAAATTTATATCACTCAAAATGTACAGTGTTTGTGTTCCCTCCTGTCATCACTGTATGTGTATGTGCAGGTTCTATGAAATCTGCCTAAGGTCTTCAGAATCAACAGAACAGTCTCCCGTATGCTGTAAGTGAACGGAAACAGCCAGTTGCAATAGCTAATCAGATCTCGAGTCAGTGACACCAAGGCCAGCTAGAAGGTCTTACGCTGAGTTGAGCATGAACGAGTCCTGTGATTGGATAGGCACTCTGTAAAATGAACTAAACCTGGAGATCCGATTGCTACCAACAGCTATAGCGATGGGTTTAATCCATTCATAGATCCATTTTAATCCATGATGGCTGAGGGAGGAGCAGAGATAGATGTGGTTGCAGATATACTCGCCACGCCATTTTCAAGAAAGACTTTTCACTAAAAGCTGAATCTTGTGAGAAGAGGTCGGCCAACCCCTGTGCTAGTTAGCCTTTCCCAGCAAAGGGAAGGACTGGCCTGTCTGGCTGTGACATCCCTGTGTCCACTGCTTCTGCTGAGCCGTCATTCACGGCATTAAAGCCTATTAAAACTTATGCCAGAAACACGACCGGGCAGAAAGAGAAAAGGACTTATTGATGGAACCAAACCACACAGATAAACTGGACAACAGAGCCATTAAAGTCTTCATGAGAAAAGAAAGGCTGATGGATATGTGTGATCTTAGATTTCAACTGCTATTTGTGAATGCGCGCTTATTGGTTGTGAATTCTCAAGCCATGGTGTCATATTGATGTTATTATGAGGTGTATTCATTTAGATAGGACTATGGCCTCATCCACACAGACACAAAAATTACCATAACACAAAAGTTGTGTATATTGTTTAGGCCTTTACATCCACACGGATAACTTTGGAAAGCGAGTCCCTGAGTGGTCAAGTTTGAAAACCACTGAGCTTGTTTGTGTTTTTACAGCAAAATCTTCTGCTCCTCTGCTAACACAGCGAGCAGCAAGTGGACAATAACTAAGACGTTTTAGATCCATGTTATTCTGTTCACATTGCACAAGTCTTGTGTGCATGCCCCGTGTCTTCTTCTCTGTTTTTTATGGTAACATTACAGCGCCACTCACAGGCCTGGCATATGTACTACAGCGTTTTTGTGTGGATTAGTGCGAATACACGTATTTATTAAAATGATGCCATCTTTAGGAAAACTTTTTGGAAATGGAAACAATTTCATCTCCGTGTGGATGGGGCCTAAGAGGGATGTCATTGAAACACATACTGATCACTGCAAAGACAGTGCAGTTATTAGGTCAGGTTGCGATCTTTACAAATGATTGCCATTCAGAAATACAGTAAAAGTCAAAGCAGCGGTGTGTGGTCATTGATTTATGGATAAAACAATGTTCCTCACCATAACATGATAATATCGGTGCACAAATATGCAACATGCCTTGATAGAAAGCTCAGATTCTGGTCTTTCCTGTGATACGTCTTCTGTGCAGCAAATAGTTTGTGTGTAATTAATCTCCGAGTAACATGAGAGGGGATGAACACACTGCCGTGTGCCAATTGATATGAATAAATGCAAGATTTCACAACAACACTTGCACCTCTGAAGATATTCGACAGAGAAGACGGGGTGTCAATTTAAACAAATTCCAACACATTCTGATCAGCTTTAGGGGCTACTATTACACTGCTATGACAGCTGATTTGTGGAATGACTGATCTAATTGCAGTGCTATGTAAACATTAGTTGACGGGCTGCAGAGAAAAAAGTCCCTCATTTTCCTCCAGCCTTGTCTGCCTCAGTGCCCCATCACATTCACACTGCTGTGTGTGTTAGAAATCGTCAGGTATTAGATCACATTTCTACGGACACACGGTTACAGCCGGAGCTGAACTTCCCTGTGGTCGAGGAATCCACATCACTACATTAAAATGTAAATTGAAATGATAAAATCAATATGTCGGCTGATCTGATCTCACTGTCTCCTGACATAAAATATGTAAGTGATGAAAGTAAATAAACATAAACAACAACCAGTCCTGATGACCTGAGTCATACAGTATGACCCTGCAATATTCTAACTCCTTCCAACGTAGTGACCCTTTCTGGGGCACCAAGGACTCACATACAGTCTGCCCCCCCCCCCCCCACCCCCCCCCCCCCACCCCCCCCCCCCCCCCCCCCACACACACACACACACACAGATTTGACTGAAGTGTAATCCCATGGAGCAGACTGGCAGCTCGGCAGCCTGCCTGTACATGCCTGCTCTGCGCTGCTGTCACCACGCCTTCAGCCCCAAACAACACAATTAACCCTGCACTCAGTGACAGAGTTCAAGGCTGTTTGGCAGTGTTTTTAATGTGACTTAGTCTGATGAGTCTGTCAACAGTCAGAGGTCGGCCGTCTGCACAAGTATCTGGATAAATAGAAATATTACAGGAGGTGAATGGTGAAAATGAGCAGCCTCGCTGTGAGAACACCAGTCACATAATCAGCGTGCCATCCAAGCCTCTGTCATTCTGTGTGTGTGTGAGGGAAGCACGGAAGTTACCCCTGCTAGTAAACGTCTGAACTGAAGGTATAAGAGGAATGAATGGCAGCAGAAAATGGAGCGGAGCCTTTTGCAGAGGAATGCAGAAACCCACCTAACCACCTCCCACAGGCTGCCGGGAGAGCAGGCACACACATGCGACCCGACCGACCGGCCCCCAGGAAGAGGTGGCACAGTGCAGTCTCAGCCGCAGACTTGCTGTAACACCCCAACACCACCTCCCCAAGCGGAAAATACATATGACCTTCTAGTGACTTTTAGGGTCAGATTTGGTACTTTTTTTGCAGGATTCAGGCTGTCATATATCTATTAAATGGTGCAAATGGATTCTGATTATGAAAAATATTTATATAAAAAATTTTCAAATAATTACAATTTTAATTTACAGGATTTTAAAGATGCAGGTTAGGTTTTTGTACAAAAAAATGTTTCTATAAATAAATCAAATTTAAAATATTGGATTCACAGTGTAGTCTACCTTACATATATTATCATATCAATAAATATTTTGAAGTATATTTTTTTAATAAGAATGTTTTCCTTTTGCCTTCTGTGTACTGGTCTTAATGGGGGGTTGCAGCAGTGTTGGTGAGTTATTAAGCCATAAGAGAAAGCGAGAGATGGTTAAAAAGTAACCTGGACGGAAAAGTGAAACAGATGGAAGATGAGGTGATGATGAGGAGTAAATAAGGAGAAAGAGCAGGTGTGGATTTGACATATCGTGTTGGCGTCCACTCTGTGAGACAAAGTTTTATTAATGTGAAAAAGTCCAACTTACAGCCAGTTACTCGCGTTGGCCGAGAGGAGCGCACAGCAGAGCATCAGGACGCACCGCAAAACATATTCCTCGGTCATCATGAGAAGAGAGGGCGTGAAGGTCTGTGTGATCTGAAATAATCCCGAGCACAATGAGGTTAGGTAGCTGGAAAAAAAGAAGCAGCAGAGTCCGTGGAAGGATGTTAATCCATCGTCCCGCATCCAGCTGCACATTCACCGGGGAGACACGCAGCTTCACGCCCTCTCTCTCGTCCCCTCTCTCTGTCACCGTGAGCTCAGAAGGAACGGGGAGAGAGGATGCTTTTTATAAGTAGAGTTAAAACTCAGGGCACGCTCCACGCTTCTTCTTAACTTTTGCCCTCCACCTCAGCTGCGCGTTAACGCGGCGCCAGGATAGCGCGTGGAGAGGCGGACAAAAAAAACGCAAAAAAGAGCCGGTGGTTCTTCTTCCTTCTTCTCTGCACTTTCAGGCTTATCACCCGTTCCGTTCTCAGACAAGTTGGACTCTACCGCAAGCTCTCCTCGACATGCAGACATACACACACACACTAAACTGAGCGTAAATGCGCACCTCACTCTCTCCGTGCGTCTGGCTGAAGACTGACAGTGTGCGCTGCCTTTAGTTGAGGGGCGGTGCGAGGATATAGAGGTATGGCAGTGAGATGGGAGTTTTTTGGGGATGAAGGAGGCGGGTTCAGTGCGCTGTTAAGGTACTGTGTGTGTGTGTGCTTTAGAGGTCTCCCGGGAGGATGCAATAGCACAGCCATTCACTAATGCCCTCCCCAGCCACCCTCAGCTCCTGTCCAACACACACACACACACACACACACACCTCAAACCGCACGCACTTCTTGGCAGCGCCTCGCTCTCCTGTCACACACTCAACCAAATATTCTGCGGTCAACAGGCTATTTAAAGCTTGGCTGCAAAATGTCTGCGTTTGAAAGCAGAAAATCCCAATAATATGACAAATGTCAGCTCCACACTATTGATTGATGAAAACGTTGTAGGAGGATAATAAGGTGAGGCAGCCATTCTGGCCACTGAGAGCTGGATATGACTCACCTGATCCTGGCGAAGAAGAAGAAGAAGAAGAACGAAGTGAAGGACTGTAAGATGATATTCAAATTATCTACATAAAAAAAACATTAAGGGTCGGGGGAGCAGACCTGTCTTATTTTATGAATCATACCTGCCAGGGTCCATCGCTTTTAAAAGACCACACAAATTGTATTTTTAATAGCAGTGAGCAAGTGTCCAAAAATACCAAACATGTCAGGCTGAATTATGGCAGGAAAGTGTTTTTAAAAAATGTAATGTACATATAATGTATTTTTTATGTACAACGATGAATGAGAAACAGGCAGCATGTTCAAACATTGTTTTGTTTACTATCAGAAATGTAGTCATATGGCTTGCCATTGATTTTATGTAACTTTCCAGCAGGTGGAGAATGATGATAAATTAGTGCTGATGAGACTTGTTAAGTCAAGTACAAATAGTAACAAATACTGCAGGCTACAAAGCAACAACAGCTAGGTGCAGATTTCACTGCATGTCTAATGGTAGCTTGGTCCAATTACAACAGCCAATTAACTCTCAGTAATGGTGAGAAATGGCAATGGGTGGAGTGTTGATACAGCTAGCTAGCTTTTCTTCAACTTTATTGTATGAGGATTATTTCCAGGATTACAATATTTTAACATAATAAAAAAATGCTACTAGAGTTAATCAATCCACAATAACAGCTTTGTCCGAACAAATTCAACTTGATTTGTGTTTAAACCCACAAATTAGTTTTTAAAATTGCAGCAAAGAAGTGTTTCCTTGTGTGTCAGGATGAATTCTGGATTGAATGTGCCTAAAATGATTCAGATATTTCCACTTCACAGAATGGTGTGCATGTTCCACTCTACAGACTTGTATAGATAACTTGCACTATAGATCAATTGACAGACAAACTTTAATTTACTATGATGAACAGGAGAGTGACATCAGAAGTGTCTCAGTCACAACACACAGATCCTTCAGACTTCAACAGCAGCAACACATGGGCTCAGCCTTAAGCCTGTGTGTGTGTGTGTCGTCTAATCTCATTTCACTTACTGGGTTTTAGGGAGCTAAGAATACACCCTGCTGGGACGAGATGCTGAAGCCCCGCCACCAGCTGTGTGCAGTGTGGCTCCTGGCTGCCACACGGTGCAGAGTTCAGTAAGAGGAGAGAGTTGTCCCGAGTTTGGATACTGAAAGATAAGATAAATGTGTATCGATCTCTGCAGGGAGATTTTGCTTACAGCAGCCAAACTAAATGAATTCAGCTGTGAAAAAATGAGCCCAAAAAAACTACTAGTCTCAGCTACACACTGAAAACAGTTACTGACAAACTGCTCTGAAGTTCTCTCCTCATGTGAGTGGAAAGTCTGCAGGTTCTTCAGAAAGAGAAAGCCACAGAACAGGGGCTGGTGTGGGAACCTGCTGACCTACATTCTGGGCCTGATGGTTCCTTTGCTGAAGCATTTCACAGTGAGACTGATGCCACCTGCAGCGAGCTCAGGGGAGTGTGGAAGACCTCACGGAGACAACATGAGAGCTGGATGCTTCGCTCATATGACAATGATGTTCGTGATGCATCCCAATGCATCCAGGTCAATCCCCCCCCCCCCCCCCCCCCGCCCCGAGGTCACCTGCAGCCGCTCTGCTGCTGACTGCCCAACAGAGGGGGGCAGCGAGTAGAGAAGTCAGCAATGTTGAGCAGGAAATTCTTACGTTATCACAAGACTGAGGTAAAACTGTACTAAATGTTATTACTTTAATTGAAATTAAACAATGTTTCCCCCTTTTGTGCACTGACTACAGAAATAAAGGATTTTCAAATGACAATTTATTTACTAGAAGCATCCACCACTTAAGTTAACAGTAAGCATCTGCATAATTATACATTTATCATAAATAAATATATAATATATATATATAATATATATTCAGACTTTGATCTCAGAATTCTAACTTTTTCTTTCTTTAAAAATAATATCAGAATCATTCTGATTTGAATTTCAGAATTATGAGGGGAAACGATTCCAGAACTCTGAAATTAAAATTAGAATAATGAAATAAATATCAATAAAAATTGAATAAAATTGTTAGATTGAAGTCTAACTTTTTTCAAAGAATAAAGAATTCTATATCAATCTCAAAATAAGAAAGAGTTCAAAATCCTGCAAAAAAGTTCAGATTCTGGTTAATTTAATTTTATTACATTTTAATCTTAATTTCAAAAATTAAGAGAATAACAAGCCGAAAAAAAACATGTTTGACTCCAAGAAAAAAAATTCCTAAAAGAACAGTCAGAAGTATATTGATTGTATTCTTGTAAAAGTCTAAATTCCGGGAAAAAAATGCTTGGAATTATGAGAAAAAAAAGTCAGATTTCTGAAACTGCAATTAGAAAAGTGTCTCTCAGATTTCAAAGTTTCAAAGTTCTTAGACTAGGCAGACAAATCGTTAAAATAAAGACAGAATTCTGATTTTAATTTTAGAATTATAAGGAAAAAGTCAGATTTCTAAAAAAAGAAAGAAGTTATAGCCCTATCGATCATCTATTTTTTTTTCAATTCAATTCAATTGAATTCAACTTTATTTATATAGCACTTTTTATAATCAGAATTGTCTCAAGGCGCTTCACAGGGACCCAGAGCCTGAACCCCCTAAGAGCAACAGTGGCAAGGAAAAACTCAATGATTCAGAAAATATGACACTAATAACTTTTTTCTCCAAACACAAAGATGAGTCTAAGAATATTGCACACCCCTAATGTGTTTGTATGTATGTCGATTTTACCATCCCCCATTCACTGCAAATGTAACCCACTGTAAGCTAGCAGCAGGATATGTGCTGCTGGCCAAATAGCTTTCTATGCTAGCCTAGAATGATGAAGACACAAAAAAATATTTTTAATTTAAACTCAGTCCACCCGGTGTTTATTGGACATGCTACTCCACCACAAATTACCAGTATGCCTTAAAATAAAACAAATATCACCTGTCAATCATCCATTTTAATAAGTGCTTTTTTGAGCTCCTGCTGTGTCCTTAAATGCGCATTGCTGCTCACAATCAGGACCAAAATCTAATTTACGCAAAACACACAAGCATGCGAGAGCTCACGCCAACACTAAGCAGTTTCAACCCACCGCTTCCTCTTTAGCCCTGTGTGTGTGTGTTTGTGTGTGTGTGCTTTTATTGTAACTAACTCCCATTCAGTTTGTTGAAGTGAGATCGCTGCAAGCATGTGCCACCACTGAGGGAGACACAAGCTGACTGCCTGTGAAAGAAACCATTATCCCCCACGGAGTCCCAGACATCTGGGCTCGCTACACACAGCATGCTGGCAGCCCACACACACACACACACACATGCACACACATCTGCGTATGAAATGTGTGTGACAGTGAGAGGGAGAGGACAGGCATGGACACATGCAGCACAGTGAAAAGGGGGTCATATAAGTAAAAGGTCTGAGTCAGGACGTATTACCCTAACAACCTCCACTGTCTCTATAGCAACAGGAGCTGGCACACACGCCCGGCACAAAGGCATTCTGGGAAAGCACAGGTTTTATATTGCCCCTGGCTTTACACTCCTGTGCCATCACCCCGGTAACACTAATGCTGCTCGGCCCTCTAACATTTACTCATAGCAACACACACACACACAGTGGCACACAAATCAACTGTTGCACGCACACCCACACAAATATAGTGGCCTCAGGAGAAGTTTTGACTATAGTCTAACAAGTCTCCTCTCTCTCTCTCTCTCTGTTTCCCACCCAGCTTACAACAGAACACAGAGCAATAAAAAGATACTGTAACAACATTTTTGTTTTTATAAAATTCTGTTCATTTGAAGTAGTTTAGACATCTTGTGTTGTTAAAACACACATGTATCTATATACACTGTCAATCAAATAAGCTAAATATTTTCTTTTAAAGCCTTGAGCTGTAATAGTCATTTCAAGTCAAATGCTATTACCATGCTGTATATGCTCTAGTCCTGGTAATCAACTTGGAGTGCGAGACCCCTTCAAGGGGCCACTGAGGATCACAGGACAGTTTCTGACAGAGGCCTTTTCTGCTCTGAGGTTCTTAGGTTAAATAACAGATTTAATACAATCTTTCCATTGTATTATTTTGTAATAGTAAATAAGCCTAATTTATTCATACCGTTTATGGTAAACAAATTAGGCTTTCTAAGTTTTTGTCCGGCAACTACTGACTGAAAAACTTCTGTCCTTAAACTGCCCTTGTGTGTTGTTAGTTTGGTTCCATGTTGACAGGTTATATGCAGACACACCAAAATGCATTTGAATGAAGCACGATTGTAATATTTTCTGCAAAGAACTAGAAATACAATACAAAGCTGCAGAGTGAAAATGTCCAATCGTCTTTCAGAGGAAGCATAGACGAAAGATGATTGGACATCAGGTAACAGGTACCCTTATAAAGACCATCGACTTATACTGAAGGCTATTAAAATAAAGCCGGAAACTAAAAGAGCTTCGACACTAATTAGAAAAAACTGAGGGAAACACACTAGAAATATGAATTTATCTTCCATCTACACTGATTTGTGTTCACAGTTGCATGCCAACAGGAAGTAAGAAGTAGGAGAGTAGGATGTTTAGTGAGCATCCTGTGAGTTATTTTGAAATGGCACTGAAACTGGGAGAGACAACACATATGTTTGTGTTTGGACACACGCTAGAGATAAAATATGTCCCTGTGTTCAGATCAATGCCGTTTAATATTGACCAGTAAAATCAATGATGACATCATCTTCCTTGTCTCTGCACTCTGACTTGTAAGTCATTCATTATACTGATGAAGAAAAATAAACAAAACTGCTAATGAGAGGGTAGCATAATCAGTCAGTTTTTTATTTTACTGTTTATTTGCCTTGACTAATAATCTCAATCTATGATGTGCTGCTTTGTTGCAGTTTTATTGTATTTTTCTAACTCCCCATGAGCCCACTGCACTTTCACCTGTTGCAGTGACTGAACGCCCCCATCGGGAATCTAAGTTGTGTGTTTAATTGCTGTCCTATAATAACACAGCTATAATTGCTGGTTTACACATCACTTCCTGTCACACAGATAAATCAGATTTAAATAGACCTGAATTTTCTTACGCTTCTCTTCCTCTTTCTCTATCTAGTGTATAGTTACTGATTAGCCTGGGTTGTTGTGTCCTCTGACCCCCAAAGGGTCCCAGCCATAACAGAAAGGTCAGAGGTCGAATGCCCTTTGACCTCCCCTCCTCCCCTCCCTCACTTTGTTATCCATCCTCCTTTTCAGTTCATCCTCTTTTCACCTTCTACTTAGAGGTGGATGTATTTTTTGGTAAAAGAGCTGTAGAGAGGCACAATGAGGTAGAAGAGGATGATGTCCGAGGTGTGTGTAAGTGTGTGAGTGTTAGGTATCACGAGGTCTGTTAGGGGTTAGGCCAGTAAATGAACAGCTGAGAGTGGTGATTTAGTCTGTATAAAAGCAGCACAACTGTCATAACAAAGACACTCTGACACCAGGCCAACCGGAGACAAAGAGGAGTCACCAGCCCCCAGGAGGCCCCAAAGACCCCTTTGGACACACACATACACAATTACACAGACAATGGGTAGTCATCAGGAGTCTCGCAGAGGCCTTGCAAAGGTCCAGAGGCCAGATTGAGTTTGGTTGAAAGGACCTGAGAGGTGTTCATTACAAAGCCTGGCAGGCATCACAGGACCGTATGCCACCACGGACACCCTGGATGATGCTTTCAACAGCAAGTGTAACCAAGGAAAAGATGCCATGATACAAACTCAACAGCCAATAATAAGGTAGCAATGAGTAGAGAAGGAGCTGTACAAGTAGGCATACTTCTTTCTAACTCAATTTGTAAGTTGTACAGTTAAATCTGAGCCCTTGTGGAGCCACTAGCGACCTACCGGCCAATCAGAAAATAGAATTTCTTGTTGCTGGGTGAGGTCTGAGTTTCAGCTGCAAGCAAGCCCACCATGAACATGCAGCTCATGCATCCTATGCTCTGAATGCAAGTTGTAGACGAGCTGGAGGTGGAAGAGATCCTGGAGCGTATCCCATCTGTCAATGAATGAAAAGCAGGGTACACCTTAGACAGGTCGCTAGTCTATTACAGGGCTAACATGGAAAGACAGACAACCACTCACACTCATACCTACACCCAATTTAGAATCCAGAATTAAGAGTCCCCCCTAGAGTCTGCAGGTACAGGACAGTGTGACACACTTACCTGCACATTTGCTTGACAAATGACCTCTTTACTGAGCCTTTCTTCAGAGTCAGTGGTTATATTGGTTTTGCAGAAAATGTACAACCGCTGCCCCTCCAGCAACTGGCCTAACACGTACAGGTTTAAGCAAACCTGTGAGGCACAGGTCTAACCTTCATGTGCTATTACAATGCAATGCTTCAAATTGTTGTCATGGATGCAAAAGTTTGTGTCTTTCAACCATGACCACATTGTTTCTAGATCCATGAATCAATCAATATTTTGTATCAATAATCAATCAAATGTCTATTGATAGATAGACAAAGCAAATAAACATTGCATCATGATAAGCATTTCAGAATCATTGGTTCATTCTTAGCACGCTCATCAGTCCTGTGTCCAGGAGCAGCAGCTATTTTTGGTGAAATATCTCTGCTAAACATACTGTACACTACATGCCCTGACAGGTGAGCAACAGATGTTTCCTTTCAGTTTTTTTCCCTTAAGTAAAAATTGCCAAAAAATCCCCAAAAAACCTTAATGATGTGGACTTTCTTTTGCAAATTTGTACTATTTGTGGTCAAAAATATAATTCATCAATGACCATCTATAGTCAGTGTAATCAGAAAGAGACATTTTTGTCAGGTATGCAGATATTTTTCTTAGGGGAGAAACAGGGCAATGGTCTCTGAAGGGTTCAGGACAAAAAAAATTCTATGGCAGTGCATCCTGTAAACATGATTTACGTCATGCAGTGCTGTCAGTTTAAGGCCGAACGTGGCCCCTCCATCCTATTAGGCTCTGATTAATCAGCCTTTTCTTCAGAGTCGAGGAGCGTGATGAGGAGAGGTATTGAGCCCTGTGTCAGACCCCCCATCCCCCCACCCCAACTTCTTTCCTCCACCCTGCTACCCATCCACCTGCTGTGGCTTTGTCTGTGGCTTTGGAAGAGCTTTGGCTTTCAGCAAAAAGCCAACACTGACCACACACTTCAACACGACACATACACACACACTCAAGCGTGGCTCAAAGGGTGGGGAAAAAAATAGCCGCCACAGAGCGCTGCTCTTCTCTGTGTGGAAATGCCACCGGAACAGGGTTTGGACCATGAAGGCTTTAACATTCCCTTGAAAGTCATACTGCTGATATTTTCTGAGTTATGATTGCAGGCAAGGTGAGACAAGTTTCACTGCAGGTTTTATAGGCTTCAGAGCGGAATTCTCCCACACCACAGTGGAATGATGTCTCTGCTCAGACATCCGATACAAAAATAATCAAGACACGGTGCTGCATAGTTGGGTGGAAACTGATCAGATTATAATTAGAGTTTGAAAATGACTTTGTCTCTTTAAGAACAAGCACAAAGAAGGTCTGGAGGCAATCTAGCTCCTTTATTTACAGGTTCTGAGTACTCTCTAATTTGACCTCTCAGCTTTCCATTTGTGACAATGCTAATTTGTATTTACAGTTCTACAAAATAAAGGTGTAATGTCATTGTATGAATATTTCAACAAGAGCGGATGAGATTATCGCTTTAGAAATGACGTGAACAAGGCAGAATATCTTGAAAAGGTGGATCTGAGTTGATCCCATCAGGGTGGCAAGCTGTGAAGAAAGAGTCCTATATGCTCTCTGCTAAGAGGATTTTATTAAGAAGAAAAACAATAGCTGTACGGTGGACACAAAGCGTAACTCAGGAAAGTGCTTAAGAACACAGATTAAAGGAGTTTCTTAACTCTTATCCACATTTTTTCTTCATCAGTGCACTCATGTGTACCACAGACCAAACAAAAAATCACTACAGATACAAACCAGTCTAAATCAAACCCGGAAGAACACACTCTATAGTATTGTCATGTCTTTTTATTATTAGCCTTTTAAGCTAATTGCCTAAAAGGTGGTAAATTGTCACTAATATAGGTACAGCTGAACATATTTAATGAATGATGTAATGATAGTGATGCAGTGATAACCAAAGGTAGTTATACTTTTATTATGCTATTAATGGGCATCACCCACTCTAAGAATCATTTATAATGAGTCACTGTGTGAAATAATATTAGTTTTAGTGATCCCAGCCTTTCACTTCCACCCCGTCTTGATTCAATGAGAGAGAGGCCCTGGAGCCTCAGGAGGTGTGGTTTTAGCACTGGTTGGCCCTCTCTTTCCCCACATTTACTGGCTGTGACTTCTTCTGTTTTTAGTGACAGAAGCCACAACTATGTGTGTGTTTATATCTCGGCATCCCTCAGCAGCAAACAGCTTCTCACTAACGGGAAGAAAGTGCGGCGCAGGAAGCCCGTCTGTCAGTGCTGAAAGTTTCACTTTCCATTTGCACGTTGACAGGAGAATACAGAGTGCAGTAACTGTGTCAATGCACCTTTTGAGGAACTCATTTCCCACTACCTGTGTTTCACCTGAAAAAGCAAAAAAGTCCAAACTGAGCTGGACCGCCCATAAAAGTTCCAGCTTCCTGAAAGTTCCTGGGCATTGGCTCTTGGAAAATTCATGTTTCTAAAAAACACATTATGTTCAGAGATATTTGTGAACCAAGTTCCTGTACATTATCAGAGCCCTTCCTGCAGATGACAGGAAACCAAATAGTTGTCTTCAATAAATAAATAGTTGTCAGCAGTGATGGTTTGACCAAGTATTCCAGACATCAACCACAGCAGCAGCGTGAAAACAACGACGACAGCTCCAGCCTCTTGCCACGGGTATCCCTTCCCCTGTGTCATTTTGGCCCCACACATAAACGCACACATAAACAGGCACACTCACAGCTGAATTCAATTTAGTTCATTCTTCTGTTTTTTTGAGGGTACTGAACCGCGACACCTCTTGCTGTTACCGCCGCACAACCAGCCAGGGATTTACGACTGTGCTCCTCTTTGGCTCCCCACGTTACACTGCACACACACACACACACACATGCTCTAGCTAAACAACACAAAAATTCCACCCTGCAAAGATTGTTAGATATCAAATAAGCTGCAATAATCCTTGTTGCTCATAAGGTGATATGATACATTAACTCAATAAATCAATAAATAAATCAATTCAACTCTTATTGTGTAGCCTACTTATTTTTCTGTTTCCTTACTAGCTCTTCTTTCTTTGTTCCTTACTGTATTTTTTTAGGGTGGCCTATGTACATCTTTGTACATACTTTTACCTCCTTGAAAACAGTCTAACACTCTAACCCTGGGATCATACAGAGTTTGATCACAGGCTTGTTCCATTCTCAGAACCACCTCAAGTCCTAACAGGAGTGTCCGGAAACGATTCCATCCCATGCCTGTCCAGCTGAGTTAACGAAACTATAAATTTACCTGAAAATGCCAAGTTTGCATGAGAGTCACAAGATCACACAGTAATTTGCATGTTTAAGGAAAACAACAAAGAAGCTTCTTCATTTGAGGCACCACACCTATGCATTACCACTAGTATAATATAACAAAAAAGGCTGAACAACAACATAGACTTGGTGCAATCAAAGTGGATGGTCATTGGGACATATCTATATGATATGGATTGCACTGGCTGTGATCAGCACCAGCGCTGACGGACTGCAGCACACCCAGTGGAACCAAGAGGCAAGAGAGGTCTTATGAAAGAAATGTACACAAAGGGATACCCTTAAACAGCCCAGCAGAGCTAGGCCAGACCAGACCTGAGCACTACACAAAGGCAGTAAATGTAGACTATTCAAACTACTGCTGATTTTTTTTAATTATACAAAATGCATTTAAAAAAAGGGTTGACAGTCTTGTGCATAATGATGTTTGCATAATAAAGTGTTGTGCATCCATGCAATACTGGCAGTAGTCAGCTCCCCCTCATCAGCTATGCCCCCATGCCCCCCCACATCTCCTAACTTACCGCTGGACTCTGAGGTTTTCCTCTGCACACCTCTGTTGTCTCTGTGCTGGACTATCAGATGGCAGACAGGGATTTGGAGTTGGGATCTTTGCTGTGTGAGGTCAAAGCTCTGCTATTTCCAGTCGGAATCACAGTTCCGCAGAAAACCACAGCGTCAACCTCGCAATCCCCAATTACCAGCACACACATATGTGAACCCGCGCGCACACACACAAAGCACCAAAAGACAGCAAGGTAATGCAGTGAGGTATGGACAAGACACACAAAGGGAAGAATTGCCTGAAATGCCATTTACAATCAACTTAAAATCATCAGGAGTTAACAAGAGCAGAGACCTTTGTGCTTGAATAAGCAGAACTATGATACTATGATACCAAAAAAAAGAGCAATACTCAGTTCAGGTGATACCGATTAGCAGCCTTTTTAACAGCATACTATATATCATTCACATGTCACGTACACAGTCATGATTAGGATACCACAATAAGCATATCAACGAAAGCTCTGGCCTAAACAGTAAACTTTACGATACAAACTGTTTCATTGTATGTTGCAGATCCATTGGCTGCACTGCCATTCCCCTTTCTCTTAACATAATATAATATATACAATATATTAAGAAATTCCATAGAGCTTCTTGTGAGCAATTATTGTAGGAAGATTCAATTTTAGGGTCCCTTAACTGTCCCCTCCAAGATTACATTATATGGGGAGAACAAATAGTTAATTAATTCGTTATAATTGTTTATTCAACAGCAAAGGCCCCAAAATTATTTGTTCAAGTTCAAAGTCGTTGAGTAATACAATTTCCAACACCATGAATTTAACCATGAGTTGGGGTGTTATTTTCCGTACATAGCATTATTGACCAAATGTGGCCTTTTTCATAAGAGTGTGTAGTTCTGTGGGTACTGTGAGAAATAGATTTTACAAAAAGTTGTATGTGGTTCTGGTGATTGTTTTTTATAGTTACCACGGACAAATCTTCTGTGATGTCACCTATATGTTTCTGAAGTGCAATTTTGAAAATCAGCGTGCAAGTGAGTCCGCCTAAATCCATGTTCTTGATCTGCTCCAAAGAATTCTGGCCTTAGAGCCTGTAGTAGAAATTGACAAGCTGATACATACATGGAAGCGATCTGCCTGAGGGATGCGGCTACACATTAGCATCAATTAGAACTGTTAACTTAGCTGCCCCTGGAATCGATCTATCAATCACGCTCAAACTCATGTCAAACTCACGGCCTTAAGTTGTTTGCAGTGACACAGCATCTCCTTCCAGCCTGTAGACTACAGGACACAGCCACTGTGTTCAGGCCAGATGCCTCTCCCTGCCTTCAGCTGACCCATCTCCATGGTGTGATTAAGAAATAAAAGCTGGGAAAGACAACAAATAACTTTTCTGGTACATGCCTTCAGATATACTCACACATGCAGCACAGCCACACACACACACACAAGTGTGCTCTGCCATAAAACCACTGGGCTCCAGAGACAAAAGCCTTGTCATGCTCTGGTGGGGTCCTGTCACTAATCCACACAGCTTTAGGGGTTGCAGACAGCAGACACACACACGATGTGTAGATGTATGTGAAAGAGAAATTTGACACACACGGTGCTTGGATTTGTGAACACATACTTTCACGCACTCTCTCTCTCACGCACAGACACAGACAGTGGTGTTGTGTAGCCGGCTGGCTGGGTGTTAAGGCCAAGCAGAGCTACTGGCGACAGGTTGGAGAGAGGAGATGGCTCACTAAGCCTAATCACACAGGGGAATGCTGTCTGGGGCACCTGACCATCAGACATTTCACAGTGTCTGTTTGTGTATTTGCTTGCTTACTTACATGTAGTTTTGTATGTGTGTGTGTGTGTGTGAACTCCGGGCAAGGGCAGTCATAATTGGGGCTTATCGCCCTGATCGGGGCAAAAGGAGAGGTGCCAGTGCAGGATTGGGGGGCGTCTGACCGGAGCTGCGGTTGAATGGGTGATGTGGGGGGGGGGGGGGGGGGGGGGGGGGGGGTTGTAATGAGTCATCCAGATTCTTACGGGCAAAGCCTCACACAGCCGGAGAACATATTCCATACACTGAACACAGTCCATCCCATAAAACTCAGCATCAATTACTTTAATCCACAGATCAAAGATAGCACAAAATGTTTGATGTTCATCTGTTCTGGTCATCTGTTCATATTCTCTGGAACCTGCTAAGGCCAGATCCCGGCTCCAGCTGATATGTCCGGTTTGCTCTTAGTATATCAAATTGCCAACACATTGGAATGATAGTGGATTTTATCAGCAAATAAAATACAGCCCAACCTGACCTCGGTGGGTCTGAGCCAATTTATGTGAGGCTGTTTAAAACTTTGGTGTGTGTGTCTGTGTGAAGCCACAGAGGAGTTTGTAAAATTGTCTTGAGTTAAGTGTCTTTGCCAGATGTCAGGAATATAGGTGTGTTGCAAAGCACCATCAGAGGTTCAACTATACACAAAATATTACAATAAGGTAGTTAGATCATTGTGATAATTACCAGAGATGTGGTCTGGGACATACTTTTAACAACGTGTTTACACAACTCCAACTATTGTGTTTAATATTCAGGTGGACCCAAATGCAGACACAAGATGGCCAAACAGTCCAAGGGAAAGTGAGCTTTAATAAAGCCCACAAAGTACCAACTTTATCTCCTTGCTGTAAAAATACTTCATGCACTAAGCAGAGTGAATTCACAATCAAAATCAGTCCTCTTTACAAAAATGAATATTTGAATCTGTTATTGAAGTCTTGACAGAGATGGAAGTTGTGAGATTTTGGAAGTGCAGCAACACCCCACACTCCATTGATTTAGAAGAATCCCTTTGAACACAGGTTGGTATTGTTGTTATCAGAGGTGTGAGAGGAGTTTTCAGTGGTGTCCAACATCTGCAACCTTTTTAGCAGACTCACTTTACAAAAGGGTTTGTCATGGGGTAGACCTGAGAGGAGTTTAAAAACAAAAGCCTAAAAGGACTTCTAAATGAAGATAATAGATGTTGCTTGATTGGAGAAAGCATTCCTTTGAATACACCTAGTCCTTTATATTGCTAACACTAAACATGACAGGGTCTGGCAAAAAGCAATAATTGGAGTGAAGTACATGGAGGCTCACATTCCTGGTGGATTCCTTCATTCAGTTTCTAGTTCTCCAAAATGAGTGGAAAACTGTATGCAAATGTATCAAGGAGAGTCTGTGCCTGACAAGGAGCTCTCGAGACTCTTTTGCTTCAAATTCTGCTAAATAACGGATGGAATTCAGCTGTCACCGGTCATGGTCATGTATTATCACCATCCAAGGTATCTCACAAACACCTTGATGAACTTTCCCTAAATTCGCCAACAAAGTCCACTTGAACTCAAGGCTAAACTGATAAGAATATAGTGTTAAAAGGTCCAAACTTGCAAACTAGCCTGGTCAGTGAAGGCAATCATTTTAGTTTATATATTTAATTTTGAGCTTTTCTTTTTTAGAACATGTTTTTTCTAATTGCCTTGTGGAGCATGTGGCTTTCTTTAAACATAACACAGTGATGTTCAGCATCTGAAAAACCTTGCATTTTCTGTTCCAACGTGACTTCCTGGATTCCTGGATCCTAGACCCGGTGGTACCTTAAGCAATATCCCCCACTAACACAGCCCCTGTGAAGCGTTAAACAAAGGGCTATTTTCAGTCTGAATGCCCACAACTCCCGATCTACCTCATCCCTTGTTTCAGTCAGAAAAAACATAGCATGAACCCCATGAAACCATACATCCCTCAACAATGCACCGATATAACCCTACAGCTTGTTTACGCTAATGTATAACAGCACTATAATTGCTGGTGCATTTTCATGCCTACCCTTTGACCTTTTATACAGGCTTCGCCCTTTGGCCTCAGCTTCTCCATCTTACAGTACTATCAACACCCCAAACCCAAAGGAGCAGCCATTATTGTTCTGCCCTGTGGTTCAAGTATGTCGTTGCTTCATCCTGCTTCCAATATGGTTATGATTAATCACTCTACCAGTAATCGGAGTGCCCTTCTTCCCCTCTGTTCCCTCTCTCTTCTTCCATGGGCTCCAGATTACTGTCTGATGTTGGGGCATGAGACAATAGGATCCAGATGCGTGATCGATGGAGGACGGACGATGTTCATAAGCAGCAAGGCATTGTGGTTTAGAGTTACAGATGTACAGTCCTGTCCGCTGGTCTGCCTCGTGGCTGCACGGGTGATTAATGGGACTTTACTGGCAGCGAGAGAGACCTGTTTCCGCTCTGACACAGATACAGAAAAATGTTGTGTACAGTGCAATGCTGATGCATGGATTGCTTTGCACACATCTGTAAGCGCAGAAACCCCCTGTGTGCCCCACTGTCAAAATGATGGGTTCCAATGGGTCAGTGGGTCGGCAGATTGGATGTGATGGAGGGAAGATGATGAGGAGAAAGGCAGCCAGGATGAAAGAATGATGGCATGTAGGACACAGGGTGGGTATATGACTGCTGGTTAGGTCACTGCAAATTGTCTTGTAAGTCACATGATCGGCAGGCAGGGAGATATCGTCATGTAAATCATCATCTGGAAAGAATAACTGAGGCGCACATTCATGCTTAAACAATGCACTCACAAGGAAAATCGCCACAAATCAATAAGTGATAACTGCCTAATGCTGTCATTCCTCTACATCTTCTCCATATACCAATGCCTGAGTATCATCTCTCATGTCTCGTTTTTCTCGAAAAGAGAAAAAAAAGCGCATCAGAGCAGAGCCCCGCCGACTCTCTGGCCGCCATACAGGGCCGTATGGCATAGCTGCGAGGTCATATGCTGAGCAGATGTGGCTTGTGTGGAATCTCTGGGTGGCTCTGCATGCTATCTGATGATAAGCAGAGAATCAGATCTGATCGCAGCTGACTCAGTTATCTTTCCATTTGCAATGAATCTGTCTGATTTGTTTAGTAGTCTGTGTTTTTCAAATATGCAACAAACAAATGCATCCTATGTAGAAAACATGTACTGCACTGAGAAGCATGTGTGTCGGCCTTCAGAGAAATATATATTGAGTCTGTTAGCCACACAACTCTATGGCATCTATTCTATTTTGTATATAGTTTTTGAGTCTAAATTTGAAGACGTTTCCTAAGGAATTACACCTGAAACATGTCTTCGCCTAATTGAGATGGGCGTAAATACACAGAGACTTTAACCTCATGTCTTCTGCAACACACATTTCTCCAAATTTGAAGGCCCTCTCCTGAAATCTTCACATTTTATTGCTTCTTCTGGTAAATTCTTGTACTGTGCATTCCTTTAGACTTAATTGTTAGGTCACCTGGCCAGCTACCTAAATTCTTTTTCTATTCTATACAAAGAGAGACTTATCATACAACAAATGTTGTTGATCTGAATGCCTGTGATGTACTTCTGTAAAGTCAACACACAAAGTTATCATTATATGCTTCAAATTGCAAAAATTATTTAATAAACAGTAGTTTGAAACATGCAAACATGAAGTTTTTCAGGCCATTTCCCACTGGTTTGTCATAATACATAGATTGATTAATCATGGTCAATCAATCAATAACCCCAACAATCATGAGCTGTACATCTAGTAGACTAGACACCTTTATAACTAGAAACAAACAGGCACATTCTGTCCATGTACCTTTGGTCCAATAATGTGACTAAATAAATATATTGAATTGTGTTAGAAGTAATATCAATAGTCTCTCATTAGGCTCTTCTTCCTGCATTCGTTTTTAACTTGCAACTGAGTTCACAACTTTTTTTCTTTCAGCTTCACACTCACTCACACACACACACACACACACTCAAATGCTTCCCCACAGTTTACCAAAGGTATCAGTCTAAGTGTCAGGGATTAAAAATACAAAAGCTTAAATCAACACAACGTGATTAAAATCTCAGTGTGAGGAAGGCAACCAGGTTTAACACTAAAACCACAGCCACTCCCAAATGTGAGTTCACTACCAAGGTCTCTCTTTGTCTACTGAACGGCTGCATAGTGGCTTCATAGTGTTTTTTTCCCCTACATTTGACTGGGTCTGGCATGGTATTGTGGCTCTGGGGTGATTTACAATATACACAATATGATACAATATTATATTACTCAAGTAATGTAATTAAAGTGAGATTCTGCAGCTGAAAAACTGGAATTTGTATTTTGGCAGGTTGAAACTGGTGAATGACTACACAAAGATGCCCTCATTCCATCAAGGTGGTAAAACACCCAGAATGCACTCTTACCTTCTGTCTGTCATTTTTGATATCCTCTGTCACTTATCAAAACACACTAAAACTGTTCAGACCACATAACAAATTAAGATAGAGTATTGAGCAAAACATTAACATGTGCAGGCAACATGCTATTGTGTGAGTTCTAAACAGTGTGAAGAGTGTGAATGAATATAAATACATTGTAATATAGTGCCCCAAATATAAAGGAATTTGAAAAATTCATTACACATGCATCTGACTAGTACAGTAGTGAAAAACATCCCTCCACCCTGCATTTGGACCACTCAATATTCTTATCATCTGGTTCTTATTAACTCTTATTAACTGTGTTTCCATCTGCTTTAAACTTGTTTGTTGATTATAACTTGACTAATGAATGTGTATCATTAAGCATCAACAGAAATATTCCACAGAAAATCTGGCTATGTAAATAACTCTCAATCTGCACTAATTATGGCAACTTGCTATAATTACAGAATAAAACTGGGTGCAACATACTTAATGAGCTTATTATCAGTGTGGAAGAAGTAAAACCACACTGTTAAAAAAAAGCAGACACTTTTTAGCATTGTTCCACCACTATGATCCACACTGATAGTTTGAATTTCACTCTAGTACACTGTTATGTATGTATGTAGCAGGATACAGTACAGAAATAAATTATCTTCCTAATGAACTGTACTTATGCTGTCCAGAGGAAATGTCATATTAACTACTGCAACTCCATCAAATTATTAAATTATATATATATATATTACTTATATAATGAAATAGTTATATACACTCAACAAAAATATAAACGCAACACTTTTGTTTTTGCTCCCATGTTTCATGAGATGGACTTGAAGATCTAAACTTCATTCCAGATACACAATATTACCATTCCTCTCAAACATTGTTCACAAATCTGTCTAAATGTGTGATAGTGAGCACTTCTGCTTTGCTGAGATAATCCATCCCACCTCACAGGTGTGCCACATCAAGATGCTGATCTGACATCATGATTAGTGCACAGGTGTACCTCAAACTGCCCACAATAAAAGGCCACCCTGAAATGTGCAGTTTGTTTCTGCTTTATTGGCGGTCTGGGGACTCAGAACCAGTCAGTATCTGGTGTGACCACCATTTGCCTCATGCAGTGCAACACATCCTCTTCGCATAGAGTTTATCAGATTGTCTATTGTGGCCTGTGGAATGTTGGTCCACTCCTCTTCAATGGCTGTGCGAAGTTGCTGGATATTAGTGGGAACTGGTGCACGCTGTCGTATACGCCGGTCAAGCACATCCCAAACATGTTCAATGGGTGACATGTCCGGTGAGTATGCTGGCCATGCAAGAACTGGGACATTTTCAGCTTCCAAGAATTGTGTACAGATCCTTGTAACATGGGGCCGTGCATTATCTTGCTGAAACATGAGGTGATGTTCATGGATGTATGGCACAACAATGGGCCTCAGGATCTCATCACGGTATCTCTGTGCATTCAAAATGCCATCAATAAAATGCACCTGTGTTCTTCGTCCATAACAGATGCCTGCCCATACCATGACCCCACCACCACCATGGGCCACTCGATCCACAACATTGACATCAGCAAAGCGCTCACCCACACGACGCCACACACGCTGTCTGCCATCTGCCCTGAACAATGTAAACCGAGATTCATCCGTGAAGAGAACACCTCTCCAACGTGCTAGACGCCATCGAATGTGAGCATTTGCCCACTCAAGTCTGTTACGGCGACGATCTGGAGTCAGGTTAAGACCCCGATGAGGACGACGAGCATGCAGTTGAGCTTCCCTGAGACGGTTTCTGACAGTTTGTGCAGAAACTGTTTGGTTATGCAAACCAATTGTTTCAGCAGCTGTCTGAGCGGCTGGTCTCAGACGATCTCGGAGGTGAACCTGCTGGATGTGGAGGTCCTGGGCTGGTGTGGTTACTCGTGGTCTGCGGTTGTGAGGCCGGTTGGATGTACTGCCATATTCTCTGAAACGCCTTTGGAGACGGCTTATGGTGGAGAAATGAACATTCAATGCACGAGCAACAGATCTGGTTGACATTCCTGCTGTCAGCATGCCAATTGCACGCTCCCTCAATGCTTGTGGCATCTGTGGCATTTTGCTGTGAGACAAAACTGCACATTTCAGGGTGGCCTTTTATTGTGGTCAGTTTGAGGTACACCTGTGCACTAATCATGATGTCAGATCAGCATCTTGATGTGGCACACCTGTGAGGTGGGATGGATTATCTCAGCAAAGCAGAAGTGCTCACTATCACACATTTAGACAGATTTGTGAACAATGTTTGAGAGGAATGGTAATATTGTGTATCTGGAATGAAGTTTAGATCTTCAAGTCCATCTCATGAAACATGGGAGCAAAAACAAAAGTGTTGCGTTTATATTTTTGTTGAGTGTATATAGATAATCTATTGTCAGCATAGTCCAGTAGATGTGTCACAGATTTAGGCCCTGTTCACACTGCAGAAAGTCAATCCAGCTAGAGTAGGATTGAATCTGCATAGCCTTTGAGTTGGATACGTTCAGACCTATTTCCAAAAACATACGTGTCCGTGCTCGATCCAGCTTAACCCGGCTTGTATGTTGTCCTCCAAACCGCTAGGTGGCACCTCGTGATATACAGAGTCCGTTCAGGCCATGGACCATGTGCATGCGCGCATGCATCATGCTTTTTTATTGTTTCGTGTCGCTCGTACTTTAGTTTTTTTTCCGGTACAAACAGCAGTTTATTCCTTTGTAGCCCTGTCGAAAATAAACTCGGGGCAAAGCTGTCATAGTTTGACGGTTGTTTAGATACGGCTTTTGTATGTGATCCGGACACTGCCCCTGTGAATTGGAAGTATCACGTCGCTAGCTGGATTCGCTTTCAGACCTGAGCCACATTTGAGCCAACGGGGTACGGGCACAACAATGACATTTTCAGCTCTTGCTGCCACATTCTTGTGCTAATTGTTAACATTTAGACCACATTTCGATATACTAAACTTCTCTGCATCACCAGATATGTTCTGGCATCATGAGCAAGCATTTTACCTAAATCCTTGCTGTACCAAAACATAAATAAACCATATGTAGTTGCCTTTATTATATGCCTTTAATGTCTGTCTGTTTTCCATACATGCCATTTATGTATGTACATGTTCACACAAACCACATCTGTAATGCATGAATGATTATTTACATAGCAGAGCACATGTACGACATATGCAAATCGTTAAGTTGTGGTTCATTTTTAGGTTATATAACCACTGTTCCTACTGTGGAAGGTTAGCATACATTCGTGGCATACAAGTTTCTATGTTGCAGCTTATTTATTTAAAAAAACTGCATATGACATGTATAGTGATTAGCCTAAATATTGTTTCGCCCACACAACTGATCCACTATTAATGTAATAGCTGCTGACTCAGATTACAGAAAGTGTTCTGTGTCCACATTGACAATTATCACACGCTTTGTTTTCCTATGTGTGTGTGTTGCTATACATCCATTCTTTGGATGTGTTTAAGCATTAATAAAAAATATTGTACAGGCTAGAAGGAGATCTTTACACTTTTCTTGGGTGTTCAACACAATTTTTGAAGTTAGTTTCACTTGCTAATGCTAAAAATAAGACACATAAACTATGTTAAAAGCACTTTTATGTATTGTAGTTGGTGTTCATGAAGAGGTGAGTTGGTGTCTGTGACTGTGTGTGGCTTGGCTGAGTGTGTGTTTTGGCTTGTGTGCGGCCTCAGGCATGGTGGGGGGCACTGGAGGGTGCTCAGTGTATGTTTTGGGGTCACTGTGAGGGTCCCAGATGGAATTACCACCTCACTGGACACACACATACACACACATACAAGGAGTTTTACTGGTCTCAGCTCATCCTGACTATCAGTCCATAACTTGTTCCTGGTATGACTCATATCTATCACGCTGTTCTGACACTGCACTTCCATCACCTCCTCAATGTGACTGCATGTTTGTGTGTGAATCCTGCCACCCAGGATGGAGGCTGTAGTCTAAAGAATCTGCCTTAGGCTTAGTGTGTGTGCATCCAGTGTGTGTTTATGTGTATCTCTCTGTGTTAACCTTCCCACTGCAGATGTAAAATTGCACTGGTGTGTGGGTGGGTCAGTGTTGTGATGTTTCTACGGTGTCTGTGTTAAGACGATTTTATCTGTGCAGTTGTGTGTAACTGGTGGTGTGTGTGTGTTTTGTAGCTGCGGGGCAGCTTAAGGATGACTGATGTGTTGTGAGTGGTGCTGAGGGACACCTGAGACAGCATGAGGATCAGATGGGACATCACTCCGTCAGTGAAGTGTTAATATAATCACACACACAGACACACACACACCGATCTCAGAGAAGAACAGGAAGCAATGGGGTGAGATGACAGCAAGCAAGGGAGGGGCAAGAGAGAGTGAGAGGAATGGTTGGATGTGCGTCGGGTCGAAATGTGTGTGTTAGGCAGGTGAAAAATGAGGAAGCTGTTTTGTAGACAAAGCAAGCGTAATTAGTACCACACACAGACACACACACAGCTTCTGAGAAGGATGTGCATATATTTAGCAGGGATCAGTGAGGCTGCCATGTTATTCTCACTTTACCACTCATGCACTCAATTCTTCAATAATGATTAGATATTTTATGAATGAAACTACCAGCAATGACTTGTGTGTCATATGCACATTGTTTTGTTGCAGAAAAATCTATTGACAAAATACTATAAATTAGAATAAACTATTGCTGGTGGCTGGATGCCCATTGTAATCCATTGGTGAACTCAAACTGGGCATTACAGGATTACTTTGGGCATTTTTGTTTGTTTTGTTTGTGTTGTTAACCAGGAGCAAGGACCGATGGCTGCGCATCTGGACACTTGGATAATTTCACACATTTTGGTGGGCCATTTTTTAAGCAGGCAGCCGAGTGGTGTAGCGGTTAGCACAACAAGAACATCTGTTGTTTGAATCAGGCTGAGGCCTTTCTGTGTGGGTCTGCACATTCTGTCTGTGCCAGCGTGGTGGTAGACTGGTATTGAACCAACATGCACCACTGCTGCTTCACAGCAAGAAGGCTACCATTTCCAGCCAGCATAGCAATGAGTCCCTTTTTCACTTAACTGCTAGATTTAACATCCACGATGTTTTGATGCAATATAATCTTTACTGGTAAACAGGTTTTGGTCTTTCCCCCCAAAAAACTTGACTTGACTGTTGAGTAAAGGTTTACTTTATCTAAGTACAGTCAACCTATTGTGTGTATAGTGTGATCAGATCTAGCTCTTCAGCAGTCTAAACTTTTGACTCATCAAAATATGATGGTAAACATTTTGGGCAGGTATGTTATCAGATGATGCTTCCTAAAAATAACTACCAACTCAAAATATTTACATTTAGAGGCAGATAAGTTGACTAAAAATCACTGTGCCTTGGTCTGCATAAAAGATAAAGAAGTATGTCTGGAGTCTGGAGACAAAGTTAAAGTTTAAGCGACTGTTATGCTACCAACATGACAGAGCCTCAGATAGAAAGTCAAAATGGCACCTTAGAATCCTCTGGGTGATGTGAAAGTGATGAACCAAGACATTTGACTTTAACATTCAAGATTACGGAGATACATGGATTTTAAAAATGTCAAGTGGGCAAAGTTAAGCTTTTAGTAGCTCTAGTGTTAATACTTGAAACTAACTGGTTTGAGTCTAGCAGGAGCCTTTCTGTTCTGAGTTAGCCTGTTCTCCCTGTGCCTGTGTGGGGTTTCTTCAGGTTCCTGTTGGCAACCTGTCCAGGTTGTACACCTCCTCGTGAGCCACTGACAGCTGGGATTGTCTCCAGTCCCCTGTGACCCTCTAATACAGGACTAAAGTGGTTCTTCATTCAAAGAGACCAAATATGTTTTTATTCCAGGCTGGTTTAACAGGGAACACAATGGTAGCATTCTAGATGAAAGTCTGACGTTATAGCCAACATACACCACTTGATCCACCTTTGCCCTTTTTGCCTCCATTTGTACTCATGTATGTCAACCTATCCGATGTGAGGACATGTTGGAAACAACCAAGTAAGCCTGCCTAATCACACAATCATTTGTTACAGACTTATACAAATAGTTGAGTCAGCCTATAACCAGTGATGTCTCAGAGAGTTCCCTCAGCCACCATTCCCTCCTGATGGCAACAGTGTTTTTTTGTGGACTGTGTTATTGTGACAACAGTCCCCAGGCATAATAAATGTCAGACAGCCTGAATCAGAGCAGGAGAAAGGGGAGGGAGGGGAACAAATTCTCTACAAATTGGCTCCTGTTCAGGACACAGAGGCCCTCTGATGACAGACCGTCAGCCTCACAGGCCAACAGGTAGATAGACCGACATTTAATGCCACTTTCTCCACACCTTCTTCTCGGTTTTCTTTTGTTTGCTTGCTGCTGTTCCATCATAATCGTAAACACATTCCTGCTGTTGTCAGGTTTACCACAATCTCTCCTTCTCCCACCTCCCTGCATCCCGGCCCGGTTGTGGTGATACTGCAGTGACACAGGCCCATTCACAGGCAGACACCTGACACTGAGCTGTAGCTCTCACACACGGATTAACACAGGCATTCTTCCATCCATCCTTTCATCCCTCACATATGATTCCTCCTTCCTTCCTTACCCCGACTCCTACTTTTCTTCCATGTTCTTTTTGCTTTCCTTCCATCGTTCATTTACAATTTACCTCCTCCATTTTTATTCCTTCCCTCCATACCTCCTCAACTGTATTTCATGCCCCATCCTTGCTTTTTATTCTTTCCTTTTTGAATCCTTACTTTTCTTATCTTGGTGTATTTTTTCCCCCATATCCTTTGTGGTTGATTTATGCAGGAGCTACAGTACTTACTGGTTACATAAGAGGTACCATGAGCAAGCTAAATGGGGTAGCAATTATCTGACTGAACTAATAATTCAGTCATTATTACTTCACATCATGATTATTTTATTTGTGACTTATTGTTTATTGAACACACGCCTCCCTTTCTCCACTCATTCTGACTCACTAGCTTCCTTCCTTTGGTCCTCCCTCATTCCCTCACATCTTCCATGTTAACTCATTTTACTGTGCCTTTGCTTCTCTTTCTTAAAGTCTTAAGATATGGTCACTGCATTTTCAGTATCTTCCTCCCTTCTTTCCCTCCCTAGTTGTTCTCTCATTTCCACCACCTTCCCTTACTTATCCGTCTTTGTTCCACCCTCTCGCCCACTCACTCCCTTCCTTCCTTTCACCTCCCATTTATATCTCTCTCATTCCCTTTTCCTCTTCATTCCCCTCCCTCTTTCCTCCTCCATCCTTTCCTTTCCTTTCAATCATTTCCTTCCTTCACCCATACTCAGCTTCCCTATTTTAGTTTTAAGTAGCTTCCTTGCTAAATCTTTTCATCCCTCTTTCCCATCCAGTCCCTCCCCCAATACATATTACTGTGGAAATTAGATGGTTTACGAGGAGAATTAGGTTTCATAACACACCATCTTCCTGACCCTAGTCACATTAACTACAACAGCCCCGCTGGGCGTTTGCATAAACACATGCACACACACTCCAGCGGGTCCAATAAGAAAGGGAAGTGTGCTTGGATGCAGCTCAACAGCAAACCCACCTTAAACTCTCCCCTCTGAATCCTATAACAAGTTATATCTCACATCCATGTTGGCCAGTTGAAAATAATTACTCCAATTCACACATCCGTTTTTCCCATCTACACACAAAAGCCCCGGCTGGAGCAGCTGCTATTTCTTGCTCTAAACTTTTATATGTGTATTTAGAAAAAATGAAAAAACGGTGCATAATTGTTGGATTCCAACAATTGCAATAGAGCAGGAAAGACTTTAATCAGCAATATTTTTGTAGCTTTACAACAGTACAAACATAAAGTATCAAGTGCAGAGAAATTAAGCCTAAATGCCACAGATTGCAGTTCCATGTCTGGCCACTTGAGGGCTGGCTCAAAAAGCAAGGCAAGTTCCATAAACCTCCATATTAAAATGTACACCTTTACAGCAGAAATAAACATGTTTACAGCCTGGAACAAAAACTAATTTGATCTCTTTTAATAAAACCCTTTTCATGTTATCTGTGCAGGAGTAAGTTTAATACACACACTCCTTTATTTATAATAGGGTTATGCATAATTAAAATCATGACCTACGGAGCTCTGAGGCCCTGATAAAGAAAGACATCAAATCAGCATGTAATGATATGAAAGGACAAAAAATGCCATAATGGAAATTGAGCAGCTTTTAGAACGCTGTCAGGACCTGGAAGTGGGTCAGTGGGAGCACACCTGACAGATGCAGCTACTGGAAATGTGGATTGACTTTCTCAGTCTCATCACTTCTGTGTGCGTCTGTCATCACCCAAGCCTTCTGCTGCGATCCTATCTCTCAATTACAGCACCCAGCACATTCCTGTCAACCACACACATGGATGCATGCACACACGCACCTGCACGTTAAATTCAAAACATCTCAATATGAAGGGGGGGCCGACTCTCATAACTGCTCCATAACATTACTCTCGGCCGTGACTTAATGGGACATATTCTTGCTGAAAGCACAAATAACATTTGATTGCAGACAATGAGAAATTCCTTTCGCCGCCTTCTATATTCCATACATTTAAACGCTACCACACACACACACACACCTGTCATATTCACACACTCCTTTCTCACACTGGCAGGAAACACTCGCTCAGTTCGACAAATGAATCTCCAACACTCATAAAGAGTTTTGAAATTCTTACTCACTGACTCATGTTAGTCTAAGAAATGTCACATACACACGCAGGCACACACATTCACACAGACCTCAAAAACACGTGCACACCCAGGGGCCATTTTGAAGAGTGAGAGCCCTCCAAACTGTAATAACACACAGCTACTCCAAGTGAATTATTACAATATCCAGAAATGTGTGTGTGTGTGTGAGCAGACAGAGCTGCGAGTGTGTGTGCATGCCACTCAGTATGAATCAATCATAAAAAGGAGTTGACAGGGATATTGTGGGAATAGTGGACACCTTTAACTCTGGTAAAACTAAGCAAAAAGTTTTAATAATACCACATAAAACACACACAAATCCATGTTATAACAATAACAACTTGCCTATAGTCAGGTAAGTCCCACACAATCCATTCTAGCCACTGTAACTGCCAGAAATCAAGATAATGCCTTGAGGCCAAGTGGTCAAAGTACTCGTCAGCTCATCCACCACAGATACCCTGAAATACCCACAGATTCTGTACTGTATAAAGAGGCTGCTCTGTGCACAACCCAACCAATCTAACCAAAAGTGGACATGCACATAGTTTGAATCTTCTTCATTGACAAGATAAAATCAAGACTAAACTTCCAAGATCCTTCTCCTCACTTACAAGGCTCTACATGGACTAGCTCCATTATATCTACAGGACTTGATAGTACCATATGTTCCTAATACAACATTTAGATCTCAGAGTGCAGGTTTACTTGTAGTTCCTAGGATTCATAAAAATAGAATGGGAGGATGAGCTTTTAGCTATCAGGCACCACTACTATGGAACCAGCTTGGCTTCAGGAGGCAGACACCACCGCCACCTTTAAGACCAGACGTAAAACCTTTCTGTTTAGTAAGGTGTATAACTACAAACTATACTGTGTAGGGCCAGTAGGCATGGTTACATTAATGTGTTGATATGGCTAGGTAGAATAGGGCCAATTAACTTTTAGTCTTTATCATAGCTGTCCTGTTATAGGCCTACGCTCTTGGAGGTACACAAAAATGATCCACTGAGCAGTTCTCTGTCTCCCTCAACTCCTCTTAACTCTCCTCTCTTCCCATAAGGCTGATTCATACCAATGATTCATGTCATTAACCCAAATAAGCTATAATATAAACACAATAGTTTCATCTTGCTTGCCAACATCAACATGATGTTCTTTGTAATGTATGATGTTTGTGGCATGTTTGTTCCTCTCTCTCTCTCTTTTATCCTATCTCTCCTGTCTCCCTCTACTTCTCCTCTCTCTTTTTCATCCTCTCTGTCCTGTATACCTCTTCTTCTCCTCCTCTACCTGGCTGACTGTCAGCACAGGAAGGTTCTCCTTATGAGCCGTATCCTGCTCAAAGTTTCTTCCTGAGTTTTTCCCTGCTACTGTATGTTCTTAGGGCGGTTCGAGCTCTGGGTTTCTGTAAAGCGCCTAGGGACAATTTTGAGTGTAAAAAGCGCAAAATTCAATTCATTTATTGTGTGCTGCTGCCCATCACTTCTGTTCAATGATTAACTCATGTTTGGGGTTGGATATTGAAACACTACTTTGACCAGGTTAGGGTAGGGTTGTAGGATGTTATGCTGGCTGTCACAAAGAAGATTTGTGTCAGTCTGCATTAACATATTAGTATTTCACTGCAGAAAAAAAAACACAGTGCAGACCAAAAAACATTACCCTTTGAAATGCATCAGTTTAAAATTCAGCCATTGTTGTGCACAAAACAATGAATTCAAAATTACGTGAGTATTAAACATTATGAGAGAAGTCCTTGTCTCGCTTAGGGCCTAAAAATTGCAAATCATGATACTGATACATGAGATACACAGTATTTATATAAAATGTGCATTTTCGTCTGTCACTACTACATTTTTTTCTTAAAAACGCTTTTCATGTCATATTGCCACATTAGTGATCTGGCAATACCTCTGGTGTCACCACTGTGTTTCTGATAGCACAGGTACAGATTCTTTTCAGGAATTACTCCATAGTGTATGTTGGGCAATCTCTTGCGACACCAGTGCCATATGTGATCATGCATCCAACATAAACAAAATAGGTAAGTTGGCCACCAACTTCCAGAAAAAAAGGTAAATTATGAGGACTGTAATAAACCTAGTCAGGTCATATGAGACTCATTCACTAGTCTGCACACAATACAGACAGTTGAGCCATTTAATATACACCATTTTATGCTCTAGTTCTCCTGTCAAATTATGTAATTAAAGAACAAAGAGCAATTATTTTTTTTTTACATTAAGACAGGGAAAAATTATAAACACTAAAATAGTTTAGATGAATTAGATGGGAATGAAAAAAAATACTGAATTACACAGGGAGTAATGTAGCTCTGGGTGTCCCATTCAAACATCGTCTACTTTGTAGCTGTTCTCTGTCTTGTTTTTTTCTTCGCTATTCTTTTCTTTTGGCTTTCACTATCCATGCCAGCAGACACACACACACACATCATGGTTTTACATGAGAAAATGTCTCTCCCTCTCTCTCCATTTCTGACCCTGTGCCCCAAACAAATCCTGAATTAATTAAAAAGGGAAATCCCAATGGTCCTCAGGCAGAGACAACACACTCGCTCTTTCTCACACACATACACACACACAGATTGAGTGTCTCCCACTCTTATACGGGAGTAAGGGATTAGTGGAGCTTGTTCAATGATGGGAGTGTTTCCAGGTTGACAGAGAGTGACGGAGCTCAAGCAGCCGTGGTTCAAACATTACCAAGCACTCTTGAAGCTTTTGTTTTGTCATAAAATGTAGAGTAAGGGCCCAGTGATGCAGTGATGCTGTCAGCAAGTTATTAAGATAAAACTACTTAAATTGACATAAGCCTTCATGTATTTAGATTTGTCAAATATACGTCTAAATGCTTTACATTTTCAAGATTTGTAAAATGAAAATGAAAATTTCAATTATGATTTTTCAAAATGGGAACCTCCAAAGTTTGCAAGCTGTAGAATTTTCTGTATTTCTGCATTATGACCCAAAACATCAGCCAGATAAGTCCTAAAATAAGAGGCAGAGAAACCAATCAGACAAATTAAATGAAACTTTTCCACTTTCTCAGTTGGAATAAGGTCAGAACCTTGGCTTTCCCATATTTAAACATACACTTTTTTCTTCAACAATGCGTTTGGTGAATGACTTATGTCATGACTTATGTTTGGGGTTGTTGTCTTGCACTGGCATAATTCAGAATTAATTCAATAATGGCAAGTTGTCCTGGCTCAAATGCCGCAATACAGGCCCAAACCACACCATCGTGATTTACAGATAGGATTAGGTTCTCTACTGTAATGCATTGTTTTCCTGTTTCACACCTAACAATTTTATTTTGGTCTCATCCATCCTTTACACATTATTATTATCGCTCTAATCACATGAGCCTTAATAAAGCATTTACAGGCACACATCATTTCTGGAAAGCAGTGACAGAAAGTCTGAAAAGCAGAGGTGAGCATTAGCATCTATAAAGTCAACCTGCATGCACCAATGTTATTTGTTTTTAGGACTGGAGTTTACTCTCCTTGACCTGTCCACTCTTTATTAATGGTCAGTATACTGTATTTATTTTATTTATTATATATTTATTATTATATCTCTAAGAACCGTCTGCGCCTGCTTATCTCGCCTCTAACCTAACTGGAAATTACTCTTGAATGTCATAGCTGAATTAGGAAAAGTCTGCTCTCTTTTCAAAGAGCCCATTATGAAATGATTTAGAGCTGAAAGAGTCTGTCTGTCCCGCTGACTTGAACCTGGTGATGAGGGATGCTGTGGCAGATTGACTGAGGGTCTGCCTCTGCTATGTTTAGTCAAGATTAAAATAGATCTTGTCGGTGCCACATTAGACTGATTCTTTCAGGGGTAATTATGTAGATAAATGTACCTTGCCTGCTCTATAATGGGATTGTGATTACATGTATACATTTATCATTCACTGGTGCAGATTCATCTTTCTTATATACATTATTATGTCTGCAACTTGTATTGTTTTTGTGCTACATTTTCCAATATCACAGACCAGTATAAGTGTCAGTTAGCTAGGTAGCATTAATCAGCTATGAACACAAACCGCTAATTGAACTTGAGCTAAACAATCAGAACGATTGCTCTCCCGGCACATTTGTTTCTGAGATGTTTGTTTCTGCAATGTTTTCTATGAAAATTACAGAGAACTGCCAGGCTTTGAACTGCTCTAATCAACTTCTCATTTTGTGACAGTGTTTTGAAGTTGTCAGAGATGTTCAGTAAACAAACTCACATCTGTAGAAAATCAGGGAAATGTGGAAACATAACTGGGTGTTGACAGCTGGAGATGGAGAAACCATCTGACAGGCTTGTTGAAGAACCACACTGTCTGACTTCTAATTCTGACAATAAAGAACCATGGTGGTATGTTGTATTAGCTTAGGGTTTATACATGCAAGTTAGGGTGAACATATTGAAGGTTGTTTTTTTAAATTATTTATCTTTCACAGTATAGAAAACAGAAAAGGCATATGTGACATAACACATTATATAGTAAACAAAAAATGTAAACAACATGATATATGTTTACCTTGTCACCTTAGCTTTCATACAGTCTTTGATGTTCTCTCAATCAGCGTCCCGAGGTTGTCACCTGGAGATTTTCCATCCCACATATGCTGAGCACTTGTTTGCCGCTTCACCTTTGTTAGCGGGCCAGATTCTGGTCAGGTGATTGCGAAGTCCAGGTCATCTGAAGCAGCACATCAATCTCAGTCAGTCTTTACAGAGCCTGAAGGTTTGTTTGGTTAACTGATTTTCTGAAAAAGAAAAAAAATGTACACAAATCAGTAAGAGATTTTCTCACAGTGAGTAATGGTTTTTGACCCTGACATTGATGGAAATGATTGACCGACTGGTGTGTATTTTCAGGCCACTAGTTAAATAGTTTTCCTACTGTCTTGTAGACAGGTGTTTTTCATGTAGCATTCCACAAGTCTCCGTCTTGGGTCCAGTGTTATATTCTTTATATACCCTGCCTCTAGGACTAATTATCAGGATATACAGGGGTATTTCACAACAGCGTTATGCTGACATTAAGTTTTACTGCAGTTCTTTAAACTCGATGAGAATGCCAAACTTTAATGGCCTGCTTGAAGCCCCCTAGTGTTTAATCTACTTCTATCTAGATTCAGAAAGGTCTCCTGACAAAGCACAATCAAACATTTACTCAAATGAGCCAAATAACTCAAATTACATATGTAAGAATGTGTCCATGTGCATACGTGTGCTGTTTCAGCATAATGTTTTGAGGGTTTTTCTTGGCTTCATTTTTTTTGCTAAACAAATAAAAACACAGTGAAGCAAGTTATATGTTGCTATTCCTCCTGTATTAGCCTACTACTAGGACCCACTTCTTCTTATTTTAACATTTTATATTATATTATCCAGTTCCGGTCAGACTTCTGGTTCCTGTTGCTGCTTGTGTGGTGGATTGGTAGATCGTGGAGCAACTTACAGTCTATTTACACAGCCTTTTATTGTATTTTTATTGCTATTGCTCCTAGGGGAAGAATAACGTTCTTTGATTGATTGATTGATGAGTACAATACAACTTAATATTTAATCTTCCAAAAACTATGGTTTTAGATGTATCTACATAACCACCTGGGTGTCATCTGAACTCTACTTTAATGGAAGAACACAGTGAATCGTATGTACTGTATGTTGATGCACTTTATTAGTACAGAATTTTGTCCACAACACTAATAAAGCTGGTGTGACAGTGACAGATGGACATACAAAAGCAGACTTGTAATCCATCATCCACAAGTGTTCATCTTCCATTACAGAGTAAGAGGCTGCATCTACACATCACCCACTTACATGTCTCACATGTCCCTGCGACAATCCAACCGGTTAACTTGTGTAGATGTGAAAGTGAGCGTAAGTGCTTGTAAGTGGGTTACAGTATCAGTGGAAGTGTGTGCATCTGAGTGTGCTTTCCTCATGCAAGCACCCCAGTAGGTAATTTACTCTAATAACAAACCTGATGACGCTCCAAAACCATTTCTATTCTGAGAAAATGTGTGTGTGTTGGTCTGAATGCACTAAAAGACTATCAGCAGCCAGCACAGGCGTCTCTCACAGCCTCGCGCTGCAGGATACCATTTGTGCACAGAAGCCCTGCAGTGTCAGTGTGTGTGTGTGTTTGAGGTTTGTGTGTGTTTGTGCCACCACTTTGCCTGATCTAAAAATGGTTGGTAGCTTCTTACAGAAATCCCCAACCAAGCAGTTTCCCTCCGCTCACTGAGACGTATCAAGGTGTTGATGTTGGAATGGAGTGTGTGTGTTGTCTGGTGTGTGTATTTCTGGCTATTTTAAGGGGCCGTGGCAGTAGGCCCACATAAAACTCTGCCTTATCTCCACTCAACATTCCAAGTGGCTAAAATCTCCTCTCGGAAATGAATAATGAAACAGTGCACGTCAGACCCTGTCCAAAACAGTGCTCAGCTACAAACATATAGATAATCCTCTGTCATCATTCAATGACGCCACTGTGTAAACTGTAACTGATTTACTGGAGATTTTCATATCTTTATTACACCTAATTTCCATAATTTAGTCTAGTTTTGTTCTACAGTTGAGTCTGTTGTAAGGAAACATCTGAAAACCATCAGTTTAAAATGACAACTGCTACAGACAAATTATCATTATCTAGTCTTTACTGTTGAGTATTTAAAGTGACTTTAATTGATATGCAACAGTTTTGGCTGCTATTTTTTAAAGAAAAGTGTTCTCAGCACACACTGTTAACAACCGATTAACTGTTATCCAAACTTCTGATCTCAGTTTAAGCGCATAAAACAATGCACCAACACTAGACAAAAACAGCTTCTTATTATAGCATTGATAAATTAAGCAAATATGTTGTATATTTTCATAAACCTAGCATGAAAATATGTCAATTTTAAAACCAGGAACATTATTTAATCACCAAAAAAATGACATAGACAACAACACAATAAGGCAAACCTGGGCAAAGTACGGCCCCCGGGCCAGACCCGGCCCGCTTGCATCTTCAATGCAGCCCACATACATATTAAACAAAGGCAGCAAAAGTCAGCTGTTGAGCATGGCATTACCAGTAACGTCTTCCCAACCCTTCTTGTCTCTTCCACGCTGCTGTACTGCATCAGGTACCCATCTACTTTTTGTAGAGACCGCTTGCACTGTCTACACTTAAAAAATGCTGCACGACTATGCTGAAATGTACGGTAAAGCGTCCGGAAACTCCACAGTGCATTCAGATGTTACTGCGGTGCTGCAGCTAAAATAGTTCATTGTCATCTGTTCTTAAACAGCACACTTCTTGCCCAACTTTCAAAACTTTATTTTAGTTTCTAATGGTCTTTCTTCTGTAAAAATATCTTCACATTATCTGTGCTGCTGTGCGGGAGTGTGTTTTAACATACAACCAACATACACTTAGAGTAGACATGGACACACACAGAGAGGACAGAGGAGCAAGCAGTAAATTACAGCAAAAGACTCTTACGAAGATAAAAATGTAACAAGACCATATTTATAAAGGTAGATACTGTGCCAGTGATCTCCAGTTTATATTACTGTATTATTTATGAAAAGAAAATGTGGCCCTTTGCTTTCTTATGGAATTCTATGTGGCTCTTGCAAAAAAATAACTGTCCACCCCTGCAATAAGGCTTTGTGAGTTCTTTTTGTCTGCTAGTTAATGTTATTAAATCATACAATACCATTTCCACCTGTTGTCTGTTCCATTTGCACCACAGCAGCTGAAATTGATTCACAATCAGTGTTGCTTCCTAACTGGACAGGCTGATTTCACAGAAGTGTGACTGACTTGGAGTTACATTGTGTTCTTTAATACTAAAACAACACAAAGGAAAATGGGAAGACAGACAAAATCAACAAGTGAAAGGGGTGTGGTGATGTGTTGCACTGTAATTGTAATGTAAAAAGTTTAGGTTACTACTTACTACTATATACAATTCAATTCAATTCAATTCAGTTTTATTTATACATTTTACAATCAGAAATTGTCTCAAAGCGCTTCACAGAAACTCAGAGCCTGACCCCCCTTAAGAGCACTGTGGCAAGGAAAAACTCCCTGGATCTCTATATACGTTTATATAAATATATAGAAAATAAATTCACATAGCACATTTTACAATCAGAAATGAAATTATTTAATGTTTAAATAGTATTTGTCAAGATATAATTACATAACCAAATATCAGCAACAACCAAACTGTCATTATCAGTGTGTGTGTCACCACCATTTCTGATCTGTGCTAACAGCAGGGTATCACAGTTTATCAGTTTAACAGTGACACACTGACACTGGAGAATTCTGCATGTTGAATGTAAAAACAAACTCAGAGCAGCATCCACGGATTCCAGCAGAGAATAAAGTGTATCTGTTTCACATAAATCATTAGAGCAAATGTTGGAGTGTCTCTTACACCATCAGCTTCAGAGCAGCTAAATGACTCAGAGATAAAACAAACAAGTGTCACAGGCAGAAGTGCTCTATCTCTGCGTTTAAACATGCGCCGTAAAACTATACTGTTTATGAGTGTGTACTACAAAAGCAAAAAGCTGCACATGCTCAAAACCACAGAGCATCTAACTAAACACTCACACTACACACACACATAAGTGTAAAAACAGACAGTGAAGAGATCCAGCTGTGCAGCGAAGGACAGGACAGGGGAGGAGACATGACACAGCTGGAGCTCAGCACGTATGGGGTTTGACTGAACTAATGTGTTATCACAGTACGAGTCTGATGTGCTCCCAAAGGAGAGAGACAGGTTGAGTGTGTGCCTGAGTCATGCTTTTTGTCATAAGAACACACACACACAAAGACACCAAAGAGTTAAGACTTTTGATTGAGGAAGAAGGATATAATGGCTTGATGATTTACAACTCTACATGTATTCCAAACACTGACTGAAAAGAGAGAGGTCTCACTCTGACCACCTAACATGTCAGTGCATGGACAGGGTCTGACTACGTGCACAGTAATTCAACAGACTTCAGCTGAAGTGCTTTATTGGTAAGTACAGATAATGTGACACTATGTCTTGGTGACCATAGCACCCAAAATATGGTGTTTTATCCTTAAATCTATTCAAGTTTTTTTTTGTACCTAACCAACACTGAACAAGTCTTTTCCGTGTTTACTATTTTGTCTGGTTTGTTTGGAAGGGTTACCAGCCTCTTATGTTGAAAAAGAACGTGGAAGCAAAACACAACAATGTCCTATGGACAGATGAGACCAAAGTGGAGTTGTTTGGTCTTAATGATCACCACCATGTCTCCTGAAAACCAAACACAGCATTTCAGCAGAAACGCCTCATACACACTGTCAAGCACAGTGGTGGAGGGCTGATGATTTTGGCTTGTTTTGCAGCCGAGGACCAGAGTGTTCTAGAGACAAATGTGAGGACAATGACCAAAAGCAGGACCTTACTACCGAAGCAGCTTAATGGAACATCACCAAATTTTTAAAATTTGTTTATTAATCCCTGTACCAAGTCTGCTGTGAAAATAGCCAATGGACAAAATCTGAAAAAAAGATTTTGGTAGTCATGTTTGTATATTTTATGGTACAGTACAAACATGTAATGTGCAGTGTATTTGTTGCTTAGTGTCGATTTACACAGTACCTCGTCTAAACATCTTATGCTCTGCTACACTTTTATACAGGGTAAACATGTTAGCGCTATGCTACACTGAGCTTTTTTTCCGGGCAGCCAACTTAACAGACAGGAAAACACCCCCTGAGATCAGTTACAGAGCTAATATGTACCTGTCACGGGCCCTAATTACTCACACACATTGCAGCTGTCAGTGCTTGCAGTTAGTCCTACAAATCACCAGCTACAAGGCTAGCAGTGTCCAGGGACTGTTGCTAACTGGTAGCAGCCGTGGCCTGCAGCGATGCAGCCATCACACCAGGCAACGTCTTTGACCGCATTAGCGGCCACATTGCGATGGGTGGCGGGCGCATCAGCTTTAGAGATTAAAGCTGATGTTCATTCGTGTTACATCACAGCCATACATCCAGGCTAGCAACGCCTCTGTTTGGACCCGCACGAAGAAACACACGCAGGCTTCAGTTTCACAAAAATATTTGAACCTCCCCCATTAGGGTGAATTTGTGTTCATTTATAATTTCAAAGGTTTTAGCTTACAGCAGATGTCAGTTCTGATTATCTTCAACCTATGTATCATTGTGATATATTGAATGCCTGTTATTTAGCTGTTCAGTTAAAGTAATTACTCCAACACAGATAAAAGGCAATGTGATATGTTGTGAGAAACAATAATTATTTCGGTAAAAAAAAAAATTACACTTGGAAACGTTGTTCCTATTTTAACAGCAGATGCTTGGTGGGTGAGACTGCTCTAAAAGGAACAATATTTCATAAATGTGGCTCATAAATTGAGTCTGCTGCAGCACAAAGATTAAGGGATACTGCATACAGTGAGAAGGGCCTGTGCTTGTATAGCACAGTTGGTAACTTCACGCTATAAATGGAGGAATATTCAGTGAAGGGTAGATTTAGTATAGCCCATTACTACTCATTTTAGAACTATTTTAATAATACTTATATGGAAGGCAGCCACCCAACAAGTCCCCTAGCACTGTAAAATAATTTAGAGAGGTAGGTTACTTGAGTCCTGATAAAAGACACAATTTTTTCCAAATGTAATTCCAAGAAAAGAAAAGAAACTCTTATATTTGGAACAATATGTTGCATTGCTGGTGCTGGATGAAAGGCTAATTTGGGAAATTAGGATTTACCCACTAGGAACCACGTAGGTCTGAAACAGATTTTGCAGTAGTTGAATCACTAGATGTTGAGATATGATAAAAATGGTTCATCCTTTGGGCACCACGAATTGTCAAGATTTTTATCTTCAGTGCGGCATTTCTACTTTTTCCATATAGCAGCTCAATTACGACCACACATGAAAATATGTAATACTTAACATAACCATCATGTTAGGTTCTTCCTCAGACTACGCACTATTGACTGGTATTCTTTAGCAGTAGTTGAGTCGTGTTCGTACAGAACCAGATGCACAAATGGGGAGAGTGTTTGGTCTGTCAAGTCGTGTCCATGGGGGGGTGGACTGCTGATGTTGCACAACACAGCGTCTGCATATGGGACCACTGAGGCAGATGATTACATACACTCCTACACAACAGGCAGTTTCACTCAAACATGGTAAATTCACCAGCTGAAGCTACCACACTGCATCCCGGAATACCAAGATCGATTCATAACAAGCACCTGAATTTTTATGCAGTATTATAAACAAACAGAATAAGCCTCCACATGCTTTTGTTTCCACATTGCATTACTAAGGTACTTTTTGTAGGTACTTTCTATAGTTTTTATAGCAGCTGCTTGGAGGCAGGTGATGTGTGGAAGCTGCACGTGTGCAGCTGAATAAGGAGCAGCTGGGATCAGTGACAGGCCGCCCCCCCCTTCTTTGTCTCCTGCACACTCCAGCTCATGTTCGGGAGTTTGTTGGTACATCTCAGCACTTTACCCAATGTCATTACAGTTAATGAGGCTGAACGCTTAGTGTGTGTGTGTGTTGGATTTAACCCTGGTGTTGTGTAACATGTAGTACAGACAACATGAATAAGGAAGAGACTATAGTTCTTCCTCTGGTTCCTCCTACTGTCCGAAGAGTATGCTAACAGTATAACTACAGGACAGGGTTTACATGTATTTGGTGCTACCTATTAATGTATTTTTACAGAGAAAAAAAACTGCTTTGCTTCCCCAAAAAGTGGTCATCTAAAAGTCTGTACTACAGGGTCATGGGGGAGGGTGGAGCCTATCCCAGCTGGCAATTGGCAGGAGGTGGGGTACACACCACACAGGACGCCAGTCTATCACAGGGTCAAAAATGATAGTAAACGTTAATGTTATTGTTAAGTGCCACTCAGAAAAAATATCTTTGCCACAACAACATTAGTAATAACCTAGTTATGCTCATAAAAGGTCTCACCTTCTACAGGTAGCAAATAATTATAGACTAGACTAGTAAATGAAGTATATTATATAATTATGAATGATCCATAATATTAACAGAATACCGGTGGAGCTTAATTATAAAACATATTTTATTTCCTTATATGTATATTGTTTTTGTTCTTAAGCTAATCTGATCAGCCTCTTTAGCATTTAGCATCACTTCATCTCCCTTCCCACCTTCGGTCCTTTCCTCTCCCTCCCCAATCCTCATCTCCTTCTCTGCCTACATTATTTTCCACCCCTATGTCCTCCTCCTCCTCCTCCTCTCCCTCAGTAAGACTGTGTCCCCTACATGTCTAAGCCTGTGCTCACCGGTGTTTGATGTCAGTTAATTTGCTCCAGTGTTGACAGGCGGATGGCTGCTCAGCATAGCATGTGCGTGTGTGTATATATGTGTGTGTTTACATATGCATTTTCACGTGTGTGCTTGTACGCACTTCTGTATGAATCGGAGAGAAAAGCAGCAAGTTAACTTTTTAGTCAAACACACAGGTACCATATATGTGCATTAAGTTTGTTATAACAGTAGTGCGTTTTGAGTTTGCATGTGTGTATGTGGGTTCCCAAGCCATTTCGCTGTGGTGTAATTGCTGCATCTGAATTCTCTGCCCTGGATTACAGCAATTAACTCCCCCGGGAGTGCCGAGCACTGTGGGAAAAACGTAAGCAGGAGTGTGTCTGTGTACGTGTGTGTGTGTGTGTGTATGTGTTTTAGCCCTGTGGGAAAAGTGTGTTTGCTAAGGACGAAGGCACAATACAGCCTTTTCTCCACCATGGAGTCATATTAAACTCTCTGACCATATACCTACAGTATTATACAGTGTACCTAAGCATGCAGGTATGTAGCAGCAGTGTGGTGACACATGACATTGTTCCTTTTTGAAAAAATAAATAGATCTATATAATAACTACTTGTAAAATAACGTTTAAAGTATTAGAAAAAAAAGTAGTAGTAGCTACAAAGAGTACAAGTACAACATCCACTATTAGCATAAAAGAGAACCTAGGGCTGGGTGATAAATCATTTTTTTCAAATCATTCAAATTTGCTCTTTAGGACAATTTTCATAAAAATCGATTTTAACTTCCACCACCGACGCAGTGGGCTTAGTCCCTCCCCACCTGTATCAGACAGAGACACACTTAAACAACATGGCAGCCGGCAAAGAAGAGCTCGCCCCTAAAAAAGGCAGTTTGGAAGTAGTTTGGTTTTGCCAGAGCCAGAAGCAAGCCTGCCTTTCAAAAACGTTTTAATCATCTATAGTCGCGTTGCTACAATGGTCTTTAATAACATTAGAATAAGATGTCTTTTATAATAAATTATAACAATTTCTACAGTAGCGTGATTGGGTCATTGTTAAAATAGACATGTCAAAGAAATGCCACTACGATTTCACTTCTCACTTCTCTAACACCATTGTTTATGTCTTTCTCTATTGTCATTGTGTTAACACACACCTGAATGTTCCAGAGCAGCAAATCAAAATGTCTGTTTTTATAGAGGTCTGTACACCTGCTGATGATCGCTTCATTAAGGACTGATGGTCAGCAGCACCTGCTGCAGCTCACATAATTAAATCCTATGGAAGCAGTAAGAGGGGACCCAGTATGAACATGTATTGCTGTATTGATGGATCAAACGTATTGATCCATCTTGAGATTTCTACACAAACATGATGTTCTTTCTTTTCTTCTTTATTTTGCTATATTCTGCAACAATGGTGCAGACTATCATTTATTTTCAGCATGTAATAATATTAACGTCCGAGTGGAATGCTTTTGTCTTATATGGTGGGATCATGTTCGCCTGCGTTACCATAAATGGAGTGACTCCTGAATGGGATTTTTGTGAATGGACGCTGTGTTGTCTTTTTGGCCCTGTGTGTCCACACTGTCAAGCCCAGCTGTCCATTTGTAGTGAGCTATAAATTTTATGTGAATATAAAGGGCAGCAGCTCTGAAGCCCACACGACACGGTGGCCATAAAATCCTGCTGCAGAATAGACTCTAAAGACAAATAAAAGATGCCTTGTCCTCAATAAACACACCCATATACTGCCTTTGTCCTGCAGGATTCCCGCTGCTGTAGCCAGGTAACCTGCTTAAGCAGCCATTAGGACAGATGTGTTTTATGAGATATGAGGAAAGCTGTCTTTATCTTAGATCTTTTTAATAAGATCTAATTTAAGAACATAGTGTCCTATAGTACAGAGGCCATCACTCAGAAGCAAAGCTTGAACCGACATAATCTCTCTCTTATTTTTTTTCTCTCACACAGCCTCCGTCATCTGGCAGAGCTCTCATAGCCACGGCAATGCAAGCAGAAGAGCAGGCCACCCACCCGCCTCCAGACCATAGCATCCATCATAAACAACTTCTTGCACAATTTATTAAACAGTGTGAACTGAAATCCCCAGCTCTGAACATTGCAAGAGTCCTTTAGCTGTGCAACAGGAATTGGCTTTGCCACAGGTCGGACACGTCTCAGGCTTGTTCTGTTTCAGTAAACTGGCGTTAGAACTACAAATGACAAATGGATTATTTAGTATTTTAGTGGTTCATAATTTGAGAAAACTCTTCAATAAAGCTTGAGGAGCTTGAAGCATGGCAATTGGACATAGAACTGAACTTCAGAACTGATGAAGCTACTTGGAAGAGCAGTGAAATGTCTTCAAGAAACACAAGGGAAGTTGCCCTGCTTCAAACTCTTGAATTAAAAATGACTGAAAATCTTTATCAGATCATCACATGCATAGGAAAAGGACATAAAGTCGTTTCCCCATTAGATGCTACACCACTGAGAGCGATGACATAATCCAATGGCTTTTGCCCAAATGTAAGGTAAAAGAAGGATTACATGCTAGCTGGACAGTGTTTCCCTGCCTTGGTGGTATTTTGGTTTCTCTGTTGGTTAAATGAGTCATTCTGTCTTGTGGTGTTTCTCCCACCATGAGAAAGTCTCCTTTCCTGGCAGTTCCTCCTCACTGCTCTTCCCTGTCTGACCTGCCTCATCCACCCTCGGCATTCATCCTGTCAAAACAGCCCCACAGACCCCTGCCGGGTCTGAATCATCACTACCTGTGTGAGGCCATTTATAATGTGTGTGTGTGTGTGTGTGTGCGCTTGCCAGGCCATCTGTGTGCCCATGCTGGGCAGTCTAACCCTGTGGCGCCTGGTCCTAATGGATTTGTTTAAAAGGACCTTGACAAACACAGGAGGATAAAGGCTGCTGCTGCCATGTGAGCACAAGTCTGAATGGTTCCCAAATCTCCCCGGACTCCCAGGATGAACATTTGTGGAAGAAATGTGCATGCGCTTACATGTGTGTGTGTGAGTTTCCCAAGCTGTAGGTCTCAGTCATGTGTTGGGACCTTCTGTGACAGCCAGGTAAACATTCACACAAACACACTCTGCATTCACATGCTAGTGTCAGCTGCTGCCACCTATGAATGATGATGTCATTAGAGTTACTAATGACGCTGTAAAGTAATTCAACATTTCCTCTTTTCTTGTTGCCATGTACAGTGCCAGGACTCCAGGCTCTGACTGGCCACATTTTAGCCTGATGTATTAGAGGGTTTGTGGAGCAAAAAAATCTAGGAGGTCACTCTAGGAAACAGTTTCCAAAGGACAGGCACTTTGAAATAAGTACTGAGTCTCAAATCAAGCTTCCTGCTTCAGCTCCACTTGTGTCGGTGCATCCCACAGACTTAAACTGTCTCTTGGAAAACTGCGAGTGACGTCACAGAAACTTCATCCATATTAGTATACTATAAATCGTGCAGGTACAGAATGAAAGAGATCCTAGCTGTTGTCTATCATCTTAGCCAGACCCAAACAAAATACAGCCCATAAGCTAAAACAGGCCCCTGTACCCTTCAAGTACAGCTCACAGACCGGTCCAACTCAAAAAGAAGACAGCCACACAAAACTCAAAGACAGCAGAGATGGGCTGAGTCACATGTTTTAAACTCTCTCCTATTACTGATTTTCAGAACTTTGGAGATAGTGTTTATTTGTTTTAACATTTTTGTTCTCTTTAATAAAGTGGTGAAGGGACAAAAAATAGAAAAATCTGTCTGACAGGAGAGCGTTTTTGACTTGCTGTGGAACCAGGAAGGTTCTCCTTATGAGCTGGGTCCTGCTCAAGGTTTCCTTCTGTTAAAAGGGTTAAAAGAGAAGGGTTTTCCTTGCCACTGCTTCTCTTGGGGGTTCAGGTTCTGAGTCTCTGTGAAGTACTTTGAGACAATTCTGATTGTAAAATGTGCTATACAAATAAATAGAAAAAAACTGAAGTCTAACAACCACTGGATTTTAATAACAATTAACTCTGAACTATTTAACATTCACAAGACAAAGCTTGAGATGAAATGTTGAGTTACTAATGTATCTTTTTTTGAGTCACATTAATCATTTTCTCATGAATTTGTCACACTGCAGGTAAACACATTATTGAGTTCATATCAGTCAGCACAAATGTCTGCAGCAAGAACTTTTGCACGTTTGTTTACAACTCTCCAAATCATGAATAAATGTCAACCCATCCACTTCATTCCCCCTCACCTCTTGTCATCATTGCTTTGCTGAGTTTGTGTACTCTGTAACCTCTCAGTTCATTAGTGATATTTCTCATAGCAGAGATTCTGCAATCAGTCTCTCTGCACAGCAGTACTCGCCAAGCAACACATCCACAGACAAGTCGAGGCTTGAGAGAGTGTGTCAGCATGAGCCTGGGGAGAAGGGCCGCGAAAATATACTTACACCTCAGTCTCTGTGACAAGCATAAATTATCATCTGTTCCTGATTGTTGTATTGCTTCCAAAGGGATTTGTGTCTTCCTCCCTGATCCGGACAAATTGCTCATCCTCCCTACATCCACACAGACCCACAGGCCACTTCTTACACTCTCCATGTAAGCAGTTTGTGCGCCTAATTTGCAGTGCCTGTATCTGATTGCAACTGACATGCAACAAATAAGTTATTTGCTAGTTTACTGCCAACAGAAACATTCCACTCACCTTCCACACACCCTCCTGTTACAGTTTGTTGCAAATGGAGGGCAAGAATGAAGTGTTACAATCTACTGCTACAATATAATACAACATGCTTTATATATAGTACATACATAAAAATATTCAAAAATAAAAAATGGTTACACTCATGTTATTAGATCATTGATATTTCAAGCATAGCTTGTGTAGTTTTAGGCCACAGGAAGTAGTTTTTTTCAGTGGAAAGGCACTAAAATAAAGCTATACTGCACCTGCTCATCATTAAACTGCAAACACAGTTAGTAGCTACCTAAACATTATGGAGCAGCTAATAAATCAAAAACTACAGATTGGAGTTAGTAGTGAAAAATGCAGCTAAAACAAAAAAAAAATCTTATTTCGTACAAACTCTTCAAATGAATGATGTCTGATTGCTTCTTATATGTATATGCATCTATTTGCTAACAAGTTTAACGTCTACATTTAAAAATCAGTGTTGTAAGATGCATTATAAACAAAACTTATAATAAGAAAAAAAAGGGGAACAATGGACAAATCGTGCAAAAGTAAAATGGGGTGTTGCAAGTTTGCAGAACGGAAGCTTTGCACGGACAAACTTTAACATAATGACAGCACACACTGTATCCCTGGCAGATTAAATAAACTGTTTAAACAAATGTTGAATACATGATGAAACAACAACAGAAACATGAAGATTACACAACTACAAACACTTTGTGTTTGGATGAGAGTGACTGCTGACTAAACAGATCAGGCACAAGGATTGATCAAACTTGGACGTTAGCCTGGTCTGGATCAGGTTAGCTTAACAGAATACATTTTCAAGGTACACTAAATTCAAATGCATTAGGTGGACACGGAGATCTGTGTGTTGTATTGGCCTTTCAGTATCTCAGTCAATATGACCTCTACTTAAACTCAGCTCTGCCACCCTTTCAGATCAGTTTTCTCAGTCCTATCTAGTCCTCTTCCTCTACCATCCTTTCCCAGCCATGAGCAGAATACTGTTACCTATTGAGCCAGGTTCTGCTCAAGGCTTCTTCCTGAAGGGGAGTTTTTCCTGTCACTGTTCCTCTAAAGGCTGTTCCATACTCCGCGAGACAAAGAGCAGAGAACGCGCTCCATGGGTGGTAAGAGATACAAAAAAAAGGTCTTTTCCGCACTGAGGTACCATACTCCGCGAGACGCGTGTGTGCAGAACTCCTCATACGGCCCGCCCACTAAACTATAAGGAAAGACTTTACTGAGTTTTTTAACACACCACAAGGACTTGTGCCATGGCAAGAGGGCATTATACAGAGAGGGTGCCTGCAACAGCGTGAGATGTCCGGCGATGAGTTGTGAAAATGCGACATTAAAAGTAACAATAGCAAAGATTCAGTGTTTGTGCCTTTATGACCACATTTGCACATCTACTGTGTTCCAATGTGCCTGCGATACTTCAAACCGTCCGGTGATGAGCTGTGAAGATGCGACATTAAAAGTAACAATAGCAAAGATATACAGACATTGTTAACGAGCCTGTTATGCCCGGGTATGTAGGAGTATATAGAATGGTAATAACAGTCACCATCTGGTATGTGTGAATGGCTGTCTGGGGTTATTGGTGACAAATCACCCTTACTTGCCTTTCTTTCTTTCTTTTATTGCTCATCATGCAAAACCAGTATGGTCTTATCTAAATCTGTTGAATCAGTGCTGTTTATACACCTACATATATACCTGGAGAGGCTCTTGCGCTTCTCCACTTTCATCACGCCCACAATAAATTCAGACCAATCACAGCATGGTTGCCGCACAGCCTTGAAAGACAAAGTCGGCCCAGACCCTGTGCACAGGAGTGCGGATCAGCGGGCGGTCAGAGACAAAAAATGACGTCATTTTGTGGGCGTAACGTCTGCAGGGGGGAAAAATGTCTTTGTCTCGCGGAGTATGGATCCAGCTTTACTGCTTGTATGGGGTTAGCCTAAAAAAATGCTATAATTAGATTATACAGACTCTACTGTCAAGTGTTAAGTTTGTATTAAGCCACTTTATGCTCCTTACATCTGGGATAAGACGATTGATTTTTTTGCCCATGCAAATTCACAAAACAAAAATGTAACATGTATAATGTAATGTAAGAAGGTTCTACATCGTTTTTCCCGAGTACTCCAGCTTCCTCCCACCCTTCCCACTCTAAATTGGCTGTAGATGTGATGTGTTTTGTGACTGGATGATTGTCTAACTATGTTAGCAATGCTATAGACTGGCGACCCGACAAAGGTGAACCCCACCTTAGAGACCTGTACAGTACTGAATTCTCAATTCCGCTTCCGCCCGTTCCTGAAGGCTCTCTGACCACTCCCGACCCTGCTCAAAAAAATAAAGGGGAACACTGAAAGAACACAATATAACTTCAAGTCAGTCACACTTGTGTGAAATCAGCCTGTCCAGTTAGGATCAACACTGATTGTGAATCAATTTCAGCTGCTGTTGTGCAAATGGAACAGACAACAGGTGGAAATGAGAGGCAATTATCAGACAACCCCTATAAAGGAGAGGTTCTGCAGGTGCTGACCACAGACCATTTCTCTGTTCTCATCCTTTCTGCCTGATGTTTTGCTTACTTTTGTCATTTTGTCAGCATTGATCGACTGGCCTGCCACAACAGACTGTCCAGGAGTTGACTGATGCTTTAATCCAGGTCTGGGAGGAGATCCCTCAGGTGAACATCCATTGCCTCATCAGGAGCATGCAGGCATTGTAGGGAGGTCATACAGGCACGTGCAGGCCACACACACTACTGAGCCTCATTCTGACTTGTCTTGAGGAACTTCCACTCCAGTTGGATCAGCCTGTAACGTGATTTTCCACTTTCATTTTGAGTATGGTTCCAAATCCAGACCTACATGGGTTAATAATTTTAATTTACATTGTTCATTTTTATTTTATTTTATTCTTAACATATTCCGCCATGTAATGCATGAAGATTTTGAACTGGAATATTTCATTTATTGATATCTAGGATGCGTTATTGTAGCGTTATTTTTTTGGGCAGTGTATATTCCAACCTGACCACGCGCGGAGTTCCGTACAGAAAGTCTAGTGCAGTCCTAATAAATGATGGGGTTTTTTTTTCACAGGGCACCAATGTATCAGTTTGGATTGGCACACCCCACACACACGCTGACATGCAGTGCATCAGGAGAAGAGCCGAAAGCTTTAAATTACTGTAGTAATAACTGGGCTGTTTGTATGTGTTGTTTTGCTGTAATGTTTGTTAATTTTCGGTTAAAGGGCTGTATAATGTTTTCAATAACATAAAGTAAAATATTTAATATGTTTTATATTCGTTTCTAGCAAACTGGGTATGATTGAGCATTTCCGACCACAATTAAAACATGAGATTTATTTATTATATCATTTTACAACATTGAACAAAGGACCTGAGTTATTAGATTCATACAATCTAGATACGATATTTAAGAGTTAGATTTGAAATGAAGAATCTCAGGAACCAAAATTTTGCCTGGCCACGCAGTCCCGCCCGAGGCACAGGTAATCCTGCACATTCCCGCGAGATTGGTGTCGGGTTCCGTGGGACCTGGGGGAATTCCCACCTGCTGCAGGTCTCTACCCCACCTAAAGCTAAAATAAGCTCTAGCTTCCCCATGACCCTTTAGTACAGGATTTAATTGAATTTGAATTGAATTTGAATTGAATTATTTATATACCACCTTTTACAATCAAAATTGTCTCTTCATGCTATACAGAAACCCAGAACCTCAACCCCTAGCAAGCAGACAGTTGCTCCCTTTGAGTAGGAAGAAACCCTGAGCAGGACCCGGCTCACAAGGGGGAACCGTTCTGCTAATGGGACAGGACAAAGTGTCCATCCAGGAAATTGGATGAATGGATGTTTTTCAAATACCGAGTATTCCGAAAGAGGAACAAAAAGAAATGTTTTTCATTCCAGCAATACACACTGGATTACAACGCAGCAGGTGATGTCACCAGTCATGACAATTGGAACCAATTGGTGGCGGAAAGACAGCAGGATACTCCCTGCTTCCTGTTTCCTGTCAGCAAGGGCAGGGCAAAACATAAGAGCATCGTTATTCTTTCAGCTGTCATAACCATGACTTTGAATTGTATTATATCACAGCTTTAAAATGTTTGAATATGAAACATCTAAAGAAACAATCGTTCAGAAGTGTACAGAACACCAACATTGTTTATTGCGGATTGGTCCCAGAACAGAATTTCAATTGGGTTTAGGTCTAAGGTTTGACTCTGTCATTCCAAAACCTTGAATTTTTTTTCAGACACTCTTGGAAGTTGCTGCTGTGCTTTGGATCGTTGCTCATCTACCAGACAGATGTCCTCACATTTGTCTCTAGAACACTCTATACAGAGGAGTTCATGGCCCACTCAATGACTGCAAGGTGTCCAGGCCCAAATCATCAGACCTCCACCACCATGCTTGACAGTGTGTATGAGGTGTTTCAGCTGAAATGCTGTGTTTGGTTTTCAGGGTTAGGGTTAGGCTAGACATGGTGGTGAACATTAAGACCAAACAACTCCACTTTGGTCTCACCTGTCATTAGGACTTTGTTCCACAAGTGTTTTAGTTTGTACAGAACCACTACAGTCAGATGATTTTTATTTAGTTTTTACACAAAAAATATAGAATTAAAGGACAACTGTATTACAACGAATCTTGAATGATCTAAGCACTAATTTGGCCCGACCCTACCCGAGCTCATGCATAATTGGCCTGAACCCCACCTGTGCTGTCCCATTACCAGCCCAAGCCTGATTTTCAGCTTTGAACTAGAGTTGACTTAAGTAAAAGATTTAAAAAATTCAAAGACACACACAATAAAAAGCAAGTTAAAAAAAAGAAATTTCAAGAATGTGGAGGGGATGATTTTTTGACCCACTTGCCTAGTAGCAGCGCTCTAACTTCAGATGAAAATGGACGATGGGGAAATAGTGGACGCTCCTCCATCACATAAATCGGAGGTCTGGACTCGTTTTGGCTTCCCAGCTAAGAGACAGGACAACGGTGAGAAGATTGACAAAAACTGGAAACTATGTCTGTACAGTAAGCCTTACACCACGGCAAGCACTACTAGCATGTTGTATCATTTGCAATGGCACCACAAGAACAAGCTACTTACACCAACTAATGTTAAACAAAAACAATAGATCTGTGGATGCTCTCATTCATCCAGGTCATAGTCATTTCCAAGAGTTTAAATCGAGGCAACTGACTCAAGGATTGTTTTTTGAAGATATTTCGTCACTCCCCCAAGTGGCTTCTTCCATTCTGCTACTATTCTGGTTAGGAATCTGAGTTTTATGTGTTCAGGACCTCTGTGGGTGGATCTTGCAGGAGCTCACATGACCCTGACATATAAGATCCCTATAGTTGGTTAATGGTCAGTTAACGACCAGAAACTGTGTCTGGGCCATGTGCAGGACTAGTTGATGGCCCATCGTTAGAGTTTGAATGGTAGTGAAGTCTGCTAGGAAGGGATGAAAGGACAGAGTTGTGAACAGGTGGAAGTGGTGGAGGCTAGAGCTCTAGCTTCCTTCCCAGAAACAGCTCCATCTCACTGGTTCAGATATGTGGATGACACATGGGTGAAGATCTGAACTAGTGAAGTGGAGCACTTCACCAAACACATAAATGCAGTGGACAAAAGCATCCAATTCACTCGGGAGGATGTCAAAGACAACAGTCTGGCATTTCTTGACTGGAGGTCATCAGGACCCTACAACACCGGGCACAAACAATACCCACAAAGACAGAAGGTAGAACTAAGGAGCAAAAACAACAGTGCAACAGCTCAGAACTTGTGGCTACCCAAACTGGGCCCTGGTGAAAGCTGGCAAAAGGAAAGAAGAGTAGACAGCCCAACCAGAACAGGACCAGTCACACCGGAAAAAACATTGTCATCCCATATATATCAGGAGTTTCTGAGAAACTCAGAAGGATTTTCAATGCACATCAGATCCCAGTACACTGAGACAAAAATTGGTCCACCCCAAGGACAAAACTCCCAGGGACAGACAGAACAATGTAATCTATGCAGTTCAGTGCAGTGAGGAATGCTCTGATCTCTATATTGGTGAAACCAAACAACCACTACACAGAAGGATGGCACAGCACAGGAGAGCCACCTCCTCAGGACAAGACTCAGCAGTTCACCTTCACCTCAAAGACAGTGGTCATTCCTTTGAGGATAATAATGTCCAAATCCTAGACAGGGAGGACAGATGGTATGAAAGGGGAGTCAAAGAAGCCATCAATGTGAAATTGGAAAAAACCTCTCTAAACAGAGGAGGAGGGCTGAGGCATCAGCTCTCACTTGTTTACAACTCTGTCCTTTCATCCCTTCCTAGCACACTTCACTCCCACTTAAACACTAACGATGGGCCGTCAACAAGTCCTGCACATGGCCCAGACAGTTTCTGACCATTAACCAACTATAGGAATCTTAGTCATGTGAGCTTCTGCAAGATCCACCCACAGAAGTCCTGAACACATAAAACTCAGATTCCCAACCAGAATAGTAGCAGAACTGAAGAAGCCACTTGGGGGACTGGCAAAACCTCTTCAAAAAACAATCCTTGAGTCCAGTTGCCTCGATAAACTCTTGGGGGAAAAAAAAACAATAGAGGCTTCACAATCTATCAAAACTATTAATTGTAGTGCAAATGCTGAGGTTATACAGGTAATAATAAGAATGACCTAGGCTCAGGTCGGGCTCGGGCAGAGAACACACACATCCGTGTCAGACGTAGAAATACACACACACATATGTCTGTGTGTAGTTACATTGATTTTGATTACTGGGTGTTTGGCTATCTGTGTTTCAGACAGCAGACAACATGGACGTCCCACTAACACAACACACTTGGCACTGTCACTATGTTTTCGCACAATAATTGTCTGCATGTGTATATATCTTTGCTACATTTTTGTTTTTGTGTGTACCATATGTGGTAAAGTTAGTTTTCTCCAGGTGCTTCGGCTTCTTCCCAAAAATCCAAACACATGCAGGTTACATTAGATTGCAATTCTTCTCATCCATTGACTTATATGCACAGCAATACTTGGATATTAACCCAATGTATGCCAATCTTAGCCATGTGCTAACACCATGTAAACACATTACTCACACAATAGACTTTTCACTGCATGGTATGGCATAAAAGGCAATTTAATGCTAGCAACTTCACAGTCTCTGACTCTGAAAATACTCTAATATTTAAAGGAGTTCACCATCCAGTTCGTGAATGCAAGGTGACTGTGGAGCAAACCCAGCCCCCTGCTACTATGCTTCACAGTGGGTATGACACTTTTCGTTTGCTTGTCATTTTTGAGCATGTAAATGGGTGTGTCAATAAATACTGATGAAGAATAGATTTAGCGTTCATTTCCCTTGGATGGCTTGGGAATTGTGCTTGTACCCTAATGTCTGCTACAGCTACTAGAGTATGTCTGGTATATTCAGAATATTGTGGTTAACATGCAATGAAGGACATTCCTGCAAATGCAGTGCATGTAAACACCTTATTCTGAGTATTGCTTTACCCAGAATATGGACATTAATCAAAATGTGGTGTGCATGTAAACATAATCAATGACAACTCTGCAGGATAGCTATGTACTGGCACACCCAAAAGGCTGACACATAGTGCCTATCAATGCTTTTCTCTGCCCATTTACAAGCAAGTGTGTGTGACTTGGCTTGTTGTCCCTCTTTTTAACTAGCTTTATTAGCATGTGACAGGCTAATTGAAGCCATGCTGCCTCTTTAGCGACGTTCAAGAGGACTTTACAACATCACAGCTGGATCCTATTGTCTCTGAGAATCAGAGGGGAGAAGAAAGGCGGTTGGACAGAGACAAAGGAGGTGAGAGCGGAGAGGGGAAGAGTGAAGGCACTTAAAGCTCCTCGGATCCTACATAACCTGAACCAGTACCAGCATATTGGGCTGCTTTTTTTGGACGTTCACGCTGCTCTAGCACTGATGCTGAATTATGTGTGGAATTTCACACATATGCTGACCTGTGATGAACAACAGAGATTTTATTGCTTAAATCCTCCCAAACCATCTGTTCTCAGATTGATTTTCCTGTTTAAAGCTGCATGTGGCAACTCCGGGAGATGTTTGCAGCTCCAAAGACATTTCAGGACTTGAATACATACAAATCATGCAGCATGATGTCAGTAGGGTAGTGTGACAACACACTTGAGGTTACATCTATCGTGCTTCATACCAAATGATGGGCCTTCAGGATAAAGTCTCCTAACTTGGCATTTATGTGTGAAAAGATGTGCGGTAAACGTGTCCTTTCTCTGAGCCAAGTGCTTTACGTGAGCAATGAGACCCAGCTACATTTGAGAACCCATTTTATGTTGATAATTAAAGCAAGACATACAAATCAATTTATTTATTTGATTTACTTATTTTGCTACACTGGCTGATTGAAGGTTGACATGAGTACCATGTGACCCAGACAGACAGGGGTCCACAAACTGTAAAATAAGATGGACGAATCTTCCATGATGTCACACAAATGTCTTCTAAAGTGGTTGGATGAATGTCAAACTACAGAAGTTCACCCTAAAAACAGTGTTTCATGTGAAAACCTCATCAAGTCCACATTGGTGTATTTTTTTGCAAAACCATAAACTAACATTTCCAAAGTTCCACATGTGGGCTGTGTCTAAATCAATATGTATATAAATATGGACAAACTGAATATAGCATCCATTAATCCATCCAATTTCTGAACCTGCTCCACGCTGTAGCTGATCCCAGGTGTCAATAAAGAGACTAAAAGTTTTACTGTAAAGTTGGACATCCTCCTCTGGAGACCACCTGTGGACAGCCTCTGCCATTTCTTTCCAGTTCCATTAAAATACATACCTTACGCTGTACATTTAATTCATTGATCAATTAGAGATTACAATCTGGCACGACTGCAACATTAAATAGTACAATTTTATGCATATGTTATCATAAAGTTTTAACAAGCTATATTTCAGTAGCCCAAACTGAGTGCCTGTAAACAAATTCTCCACATGCTTGCTCTTTGTCCTGCTGTCATAAAGGTTAGTCATCATAAATTATAGGAAGTCACACAATTCCCTCCCCTGACAACGTGTTTGTCAATGGTGATGGAATTTTGTGTGTTATCCAATATAGTTTACCTTCCTGTGGCTGAGAACAAGCCATTATTGAAGATCTAATGTGTCACTGTAAAGGCCTGCCTGCTGTTATTGAGTATTTGTGATTGTCTCTTCATGGATTTCTCTATAACTGTAATAATCTGATGGAATGGAGTCTTGCCTCAGTTTTCTAGTTTCTACATGCTCCAAACTACTGAGAGCATTACAGGAATTTTGGACTGAGTTCCTTCTACCTGCATTTTTTCCAGTCCTTCCCAATTCATCTTCTTTAACTCCTTCATTCCTTCCCCTTTCTCCCTTCACTTCATCAGTTCCCCCTTTGCACATGAAATTAGATAACACGATTACACAGTATCGCTGACAAATTTGGGATGAAACTTGACTTTACAATGTGAAAAAGTTGGAGGCCTCAGTTCCCACATGGAGGTAACCCATTTTCCTCGTCGGTGGTGAGAATTTCCTGCTCTGTTAACACTGATTTACAGATAACACGGGCTTGGTTCTCAGTAACTGACACCCTGCAGATGGAAATCCCTTTGAGTTCACACACTTTCTAATGCGTCACTTCCTTCTAGGGAACCAATTCAGTCAGGTACACATTTACACACACTTAGTGTAGTGATTAATATCCTTAGCAGCCGGGCAGCACTTTAAGGAGGAACCCCCTCACAGCAGAGACTACAGAAATGTGTTGGTGTAGGTGCATAATGAGTGTGCACTTAAGGCTCATATACTCCTCATGCATGCTCAGACACACACACACACGACCGCACTTTCCAAAAACTTTGTGAACCCTTGACAGATTTCCACCCTGATGGTGTTGACTGTTTTACAGTATGCACTAAACTGTAATAGTTTCCCGTGTGTGTCAGTGTGTGTGTGTTATCATTGTGCTGGGTGGCTCTGGGTGTTGCCTTTTAGCCCCTGTAAGGCTATTTTTACAGCCTGTCAGTCCCATTCCCAGGCTCTGACTATAGGCTGGTCATTGGTTGTGTGTTTTGAGGACAGAGGCAATGGCAGCCTGTGTGTGTAAGAGATAGAGAGTGTGTATAATGCCATTCATTGTAGAAATTAAAAAAAACTTAATTACAGTAATATACACCAAATCTATAAATGTCTACAACAACTTATTAACACATCTCACTAACTTAAGTATGGGTCTCAAGCTGCTGGTTCGAGGGCCACTTCAGGCCCACCATAAGAAGGTCATAAATCACAGGGACTGGGTATGATTTGGAAGCATTTTTTCATGCAGATTTAGACTAAGAACTGCATAGACCATTTTAAAATTTACATTGGCAAAAATAGTGGCAAATTAAGGGTTGGAGCTGATTTTTTGGCTGTTCTTGGAAAGCTTTATTTATTGTATGGCTGGTAACAACAAAAATCAAAAAGGAATCATTCAGACTCCATCGGCAGAATGCCAGTGTGGTAAAAGTTTTGTTAGCTTTGAGAAAAGACAATGAAAAGACTGCTGTTTTCTGGTAAAAAAGTGTTATTGATATAGTATTTAGAAGCAGGTATAAATGATTAAAGGAAGTGGGATGGCTCTCCTAAAACTAAAATGGCTCTGTCTCCATCTGCTGTTGATTAGCTGACCCACCCTACAGTGTTGTCCCATTGTCTTCAGTCCCCCTACCAGAAGGAGGGAAGACACTCACCACCACTCAGCACCACTCTGCCAGGTTGTTTTTATGGGAAGGGTTCTAGCAATTTGGACTTTTTTGTGTGCTGTGTTTTAATCTTGCTTTCCTTGTTGATTTATCATCTTGGGCTGGTGACTCACAAAACCATTTCTAAAAGCTTAACCATTAGTTTTGACCAATTTGTTTTCATATTCACTGACAGACACAAGCCCAAGTTGTGTACTGAGTAGACTGTCAACTTGTGTTTGAATCCCACTTGTACAATTTACACCATAAAACCTAAACTATTAGATGTTGTAGTAGAAAAACACAATTCCTTATCGCCTTAATGAATACTGGCACCTCTGCCATGGGTAATTTTGTAATAACTCTACTTGTGTACTGGTGTTTTTACAGGGCTATTCTCTGAATAGATCAAGCTATCCAGCCTCCTCAACTTAACATTTCCAGTAGTTGTCTTGGTACCTCTGGCAAGTGTAATGTAATCTTTGTGATTATCTTCAGCAAGGAGGCTAATATCAGCAGTCTCAGAGAGAGTAGGACTCCTGCTAATAAGGTGAGTAAGAGCAGTGTGTTTGGACAGTAGGAGAGTGATGGTTCTCTGGCACTGCTCCCTGTGATTTATGACCTTCTTAATGACTTTCTCTCCCCTCTGTGGGTCTGTGTCTGCGTGCGTGTCTTAGCTTATCTGCATATGTGATTTCACTGGAGTACATCCTTGAGATTCACCTTTTTTCCTTGGAGTAACATTTAAAATTCTCTTCGGGTTCTGTAACACTTTGTATTGTACAATTTTTTTGCACACATTCATACTTTCAACACCTTTTTGTCATTCCACAGCAATGAAATATGTTTCTTGGAGTGGATTCTGCATAATGGATACTAAGACAAAAATACATTCTGACAGGGCAGATGTCACATTTTGAAAAATCCATATTACATCTACAGTAGGTATTGGGGCAGGGTAAAGGGCCAGTAGAGAATGGGAAACAAGGAACAGAAGTAATGAGATGGAGAACAGCTGCTGTGGAATCTGCAGATTTGAGGTGAAATCAAAATAAAGTCTAAATTAAGACTAAAGCTGTGACAGTGGAGTGTACGGCTGTTTGGCTTGGCTGAGGCTGCCTGTACAGCACAGCAGCCAAGGAGGACAACAAGGCCGACCTCACAACCACACAGGCTGAGCAGTGGATGATCCCGCTGCCCCCAAAAACGTATTCAGAGAACTGTGACCTGAACTCAAGTCTCTTCTATTGCATAATCCTTTCCTTTGTTTATCTGCAACATTTTGTTAAGTCTTTATGAAAACATATATACTGTATGTGTTCATGGGGACAGGGACTTGTCACAACTACTCAAAGGTACTCACTCTTAGGGTGTCTTGCCCGGAAACACAAGCCAGTCCCCAAAATTGAAATGCCAACCTTATGGTTGGTGGACAACCGCTCTACCACATGGGCCACAGCCACCCCTGTTTTAGTGCCTCACCTTAACCAGTAGTTTTCATGCCTAACTCCAGCAACTCTAGCACTAACACTCTAGCAAGTGAAAACGAAGACTAGACCCCTGGACTACTGAGTAAAAATCTGCAACATTGCATGTACTCCATCCCCAGCCCACCTCCTAACATGGGTTTTTGCAGCTCTATTGGTCTCATGATTGGTAAACTTAAACTTGTATTATTAACGAAAGGTTACATTTTTTCATGTTGGGTTTTTCACATGCTGTACTTTATGGATTGGGATTGATTTGTGTTGCTACCTAAGAAGCCTTACCGCTGTTATCAGTTGCTTGGCACAAATCCCCTCTTAGCTTTTGAAAGCACAATGCCATCTAGTCTTTAGTGTTGTAGCTACAGTGTGGATCATGGGCGCAGTGTCTATGTATCCAGCCAGTCTTTTCTTGTTATTTTTTACCCTCATCAGGGTGATTTATGGATGTCTTGTGCCCATGTATAGAAGGATCTGTTTGAAGAGAAATCTAAGGTATGCAACTGAGGTCCTTCTGTCATAAATTCTCCATGTGGCTTGGTGAGCTGCAGGACCTCACACTAAGGAGAGAGTAAGTGCAAAGAAATAGACCTGGATAGCGCTGAAATAGATGTCATGCATTTTGCCAAGGCATAATCTTGAGATAAATTATTGGACTAAAATGGAAACACAGCTCTGTTTCTTTGGGGAGAGATTGTAGCATTGTGTCTGTAACACAGTTATACTCTCTGCTGAATTTGAACCCACAAATCAAAATAAGTTTCAACTAATTTTGAAGAAATAAGAGTTTACTTAAGATTTAGAATAACATAAGCAATCCAGTCAGTCATTCATCTCTCATCTGTTCCAAGAAAAAACAAAGATAAACTGATGACTTTTATTTTGCTGCTTTTCATCCCACATGCACTCCTACTGCCTCATTACAAATTAAACATTTCCACACATTTACACCTTTAAAAGTTGATGTTATACATGTTCATGTTAAACAGATGTGATCATTTATTTAAGTACACATCACTAAAAATATTCTAATATCTTAGGATGGAAGTGCAGAAGGACCAACCTTCTTAAGCAAACAAGAAAGGTTGGATCGATTGAATTATCTCTGAGACCAAACTGTTGACCATTTTAATAATGAGGTCAATAGGGTTTTTTGTGCTTCCAAGTTGGGTTTGTTGGATACTGTCTAGGCACTTCTTAATCTGTTGGCGCTCTAAAACCAGCCCTCCAGAAGCAAAAATATCTCCTACTAGTAGGCTGTAAGTGAAATGTCATGTCCCCTTGTAAGTGACTACAGGGTCATGGTGCTGGAGCTTACCCCAGCTATTAATGACAAGAGGTGGGGTAAATCCTGGACAGGTCCCTAATCTATTGCAGGGCCAACACAGAGAGCCCAACAACCACGAACAAGCAAAATGGCCCCTGCCTCCTCTAATATGGTTTTATAAATAAAGTAAAGTAAATAAGACAAATAGATTTTCTCTCTGAATAAATACTACTTATTTTGATTATGTTGCAATGTTCAAGGGGATTGCACAAATAATTGCTATCAAATAACATTCTTAAATCTGAGCGCAAAAGGGCAAAAGGGCAAAAAATAGCCAATACGTTGCTAGTTAGACAACCTGAAATTTGCATAAATAATTGTTAGTACAGATAGTGTTACCAGTGCTAAAGCTCTCTAACTGTCTCTTGAACTTTGGGTGTGAATTAAAGGAAGGACTGTTTCTGATGTTGTTTCAATTCATGTGAATTTTTTAGTGCTGCCACTAACGATAATTTTTATATCGATTAATCTATCGACTAATTTATCGATTAATTAAATAATCTAAATGATTAATTTTTCGCACCCCCCCCCCCCCAAAAAAAGAAAAAAAAAACACTGGGGACATTTAATTTAGTTCATTTTATTTAACAAAAGTTCTGTGCTTATTTAAGACATAACATTACTGCAGATTTAAACTACAACAAAAAACAATTAACAATTGCAACACTTTTGGAGTGCATTGGAATCAAGATTCAAGAGCAAGTTCTCTTATTTCTTCATCTTTTTTGACTTTCTGTAATTCATCCACATACTTCTTTTCCATCATGCTGGTGAAGCATGTTCTTTTAGGGAGAATGTTGCCAGGTTGGAATGTGTTGACCATAGCACAGAAGCCCTCATCTTCTACTATTGAAAGGGGTCTCATGTCTTTTATGATCATCTTCAGGACACTATCCGTTAGTGCTGTAGCAAACTGTGGTGAGCAGTCCTTCTTTTGGAGGAAGTCTGTTACATGGCTTTGCCTGCAACTGAGAGAAACAGAGAAGAAAACTAACATGCACATTAACATGTAATAACATGTAATAAGAGTGGAGAAAAAAAATCTCATTGAATGATCAAACATTCTTTTAAGCCTACTCGTTTCATAATATACATGATACTAGGGATGCACAATAACTATCGCCACCTATAATTATCAGTCCGATATTGAAAAAAATGACATCATTCCGATAATTCCGATAATTAAAATTTTTACCGATAAAATAGAACCTATAATAGTAAACCTAAATGGTTTTGGATCACATATTACAGTACACGATACATGCTGCTGTTGCCAACCACCATAAAAACAAAGAAGAAGAAGAGGGCTCTTGCCATTGGCTGTTGCCCTCCTAACCTCGGCCCTTCTTCTTTGTTTTTTTAGGGGTTTGTTAACAAACATGGCACCGCCGTCATTAGTGTGGGACTTTTTCACTATTTCAGAGAGAGACGATGCAATTGCAATTTGCAATAAGTTTAGAGCTGGCTGTAAACGAGGCTTTGTTGAGCCAAAGGAGTATATCTGAGGCGAATTGACACAATAAGTCGCTACCTCCCGTCTGGCGGAGTTACAGACACGACTAGGATTGAAAACAGCACAGCTTCATCACGACATATCCACATGATGGAACAGCACGTTTTACATGCTGAGGAGCCTGTTGCAGCAGAAGCAAGCGCTTGCAGTTTATGGAGTATATTATCAGCTACCTGCAACTCTGAGCGCAAACCAATGGACACTAGTTGATCCGTGTGAACCGCTGACTAGAGACAAGACCACTGGGCCCACGCTTCCCATGAGCCCAGACTGGAGAAGCAACAAGTCCCGTTTTCCAACCCTTGCCCAACTTGCACGTAAATACCTCTCTGCCCCTTGCACTAGCGTTGACAGCGGGTGCTTGTTTTCTGCTGCTGCACATGTGATTGATGATAAAAGAAACCGAATCAGATGTGAAAAGACTGACACTTTTCATAAATAACAATCTCCCCCTGATCCACCCACACTTAAGATAGTGACAATGCACATTTGTATATCAGTGCAAGACCAAAGAAAGCACTTTGTTTCTCTGTCTGAATTGATGGCCTATTCAGACTTGAAGATTAGGGAAGCCTGTTGTCTTGATGAAAAGACAGGAAAACCTTAGGCAGAAACTGACATTATGCTTTCTGTTCTTTAAAAGGCATTGATTGCACTTTTTGTACATTTTTTTGTACATTTATCAATTACATGTTTGATTTGAGTGCATTACATTTATGTCTGAAAGCTTTATTTTTGTATTATGTAATGCACTTGTTAATATGACTGGGTTAACGTTGACACTGATTTGACAGTCACACATTTCATTTATTTTGATTTCAGAAAATGTTGCTCTGACAAGTTTTATATTCTATGATGTGAAGTAATTGAAAATCCTTCGTCTGTGCATTTAAAGCAGCCATAGGCTTTTGGTTCTGTAAAACCCTTTATTGTTAACAGAGTTTTGCTTGAAACTTGAAACTTGAAATAACAATAAAAGTTCATTTAGAGAATTGGAACTGTTGTTGTTTGTTATCGGTATCAGCTACAAGAAGCAGGAAGTTATCGGTTATTGTTATCGGTTGTAAAAAATAGTTATCGTGCATCCCTACATGATATATTTGTTAATTGTATGCATTATATATGAATTTGAATTATTTAAATGCATTCCTTATGCAATATAAGCTGTTATTTACACAATGAAATGTCCTTAAAACGAACAGAAGTAAAATAAAGACGCTAGACTAAATCAATCCTGCGCAGTAACATACAGCAACAACGTCTTTCTAGCTTGAAGATAAGTTCTAGCCTAAATGTTTCTTACATTTATTCACTGACAGAGAATATCCTCTTCAGGTGCTGATGCATTGCGATTGTACTGCTGTGGTATGCTAGCGACACCTTACAAAGAGTGCAAACCACTTTTTATTATCAGCTAACCTGAAATACTGCCACACTTAAGAACTCTTCGGTCTTTGGAAACGTTTATTAGGACACTCGTCAGATGCCGAGCACAACTCATCTCCTCTCTAGCCGCCATTACTTTGAAAAAAGTTTAGACAGGGCCGACTGGAGCCAAATGTGGTTGACGTCAAGATAGTAGCGCACACTAGTGGTGCAGAGAAAAACAGCCGTTCCGTTACAGTAATATAAAATAAAATGATGCGTCGATAAAAATATTTATGTCGATGAATTTTTAGCGTCGACATCGTCGATTACGTTGAATAATCACCCTAGAATTTTTACTTGTCAAATCTTTAAAAAGCTCTAGAAGGTTTGAGCAAATGTACGAGGATTAACAGCCATTAACTAAGGTTAGCAAGACTATACACAAAAGGAGAATATTGTGACACTATACAAAAAGATACTGGTGCATTGCTAGTCTAGTTAACTATATCTGCCAAACACTCCTGAAGGCCAGTTTTAAAATTATGTTATGACCCAGCTCAGCTTCCCCAGGGAAGGGGAAGTAACACGTAACCATATAGTTAATTAGTTAATGATATGAATGATATTCATTGATTCAACTCTTAACAATTTTGCAACTAATACAGCTCTCAAACAAAACAAGCAAAACAAACCACGCAACAACTCACTAACCAGCTAGCAACTACGCTGAGAGGTGGAGAGAACAACAGACAGGCACAACACAAACAGCCACAGACAACAACAATAATATATCAGGCCCTTTTTAATCCATACAAAAAAGAATATACTATCAACTTAAAGGGTACACTATTGAGCTCCATTTAACCACTTCTCCAAATGGACACTAGTTGTACACTAATTGTCTCAAATGTCAGGTTATGTGTTGTTTCCCACTGTCAGTGTCACTGTTGGAATGTTTTCTCAACATTACTTTCCCAGAATCACATCTGACCCTGGCTGAGTGTAGCCTTTGACCACCTAAATAAACTGTTATTACCCACTTAGACTTAAACCCTGCCTGACTTCCCCCTATCTCCCTTTTCTCTCCATGACAACATGTTCTCCTCACTTCTCCCCTCCTGCTTCCATCTCTCTTAACTATTTTTCTCCTCTTCTCATCAGTCTCCACCTTCATTGCCTCCTTGTAAAATAAACTAACCCTGCTTGTGAAACTCAATCCTCCGCGGCACAACACGAGAGAAGTACACCTCATAAAAGGCCTGGGGGGTTTATGCACTTCAAACAGAGGCTGGGATTAAAAGGCCATGTCTGTTTACTTACAACCCTCTCTGCAGCTCTTTAGATTCCCACCACTTCCTAATTCAATTACAGAGGCAAGCTGTAGACAAGGCCGAATCTTCAAGAAACGCTCTGACGTGGAATTTCCCTCCGTCCTACTGACTCGCATTACAGGGTCGCTGGTGGTTTTGTGGGAGTCATGAAAGGCTGTGATGGGAAGGTTTGGCCTAGGTGTGTATGAGAGTTCAATTCTAGATATTTTAGGTCCATAAATTATGGAAATGGCAAAAATAGCATTCATTAAATCTCTGTCTGATTCATAAAGGGTTGTGCGTTTGCTTGTCCACGCACCTGGTGTCTAGTTGACCTTTCCAAGAAATAATGAAGTGATTTGCTGCCGTATACATTCCTTGCTTATATTGGAAAGAAGTGGAAATTGACATTTCATGTGCACACACAGCCACAACTGAACAGCAACATACAGAAACATTTGGAAACAGCAAAGCTGATCTTGTGAAAATGCTTGATACCACATTGGCTGTCTATAACAGGCACATGTCCATGATGTTCACAAGGGTGGTCATAAATGTTGGACATGACCCCAAAAATCTAGATTTACCAGAAGTGCAATTACAGCTTTACAAATGTGTAAGAAAATACTGCCAATTTTCATTCAACTTGGCCGTGACTAATTTTGAATAAAAAAGGAAGAGAAAAACTGATGTCACCTTATGTCAAGAACGTCAACACCTAGAATGCCCTAGATTTGTTGGCTTTCTAGCTTACTGATACAAAAACAAATCCTAAAGTCTATATCCCGCTCTACCAATTCAAGTTGTGGCCCAAAGCTTAGTTGTAATGTTTGCATGCAATTTCCAAGATGCAAAAGAAAGCAGTCGTTTCCTGTGCTCTTCACAGATGAGAGCAGGTTCACACTGAGCACACAATGAAAAAAAAAATTTTGGCCCTGTAATTATTACTTCAATTATATATTTAATTCTACAAAGAAATAAGAATTTATTGCTTTTACTTTAAAATAGCAGTTTTTGATGTAGTGATTTACTTGGTGATTGTTTGTAACTCAGTTTTGTATGTAAATTTAATACTTCAATCCAAGTAATATTCACAAAACAACTTAATTGGTTTTAGTTACTAGATATTTCCAAGTAAAATGTAATTGGGTGAACTGAGTGAACCTGGCAACCTTCCCTGCACTTGGAGCATGATGTCAGAGCCCCTCCCCACATTTGAATCTTTCCGTCAAACAGTCCAGAAGCTACACTTGAACGAGGACGGCGGACGTCATTGAATACATTTGGGAAGTTCATGGATATGGAATCATAGAGGTAAGTTTTAAGCAAAACGAATTTTGTACTTTCCTGTGGCTCATTGTTTCTGCACTGAAAGCAGCAGCGCTAGCTAATAGCATGTATTTTCCTGCTAGCTAACTAAGCCAGCAGAGGCACGTCCTTTTGTACTGAGAGGCCCCATTAACATGAGGTTGTGGTTTTTATCAACGCTGGATATGTTCCCGAGGCTGCTGGCTAGAAGGAGAGACTTGCATATGGTATATAATGTGACATGATAAGCATTTTAGAGAAGAGCTGTGCGGCTTGCACCGCTTCCTCCCCTCCCCCACCCTTCATGCGCAACACCTGCCGGTACAAGTCACTCTAATGCCACGTTGCCTCCCACACACATCATTAACAATTCCACGTTGAGTCGCGCACTTCACATAACATTAAAATACAGTTGTAGGCTTACATTCCCCATATAGTGTTCTGTTTACATGTGTATGTGCTGTTATGTATTGTTATCTGCAATAAATGTTCTTCTTGTGTTTAGATAAGATAAGATAAGATAAGATAAGATAAGATAAGATAAGATAAGATAAGATAAGATAAAACTTTATTAATCCCGAAGGAAATTCTTGTGCCAGAGGTATTAAGTTACATTAAATGCAGTTAAGTACAGAGTATAAGTGTCACTATAATCCAAAAAGAGTACAGTACGCGGTATGAGCACAATATATGATACATGGATACAATATGGAGATGTAAGGTGCTAAGTAAACATAATATAGGAATGACAGTGATGCCTGACATGATTATCTAGCGCTTCTCCCTACAGAAAGGGGAGGAGTTATACAGTCTGATGGCCACTGGCAGGAAGGACCTCCTGTGGCGTTCTGTGCTGCTCCTCGGTAGTCTCAGTCTACCACTGAATGTGCTCCTGTAGGACAGCAGTGTGTCGTGCAGGGGGTGAGACGTGTTGTTACGAATACTGAGGAGTTTCCTCAGTATCCTCCTCTCCGTCACCTCCACCACAGACTCCAGCTCCACTCCCAGCACCGAGCCAGCCTTCCTAATGAGCTTGTTGAGTCTGTTGGTGTCGGCCGCCTTCATCCTGCTGCCCCAGCACACTACAGAGTAGAAGATGACGCTGGAGACCACCGAGTGGTAAAACATCTGCAGCATGGTCTGGCAGACGTTAAAGGACCTGAGTCTCCTCAGTAGATACAGGCGACTCTGTCCCTTCCTGTATATTGCCTCTGCGTTTGTGGACCAGTCCAGTTTGTGGTCAATGTGGACACCCAGGTATTTGTAGCTGTCCACAATGTCCACGTTGGTACCCTTGATGCTGACCGGGTTAGGGAGTGTCTGGTGCTTCCTGAAGTCCACCACCAGCTCTCTTGTCTTTGTGACATTCAGCTGCAGGTGGTTCTGTCCGCACCACTCCACAAAGCTGTCCACCACACTCATATACTCCGCCTCCCGACCTCTGCTGGTACAGCCCACAATGGCAGAGTCATCCGAGAACTTCTGCAGGTGGCAGGACTGTGAGCAGTGTCTGAAGTCCGATGTATAGAGTGTGAACAGGAATGGAGACAGTACCGTGCCCTGGGGTGCCCCCGTGCTGCTCACTATCGTGTCCGAGACGGTGTTCCTCAGCCTCACAAATTGTGGTCGACCTGTAAGATAGTTAGTGATCCAGGTGACCAGTGGGGTCTCTACCTGCATGTCCAGGAGCTTCCTATTCAAAAGGGCAGGCTGCACGGTGTTAAACGCACTGGAAAAATCAAAGAACATGATTCTAACAGTGTTACCTGCCTCCTCCAAGTAGGTGTGTGCTCTGTGCAGCAGGTAGATGATGGCGTCCTCCACTCCAATACGGGGCTGGTAAGCAAACTGCAGGGGGTCCAGCGATGGTTCCACAACAGCACGCAGGTGTTTCAGGACCAGCCTCTCCAGAGACTTCATCACATGTGAAGTCAGAGCAACTGGTCTGTAGTCGCTGTGTGTGCTTGGATGTTTGGTCTTGGGCACAGGAACAAGGCATGTTGTCTTCCACAGGGCAGGGACAGTCATCAGGCTCAGACTCAGGGAGAAGATGTGCTGGAAGACCCCACACAGCTGTGTGGCGCAGTCCCTGAGTACTCTGGGGCTGAGTCCGTCCGGTCCTGCAGCTTTTCCCGGTCGTAGTCGACTGAACTCCCTCCTCACATCTTCTGTGGTGATGGCAACTGTGGACACAGAAGAGCAGAGAGAGAGATCTGATGGGGGAGGGTGGGGGGTTGTTAATGGAAGGTGGGGTAAGGGGGGCAGGGTGATGTTATTGATGGGAAGGTGAAACTGGTTAGTATGGTTAGGGGGAGGGGGAGGAGGAGGGTAGTCAGGGAGTGGACTATCAAACCTGTTGAAAAACAGGTTCAGCTGGTTGGCCTCCTGCAGATCTCCATCCATCAGCTGGTCGGAGATCCTATTGTGGCCGGTGATGGTTCGCATGCCACTCCATACCTCCCTCAAGTTGTTCCGGGCAAGTTGGCTCTCCAGCTTCCTCCTGTAGCTCTCCTTGCCCTCTCCAATCTTCTCCTTCACCTCTGCCTGGGCCCTCCTCATCTCCTCTCTGTCTCCACTCAAGAAGGCTGTCTTCTTTCTGTTGAGTGATGCCTTGATGTCCTTTGTCACCCATGGTTTATTGTTTGGAAAGCAGCGTATTGACCTGGTGGGGATTAGAGAATCTGTACAAAAATTAACATATTCTGTGATACAGTCTGTGAGTGTGTCTACATCCTCACCGTGAGTGTCACAGAACACATCCCAGTCAGTCACCTCAAAACATCCCTGCAGGGTCTCCAGGGCTTCCGGTGTCCACCTCCGTACAGTTTTGGTGGTCACCGGCTGCCGCTGTACTGCTGGTATATACTGGGGTTTGAGGTGGACTAGGCTATGGTCTGATCTGCCCAAGGGAGGGAGAGCTATGGAGCTGTATGCCTCTTTAACATTAGCATACAGTAAATCTAGAGTTTTATTTTCTCTTGTTTTACAGTCCACAAACTGCTTGAAAGTGGGCAGAGTTGATTTCAGATTAACATGGTTAAAATCGCCAGAAATCGCTATGAAGGCATTAGGGTGCTGGGTCTGAAGCCTCGCGGTCACAGAGCTGATGACGTCAGTAGCCCGCGACGCCTCAGCCGAGCGTCAGGTTGAAGGCAGAAGGGAAATAATTATCCGTTGCTTGGTGCAGTATCTTGGAGAGAGTGGAGAGGAGCTGATAAAAGGTTATTAGGTATTTGATGATCGTTATGACCATATGAAGATGATCTTCTAGCAACTAGTAATTGTCTTGTGCTAATATATGATCAAAAATCTAATTGTGGCTTATGTGTTTTCACAGGATGTCAGCCAAGAAGCAGTGAAAGAGGACTGCAGGAATCACATCATAGAAATCACTGTCATCCATCCCATCATGGCACAGGAAAACCAACAATACAGGTGTTATTGTTGGACAGTTGATTTGGTGTTTTTACTGTTCAGAAATTTAGAATTAAGAAGAAAGCAAGAAGTCAGATGACCATGTTTTTGTTTGTGGTTATAATATGTAAATATTTTAAATATGTATGTCATTTCAAGTGTCAAATAAAAACATGTCTTTCAAACATCCCCTTGGCCGCCAATGTTTTATGTTTTGGTAAATATTAAAATATTAAATTCATATTAAGTAGTGTATTACATAATAATAAATATTACTTAATAATTACATAGAATATAACAAAGAAAAGGTTAGTAAAACAACACAGAAACACCAGCAGTCTTTACTTTTTGTAATAAGATACAATAGTAATCTGAGTAGAAGTTGCTGTAAGTATTGCCAGAGAAAACTAGAACCAATTATTTTTGCAAAAATATTGGTCATTTCTTTGGAGGGCCGCACAGCCCTCCATGTGCTAGCCAGAGGTACCCTGACTGCCATTAGGTACTGGAATGAGATCCTCAGACCCATTGTGAGACCATATGCGGGTGCAGTGTGCCCTGGGTTCCTTCTGATGCATGACAATGCTAGGCCTCATGTGGCTGAAGTGTGTCAGCAATTCCTGCATGATGAAGGCATTGATGCTATGGACTGGCCTGCCCGTTCCCCAGACCTGAATCTAATAGAGGACATCTGGGACTTCATGTTTCGTTCCATCCACCAACGCCATGTTGCACCACAGACTGTCCAGGAGTTGACTGATGCTTTAATCCAGGTCTAGAAGGAGATCGCTCAGGAGAACATCCACCGCTTCATCAGGAGCATGCCCAGGCATTGTAGGGAGGTCATACAGGCATGTGGAGGCCACACACACTACTGAGCCTCATTCTGACTTGTCTTAAGGAATTTCCACTCAAGTTGGATCAGCCTGTAATGTGATTTTCCACTTTTATTTTGAGTATGGTTCCAAGTCCAGACCTCCATGGGATTATAATTTTGATTTACATTTTTAGATACTCTATATGTATTCCACGATGTAATGAATAAAGATTTTCGACTGGAATATTTTGTTCATTGAGATCTAAGATAAGAGTTATTTTAGTAATACCTTTTTTTGAGGGCTGAATTTGGAACTCTAACATAAACATAATCCTAATCCACCATGAAAGAAAAAGGAAATCACTTGGATAGCAATGCAAATGCAAGATTGTGCTTAGTTAAACCTAAAAAAATACTGAAAACTAACCTTTTTGTTTGTTCCTACTTCCTGAATTATTAAAACATGCATCTTAGCTTAAACATCATTAGTCTTTTCAAGAACCAGACCAACTGCAGAGAACTGCGTCTATATTCAAGCTGCCTTTTGTTGTGCAGCAACAGGCCAAATTCAGTGGCCACATTGTGGGCAGCATTCAAAACCACAGCAGCCCACAGCAGCTGAGAAAACACCGCTCATATGTAGCTTGGTAGGACGCCTGTATGGATGATATTAGCATAGCTGCTGTTTACTCTGCACTGCTATGGAGCCGACCACATGAGTACACACATTACGCAGCAACTCTGCTGCATCTTCTGTTTTACAACATCAGAGCCAAAACCCAAAAGATTTGGCCCTTCATGCGAGGGAGACCACAGACTGTTAACCTCTGGACACACACACGCACAGCTGTATGGTTAAGGTCGATCAGCAGCTTAGTGACGGGGAACATGCTGTAGCTGTTAGACTGTGCCGTAAAAGTTAAATCTGTGACTGAACCAATGAGTGATGTACAACCCACTGAGGACTGTTGGTTAGCTGAGACTGAAGTGCTTCCTTTAAAGGAAATATCACCAAAAAAACACTTTGCTAGTGATAAGAAATGTTCTTTTCTGGAGTTGAGACAATCCCACTACAAGGATGCTTGGTAGCCTTGTCTAGATTAGATTCCTAGATTAATTATAAGTATACATAAAGACTACCAAGACAAGTCAGAAAATTGTTTTTGTAATGTTATAATAATTTACAAAAACTACAATTTTGCTTTGCACATGTCCTGCACACAGAGCGAGACTGAACATAGAAGCTCAGCTTTGGATGATAGGGCTTAACATCCAGCATGGTCTGGATATATATCTGAAGGATGCGGCTGTTGTTGCGAGCAGGTGCGCCTAGAGTTATAAAACAATTTAGCCTAAATTTATTAGACTAAAACTTTTAAATATGTCAATTGCGATATGTTCACAAACTCAAAACGGACAGGGCAACCTAACATAGACAAGGTAGCTTTCTGTTTTTAGGTGATATGCCCTGTTTGTAGTCGAGCTGTGATAGATAGACACTTTATTGATCCGCAAGGGGATTTTCAGAATGCAAAGTTTGCATTCTGAAAACTTTTTTTCCCCCATTATCTGCTGAAATGCTGCCACACTGCAGATGTCTGTGACGTGGTAAAGGAGGACTGACTGTAAATGACACAGCCAAAATATATAGATATTTAGCAAACCACCGGGCCTTGGCCTTGGTACTCTTAAATCTATCTGTCTCTAGCGAGTCGGGCTAATCCAAAAAAGTGAAAACACAGGGGGGTGTTCAAAGACTGTTACCTCTGAAACGGGTGTTCTGAAAAAAAACTCTATTAGCACTTGGTACTTTCCCCTAATATAATGGTGGAGCAAACACTGAAGCAGTTTAAAGACAAAAGACATTTTGAAGATGGCCATACAGATCAGCTGGATATTAACCTCTGGTCACCTGGCAGGTATGTGCACAAAAATAAATTATGACATCTGTGAATGAATGAAGCATAACACACATCATATCAGTGTGACGGTATGGTGTTGGTGTGAGTATGTTGAAAGGTGTCATTTAACTCTGACATATAGCTCAGCTGGAGCTTAAGCTGGTGGGCACAAGCTTGGACAGATAAAGTTGTCCTTTGCCTATAAAATCAGGTCAGAAACACAGACACATATATAAAAATGTCACAAATAGTCTCAAAACAACTACAAATATACAAAACAACAACAAAGAGAATAAAAAACACCCATAAGATGACACAAAATGATCACATGACAAACATCACCACAAAGAGACACATGACAGCCACAAAGAGACTAACAACAACCACAGAGACACACACCAAAAAAAATTAAAGCTGCAAGCAGCATTGCGGGCCTTCTCGCACCTTGCGATCTGTGGGGCTATCGCAGTCTTCTCTCCTATGCTCTTGTCTCCTATACTCTCCTGTCCTATGCTCTCCTCTCCTCTCATTTGCAGAGATGTACAACAACAGTGGCGCAGTGGTATAGCAGGGTTGTCTAGTAACCGGAAAGTTGGTGGTTTGATCCCAACTCCTCCCTAGTCACTGTTGTGTGTTCTTGGGCAAGACACTTCACCCTAGCCTGTGGCGCGCCTTGCTAGTCATTGTATGACACTGCTTGGCAGCAGCCGTAAAGAATTTCCCTCTGGGATTAATACAGTATCTAAAAAAAAAGCATATATATCTGTTCAGACTCGGGTCCATAGCAGTAGTGTAAGATTTTGTCCACATTGCATGAAGTATATGGGTAGTACTGCATAAAATAGAGCGAGTTCCTTTGTAATGGCGAGTGGTCAACTTTGAGGCCACGCCCCCCCCCGGTAATACTTTTGGAATGTGTCTATTCCCTATGGTGTCCTGAGTGGACACAGTGAATTTCAGCTCAATTGGATGAAGTAAGCAAGGCATGAAAAGTTTTGTAGCAGGGTCACGAATAGGCAAAAAATGGCCACAAAAGTCAAAATGGCGGACTTCCTGTTGGGTTTGGAGGGGGGGGTCCAAGAGACTTTTTTGTGCGTCTGGAGGTGATACATATGTTTGCCAATTTCAATGTTGCTGTGTCAAACTGGCCAGAGGGGCTACGCGTTAGGGCAACAAATACAGTGAGTTCCTTTGTAATGGCGAATGGTCAACTTTTAGGTCACGCCCCCACCACACCTTAATACTTTTGAAAGCGTCTATTCCCTATGGTGTCCTGAGTTGACACGGTGAATTTCAGCTCAATTCGATGAAGTATGCGAGGCATGAAAAGTTTTGTAGCAGGGTCACAAATCGCCAAAAATGGCCAGAAAATTCAAGATGGCGGACTTCCTGTTGGGTTTGGAGGGGGGGTCCAAGAGACTTTTTTGTGCGTCTTGGTGTAACACACAGGTGTACCGAGTTTTATAATTCTACACAAAACAGGCCACAGGGGCAGGCAGAAAAACCTATGAAAACAAAACAATTTGTGTAGCCAGTAGGTGGCGCTCTGTCAAAGCCTAAATATTGTTGTATGGATGTGTTTAGGGTCAGACTATGATCATACATGTGACATTTGGTACAGATCGGACAGTAAACGCAGAAGTTATAGCGACTTCCTGTTTCCTGTGAAATGGTCAAACTTTGAGGCCACGCCCCGGCCACACCGTAAGACTTTTGTAAGAGTTTTGGAATGCGTCTATTCCCTATGGTGTCCTGAGTGGACACGGCGAATTTCGGCTCAATTCCATGAAGTATGCAAGGCATGAAAAGTTTTGCAGCAGGGTTACACATCGCCAAAAATGGCCGCAAACTTTAAAATGGCGGACTTCCTGTTGGGTTTTGAGGTGATACATATGTGTGCCAATTTTCATAATCCTGTGTCAAACCGACCAGAGGGGCTACGCGTTGGGGGCGCTATAGAGCCATTTTCCTATGTGCGTTTCAAAAGCCAGCAAATTTCAAAATTTTTCAGGCGAATAATAATACTAAGGGTTTCAATAGGGCTCTTGCACCATTCGGTGCTCTGGCCCTAAAAATCACAAAGACAGTACAAACCCAGACCCAGAACAATGGATACAGAAAACAACCACAAAGACACATATTACAACTACATGTACAAAACAACTACAAATACATAAAACAGGTACACACAGAAACAACAAACCCCACAAATAGACAGAAGAGGAAATTGCATACTTGTGCCCTGACTATATACGTCTCTAACAGTGGATAGATGTGCACCAATTCCTACCAAATGACCTAAAACACCCAGAGAACCCTTCATGGAAAGGGATGCTAATGCTAAGCTATTACCAGGCTCAAACCAAAAGTGTATGAATCATAACCCTTGCCTTGTAGTGTGTATGGGAGGGACAGAAGGAGGCAGTGTAAAAACATGGATTGGTTTTCAGTAGCTCAGCGTTAATTTGACTGATGCTGCTCTGACAATGTGGTACTTGGCATGTGTATATCTGTAGTCTTTTACTGAAAATCTACTACATGCATGTAAATCATCATTTTGGTTTGTGAGTGACGCCAAAATAACAGACACAGTCACATAGACACACTCTCAAACACTCTTTGGTTTAAGTCCGGATCCTGTTAATATGTGCTGTCAGTATCTGGACATGCAGTGTCTAAGTTTTAAAACAGTAATGTGTCTGTGTGTGTAACCAATGTGTTCCACTGCTGGTTAACTGTAATTTCACGTCGGTTTTAATCCAAGGGTGTCAATCTTCATTCCTGGATAATTCTGACTGGAAACACATAAAGTCAGCACATAGTTTTTTCAGTAATCACTTTCCCTGTGCGTGTGTGTGTTTAAGACTGTAAACACCAAGGCAGTAAAAGATTCCAGTGACTTGGTGTCTTAAATGGATTTCTGGTTAACCACCAACCTTGCTGTCCATCATTTGCATTAGAACCTGGCCAAGACATTATAACTGTTCAATTCATAATGTAATAATTTGATACTGTAATAAAACAACTGCATAAACAGCTCAAACTATACCATGATAGCTTGACATTTAATTACTACAGTAATTCCACGACAGACAGGCACTATTAGGCACTGTCAAAAGTATTTATTCATTTTCCTAAAGGTCTACATATGCTTTAATCAAACATGCTGACCAAAAATGTTAACACAAATAAAAGGAAGATACTTCACTCTAAACTATTTATTTAACCAAAATAGGAACAGAATTTAAATGATCTAGAAATCACTATGTAAAGTCTTGCTTTCAGAAAGAGGACACAGTGGATTAAACTATGCAAAACTATTTGTACAAAGTATAGAGCAGAGGTCACTAACAGGTGGACCACAGTCCGGGTCCGGACGTAGAAGCCGTCCCATAGGGACTCGAATGTACAGTCAAAACAGCAGGTTATTCTATAGAACCTGATGAGCACTATTTTAACCGGCCCATATTTCGTTAATTTCACGGTAGTGGCTTAGCCCACAGACCAGTTGCATGCGAGTTTATCCATCCCACATGATAAATCTCAGCCAATCAAGTCTGGGCATTCCAGGTAGTAAAATGAGCATCTCTACAATACAGACAGAGGGGCAAGTTACACATGAAAAGACTGGGGAAAGAAAAAGAAAAACAGCGATACACCGGGGATAAAGTGGACCAGAATGGCCCAGTACAGCATTCTGGCACCTTCGATAAATAGATAAATAATGCATTCAGAAAACGATTAAATAGTCCTACAGTAATGTTAAGCAAACAGTAATGCTAATTTTTCGTGGGTTGCTGGTTGCAGTCTGGTGGTTTCCGTCACGCCGATATTCAATAAATCAACTAATTTAACCCCCCCCTTCCCTCGCTCCTCCCCTCTGCGCTCTCACACACTCACTACTTTGTTCTGCCATAAGTGGGCATGCAAAGAAAGTTGCATGCAATTTGCAAAGCACTTTAATTTATGCTGCTCTCTAGCTATAGAGACAGAGCTATTGAAATACTTGTTGTACCTGATTGTTGTACCTTTTCTGAATGTAGAATGCGTCAACATTTAGAACAGGGCTCAGTAACTATCATTAGATAGAGAAGGATGAGGGAAGAGAGGACCCAAATGGAGGATTACAGATTTTTTTTTAAGCATACAGAAGCCACGTGACAGTATTAGAGCTGTGGAGTAGTATCCAGCATTACAATGAACATAAATATAGCATATTATAGTGAACAAGTATTATAGAAATAACAGACATACACCCCCTATTTTCCCCTTATTTTAAAATGCGGCTCCACCTCTGTCAGTTGTACAGATAAAGAGCTGGACAAGAAGCGGTGCTGAAAGACGAAGCCTTATTACAAGAGACATTATCCATTGCATTTGTGCATGAGAACCTTATCCCCTCTGTAAGGAGTGGTGGTGGTAGTATTGAGCTTTGCTACTCGTCTGACTGCTGACATGATTCAGAAGGTTGAAGCAAGGTATCTAAAGTTGTCCAGATGCCTTGCTTTAACCTTCTGAATGAATATGACCTGGATGACAGGGAATCTTCATCAACATGCTGACAATGATGTTACTTCCTCCTTCCGTTTTTAGCCAACAATAAATATTTAAATATAAACATAGCAAAAATGAGCTCTTGAACACAGATCAGTGCAACAAAAATGTTAACATCTATTTAAGGGGCACTCTGTTTTTAGTTGGGTCTGTGTCTCATCTACTAACAGGGTGTTAGTGAGACCTCACATTTGGGTAACAATTATATCATTATATTATACAGTCTATGATGAATGGCACCATAATAAATGAAAATAAAGGTAATTTCTAAGCATAAGTCTAAGTTGAGTGTAAGAGCTGTCACTCACACAAGTTTGAAGCTAGTCTATAATGACAATATCATGGACCTGCACAGAGGATATAGTGAATATTATTTTGTGCCCTCTACAGCACAGTTGGTATGACATTCTTCAATGATAATTTCAGCAAACAAGTGCACAATTCAGGCCCCTTCTTTGCCATATTTAAGAACTAAAGACACTAAAAACACAGTTGCTTCAATCATGACACAATGACTTATACAAACTGACAACCAGACAAAACTTTTTGCTTTAGTTGCTAATATTCGCATGTTGTTGAATCTGGCATGATAAAACCTGAACAAGTGACATCGCTGTCTGTGCAACTTATTTAAACACTGCATCACCCTGATTAATAACAATTGTTTCAACCAATCAGTCACAGTGCTTTCTACAACTGCTTCAAGAAAATAAAATTGGAGATGCAATATAAAATGACTTCATCAAAATTCAATGCACATGTGTTCCAGAGCCCCAGACACCCACCTGCTGCATCTTACAGTTTGTTATCTTAGCTGTTATTACATTATGGATGTATTCTATCATGTTGGCTGCTAGGTGCACTTCCTGTCCCTAACTCATGATGAATGGAAGGTCCCTTGTTAGTGCGAAGTGACAGTAAGGGGTGATTTATTTATCTCATTTCAGGATTGCTATTGGTTGTGTGTGTGGTTGTGTGTGTGCACATCCTGAACCTAGCTTTCTTATTTTCTGACTCACTGAGACAAATGCCCTTACGTCAGCCTGGAGCTCTGAGAGGTGTCTGCTTTGTCTGGATCACACTCATCTTTCACTGGGTTTAAATGGACACTCTGAGAAAGGAAACTGTACTATAAATAATGCTTAAAACAAGGTGTCAGTTGTTTTTAGCAATCTATATACACTGCCTTTTTGAGACACAGACTCAGAACTAGCCTTTTGTTTTTTGTTTAACCGAGAGTCACTATGATAGCTATAGCTCTATAGCAGGGGTGCCCACACTTTTTTGGATAGCAAGCTACTTTTTACAATGACCAAAACTAAATAATCTACCACCACTAATCGATCGACACATCTGGAAGGAGCTAATCGCCCGGAAACTGGATACCAAACAACAACCTGTCATCGTCGTGGGAAGGACATATGGAGATATAATAATTATTACTCTAAACTAAACATATGAATAGGGTCCTATTAATATTTTCTGTTAACCGTTTCTGCTTCAGCTTCCCGTTGTCAGAGAGCACAGAGGAGCCGTGCACAGCATATGTGTGTGTGTATATATATATATTAGGGGTGGAACGGGTCACTAAATCCACGGTTCGGTTCGTATCACGGTTCTGAGGTCACGGTTTTCGGTTCGGTTCGGTTCACATTGTTGAGGTTATTTCTACTTTTAACACTCTGGAAATACCAGATGAGCATAAAATACATAGCCTATTTATCCAACATTCAACATATTTAAGAATCAGTTCAGTGTTTCCCCATCATTATATCAGGTCAAGTCAATTTCATTTCTTTTTAATTTCTATATAGCACCAGGTCATAACAGAAGCCATTTAAGATAACCTTTACTATAGAACAGGTCTACACCTTGTTCCTTCATTAAACAAACTAATCAGCTGATGTTATTTATCTTATTTGCATGGCAGCATGTCATTTCTCTCTGCGCTGCTGTCTGTGCACAGAGGCCTGATGCACATACACATACAGACACACCGTCAGACAGAGAACATGTGTTGCTCTGTCCACCATTGCTCATCACATGCTAGTTGGATAGACTGAACTCTATGACTACTCTAGGCTAAGCTAACGGTACTGATGCCTGTGTTTTTATTTTATTTTTGCCATTGAAATATGCTATTTACATCCCACTCTGTAAGCATTGATGGGACCTGCAGGAGCTTTGCGCACGATTGGACGCAGAGTGGTGTGGGTCTCTCTGCTCTGCCTTCCTTCTCTGCGCATGTCCAGAACCGAACAGAACACGCTCCCTGAACCAAAACGTTTTTTTTCCTGAACCGTCCCACCCGTGATATTAAGTAGTAACCCCCAGACCTACTAAATTTACACATAATAGTAATACATAAATAAATATAGTAAAAAATATAGAACATTTTTTGTTATAATAACAACACAAAAATGTGATATAGAATTTGGTCATACCGTCCAGCCCTAGTACAAATCCTGAATGCCAACATTGCAATTCATAAACCTATTACATCACATTACCATTTAAAAGGGTAAGTAGCCTAGCTTTAACACAAAAGTTAAACTTTTCTGGTAAATGTTAGCAACAACAACTATCTGTATTTCTCTATAGCAGGGGTCCCAAACTAGTGATTAACTAAGTGGTTCTGAGGTTCTACGTTCTGAAGAACTGTTCATGTTCTGACCTGTTATTAATAAAGATTGAGAACATTGGACCAGTTGTACTTTTTTTGGAATATTTGAAACCCTTTTTTTGTGGAATACTTGATGCGGCCCAGCCTCACCCAGACTCTACCCCCAGCGGCCCCCCAGGTAAGTTGAGTTTGAGACCCCTGCTCTCTAGGGTGGATGCAAAGATAATGAATCTTTATAGTCACACAGTTCACTCATGGGTCTCTTGGCAACAAGATTTTTTCCACCACAGCTACCACAAAAAGAAACACTACCACCAAAAACAGACCTAAAGGTACCAGTGACACACAACTACCTTAGGGCACAAAAAGAAATCCCACAATGAGATACAAAACACACACAAGCAACAAAAGAAACACATCAACAATTATCAATGGGCATTAGCAAGTGTATTTGGGCATTTTGAGCAGAAACTTGTTTAAATAATCAACTGAATTCAGGACTGGGAAACTGGAAGGGCTCGGATAAGGCTAATGGTTTCCAAGCTCTAGCTGTGGCAATCCATAACAGCACTAGTTTGACACAAAAACTGTACTAGTGCAACTTCCTTTGCGGTTAATGTTAACAACAAGGTGTTGAGTTGCTACGCTAGCTGTGCAATAGTTACACTTATATTTGTTCACCCTAGTGAATTCTTTCAGCTAGCTGGACAATTAGGGGAAAAAATTGAAGCTAGCCTTCATCCAACACATCAGAAGATAACTTTCAATTAGTGTTTCTGGAAAATATTATACAGGTTTTCCAAGTTTTAAGTTCTGTCAACGACCCAAAGTTGCTATAACTGCTGTACAGTACATCTTAAAGTGGCTAAAACTGTGTTCTGTTCCTTTAAATTGAATAAATGTGTTATAGAAATAAAATGGCCTTGAGTTTACATTTAAACATGTCAAACTAGGAGTTCATACAAGAAAACAAGATAAATTTCACCAGCATGGAGCTGAAGGGAATTAGTTTGAGGGTCTCAGTGGAATGTGTTGCTGAACATGAGGCGGTGCGATGAAATCTCATTCCCACCATTTAACGTAAATACCTCAGCATACCAGGGTTGACCAAGGTTGTTTGTTTGGCAGCGAGACCAGTGTTTGTGTGTGTGAGATCCACGCTGCAAGCAAAGAAACAGGGATTCTGTTATGACACAAGTCCAATGTTAAATTATAGATGCCAGGTTCACAATGAACTACCACATGTGAAACCTACTGCTCTCCATAACCACTAGATTGCACTACTAGTGCACACAACACATTTACATACACACACCAAACCAGACTGAGGGTAAGGCTGAGTGGTGCATTCATGGGGAGGTCCTGCGGGAGAGAGGTTGTGCCCGTTCTCCTATAAAGGAGGGTTTATAGAGTGACCTGCAGCCTGTCTCACTCTCCTCTGACAGCACATGACCTGCCTAATATGTTGTGTCTATCTCTGTATCTCCACTTGAAATGCTGTTTTTAAGAATATGGCGCCCCACTTGAAACCACACATTTGCCTGGGTTATGTAATTGTTTATATAAAAGATTGATTTTAACTAACTGCTGACACTTAGTTTTACTGCAAGTGCAATAGGTGCTGACACATTTTTCAAGAGCACTTGTGATTTGTGATGGCAAGCATGAGATAATGGCAGTTCAGAATGTGGCTGTAGAAAATTACCATTTAATATTTCACGACAAGAACATCATCACTTTTTGTTTCCTTACAGAGTAAAGAGACTAAGTGTGAACCTTTTCAGCAAAGGAGTAAGAGTATGTTCAACTAACAAGCTGAATGCACTGCATGCAGGTACAATGACGTCTTGTCTCGCCGGTGAGCAATGCTGATCATGACTGAAAGCTTTGTAGAGATGTGGCCAACTCTTGTTTGTGTCTCTACTGCCAACAACTTGATTGCCAAATGTTCTGCCGCAACTGCTATGAGTGTCAGAAAGAACTGCAAGAGTGTTAAAACTTTTCAGTCAACATCAAGTTGATAGCATTATGCATTAACAATGTGCTATACATTTTACAGTAGCAGATCTCAAATGCAGCAACAGTACACTCAATGCTACCATCTGTTAAGTAAACATAGTAATTAGCTGGAATAATAATGCCACTGTGGCAATATGTCTGACATTTAGATTGCCAGAACGTGCTTGTGAAGAAGGCCTGAGCAAGATGTGCGATGTGAAGGCACTCTTCAATATTGCGATGACGATATATTACTTGCGATACATAAGAAAATTTTTAGGCTTGCATACTGTTCCTGTCTTTTTCAGATTTTTCAGCTTTAATAGATTCCCTGTTTTTAGGTACTCTGAAATACTAAATAGCTGATGACAATAATGTCACGACCTGGTGTTTATTTATGGTTTTGGTTTTCCTTGTTTTGGGTTTTTAGGTTGATCTGTGTTTAGTTATTGTTATTTTCCTGTAGTCCTGGTGTTTTGTTTCCTTGGGTTTGTGTTTAGTTGCCTTGTCTTGTGCTTCCTGTTTTACTTTGATAGTCCTGTCCTCCCTGTGTATTGTCTTGAGTTTTGCTTCCTGTGTTTTCCCTCCTTGTTGATTACCTGCCCTGCCCTCATGTGTGTCACCTGTGTCTCGTTGTCTTCCCTGGTCTTGTGTATTTAATCTGTGTCTTCCCCTTTGTCCTTGCTAGTTCGTCTCGTCTGTGTGGGCTTTGTTTCGTTCCCGGTCTCGTCCATGCCATGCCATGCCATGCTATGCTATGCTATGCTCCAGGTAGTTTCTTTGTTTATGTATATTTTTGAACCCTGCCTTTCTGAGTTTTGCCACGCAAAGTGTGATTTTCAGTTAGTTATTTTGTACTTGTTGATGAAGATTCTCAGTCATCCAGGTCATCATACGTAGAGAAGATTGAAGCAAGGCGTCTGGACTTGTAGAGTTTTCTAGAAGACGTTTCGCTGCTCATCCAAGCAGCTTCATCAGTTCTAACTGTTTGGTGGGGAAACATGGTTTATATGTGGTTACAGACCTCAGTGGGTGGGTCTGGGTAAAACTTTAAAAAACTTACAAACAATAGCACTAAATGTTTCCATACTTACCTGTGATGTTCTGGCTGACTGGGCCAGGTGAGTCTAACGACTGGCTAACGACTATGAAACTGCCGGAGGGGGACTGATTGACAGCCCTTTGTTCTTACTGTGAGTATGTGTAAACTTCCTGGGAATGGATGGAATCACTGCATTGTATGTGGTAGAAAGATGATGTCTGAGGCCACCACCTCTGTTAAGGGAAGGTTTTTCCAGCTTAACATAGATGGCTTCCTTAACTCCTCTTTCATACCACCTTTCCTCCCTGCCTAAAATGTGAACGTTGTTGTCCTCAAAGGAGTGTCCTTTGTCTTTGAGGTGGAGGTGAACAGCTGAGTCTTGTCCTGAAGAGGTGGCTCTCCTGTGCTGAGCCATTCTTCTGTGGAGTGGTTGTTTAGTTTCTCCAATGTACAGATCAGAGCATTCCTCACTGCACTGGACTGCATATATCACATTGCTGTGTTTCTCCCTGGGAATCTTATCCTTCGGGTGAACCAGTCTCTGTCTCAGTGTTGTCATAGGTTTGAAATGGACCGGGATGTCATGGTTGTTGAAGATCCTGCGGAGTTTCTCTGATACTCCTGACACATATGGAATGGAGATGTTCTTTCTCCGCCTGGTGTTGTCCTTCTTGTTGTTGGGGGGTCTTGTTTTTGTGGCTTTGATGAGTGCCCACTTCGGGTAGCCACATGTTTGCAGGGCCTTCCTGATGTGGTGTTGCTCCTTCTTCTTCCCCTCTGAGCTGGTGGGTACAGTTTGTGCTCTGTGCTGCAGGGTCCTGATGACTCCCAGTTTGTGTTCCAGTGGGTGGTGTGAATCAAACAACAGGTACTGGTCCGTGTGTGTGGGTTTCCTGTACACTTCCACATTGAGGCTCCTGTCCTCCTCAATATGTACTGTGCAGTCCAAGAAGGCTAGATTGTTGTCCTTGGTGTCCTCGCGAGTGAACTTGATGTTATTATCCACTGCGTTGATGTGTTCTGTGAACCGTTCCACTTCGTTAGTCTTGATTTTGACCCAGGTGTCATCCACATATCTAAACCAGTGGGTGGGGGTGGTTCCAGGATAGGAACTCGGGGCTCTTCTCTCCACTTCTTCCATGTAGAGGTTGGCCACAATAGGAGACACAGGTGATCCCATCGCACAGCCGTGCTTCTGTCTGTAAAAGTTCCCATTGTACTGGAAATAAGTGGTGGTCAGGCAGAGGTCCAGCAGGTCACAGATGTGGTCTGGCGTTAGGTTGGTTCTCTCCTTGAGTGTGCTGTCTTGTGTGAGGCAAGTCCTTACCATCTCTGTGGCTTCTGATGTAGGGATGCAGGTGAACAAGGAGGTGACATCAAATGAGACCATGGTGTCATCTGGGTCCATTTGGATCTTCTCCACCTTGTTCACAAAGTCCTGCGAGTTGTGAATGTGATGTGGTGTGTCACCTACCAGTGGTGTCAGGAGTTCAGCCAAGTGCTTAGCCACGTTGTATGTGACTGAGTTTGTGCTGCTGAAGATGGGTCTGAGGGGGACTCCTTCCTTGTGTATCTTGGGGAGTCCATACAGGCGTGGAGTGGCTTCCCCCGGATACAGTCGAAAATAGAGCTTGCGGTTGATGATTTGGTCCTTCTCCAGTTTTTGTAGGTAGCTGACTAGTTTCTTCTTGTAGTTTCCGGTGGGGTCCCCCTTCAGTGTCTCATATGTGGCTGTGTCACTGAGGAGTTCTGTCACTTTGGCGTGGTAGTCCTGTGTGTTGAGCACCACTGTGCATCTTCCTTTGTCTGCTGATAAGATGGTGATGTCCCGGTCCTTTCGTAGTGCAATCAGGGCCTTCCTTTCATCACTGGAGAGGTTGGATGGCGGTGCTTTAGCAGTGGAGAGTGTGGCTGTGACCTTCAAGCGGAGTTGCTCAGCTTCTGTGTCTGTCAGGTTGTTGTTCTTGATGGCTGACTCTGTGGCTGTGATGAGGTCCACCACTGGAATCTGCTCTGGCGAGATGGCAAAGTTGAGTCCTTTGGCCAACACGTCTTTTTCCGGCTGGCTCAGTTGTCTGTCTGAAAGGTTCTTTACCCATTTGTCCTGGGTGTCCTGCTGTCCTGCTGTCCTTCACACATGGAGGAGGGAAGACCACTCACTGCCACACTCTCCACTGCTAAAGCACCGCCATCCAACCTCTCCAGTGATGAAAGGAAGGCCCTGATTGCACTACAAAAGGACCGGGACATCACCATCTTATCAGCAGACAAAGGAAGATGCACAGTGGTGCTCAACACACAGGACTACCACGCCAAAGTGACAGAACTCCTCAGTGACACAGCCACATATGAGACACTGAAGGGGGACCCCACCGGAAACTACAAGAAGAAACTAGTCAGCTACCTACAAAAACTGGAGAAGGACCAAATCATCAACCGCAAGCTCTATTTTCGACTGTATCCGGGGGAAGCCACTCCACGCCTGTATGGACTCCCCAAGATACACAAGGAAGGAGTCCCCCTCAGACCCATCGTCAGCAGCACAAACTCAGTCACATACAACGTGGCTAAGCACTTGGCTGAACTCCTGACACCACTGGTAGGTGACACACCACATCACATTCACAACTCGCAGGACTTTGTGAACAAGGTGGAGAAGATCCAAATGGACCCAGATGACACCATGGTCTCATTTGATGTCACCTCCTTGTTCACCTGCATCCCTACATCAGAAGCCACAGAGATGGTAAGGACTTGCCTCACACAAGACAGCACACTCAAGGAGAGAACCAACCTAACGCCAGACCACATCTGTGACCTGCTGGACCTCTGCCTGACCACCACTTATTTCCAGTACAATGGGAACTTTTACAGACAGAAGCACGGCTGTGCGATGGGATCACCTGTGTCTCCTATTGTGGCCAACCTCTACATGGAAGAAGTGGAGAGAAGAGCCCCGAGTTCCTATCCTGGAACCACCCCCACCCACTGGTTTAGATATGTGGATGACACCTGGGTCAAAATCAAGACTAACGAAGTGGAACGGTTCACAGAACACATCAACGCAGTGGATAATAACATCAAGTTCACTCGCGAGGACACCAAGGACAACAATCTGGCCTTCTTGGACTGCACAGTACATATTGAGGAGGACAGGAGCCTCAATGTGGAAGTGTACAGGAAACCCACACACACGGACCAGTACCTGTTGTTTGATTCACACCACCCACTGGAACACAAACTGGGAGTCATCAGGACCCTGCAGCACAGAGCACAAACTGTACCCACCAGCTCAGAGGGGAAGAAGAAGGAGCAACACCACATCAGGAAGGCCCTGCAAACATGTGGCTACCCGAAGTGGGCACTCATCAAAGCCACAAAAACAAGACCCCCCAACAACAAGAAGAAGGACAACACCAGGCGGAGAAAGAACATCTCCATTCCATATGTGTCAGGAGTATCAGAGAAACTCCGCAGGATCTTCAACAACCATGACATCCCGGTCCATTTCAAACCTATGACAACACTGAGACAGAGACTGGTTCACCCGAAGGATAAGATTCCCAGGGAGAAACACAGCAATGTGATATATGCAGTCCAGTGCAGTGAGGAATGCTCTGATCTGTACATTGGAGAAACTAAACAACCACTCCACAGAAGAATGGCTCAGCACAGGAGAGCCACCTCTTCAGGACAAGACTCAGCTGTTCACCTCCACCTCAAAGACAAAGGACACTCCTTTGAGGACAACAACGTTCACATTTTAGACAGGGAGGAAAGGTGGTATGAAAGAGGAGTTAAGGAAGCCATCTATGTTAAGCTGGAAAAACCTTCCCTTAACAGAGGTGGTGGCCTCAGACATCATCTTTCTACCACATACAATGCAGTGATTCCATCCATTCCCAGGAAGTTTACACATACTCACAGTAAGAACAAAGGGCTGTCAATCAGTCCCCCTCCGGCAGTTTCATAGTCGTTAGCCAGTCGTTAGACTCACCTGGCCCAGTCAGCCAGAACATCACAGGTAAGTATGGAAACATTTAGTGCTATTGTTTGTAAGTTTTTTAAAGTTTTACCCAGACCCACCCACTGAGGTCTGTAACCACATATAAACCATGTTTCCCCACCAAACAGTTAGAACTGATGAAGCTGCTTGGATGAGCAGCGAAACGTCTTCTAGAAAACTCTACAAGTCCAGACGCCTTGCTTCAATCTTCTCTACGTATTTTGTACTTTACCTTTTGACCACGACAAGTGTGATCTTTAGTTTTGTATTGTTTTGCCCTCCTGGCCCTTTAAATAAAAGACTGTTTTTTGGATTTTAACCGCTCTGCGTCCTGCAACTGTGTCCTCTCCTCACACAAACCCTGACAAATAAAATATTTTTGTGCATGCTTTTATTAAACAAAAGCCACATTTGTAAAATTACTGCAAAATTTGTTAACAACAATTATTATGTCATATATCATGGATTATTATTATGGGTTGATAATGATTATGATTATAATGATGAATGACAATTATGACAGATAATATGTAATATATGTAATATAAATAATATCAATGTGTGCACTAGGGGTGGAACGGTTCACTAAATCCACGGTTCGGTTCGTATCACGGTTCTGAGGTCACGGTTTTTGGTTCGGTTCGGTTTACAATGTTGAGTTTTTTTCTACTTTTAACACTCTGGAAATACCATAGATGAGCACAAAACATATATCCTAATTATCCAACATTTAGCATATTTAAGAATCAGTTCAGTGTTTCCCCTATCAAGATATCAGGTTAAGTCAATTTCATTTATTTTTAATTTCTATATAGCACCAGATCATAACAGAAGCCATTTAAGAGAACCTTTCGTATAGAACAGGTCTACACCTTGTTCTTTTATTAACCAAACAGCTCATGTTATTTATCTTATTTGCATGGCAGCATGTCATTTCTCTCTGCATGGCTGTGCGTTTACAATTCACCGCTGCTGTCTGCGCACAGAGGCATGATGCATGTACACATAGACACATGCATGCTAGTTGGATAGACTGAACTCTATGACTACGCTAAGCTATGCAATGCTAACATTACTGATGTCCGTGGTTTTATTTTTATTTTTGCCATTGAAATATGCTATTTACATCCCGCTCTGGTGGGTCTCTCTGCTCTGCCTGCAGCTGAACCTGCTGCGTGAAGCTACAGAGACTGACCGGCTGTCGTGCGTTGAGGCGGGGGAGGAGCTCACTGCTGCTGCTTGTTGAGGACAGTAGCCTGACTGCAGAATGATACGTGTTTTCATGTCAGTCTTCAAACATCACCAGAGAGAGTCACTGGTTGCTTTTGATTAAAAAAAGGTTTGGAAAGCCGCGAAATGTAGCGAGTTAGATGCAACACTTGAGAGTTGGCAACAACTCATCTCCATGCTGTGGTAAAAATGCCTCCCTGTATTACTTGACGTGCATGTCCAGAACCGAACAGAACACCACCCTGAACCGAAACACGTGTACTGAACGGTTCAGATTTTTTTCCTGAACCGCCCCACCCCTAATGTGCACACATGTCTGTATGTGTGTTTGTGTGTGCACGTGTATGTGTGTGTATGCACATTGTGTTCGAACTCTGCCTCCATCATTCTCTTTACTCCTCTGGTTACCTATGGGTGTCATCTGATTGGCTACACAGTGTGCCTGCATGGCCCCTGTGTCTAGGGCTGCATCTGATTGGCCAAATGTTAGCAGGAGTGTGCAAGCATAGCACATGTAAACAAAACTTATTGCATTTCAGACCAGCTTTTGCAGCTTTTTTCACATCGCAATGACGATGATAATATGATTAATTGTGCAGGCCTAATGTGAAGTTCAGACCACTCATTAACTTTTGATTTCACTCTTCCAGACCTTTCAGCATCTGAGAAAAAAAGGTCTAGACAGATGTCTGTCTGAAGACACTGTATCACAGTTTAGGACAGCAATCCCACCATTACTCTCTACAGTCCCATGTATAAATACTAAAGGGGGTACCAACTTAAATATTACTCCAGCAGAAATGGACTGTTTTGTCAACAACACTGCAGACACATTACACTCAATTTTAGACAGCATTGCTCCACTGAAGAAGACAACTACAAATCAGAAGAGGCTAGCTCTGTGGTACAACTCAAATATCCAATCACTGAAACAGACTACACGAAGGATGGAGAGGAAGTGGCAGTCCTCTAAATCAGAATCTCCGGGCCCTCTGGGATTTGCCCGGAGATTCGCGTACAAGGGTTAAACACTTGCCTATGTCATATTCCATGTAGTACTGTAGTACTAGTATAATAAAGTTGAATTAGATACCAGCTAAAGTACATATAAATACAATACATCGTTTTTCGGCATCTCTATTATAACAACCTGTCATATTTGTCCTTTGCAATGTATGATGATTATTAATGTAGTGTAATGTAATGTAATGTATCTTGCATCCTCTCCGTCTTGTCCACCTCTTCTTTTCCGCCTCTGCTCTCAACAACTTTTGCATAGCTTGGCTGCTGACCTTTACTTTCTACTTCTTTTTAAGTCAGCATTGGACACGAACAAATTAAAAAAATAAGCATTTAAATACAGACCTACAGTGAGTAGTTACTATACACGCACCCACTCACTTCATAATTAAAAGCATCAATGTACTTGAAGCAAACCGACCAAGTGTGAATAAACCCTGAAACTGACATTGGGATATTTGACCTAATAAAATGTTTTTAACAGCCTGGAGTCATTACAGCATACTTATCAAAGTCACTGTGACTCATTACAGCAAGCAGAGACATGATGACTGATCAGCATGTGTGTGTGTTTGCATCAGTGTGTGAGCAGTCAGGTGAAAAGGGTTGCTGTGACCGGGACTTATTATGAAACCACCTGAAACTGTGTGTGTGTGAAATGCAGGGTCAGAGGGTCACGGTCTGAGTCCTGTCCTAACAACACAGTGTCTGTGTCCTCCACCTTCAATAAATAGAGACAGTCTTTCATACATACCTCCCATCCATCAGAGCTCTCAACATATCACCACGGAAAAGAGAGAGAGAGCTTATTGAACCAGGCTGAGACACCTCATGAAAAATATGCTCCAAGTCTTGCTTTGATTAAAGATTAGTTAAAGGGTTTCTTTCTATCACAGATGTCAAAGGAGAATGACACGTTTTACAACTCCCAAGAAGCATTTAAGGAAAAACAGTTTTTTTGTATGCAAAGCAGTGGGCTAGAACCCTGAATGCAGCCCATTCTTGTGAAAGCCTTTCTCAAACTGTTGGGTTGGTTGGACTTTGCTGGATTCATATCCTGGCAAGCAATTCTATTGTTGTTGTCTCTTCTATACTAAGAATCAGTCTGGTCTCTGTGGGTTTGAGTTGGATTAGTGTCCATGGGCAGTACCAATGGGGGCAGAATAGACTTCCCCAGTACGCAGTTACGGAGAATTACAACCAATGGGAGAAATACTGGTTTGTACCAAGACTGGCTGTTTCCTCTCCCATTAGAGGGAGAAGAAAAGAGGGAGTGTCCGTGAACAACTACGGTAGTTGCAGTGCAGTCAAATCGTGGGAATGTCCCTGGGAATGTTTTTCCAACTACAGACTTTAATCTGAACAGAGTTTTCGAGTTTTCCCTTTTGGTGCAGTTTTCGTCTGGTGTACACACTATAATCACAAAATACCCCCAAAAAGAAGGGGTTTCTCTGGCACACATTACCAAGTGAGGATCAGAAGCTAGCCAATGAGTGTGTCACAGTTCTCTAGGATTAATGACACCTCCCGGACTGTCCTGATATACAACTCCAATGCACAAACACATTGTTTTCCAGGAGCAGCCGGTTTCATTTTCAAACTGAATTATTTGCCTACAGAGGTAAATAATAATAAAGAGTCAGCAGGCCAACCTGTGTAACTCATCCTACAGGAAACTGTACACTCGTGTCACAGAAACATGCAGCAAAATACAGTGACTACTTCCTGCTTTTGGCACATCTCACTAAAATGTTCTGCCTTTTTGTAAGCGTGGCTTTTTCTAAATGTGACAAGAAACCAAACCAACAAACTCATCAAGTTCCGAACAAGCCAACTAAGACTCATCTGTAACTACCACTCACTAGTACCGTGTCTTTTATCAGTTTAAGAACATACACTGTGTGTGCTCCCCTCCAGTTGCAACACATGACATACCATCTAACAAAATTTAATTACAGGAGATCCTGGGTGAATTTGTGTATCACAGTTTGTTCATCTTCACCAAGTGCAGATGATACTCTTTTATAACATGATGAGGATGAGGTCAGTGTAATATGCCGGCCTGTAATATGTCAGGTTAACACTGTTAATAAGCCTCGCGATTCGGTCATGCTGATTTTAAATCATTGCATGGGAGTACAGGGAGGAGAGGTGGACTGACTCAACCTCAAGGACAATTAAAAGTGGGAGAATGAGAGCGAAATCAAATATGCTTGTCATCTAAATGTGCTTATAGAAAAAGTATGAACCTCCCCTTAACATCTGGGCAGTGTTACGTGTTTTAAAGACATGTTCTTGGTAAAGAAAGTCAATTTTCCCATTTCTTCAAGTAGAAATTAAGAGGCAATGTCAACCATTTTTAGCCAAGGAAAATGTGCAGTCACAGAATATGTATAATTTTCCATATGCCATGTTTTAAACAGGTCATATGTGGAATAAATAGCCTAGAAGAAACTAATATTAAACTCATATACAGCTGTGATAATTAATCTAATGGGCTTGCGGATTGTGATATTTTAGTGTAATTTGCAGAAATGAGGACCATTGATGTGATGCTGGTAGAGCTCTTAAACTGTGTAAATCCAGCATAAGAACCTGCCTTAACAGTGCGAAGTCTTGTGAAGACTTTTGAAGCAGAATGATAACCATAGCTTGATGCATGTTACACTATTGTTCCAAAGTTGAATTAATTTAAAAATCTCTTCCTTTCCCTTTTATATAAACAGGACTTTAGCCCCAGTAACCCTCACATTTAATATTTATCTATGTGATGATTATGGACCAGTGACAGAAAAGCAAGTGCAGCAGGAGCCCGGGCTTATGAATAACACTAATGAGACTTCAACATAAAATACAGTTCAAGAACACATCTAATAGGCCAATTTAAACAACACATTCTATGAAAAACACAAAAAAGCCCCTTTGTTTATTCCTGAGTTCAGTTCTCATTCAGTCAGTCAGTTAGTGTGTGTTCATTAGCACCTGAAACATGTGTCAGTGCAGCTGTCTGTCTTACCTTACCAGGCAGTGATGAAGGGAATCCATCTTTGAAAAGTCAACAGCTCAAGCTCACTTATAGGTGTCATCTGTTGGCTCACAATCCGGTCAACTGGAAATCTTGACTCCTTCATGGGGATCAAGTTATCACCAAGCCACTCTTCTACAGTAAATATAATCCTGACCTATGGACAGATCAAACATCCACAGTTATATTCACACAAAGAAATCAGGTTGTGTCTGAGAAGTGTCCCGAAAAATCCTTACAATAAATAATATCATTAATCCTATTCAGCTAATAAAAAGTTGAGTTCAGTCTTAGGTTTCACCTTAGGCCTGCATTTTGCTCGAATGAATTACAATATAATTTGCTAATCAAAGAACCTACACAACACAGTGTGCTCATACAATACTGCAATCTTCTAACCTTGCACTACTTAGCATAACAACACTTCAAATGCATTTAATATTTAGTAGTTCTCCCCTCCGTTGTTGTCATTTTTAGAAACGCAAATTACCTTATGAAAACCTAAATACATGACACGAAATTACATGGCAGCTAGCTTAGCATGCTAACATTGCTAGCATTCTTCTACAAGAAAAAACATACATGTTAGCCTGACATCTACCGAACTCTCCCGGCCGACACTATTTTGCTTTGTATTTGCTATAGTATATTATAGCTTTGTATTTGCTATTGTATTTGCTCTGACGTGCATGGTAAAGTATGAAATTATCTTAAACTGCATGTGCTGCATGTATGTGTTGATTAATAAATGTGGTTTAATGGAATCTGTTGGACCACGAGACTGCATAAAGATGGATGGCATGACTTTTTCAAAAAAAATCAGCCCAAAATAGATGTATCGCCCCCTGATGGCTAGTTACAGCATAGGTCACAAACCCCTCTTCCCCCAAGTTAGTGGTGGGCACCAAAAACGTAAGGTAGTCCTCAAATAAACTTTGATTATTACTTATTGCTGGCTAAAAAAGCCTAACTCCTGGCTCAAGGCAGGAGTGAATAAGTGTTTGGGTGGAACAGCAACAATGCTGCTTCACCTTCTCTACTGCACAGGCTCTGGTTCCTAGATGGTGTCTTCTGCCAACATGGCAGTGTCGGTAAGCAAGATATTATGGCCTGACTTTTGTACAATAGGAAATAAGACGGAACCACGTTGTCCAACTGGAATTACAGTCAAGTCATTGGACCCATTGTCTGTCTCTGATGGTTTCATTCATTTTCCACAACTCTTCACTTCTCAAACTAAACATAACTTGTGTTTTTTAGAATATTTTTATCCTCAATATTCAGAATTTTGGATCCCTATGAACATGTGGGGCTCTGTTTGCCCAGAGTGTAAGAAAACAAGTAATAAATGAGTCACCTACTGCCCATAATTCCCAGGTACACCCCTGATAGTACAACTATTACTTTAAAAGTTTTGATATGAAACTAAAAACTTGTATTTAGTGGTTATTACTGCACTATGGACCCTCTATTAAATGCTTGGACACAACCACATGTGTTCACGCACACAAACACACACGCCACAGATACACACTCAGCAACTAGCAGGCAGGTCATAATTCAATAGCCTAATGTTTGTCATGGCTGCCTGCTTAGTTTAGATATACAGAGACCTGATCCCCCTGGGATGTAATAGAAAATTTACACACAGAGGCACACACACACACATTCGTAGCTTAGCAAAAATGGCATGGATCGCGTGCAACTGGAGACAGATGATTTGAAATGATCCTCATGAATACCTCTGTGCTCTTCCTGTGCACACACACACACACCCGGAGAGACAAGGTGAAGCTTATTGAAAGGGAGGGAGAACAAGAAAAACGGAAAGAGAGGGAGAAGGAGAGAGAGAGTTCTAAGATTAAGTGTGTGTGTGCATGTGTTCAACTCCTCCAGGAGTCCCACTTTAAATCAGGCCTTATTAAAACAGCCTTATTTCAGCCACATTCAACCACTGCTGGACTCCCAGGTTATCACAATAACAATAAATCCCATGCACTTTCTGGCTCTGCAGACCGCTGTGTGAGTGTGTGTGTGGGCGTGTGTGTGTGTGCATAAGTGAGAGACTGTGTGTAAGTGATATAGTGTCTCTGGCTTTGGAAAGTCATTAGGAGTTTCCCAGTGCTGTCCACTAGATAGAGGAGACTGGAGTTGTCACGGCAACATATCATTTGGAGGATAGAAGTGAAGAGCTAGAGGGCCCCTCCCACTGTGCATCTCTGATATTGATCACCATGTTTGCTGGATCTCATAACAGGGAGGAGCTGCTGTGATCTCAATCCTCTTAATTAGAAACTTTATTTAGAAACTTTAAAATACAGACTAACCTTGGCTGACAGCATTAAGGACACAGACAGGAGCTGGTCTAGACTGCTGTCAGTGCGTCATTGCTGTGAGTGAGCGCCTGGCTGATTTGATTGGACATGAATGATGACCCTGATTTATTCCTGCTCAAAACTCCAGTCCAAGTCCATCTCTGCTGTGCCAACAACCCTTGTCTTTTCTGTGTTGGAGCACTTTATTTTCTTCTGGCACCTGTTGCATGCATCAATTTTGATTGTACAAAAAGTTTGTCTCGTGTCCTGTTCTCTGGGTGGCGGAGGTGTGAGGCTAAGAACAAGAGGCCTGTGGTTCTGGAATGTTCTAATTTACTGGATATATGACATGACAGGTAGAGATGTATCTATTGTATTAAAATTCACACAGAGACGAAAATGGGCATATCCATAAAAGCTTTGTAGGCGTTCCGTCTACACAGATCCGGTGTGTCAGGGGTGCGAAAAACATAACTTTTGAAAACAGGTCTCAGAGAGGATAAGTTTAAAAAAGCCCTTTCCTACTTTTCTGAAATGATGACGCCACAGCTCCGCATGCACTCACTCCGACAACAAAAAACTCCCAAACTTGTTTTTACTTTACACAACAAGCAGCAATCAGACAATAATTATTGAGTTTTGTGTGCATGCCACATGTCAATTTTTCTGTTTTTGCAGTGCTTCTGTGGTAGCGTTACAGCGCCACCCAAAGGCCTGGCATATGTACTACAGCGTTTTCAGTTGTTTTGTGTGGATTCATGTGGACAAACGGAAAGCGTTTTGGAAACGAAAACAACATCATCTCACGAAATGTCCCCGAGAAAGAAGATGGATGAGGAGAACAAAGTCCTGGAAGAGGCCAAAAAACAACTAGCGAACAAGAGCAACCAGCTGAAAGAGGTCTCTGTACAAAAGGAGACTTAAAGAAGAAGACGCAGAAAAAGAGAAGAGGATGGAAAGGCAGAGGACAAAGCCCTGCAGGAGAGGTGCAAAAACCTAAAATAGGAGAAGAAATCACTGCAGGAACACAAGGGATCCTGGTTCAAGTAAAAATGACAAGCCCAAAAAAACAAGAGGAGACAACAGAGAAGAAAAAGAAGAAAAGCAACCCGGTCTCACCCCTTCACTTCAACCCCATCCCATTTTGTCCTATTTGTACACATCCACTCTCCCTTTTCTCACCCCAAATCTGGCTTACCCTTACACTTACTCCTACCTTAACCCTACTCACCCAACCCCAATTCCACCATCTTTCATCCCAACATTACATTCCTAGAGTCCCATCCAGTAGTACCATCAGTACCAGTACCAGGGGGCAATGCAGAGTGTTATTCTCACTCAGCTGTCATGTCATTCATCTTTATTGTTTATAAGTTTATCACAATGTCACTCATTGGTTAAATTCAGGGATTCCATTCAGACCACATGTGTTCTGTACATTTAGTAATCTTGCCTTTGCTCTTCTTCCTTCATTTTTGTCCTCCTACCTCAATCAGTCTAGAAAAGAACATTGTTTAATTCTTCAAAACTAGCATTAAATGAGGTTGGAAAAAGAAAAAAGCCTGCCTCTATAACTATAAATAGGTTCTGCTGACCGGCAGATAGTGGCAGGTTGTTGTGTGTCCTTGGGCAAGGCACTTTACCTGCATTGCCTCCAGTGCACTCACTGGTGTATGAATGCGTATGAATGAATCAGCGGTGGTCGGAGAGGCCGTAGGCGCACCTTGGCAGCCACGTCTCCGTCAGTCTCCCCCTGGGGAGCTGTGGCTACCACTGGTAGCTTACCACTGCCACTGTGTGAATGTGGTGTGAAAGAATAATGCATCTCAATGTAAGCGCTTTGAGTGCCTGCCCAACAGAGCAGAAAAGCGCAATATAAGACCAATGCATTATTATTATTATTACTTCCAGCTTTAACCAGGGATCCATATTATACTAAAAGACAAAAGAGACACATCGCAGGAGACTCTACCAGAGGCTCTGGGACATCAAATCACCAAAGTCTGTTTATTCTTGCTTTAAAATGAGATATTGATGTAAACAGATGTGATTTCAGTGTCTAAAAACTGTATTCTTGGACCTAAGAGGGCATTTGCAAGAACAGTGTGGACATACAGACAATGCAAAAACGTAATGTCTTTGGCCATAATAGTTGATAATAATCAATAATGATTAATATCTATCACTGTGTTAGCACTATATTATTATTATTAGGGGTGGGACGGTTCAGGAAAAAAATCCGAACCGTTCGGTACACGTGTTTCGGTTCGGAGCGCGTGTTCTGTTCGGTTCTGGACATGCGCATCAAGTAATACAGGGAGGTATTTTTACCACAGCATGGAGACGACTGTTGGCAACTTGGTGTCTCTCTCACGACATTTGGCGGCTTTCCAAACTTTTTTTAATGAAAAGCAACTACTGACTCTCTGGTGACGTTAGGAGACTGATGTGAAATCATTCTGCAGTCAGGCTACTCTCCTCGACAAGCAGCAGCCGTGAGCTCCTCCCCCGCCTCAAAACACTTACAGCCGGTCAGTCTCTGTAGCTTCACGCAGCAGGTTCAGCTGCAGGCAGAGCAGAGAGACACCACTCTGCGTCCAATCGTGCGCAAAGCTGCCGCTGGTCCCGTCAATGCTTACAGAGCGGGATGTAAATAGCATATTTCAATGGCAAAAATAAAAATAAAATCAGCACCGTTATCTTAGCCTACCGTAGCCATAGAGTTCAGGCTATCCAACTAGCATGTCGTTCTCTGTCCGACGGTGGGAGTATGTGCGCACATGTGTCTCTGTGTGTGTGTTTGTCAGACAGCAGCACTGAATTGTAAACGCACAACCATGCAGAAATGACAAGCTGCCGTGCAAATAAGATAAATAACATGAGCTGTTTAGTTTGTTTAATAAAAGAACAAGGTGTAGACCTGTTCTATAGCAAAGGTTATCTTAAATGGCTTCTGTTATGATCTGGTGCTATATAGAAATTAAAAAGAAATGAAATTGACTTAACCTGATACAATTGATGGGGGAAACACTGAACTGATTCTTAAATATGGTAAATGTTGGATAATTAGGATATATATTTTGTGCTCATCTATGATATTTCCAGAGTGTTAAAAGTAGAAAAAACCGTGACCTCAGAACCATGATACGAACAGAACCGTGGATTTAGTGAACCGCTCCACCCCTAATTATTATGATTACAGTGTTGTGTTAGTGGAAGCCCGCTGATCTATTTTCAGCAACATTGTTCTGTCTGGAGACAATTAGATAACCTGAACGCAGCACAGAATCAGTGTTTTGATTCAGAGTGGCTCCATCTATTTGGTGTCAGTGATGAAAGTGCTGAAGAATGTTCCTGTGTGCGTGCCTACACACACACACCGAAAGGCACATGATTACAAATTCCTCATAACTCTGTCTGTCTCTATCATTCTGTCACTTTTCAGCCCTCTTTGTCCTGTTCCACCCCCACACACACACACACACACACACACACTAGCTAATATACAAAGTGTGCTGTTGGCGTAGATACTGGTGATGTTATTTGACAGAGTTCTCATCAGTGTCTGCCACACGCAAATGTCGGCCGTCCAAATTATGTAATGTGTCAAACATGTGTCCTTTACACAAGACACAAGACACCTCACACAAATACACACAACAGTCCTCAGCTGACTAGATGATATCAATCACTTCACTGGCATTCTTATCCTGTAACATGCTCTCCCACAATAAAACTGTATGTGCGGCTGACCACAGGTTCTCAGAGGAATGTGACAATATCCCAAAGAGAAGCACTCAGGCCTGAAACACATCAGTGCAGCCAACAGCACTAGTCGAATCCACACTTATGTTTTAGGTTAGTTTTTGATTTTGAGTGTCTTGAATCCTGAGTACTGACTCCTTTTTTTTCCGACAAATCCTCTGCTAATGCATTTGCTTTAATTCAGCTATATAGACTATTCCTCTACCCAGTCTTTTGATAAATAAGTCTGAAATGCCAATACTTAATGCAAAACATGCAATTTTGTTGCTGCATGGAAAAAAATTGAGCTTCACCATACCTCTGTGCAGCCTTAGATGGACCGCCATCATGTTTTCTATTTTGCACATGTGGAATGTGTCTGCACACCCTGGTAGTATGGCAATACCATGTGGTGGTGCTTTGATGTCTCCCCTGAAACCTTGTGTAATTAGAACAGCTATCAAAAAGGATGTTAAAAAAAATGTCTGATGTTACATTGCCAGGTATGCACACTACATTCAACCGTTTGTAGCATTGTGGGTGCACAGGACTAATGCTGTGATCAATGTCAACTTATTATTATTTATTTATTATTTTCTATTCATTCAGGTTGCTTCCAATTGCAGCAAACAGTTTATTTCAAGATCATTTTCCAAACTAAGGGACAGTCCATAAATAATTTGGTGAAATAAAAAAACACCAAAACCTGGACCAGTAGGATTAATTTCCATAAATTGGTGCCCATTTAAAAAAAAATGAAAGAGAGAGCCAGCAGTCTTTGAAAAAAAAAAGGGAATCCAAGCTGAGGTTGTTCCAGAGGGAGATCACAGAGGTAAAGGGAGATCAGGTTGCCACTTTGTCTCACATGACATGAAAAGCCACCACCACTCCTGCACATCCACTGTGATATTTCTTTCCTTAAAGTTGCCAAACAGCAATCCGGTGTCCACGCCCGCTCTCCTACGCCGCTAAGCCCCACTGTTGGGGTTATTTTGTGGCCTTTGTGCTGGTTCAGGCCTTCTCTCTTCATGCACTCTGATTCAGGCCTCTCTCTCTGCTCCCACACACACAGGTGCAACCAGTTCATTATTCCCATGTCTGAATGAATTAGATGGATGGATGTCAGTAGGCAAGGCAGGCAAAATCTTTGGAGCACCAGGCCAGTTGGGGGCACATGTGGCTATCTTTTTTGTTATTATTAGTAATACTTTGCAATTATTACAAATATTTTTAGTTTGCTGGTGTCACATAATTTATTACATAATGGTGATGAACAGCGGTTGGAGGGCCTATTCCACCTAAAACAAATTAAACACATCTGAAAAGAGTTTGGCTGTAAAGCCAAATCTGTTGGACTGAAGTTAGCTCATGCTAATGTTTCAGCAAGGCTAACTGCTCTGTCAATAACTTTAGCTGATCCCAAATTAAGATTTTTTATAGCACAGTAATAGCATAGTAATTTAGAATGCAACAACAGCAGTCATAACTACATTTTGAGTAAATATAAGGTCAGTGCCACTTGAGGAGACTATACGCAAAGTCTGATCATCAGTGAGGGAATGCTGCACAAATTGCAAGAATTCTGCACAAATGTCCACATATCTATATAATATTATGTGTTCATGTAAAATGTACCTGAGGTAGACCTTTGAGTAGTATACTGGGAAAACCCATGATAGCAATGTATGAATCAGCTCTGGAAAACAACAGAAAGAAACATACTGAACACAACATTATTTTAAGCAATGCACCGATTGTAATGGTTCTTGTGTTCATTTTAATTTATTTGTTTTAATGTGTAAAAATATGACAAAAAAATAACTTTTGTTCATAGTAGGTCTTCAGGACAATGATCTAGCAGCAGTCTACATCAGAATGGCTGAAAAATAAAAGGATCAAGGTTTTGGAATGGACTAGTCCAGACCTCAACCTAATGCTGCGGTGGGACCTTAAAAGGGCTGTGCATAAGTCAATGCCCAAAATCTTAATGAACTGAAGCAATTTTGTGACGAGAATTTATATATAAAAAATGTGTATATAAAATGTATATACATTAGATTTCTATAACACAATCAGACAAACGTTTTTTAACTGCATGTCCATTGTGTGTTCAGTTATAACGAAAGTTTCATTTTTATGTTAACCTCATAATCATATGTAGTAATATGTGTACTTTTTTTTATTAATCTTTATGTTTCCTGTGCATTTTTATTTTTTAGATTTTCATTCATTTAGATTTTGTGAATCTAGTTTAGAGGTAAATATAATCAGGTAGCATCGGCAGAGAGAAGCACCTTATCTTGCACCCCCATCCGACATTAATACTCTTCTGATTATACAATTATTTGCCAATCCTCACTGTGATGCATGTGTATACACATGTAATCCGGCTCGCACAGTTACAAGCATTCACCCTAGAGAAAATTGCCACTGCTCGTTCACGTCAGAGGTGTTTATGCTGGCATGACTGGTGGCCACAGAGCCGCAGGCCCTTACTGCTGTTTCTCCACCCAATAAAATACAAATCTGTTGACAAGGATCAGAACTTAAGTGCTCCAACAGAATGTATACAGGCCTGCCCTGTACAGAACATACATATGGACATAATAGAGTCATTTCTGTTACATATAATATTTATAAAAAAAAAAAGTCTTTTTGAGGAAAGAAGTGACATTACATGATGTGCAGGGTAACAGTGAATTTTGTCCATGTGGTTGAACCCCCATTTGTCATCAGAACTTTCTTTATTCTTGGTGTCATAAATCCAGCGAGGTGCTAGATATTTATTTATTGATATGATGGCATCATAGTTGCTGGATATTTGTCAGCAGTGTTGGGGAGTAACGAATTACATGTAACACCGTTACGTAATTTAATTAACGTATTTGTAATTAGTTACAATACTGGAGAAAAGTATGTAATTAAATTACATTAAATTAAATTACATACTTTTCTCGTTACAATTTTAATTACATTTGATTTGAACAACTTTCAGAAAAGCTTGAATTATTGAATATTTTTTTTACGGTGCATCCTCCATCTAAACTGCATACCGGCAGCCTTCTGATTGGTTCTCATCTCGTCTGTCGTCACCTGTTGCCCTGATGCTGCTAGCGTGATTTGTCAGACAGGAACAATGGCGATAAGAGTGCGTTCATGTGTTGGAGATTCAGAAGACATTTGACCCAAACCGCAGATAAAGGCCACATTACTGTGCAGTGCAAGGAGTGTTTGCCAGCAGTTAAGGCGCTGTCGACATCTAAACAGTTTAACTTGAAGATGCATCTACGGGTATGTATCCGTCCTCATCGACATCTATACAGCTGTAATACAGCATAGTACTGAAGGTCCTCACATTAGGCTAAATAAAATTTGAGCAGAGCGAGCATTCCGTGTGTCTTTTCCTGCATTGTGTTGAACACATAGGGGAGGGGGTATAGCTAGTAGCTAGATTGCTAACCACAGCCTCGTCTGTGCCATTACTGTGTCAACCCACTTTGTTTACGTAGCTGTCCAGCCACAGTATGTGATAAAATCAGCTCTAGTATCATAAAGTTTGCGGTGTGAGACAGTGTTATTAATTAAGATTTAGCCTAACCATTATATGTTAAATGTCGATCGCTAGCACCACCTAGTAGCGTAATGTTTATTAGTTAATTGAGATGATTATTAAAGGTGTGTTTTATCGACATCCGCTAGCTTGGTTACATTATCAAGCAGTAGGCTACTGGCTGAATTGTGCACTTTTATCATTAGGTCAACATAGTATCATACTTTCTATTATATTGCACACACTTAATGCAACACATTTTTAAATTATCTGTAATCAATTGTTTTATCTCTCTCATCTTGTTTGTTTTTTGTAGAAGAAAAAGTATAATAATTATAATGATCTAATCATCATTTCAATCTACTTTTTTAGAGGAAACACCCAAGGGTCCTGTTAAGCACATCCGGTCTGTCTGATGAGAGGGAAGATGGATCATCCACCCCTTCCCAAGTGAACCTGAACCTGCTCTGAAACAAGCAAGGATAGCAGCAGGACTCAGCGTATCACAGGATGCTGTCTTGTATGCTGTCAGGCCAACACTAATGTTCTTTTTCACAACTGCCTTCAAGAGTATAAACACTGATTTGGTTGCATTTGCCAAGTACATGGACTGCTGTGAAAGTTTACATTCAGATATGTTAAATGGTGTTTCTTTGTCTCATGACTACACCTCGTGTTTTAATATTACCGTAAGTTTGTTTGTTGATCAAGATACAGCACAATAGCCCACTTTTATGTGTGGGTGTGTATGTTCTAGCCTGTCTGGTTCAACCACTGACCCCTCACTTCAGTAAAAAGAGATACTGAAATTCAATCTTGTGACTGATTTAATTATTGCGTTCATGTTGGCTAAGTTAAGGCTACTGCTGCAAAGTTTTAAAATGTGAATATGGAACAGTTAAGAGCATTCATTCAAAACTAAGAAAAGTAATTAAAATGTAATCAAATGTAATTAGTTACATTACTTTCATAAAGTAATTGAAATAGTTACAATCCTATTACATTGTTGACAGGGTAACTTGTAATTGTAACCAATTACATTTCTAAAGTAATCTTCCCAACACTATTTGTCGGTTTCTCATCCATTATATAAAGAGGTCCTGGACTGAGAGGGCAGTCCATTTAAATGTGGTGAACTCTTTGTCAAATCCAAGCTATAGAATAACTTGTGGTGTACCCCAAGGTTCGATCATAGGTACTGCGCTCTTTAATTGTTACATGGTAAGTCTTATTCAAATTCAAGAGGCACAGCATAAACGTTCAATAGATGAATGCACCATTCACCTGATCCCTGAGAAGGTATTTTGGCCCACAGAGCTGCGAGTCGCTGGATACTGTTTTTTATCTTTTTCCGACCATTAAAACCATGGAGCTCACACACAGATCTGCATTGCCATGTCTTCTTATGATTCACTGCACATTGATCAAGGCAGGATGGATCCATTCTTTCATGTTGTTTACACCAACTTCTGAGCCAACCATCTGAATGTGGCAGAAGAAATAGATGCTCATCACACAAGGCAGGGGTTTTCCAGTCTTCTCTTGTCCAGTGTTGGTGAGCCTGTTTGAACTATTATAGCCTCAGTTTGGTGTTCTAAGCTGACCGGAGTGGTACCAGGTGTGCCCTTCTGCTGCTGTAGATCATCTGCTTCAAGGATGTGCTCCTGTGAGCACCAACATGGAATCAGTTCATATTTGAACATTTGTGGAAAATCTGAAGAAACTCCCTCAAGACATATTTATCATGTCCTTCAAAAATTATGATTTTAATCTAATATTCTTGGAGTATAACATTTTTCTTTCATTCTAATTTTTTTAACATATGACCCTAATACTAATTGTCCAGGTGTGCATGCATGTGTGTCTGTGTCTTTCATATCGCTTATTGTTCCTGTGCAATGACTCAGCCAGTACTGGTCAGCGCACTGTTGGCACACAAAGCTGTAGATGGAAATTGGTAATTCTTAATAATGAGAAAAATATGTCTCATTTCTCATTATAGCGACAAATTGAGGACATTTTGTTTTTGGTCATGTCTACACACACTGCGTATAAGCTGCAAGCCGTTTAGAAGGGACCACACACACTTCAGAGGGAACACTCCCTCCACAGCAAGTGTTTGTCAGAGTCCCAGTCTGAGTGGCACTACGACACATACACACACACACACATCAGCTTTAGTGGCTACAGCCAGCTGGGCCGTCTGAGGAGGTTCTGATGGCTGCTGGCCTTGTCCTGGTTTCCCAGGGTTCCGTGTTTTTACGAGCGACTGGAAGCCATTATGGAGATGAGGGCGCTGAGCACTACGGAGCGGTCCTCTCCCAGTGATGACAGGTCTCTCAGTCTGGGTCCCCTTTCCTCTAAACGCAAATTAAACACAAATGGACTTTGCACTGTCACACACACACAGCAGTAATGTGCGCACATCTTCACACAGGACCACATACACATAACAAGATTGTTCCTCATATGACAATTGAACTTTTATGGTACACAAAAGAAATTCTTAATAACACAAACAAACTCTTCCTTCTTTCCTTTCCTCATTCAGTCTGTCCTTAAACATTATTATTGATGTTTAAGTTAAAGAAAATGACATATTTCCTTAAAAAAAACATCAATGATGGCATCTATAATCTTTGCAGGCTCAGTTAAGGATGGCAGATTTAGGTGCTTTGGATAAGGGATGGGTCATAGATATTATAATATTGACTGAGATCTGTATTTCTGTGCAGTGAACTCATTATCATGTCTGAGATGATCTAAACTTTGTAACATGGTGTGCTATCCTGCTGGAAGTGACCATAAGAAGACGGTACACTGTGGTCATGAAGGAACACACTACACAAGTTTCAACTCTCAGCAGATTTCGAAAAGAGGACACACTAAAAGACTGACATCAGCAGAGTTTTGTATGATGACAGAAAGACTTTGTTATCTGAATGCACTCTTGTGCAAACTCTCACGATGGTGGTAGTGTAAAGAATAAACAAACATACCAATTGGTGGCAGTAATGGATCAGTTGGTTGTTTGGCAACCGCCAACATACTCAAAGAAGAAGAAGAAGAAGTAAACAAACATGGATGATAATGTGTTCAGGTTGTCTGCGATCATTTAGTTATTCCTGCTACTTCCTTCATGTTCTGTGTCCCACCCTCTCTTTTTCTTCGGCTGTTGGCAACACGTTTGTAGTTGGGTCACTGATCAGTTCACACTACTCGACTGTGTCCAGATTCGGCTCAGGAAATCTAAATATGTTTGGTTGACTGTGACTGAGCTTGGGTCGGGTCTGTTCGCCTCACACATTTGCAGATTCACATCTGAAGTGACCATATGAATGTGGCAGCAGAAATGGACAGTCATCAGACCAGGCAGGCTATTGAGCCTGCATGAACTGTAGCCTCAGTGTGCTGTTCTTAGCTGACAGGAGTGGCACCAGGAGAACTGCCATGTGACCAGCTGATTAGATCAACAAGCAGTTGAACAGGTGGACCTAGAAAAGTGGCCAGTGTGTCATTTGCTTAAACCAGAGCAGAAGTCTAATCAGCCATCTGACTTTAATACAAATGTCGTGTCTTTTTTCCCGCTTGGACTAGAATCTAGTTTTCCAGTAACTCTTGGGGGTTTTGGCTTGATTATAAGCCAACGCCTTCCAAGGGTGAAACTAAACTCTTCCTTTGTGTTTCATGTTCGGATCAGCTGTCCTAATTGACCTGCAGCTGTTTGTCAAATCCTGATTGATCTGTTATTAGAAATTACAACAAAACCTCACACCTGCATTCAGGTGATCAGAAACCTGGATACTGTTAGGATGTGAACAACCAGATGATTCCGTTTTTATGTAAATACCAGAAATCCCAGAAATGATCAAAACCAGGGGAAGACACATAACTGGAATCACATGCTTGGCTATAGTTTCACCCTTCAGTGCTTGGCTGTGGCTTCCATTTCTTCAGAGACTGTTGGAGTTTCTACCTGTGAATATTAATGATCCTGATGTTCCACAGACATGACTCTCTCTCTCCCTCTGCATGACTGACTGGCTGACTAATGTTACTGGGAAGTGCAGGCAGTTAAACTTAATCATAATTTAGTGCAAATAGTTGTGATTGCACATTGTGTTTACTCATTGCATCTTACAATGAATTATTATACTTCTAGAATGCCTATCAATCTTTCAATATGACAAAGAGGAAAACTGTTTCGGTCTACTGTAAGTTGTACAGTACGAATTACACATGTGGCCAGAAGTAAATGGACACCATGTGCAGCTTTTCAGTGCCCTGCTGTTCTGCAGTTGATGTTGGTTAGAATTATTGATTGATTGTTCATGGTTAATCAGTCAATGTATTCTAACATTTTATTGACAAACAGGTCCTGAAAAATTTTCTGTTTTCAGTTTTATTCTCGGAGTAATCCTTGCATCTTTTCAGCATGGGGGGAGTACGCAGTGATTTCGCACTCAGCCCAGAAAAGCATAACGAGACACAGGTGAATGGGGTAGCCAATCACAGGGCAGGGGAAATGACAGGAAGTAAAGCAGACTGAGACAAATAAGGACATGCAATTACCAAACTAAAACAGGAACTTCAACAAAGAAAGAAACAAAACATAGGAACAATAAAACCAGAAATGAACCAAAACCAGGAAAACAACCAAAATATAACACAGAAAACATCATGCACATAATGGGCACCTGGACTTTAGAGTCCCTAATAACAATGTTCACAGGATCACATCGCTGAAATCTCTGAGAGTGTCTCTAATGTGGGACTTTAAACAGCCTAAACATCGTTTTGAGCAGTATACCTGCAAAGAACTGGATCCTATTTACCAGGACATGTTATTGGTACATCTGCCTGATATATGTCAGGAGTGACAGGACCACGTCATTGGAGGATGTGCTTCTTCTTCAATCATACTGCTTCAATATTCAACGTATTAAAGAGTAGGACAGTATGGTAGCTGGCAAGTTGTTAGACGAATAGGGAGAGAAAGTGGGTGAGAAATAGGAGAAGGGGGAAAAGACAAAAGACATGGGAGGGGATGAAACCGAGAAAAAGATGGGAAAGGCGAGGGGAGGACAAGAGACCAGGGGAAAGCCAATAAAAGAAGAGCAAGAAGGAGGTTAAGAGAAACTAGAAGAGAAAAGGAGAGGACACAACAGAAGAAAAGGAGATATCAGCCATCATTCAAACCCCATCACTGCAGCCTCCAGTTTGTCATTTGAAGTGTTCTAGTCCTCTCTGTCCTACTATTAAGAGGCACTGGGCACCATGCCACACACACACACACACACGCCTTATGATTCCTCACCCACACTTTGAGTCAGTTTTATTAGTGCAGCATAATGGAGATAAGACATTCTAGGCTAAAAGAGCAAGGAGACAAGTGAGGAGACAGGTTTCCTGAGATGTATGCTAATGAAGATGTTTTGGAGCAGCTAACACTTGAGTGTAAACTGAAAATTAAAGCCACTCCATTGTGAATAATCAGAATCAAACTACTTCAAAACACCACTGCCATGTTTCAGCCTCTGTTTCTGTTCTGCTCAGACTTCAAGAATTCATGTAGTTCAAGCCCTTATTATCTACTCCTTTTGTTTGTGACGTCACTTAAAAAAAAACACTTTTGAAATTATTCATTTAAACATTAACATACATTTATTTTTAGAGTGTCCACGCTCAGGTATACATTTGTCCAAAATGCTCTGTTTTGATTACACCTCAGTAAGGAGGACGAGGGGACGAGCTCAGGGAAATTAGTTTACATGGTTTATTCATGTGTCATAATATTTTGCAGAACAGTCCTCTTTAGAGCACATTTTCCTCTGATAGAGGGAAATTCTCTACATCCTATCAAAGGTCAGCACTGTCAAAATAGTTACGATGCAAATGTGAGCTTCCCTAGAAACTGAACTAGAGGCAAAAGCTTTGCACATATTTACCTCATCACAGCAAGTAGAATCATAAATGATTCATCAGACCTCCACCACCGTGCTTGACAGTGTGTATGAGGTGTTTCTGCTGAAATGCTGTTTGGTTTTCAGCAGACATGGTGGTGAACATTAAGACCAAACAACTCGCGGGTAATAATACATAATAATACATAAATACGCTCCCAAGAGCGATCACGACTACACCGAGCCTGTGAATGGCAGTGTAGGAAGAAGGAGAAAGCTGAGCAAGCCAATCAGAAGCCTCATCGACGCAGTCTGGCTCTTTGAGTCAAAAGTTGTTCTAAAGTTGCTGAACCTGGAGACCTAACATGTCTCTGCTCCTCTACATAGCAAGAGGAGCTGTATTTGCAAATGCAAACATGTAAAAAGTGCTTACACCAACAGAAATGCAAACACTACCCGGATTGCTTCCATTACGACTACAGCTGCTCTGGCAGCCATACTACACAAAAAAGGTTGCACCAACTGACGCGCAGACTGCCGCAAACTCCGCTTTTTTCCATTTTTGTCAGTTCACATTGAAACACAAATACGGTGTTTTCCAAAATCTCCACTTTTGCCAGAGTTTTTAGAAAGATTCGTTTTCAGAGGCGAAAACTCAGTTTATGTGTAAATAAAAGGCACAAATGAAGGGAAAAGTCTCTGTTTTTCAAAATGCCCTTGTATGTGTACACGAGGTCTTATAGAGGTCTGTACACCTGCTGATGATCAACTTATCAAGGACCGATGGTCAGCAGCACCTGCTGCAGCTCAACTAATTAAATCCTATAGAAGCTATAAGAGGGGACCCAAAAGCAGGTATCTTAGACAAGACACGGTTAAAAGGTTTACTTTATTATTTGTTTTAGTCTTAAAAAAATATTTTTTATATAAGATATCTTTAGTCAGTGGGATGTCCAGGACAGCAGCCAAAAGTAAACACTGCGTTTGAGACCATGTGGGAAACCAGGAAGAATCTGATGAACAAGAAGAAAAGAGAGAAAAAAAATCCAAGAGAGAAAACACAAAGAATTCCTAAAAGGTAAGTATCAGGGTCAGAGGTCATCACCACAGTGGACGATGGAACAAACTGGTGAGGAGGAAGTGGAAGACTGATCCTCTTATCCTCAGCATTGCTGGCTGATTGCACAAAGGTGTGTTCAATCAGCCAATCAGCACTGGACCTGGGTGGAGCCCAAGTGGCAACCTTCGGGGCTCAAAGTTGAAGCCCATGCAGAAGTGTCAAAACTTGTAATTCATGCCGCAACTGCTGGGGGCTGGCTCCAAAAGCGAGTAATTTCCCATAGACTCCCTTGTTAAAATGGCCGACTTCACAGCAGAAAAAAACATGTTTACAGCCTGGTACAAAAAACCACTCTGGTCTCAGATGATAGGTTCTCTTCTAGTGTCAATTGTAGGGGGGGTGGATTTTTTTACAACTCACTCGTTTTAATGGTATTCTGACTTAAAATTAAGCATAATTATGGGCGTTGCTGCTTGAGTGACAGACAGTTGACGTATCACAACGTGAGTTTCCTGCTTCCACAATCACCCGCCCCCCTAAACCCCGCTCGTGCTCCCCCTTTTTGTCCATATCTGGAGTTTTGGCGGACATGACGCTGCCAACATGGAGGCGGTCATCAACGTCCTGGAACCTCCCACCGAGCCTCAGAACGGCTCTTCAGAAACAAACGTCACGGAAGCTCTGTCCATAGTTTTTACTGTCAATGGTGGAGCCACCCAGGAGCTCATCACCTAGAAACCACACCCACACAGAGCCACACACACACCCACACAGTGAGAGAGCAAGACAGAGGAGAGGGAAGGAGAGAGAGAAAGAAAAGGAAGTAGAGTGTAGAAGAAAACAACAACCCACAAAGATTAGATCAGTATTGAAAACATTTATTATATATATATATATATATATATATATATATATATATATATATATATATATATATATATATATATATATGTTTGTTAATGAAATAACGGCACAGTTGTATTTGCCTGATACTAACATCCAAGATGATGATTTTTTATTATTTTCAACACATTAACAAAAAATTAAATTTCTTCATTTGCAACCTTTAGATACAACAAGGACCATCTTAAACTGCTATTTAAACTTGTACAATACAAATGAAAGACAAAGGAGGCAGTAAGAAATCATTTCATCATGTCACTGTGTGTTTTCCAGGCTCCAGATGGAAAGAAGGACAGAAAGTCATGAAGAAATAAAAGACAGAAAGAAGTCATGAAAGGATGGATCTTGGAAAGCATTATGAAGGACAATGTTTGCGTGTCGTGGTCCCAAAGCGTGGTGAATTCAACCCAGCAAGGGAAACCAAACGCTGGCTTTGGTTAGACTGTGAAGCAACAGAGCCAGATGTTGCAAAAGAGACATCAAAACACAAACTACTGTGCAGACCTGAGGGTTCACAGAGCAACATTTGAGAGATGAATGCTCTGTTTGTGTGTAGATGACTTCTTCAGGGCCACACGCAAACAAAACAAAGAGTCCTACAGTGTGTTTGCAGCAGTGTGTAGACTCCATTAAGCTTGTGATCGCATCCCATTCATCTATCTGCATCTGTGTGATCCCTTCTCTCCACAGTGTGACCTGCTGTCATCGCGAATGGTGCTGCGTGATTGGACAGAGACCAGGAAGTCCCCGGGAAGGTCATTAGCATAAAGATGTTCATGGGAACGCTTTAAAAATGAGAGCGGTGTCGTGAGATCGTCAAAACCTCACTGGAATGGATTTCCTCCTGTGTGCACAAGTGTTCTCATTTAAACTCCATAATTTGTTATTCATCCCAGGTCTCTGCTGCCTTCAGTGATGACAAGAGAAGCCACAGTAAAGATAAATAATCCCAGACGACTGGAAACATGCATAAACACATAAAGGCAGACACTACATTTGCAGGATACAAACAGGCACACTCTTCAGCATAAAGGATCAGTTAAATTGTTTGGAAATCTGTCACTGTAATGTGATTATACACTGAAACCACATGTCAGTACGACACACGTGCGGGCATCCACACGTATCGTGTTTTGCCATAAATTTTATGTCCTTTTAACAACAGAGTGATAATATATTGAATTTAAATGTCAGATCATGCATACTTTTGAAATCTGCATTTATTTGTTGCACATTTGATAAAACAACGAGAAATGAAGTCGCAAAATGTACAAAACTGTGTAAGTTTAACTGAAACGGAAATTTGTAAAATGTGTGCTGACATTTAATTTCTATAGCACTATGATAACACAATCTCAAGTTCAGTCTGTCATTCCAGGACCCTGTTCTACAGTGCATTTGTAAAAGACAAAGGTTTGTCAGTGATTTGTACACGATAAGGCTGTAACATGATGCCACCATTGCTGAAAACTCACTGTAACATCTGTAAAAGAACTAAGCTAGAAAACAGATGTCAGTAAATCACTTATAGTCATGCTGTGTGTGTGTGTGTATATACAAGTCCAATTGGACAAGTGAAGTCTCAAGTGACTGGCGTTAAAGTCCAAGTCGAGTTGCAGGTTGCTTGGCTTTTATCAAGTCAAGGGACAAGACATCAAATTAGCTACTCGAGTCTAAGTCATGTGACTTACCACACTTCTGATCATGGCTTTGTGGCAGGGAGCATTATCATGCTCAAAGAGGGAAATACTGTTTCCATGAAAATGTCAGGATGGTGTGGTGGAGAGGACTAAGGCGCAGGTAAACAAGACAATCAGACACAGGTGAAGCACATTGGGGCAAGCGGGTAATCAGCAGGCGGAGGGAGCACACACAAGGAGGGGAAGACAAGACACCTGAAACAATAGGGAGCGTTAGATCTACAAAAAAAAAAGAGGAAACTGAATATTTTCAAAATAAACCCAAACCGTCTGGAGGAAACCTGACAGAAAGGGTGTACATTGTCTGTAATGATTCTTAGCTCATTGCTACATGTCAGAGTAACATCCACATCATTGGCAGGACCAAAGTTTTGTGTCCCCACCATGCACAGAGCATCACACTGCCTTCTTCCCATATGGTGCATAATGTTGCCATGTGTTCACCCAAGAAAACCCTCTCCCACTGCTCCATGGCTTAGTTCTGATGTGTCCATTGTAGGGTGTTTCAGCAGTGGACAGTAGACTCTCTAAATGGTCCAACTACACAACAACGTTCATTGCACTGTGCATTTTGACATCTTTCTATCAGAAGCAACAGGAACTTTTTTAGTGATTTAAGGTGCAACAACTCATCTGTATTGAACCACAGACTTTACTCCCCTCCACTCTTGATGTGCATCGATATGGCTGTCACAACTTTACCTGATTCCCTTCCTTAGATCAATGAAGACCACCGTGGAACAACCCACAAATGCTGCAGTGCTGGAGATGCTTTGTCTGTGTCGTATGAAGCACAATTTGTTTCTTTCTTAAGTTGCTGAATTTCTTTTTCTGCTGCCCATTTTTTTCTGCTTCTAACATAAACTTTGAGAACAAAATGTTGCTGTCTCACCCATTGACAGGTACAATTGTAACCAGATAATCAGTGCCTAGGTTTAGCAGTATATTGTAAAACTCCACTGATAGTGTTGGATGCTCTGCTAGTCTTACTTGGTTAGCATTAGCACTGTCACCCGACCCTGTGAGATCCCAGTCATACAGGTCATTTTTCATTTAAGAGCCTGAAGCAGGGCAACTATACTAGTAGTTTCCTAAAGACCTTTCTGTGGATGTTCAGAACTGATGAAGCTGCTTGGAGGAGCAGTGAAATGTCTTCAGGAAAGTCTAACAAGTCCAGTTTCTATGTATTGTTGTGTAAAAACAACAGCTAAACAGAGTTTAGTTTCAATTCATTAAATTCATTAAAGGTAGGGTAGGAGATTTTGAAAACTCAGTGAGAGTCAGCCAGATTTGGAAAGTAAACACATGCAGCTTTTTCTTGGAGCTTACCCCAAAGCCATGCCTCCCAATCACATGGACATGCATTACCTGAAGATGCACGTCATGATGCATCATGCACGTACCTCTCTGGTGCATGCAGAGCAGGAAGAGAGTGACAACCAGCCAATACTCCACGCAGGGTCCACCCGGAGGATTGGATAATGTTTTTAGCATTTTATAGCTTCCACAGATGATTCATATTCTTCGTTTTAATGCCAAACTGCCTAACTAATTGGTTGCTATCGGACTGTAAAGAGAAGTTACACTAATTTAACAAAAGGTGCATCAGTAAAAGTTAAACCTGAGATAAAGAAAGCTTTGGATTTTCTGTTCCACAAAGTAAACTAACTTCAACCCTGTGTCAGTCACATGGTAACAATAAACCGTAGAGGCTGTTTGACAGAAGTTGGCATCTTTAGAAAGCTAAAATGTTTTTATCGGCATTGTATTAGCTTGTAAAATACCAAGAAACTGTGCTGTGATGACACAGTGACAGAGCAGGGGAGCTGCAGGGTGGTGATCTATCACAGTACCCACAGAGCCGCTGACTGCAGAGGGCTCTTCTTGATCCCAGCCCAGCTGTGTTGGTGAGATGTTTTATAAACTAATAATCCTCTTATCTGGGTCATCTACTGCGCTGCACTGCTCTCTTCATGCTACACCACACCTGACATGCTAACACACCTCACCTGTGTATAACCGTGCACGGTCCAGCACCTTCTTTATCTGATGCTGCCGTGCTTTCTCTCTGCCGACACACAGGTGCCCATATGGAAAAATCAGAAGGTAGTACAGAACATAGTGGGTTAAGAAAATTATGAATGGGAGTCATCATCATGTCTATGAGCTGCACAAAAAAAAGCTTACATATGTGCAGTACGATATACAATGTGGATGCATGATTAAGATTAAGAAACCTTTATTAGTCCCACAATGGGGAAATTGCATATTGCAAGCAGTGGCGTAGGAAGCATGAAAAATGGGGGGGGGGACCTTCTGTGGGTGGGTGGTGAAAAAAAATATGTCAGTATATTATGAAATATAATATAATAATATGAAGTAGTTGTGATTTCCTGCGCATTTTAACAGGTTGTTAAACACCTATTTTACCTACAGAAGTAAACACTTAATGACTATTTCAGAGACAGATTCAACAAAAACTCATTGATAAAACACAGTGACATACAGAAACTAATTCCAAGTGAAACAACAGTTTTGTCAACCATACTGGTGCTACTACACTAACAGATTATACTTCTATATCTGCAAATCCCATAGAAAAATTGGGCCATGAACCAAACTCTGCTTAATGCAGATAATACAGAAACACTAAAAATACTAACTTACAAAAAAATGCATGTCTTTTTATTTGCTTATAAAACTGCTTAATTCACAACAAACCTTGTGGATGTGTTTATAATGATGCACTGCCTTATCTGCTACATCAGTGTTTCCGTTCATATAATGCACCACTGTGTCCTGACGGTCCATCGCATTTATTTTATTCTTGCTGATAAGAATACGAGCAGGTGGCTATGTGTGCTGGCTAGGCGAGGCTAACGCTAGCAGGCTAACAGGAGCTAACCTGGCCTCATGACAATATGGGTTAATGCCCAAAACAACTCTAACTTTCCATGTCTTTGTTAGAAATGTTGGGGGGGCACGTCCCCCTCTGATATAATGGTAGCTACGCCTATGGATGCAAGCACTAGCGAGCCTACAGAGAAACTTGAGTCACATGAGTAGCTACCATCTTTATTATTCATTATTCTGGGTTAGGCTTATACAGTCATGTACACATATAAGTTGTGGAGGAGAGTTTTATCTCCCAGACCAAGACAAGACCAAGAAAAACTCCACTTCTGCAGAAAAGACACTTTCACAGCAGATTGGAGTATGTTAAGGACAACCTGGAGTAATATTACTGGAAGTGTGTTGTTTGGTCAGATGAAACCAAACTAGAGCACTTTGGTCACAGAGATGTAGCCTTTGTGTGGAAACACAGTCAAGCACGGTGGTGGCAGTATAATGCTGTGTGGATGCTTCAGTGCATCTTAGGAATCTTTCTTAGGAAGAAAACCTAAAGCAATCGGCAACAAAACTGGGTCTTGGTTGTCATTTACTTTTCCAACAAAAAAGCCATACAGTCTTCTATTGAAAAACTACCTCCAGAAAAGCAAAGGGAACATTATTGACTGGCGTGCACAAACCCCTGACTCAGGTTTTTGGAAATGATTTTGTTTCTCTGTACAGAATATAATAATGTAAGCTTTCTACATAAAATAAGTTTGTTTAGAAATGTGTTCAAATTTCTCTGTTCTGTTAACAGAATGTGGGAAATATTTCAGTATGGTGGAAAGACGCAGCTGTCATTCTGGATTGTTCTGGGAAAATAGGTTTGCAGAGAAGCAAACATGTTGGGTCATGAGAAAACTGTGATGGATAGTGACGGTAAAGTGAAAGCATTTCCAGAGAAACTGCATCAAACATGATACTGTGTAGCAGAATTTTGTTCACCCTTGTGTTAAGTTGAGTGGGTGGGGAGAGCTGTGTGAACATTGGTGCTCTGACAGGAAATGAATGGTGAAAGGAGAGGTGGAAAAGCCCTGCAGCTTTGTGCATTATCACACTCATCAGATGCTCCGTGATTTGTAGTGGAGCCCTCATGCTGCATATCGGCTTACTGTAAACGACATGATAAATGCACAGGAGAGCAGAGGCGAAGGGTGGAGGGCGCTTTATTCGGAGCAGGTGGTCATGTGTGCAATGGCGAAATGACAAGCAGCTGTGGCATAGTGCTGTGGCACCAACACACACTTTCTCCTGGAATTCTACTTTAGACATAATGACCAGTCACTCAGTTTCTGTCCTTTTGTCTATAGAAAACCAACTGTAGTCTTCTCTCTTTAGCAATCATCAAGATCATCATGATTTTCACCTCAGCCCTCCTTACCCAGGTTTATTAAGCTTAATCTTAACCAGGATTTTTTCTGCCCTTTAGCCACAATTAAAGGTAGGGTAGGAGATTTCATTCTGATGCACTTGCAGAGTATTGGCTGGTTGTCACTCTCTGCCTGCTCTGCGCGCACCAGAGAGGTACGTGCATGATGGCCGAAGTCACAGACTGGTTGGGAGGCGTGGCTTCGGGGTAAGCTCTGAGAGAAAAGGGGCGTGTGTTTACTTTCAAAATCTGGCTGACCCATTACTGAGTTTTCAAAATCTCCTACCCTACCTTTAAGTACAACAGCAGACAAAAACAAAACCGCTTGTGGTGTCAAGGGGACTCGGACTCCTGAATGAATCGTGCTGCACGTACCCTCACCGTCGTCAACCCCGGTTGATAACATGGATTTTTGCGGCTGTATTGGTTTAATGATCGGATTAAGATATGCAACGCGATCATATGTTCTGTTGGTATAAATGTACAACAGTTTGGACTTAAAGAAATGTTCTCATTTATATATAAAAAGGTAAGTTATGGGTGTGTCCTATTAGGGGGCTGTGTCCTTCATAGGAGTCACTTGCACACTGATTGAGTTGCTGTGTGTTGTTCGTTCTTCCTTGGTAATGAAGATTGCATCAGGTCGATGCTCCAAGGCTCATGATATCCCAGGATTCATTGCGCATAAGATTTTCAACCCATTTCACAGAGAGAACTCGTGAGTAGGTATCCGTGTCCAGGCTGCTTGTAGACCAAAGGATGCAGCCCCTGGTTTGGTATGACAGGAGATATGTAGCTTATATTTTGTCTGCTTAGTGTGTTTGAATAACAATAGTACAATAATTTGCGCACAATTGTCTGGTTAATGGGATGCTAATGTTTGCTAAATAGATTAAGATTAAGATTAACTTTATTAATCCCTGTGGGGAAATTAAGTTGTAGTAGCAGCATTTTAAAGAATAAATCCAATAAACACAAGCAAAAACTCTTATACAAACATACACACACATGGCAGCAACAAAGAAAGAATATGTACATACACACACATAAAGCAGATAAATCTAGCATCAAATCCTATTGATTTACTTAATAAAAACTTTACATGTCTGATGCCTGATGTCTGTATGTGTATCCCTGCTGTGCATTAGTGTTGTAAATCATGCTTGTGTAAACTGTAGATTAAGTAACTGAAATCTCCCAGTATGAGCCAAGCAGCCATGTTGCTTCCACCTATATGGTTGTTGGAGATCTGAGAGTTGTTATCTGTGCTGCAGCCAGAGCATGACACTAGGGGCTGAGGGCAAAGATCCATGCCAAGTCACTCACTTTCTCCTTATGTGTGTGAGGAGAGTGTGGAGTTCACATCCAATGAGTGGCATGCCTGCAGGCACAAAAGACTTCTGAGTGCCAGTTTCACGCTAAACCTCATTCTAACATCAATTCACTTTGTCAATTTGCTTAATGGAGCTCCTCACCTTTCATGTGGAGCTGTTTATCTGGCTCCAGACCAAACAGCTCTGCTCTTCCATGACAGTCAGCATAAAAGTCACACATTTAGACTTATTATTTGCAAATTATTTGTGACCTATCAATTCATGCATTTCTTCATACTTTGAAACCACAGACAAGCAAAGACAAATAAAGTTTTGTGAATGCATGTCCAAATACTTTATATCCGGCCGGGGCTCTGAGTGTCTACTCGGGCCTCTGGGTCCAGGCTGAAGCCGGAGCCAAGAGTAACTCTCTGTGGCTGCTGTGAAGGAGCCTGGCCGTGACTAACATGAACCACCGTCATCATCGCTGAGCTGCCAGCCAGGAAATAAATACAGCTTGAGAAGACCAACACGCCTTCCAGTTATGTTGGGTCCCAGGTGAACCTCCACTGGTAGAGCCGCACAAACAAGCTTCTGCAGCCACACATTATGTCAATCAGCAACCACCTTAATACTTACAAAAACATTGCTTTGTGAAAAGACATTTGAAAGCTCCACCTTCCAAAAGCCCTTTCAAAATAATACTTGGCATAAAAATAACACTTGGTGATTGGACGAACCATGTGTCTGTCAATATGTCACTTTGACCAATGAGATGAAAGCAATTAACCAAGCTACAGCATTTAGAGTGACCTTTGACATGTTTAGAAGGAAAATGTGTACACAAAACAGAATTGAATGCCTACAAAGTCATCAAGTTTGACAAAGCTTTGAAGAAAAACAACACTGGTTATAAACTGTCTTCGGACTCTCTGCCTATGCTGGATCCACTGTTGGGTTAGTGGTTACTATGGAGAAATATCAAGAATATAAAACTGTGGTTATATTAAAAAAAACAATGCAGCGGTAGCAAATAAGACAAGAGAGGCATGATGAATAAAATGTGTAATGCCTGTTAAAATAAAATAAATTTTAAATATTTGAAAAAATTGTAAACATTTTCACTTATCTTTCATTTATTTTTTTTCCAGAAATATCGACAACATTTGGTCCACACCGAGCGGCAACCTCGAGAGTTCTGACTTGAATCCAATATGGAAGTGTTAAACATTTAAATTCAACACTCCCACAGGGGCTGTCAATCCCCATAGACTCCCATGTTAAAATGTCCAATTAAATAAAATGATGCATATATATGGGCGTGACCGCTTTGAGTGGCAGGTAGTTTCCATATCACAGCACAAGTTCACTCGTGCTCCCCCTCTTTGTCCGTATTTGGAGTTTAGGTGGACTGTAATGCTGCCAACATGACGACAGTCAGGGATCCTGGTGACGTCAGGGAAGCTTTGTCCATAGTTTTTATGTCAGTGGTCCACACAGATATTTGTTCCTTGTTGTTGTTGTATTATTTTTTTGGTACCAAACAATATATGTATCTGAAATAAACAGGATGTGCATCTTTTTTACCCCCATATTCCAAGTGATATTGCCAAATGGGTTCATAGGGTTTATATATGTTTTTACTCCATATTTATTTAGACATATATGTACGTATATTGTAATATAGAAATAATCATTTCTATCATAAAACCAATAAATATGTGTAATGTGTATGGGGCAGCAGTGGCACAGTGGTATAGCAGGGTCGTCCAAACACCGGAAGGTGGTTGGTTCAATCCCAACTCCTCCCTAAGTCATTGTTGTGTGTCCTTGGGACAAGTCTAACCTGTGGCGCACCTTGCTAGTCATTGTATGACACTGCTTGGCAGTATCAAAAATAAAAATAAATAAAAATAAAAGTTAAGACATTCTGCACGATGGTAATGATGTACAATTAATAGCAACACAACAGTGAAGTTGTGAAGGAGGCCCCTCTGATCCACAGCCTATTTAGGGGGACTGTGTTGCCCGGGCCTGTGTTACTGTAGTGTTGGGTGTGACCCATGTCCCCTTTTCTATGAGCAGAGCAGAGGCATTCCAACAGCTGTCACGCTCCCATCCTTAAGTAAACCCTGCTGGCATAATCATCCGAAGGGAAGCAGCCAGAGGAGCTGCTAAAACATTGGAAACACGCACTCAGCTAACAGTGCCCGCATTGAAGGAGGCTCAGCAAGCGAGGCGGCCCACAGCAGATCTGCAACACCTGCAGCACCTGCCCCGTTTAGAGGGCCTGTTTGCGTCATGTGAGAAGGACAGCAGATATGAAATTCCAACTCGCAGAGTGCTGCTCACACCACATCCCAGCCAAGAGAAATCAGTTTTCTGTATGTTACTATGACAAATTAGGTTTGGCAACAGGTCCAGAGTGCCATGATTTTACACATTTTGACAAGAGCCTCTCTGAAAACCTGGAAGGAAACATTCAGTTCAGAAAGGGAAATGGTAAGTTGGTTGCAAATAAGGCAGGAGAAAAAACTGCTTTCCACAAACATGCATCACTTCTGTTGTGAAATTTGGTTTAGGCCCACTGGGAAAAAAAAGAAAAGCAAAAGTTTTTTGCTGTAACAAAATATAGGCAGCACACAGAGAAGTGAAAAATAAAAGAGAAAAAAATTCATATTGGTGTTTAATTGTGGTAGTTCTCCTTCTTGTGGTTAGACCTAGTTACTTTTACCTGTATTTTTTTCACATGCACACAACAGTGCAGGTTCTTATGATGCACATAAACAAAACATACAAAATCAGTGCTTAGTAAATGTAGACAGGTGGATCTGAGGACATCCACCACCCAAATGAGGACTTTTATGGTCTCAGTTTTGCTTCCTTTTTGTTAATACAATTGATTCATTTGGAAGCAGACCCATCTTGATTGTTGTGCATGCTGGTTAAAAAATGAAGCACAATTACTTTTAATCAAACCACAGTTGCCAAGTGTAAACATGCCCTAATGCTGGTTTCTGCAATTAATTAATTAATAAATTAATTAAAGATAAATATAGATATTTTATCATTTTTTTTGCAAAATATTGTATAGTATAACTAAAGATAAGTACGGATACATTTGTTATAGAAGTAGTAGCTTGCTGAACCTTAGTTAGCAAGATGTCATCTGTGTCACTCCCTACTCACTATGTAGTTTACTACAGAGGTTGTTTCAAAAATCACGCACTCACTCCCTATGGACAGTTCAATGTAGAGCACTATAAGTGAAATCGTCAGGAAAACACACTGTAAGGTCTTATATAGACAGGTGTGTGTCTTTCCAAATTCCAATCAGTATCACCAAACACAGCTGGACTCAAATGAAGGTGTAGAACCATCTCAAGGATGATCAGAAGAAATGGACGCACCTGAGCTCAATATATCAGTGTCACAGCAAAGGCTCTGAATACTTAGCACCATGTCATATTTCACTTTTTCTTTTTTAATACATCTGCAAAAATGTCAACAATTCTGTGTTTTTCTTTCAATATGGGGTGCTGTGTGTACATTAATGAGGAAAAAATGAACTTAAATGGCTGCAATATAACAAAGTGAAACATTTAATGGGGTCTGAATACTTTCTGTACCCACTGTATATAAATTATGTTGATCCCTCCCTTACACATTACGTTACATTAAGTACATATTGCTAATGTGGTGTCCGTTGGTTGTACACTGCTTTTCATGATGCATTGTGGGATACAATGAGGGCAAGTGAAGTGAGCTCTATTTTATTTTATTTTTTTTATTTATAAAACTTCCCAAATGACCAAAAGACTCTAAAGACCTAAGTACAGACTAATAACAAAAACCTGAATGACTGAAACTAACACAGTACAAAACAAAAAATAACACAAGATCACTGGAGGAAGACAGACAAGTGTTAAGAAGACACAGGTGAGAACAATCAGGACGGGACAGGTAATCAACAAAAAGGAAAACACAACAGGAAGTGAAACAGACACACAGGGAAGCTTTTAAAAATAAAACAGGAAATACAAGGAAAACAGATCTCAAAATAAAATAATAATAAGAAAAATCACAGTGTTTGGTTGCAGAAAGCAGCTTTTGTGGTGCATGTTAATATTGTGGCCTGAATATGAAAATGAAAACAGGCAATGGTGCGCACACACACAAACACTTCATATGTCCATGAGACGTCAGCACATTGTCAACAAAATAGGAGAAAGGACACATTTGCCTTATTTACCACAGCAGGAGGACTGCTGTGTTCTCCTCTGTCCCTCTCTCTCTCTCCAACACACACACAGAGGAGGGCCTGTAAAGCGTCCTCCTCAATTAGGTGTGTTTAGCTTAACAGTGTGCCGGCGTTGGCTAAGCCACGGCTCCCCTGAGACCTAGCCGCCAATCTCACTGAGTCAACACATGCATACATACAGTATCCTGACTGAATAAGCCAGACACACACACAATCTTACTCACAATTTGCTGACAACTGTAATAGGTCTACATAGTAGTTTGGTACTTCAGCACAGACATCTGTCTCCATGCATAATACAGCTCCGATACAGATCAGGTTATCAGCCTCTGTGCATGAGCTGTGGTTACATGCTGAAAGAGAGTGTGTGTGCACACAGGTGGGACACACTACACTCATTCATATAAAGACACCTGGTTGTCCTGGTGTGTGTGTATACATGTTTTGACAGCTGGGTCTAAAAAGCAGGGAGTTTGGTGTCCTCAGACGTCCCACAGAAACTTTAACCCTTCGACCTCAGTCACCACCAGCTACACATATTTAATACCAGAGGCAAGTTCAGGCAGCTATGTTAGCAGCTCTATCACTTAACCATCATGTAAGCATGGTAATGCTACATAAAGGATCTGCATGGGGAATGTTTACATCCAGTTTTACCAGCCAGCAGCACATTTTTACTGCTTTTCTTGGCACATGCCCACCACCTGTTGATCAGTGGAGTACTGCAATCAGTGTAGCGAGATTGGTGATCTGGTTCAGGTTAGGGTTTGGTTTTATGGCTTGAGTCTCCGTTGCCATAGTAGAAACTCCTGCTCCATCTAATATACGATTTACTGCCTGGTGAGGTGCAACCTCCAGGGCTCAGACTTAAAGCTAATGTGTAAGTGTTAAAAGTGGCACTTCCTAACACAGCCACTAGGGGCTGACTCCAGAACTGAGTAAATCCCAATAGACTTCCATGTTAAAATGACCATTTTACAGCAGAAATATACATGTTTACAGCCTGGTACAAAAATCGATTCAAGAAGTTCTACGTTCATGACCAGCCTGACCGCTTTGAGTGACAGGTAGTTGCCGTATCACAGCGCTAGCTTCCTGTTTCTGCAACTGTATTTGGAGTTTTGGCGGACTGTCTTGAAGCCTCCCACCGAGCCTCAAAACAGAGCTTCAGAAACAAACGGGTGATGTCATGGAAGCTTTGGCCATAGTTTTTTTGTTTTTACTGTCAATAGATGCAACTTGCCATGTTGTCTGCACTACAAACCCTGAACATGCCATGGCCATGGTGTACCAACATCCAGGGGTGAGAAAAGTGACAGAAACTGCAGTCTTCAACTGCCCACATGAGGCAACCTGCAAAAAAATTCAATCCACATTCACACTGCAAGATGGAGACATCACTAGGTTCAGTTTTTTACTTTTTTTTTTTTTTTTACTTATGTAGCAACAACTTACTTTGAATGTCAACTACTAGTTAAAGCCTCACAGTATTATTAAGGAGCCAAATAATAATAATCATTTAGAGTATGTACAGGGTGCTACAGGATAAGTCCTAAAACTCTGCAACAGTGTTAGCATTTGTAGCACTTGCTGTTACCTTATCCTAAAGTTGTTCTGTTGAAGCGGGAATTAGCTTGTTCCTTGCCATAATCATACTTGAGCTTGTGTTACAGAACAACAGGCCAATAGAAAAATCCCATTGCAAACTTATGAGATGTTCTATGTTATATGATCATCATTATTTACATATATATTATGTAATTGAAAGTGCATTTTCTGTAAAAAAAAAAGAGAAATTATTTTCAATATTGCTATAATACACTAATTTAAAATAACTGTTATTACTGTAATTTAGAGTATTTTACTGTGAAATTAGGATTATTTTTTTACAGTCCAGTCTTTACTAAGAGCTCATACATGTTTCTTTTTATTATATAAACCAAATTTTGTTTCATCATTACTAAGAACATATGTCTGTGTATTATTAGCTCCTACATAACAATATAATAGACGTAGAAAATAAATTAGGGATGCTACATTTTTAATCAGGCAAGCTTCTTGCCACAGTTGATGTGACCGCAGTGACATCTACATCAAATAAACATAATGTGCATACCCACCCCCATATTAATTTCCACTTGTGTGTGTGCCTGACTTGCAATAATGTCTTTTTCTTGCCAGCTCTGAATTTTTCCCCGTTGCATAAGGGGTTCCCCGTTTGTCCAAAGAAAAGAGTGACTGTTAGTCCTAATCATTCTGTAACATTTTGACCGCAGAGCAGCAGTGCGTCTTTTGGGAAAAACTGTTCACTGAATCGAGTGTGTGTTCACACACAGAGAGAGAGAGAGAGAGAGAGAGAGAGAGAGATGGTGGAGTTTAACCTGTGCACAATAGTTTTATAAGTGTGCATTCTGATCTGACTGGGATGTGTGTGTATGTGCCAGGTCCTAAGAATACTTGTATTGTTTATGGTGTTCCTGGTGTGTGTAGGGGAAACCTAAACCTAACAGGGCTGTGCGCTCGCTGCTCTCCACAGCCTGTCCACAGGCTGTCCCAGACAGAAAATTGGAAGGGTTGGGGTCCAAATTACACTTGGTGAGAGAAGAGAACGCTGCGTTTGTTTTCTGCTGTGTGTTCAGCATGTGTACAGTGGCATGAGTGTGTGTGTTGCAGGGTAATGGGCATGTTTTTCTCTGGTTTAGCCCACTGTGGGTAGAGCAGCCTCAGTGTGACAGCCTCTTTAAGGGGTATTATCGATTCTATCTAAACTAAACGGCTGTCAGTGTTCGGCAGAACATAAACACAAGAAACACAGGCGCTGTGTGTGAAACCCACAATTCTTTCCATCATCCCCCTGGGAGAGAAGTGTGTAATATGGCTTAAATTTAACACGATTCTGTGCCATGTTAATGCGGAGGAGTGCAAATCACAAACCTGTGTGTGACCCTACGCCAAACCTCTCAAGCTAAATTTAGTTGACTTAGCTGTCATTCTTATGATCATTCTTGTAGTTTATCATTTTTCTCTTCTTCTTTCTGTCTGTCTTTAAAAAGCCTCCTATGGACCAGTGCTGAAAATTAGCATGATTGCTAAAACACTTACACAATGCAGCTGGCTCACCCAATGTACACACACAGGTCAGTCCACGAGGCAACCACAACCAGCAAGGAGAAGGCAGAGGCAAAATCCAAAAACACAGTCCAAAGGTCAAAGAGTACTCCAAAAGGCTCACCCTGGGTCAAGAAACAGGCAGGAGTCAAACACAAGTAAATTAAATGCTGGCTTGATCAACTAAAGTGCAAACACAATCTTGCAGAGAGTAGTGGGCAGAGAGGGTTTGTATACATGGTCTGTGATTGGCTGGTAGAACACAGGTGACTTACAAAAATGGTGGGAACCTAAACAAAAGGAGGAAGAAGCCACCAACATAGCAAGAGGACCAGATAATTTCCAAAATAAAGCAGGAATTGAGCAGTCACCACACAGACACACCTGCTCTGTTTGACTCTCCTTAACCTCTCACATCAGCTCTTGAAACTTAGGAAACATTTTGATAAATGTGTAGCTGCTTCTTCTGTTCTGTAGATAATAACAATCCTATTTCTTTATTTATCCTATTTAAATTTATTTTACTAAATATTTCACTTATGTCACAATGCTTTCACAAGTGATAAGACGAAATGTTACTTGTTACAATGTGTGTGTCCATTTATAACTAACATACATAATAAAGAAAGACACAGTCATTCATGCTGACACTCCTTTTATTAGGGCCCGAGCACCGAATGGTGCAAGAGCCCTATTGAAATGCAAGCGTTTATTATTATTAGGGCCCGAGCACGAAACGTGCGAGAGCCCTATTCAAATGCAAGCGTTTCTTCTTCTTCTTATTCCCTATTCTTGTTCCGGCTACGGTATCGCAAATTTGACCCCCTGGACATGCTCAGAAACTCACCAAATTTGGCACAAAATCGCCCCCCGACGAAAATCGCGACCTGACACTGTCGCCATTGGCGGGCGTGGCCGCATAGCTCTGCAGTGCCCCCTAAAGTGTGAAAATATTCACCGCAACTGCTACAGACCTGAAACTCGGTACATTGATGTATCGCCTCGTGACAAGAAAAAAAGCCTCTTGGACGAAAATTCCACAATGTACAGGAAGTCTGCCATTTTGAAAAATCCACGCCCTGTTCCAATTTACTCACCCCGCACTTTTGCAAACTCGTCCTAGGGGAATTGCTTGATATGGCTGAAAATTGGTGCACTTGCCCTTAAGGGGTCAGGGACCAAAAGGTATCAAAAACGCAGCACTTCGTCATACAGTTTGGCTGTGGCACCACCACGAAGTTGACCCTTCGCCAACGCACAGGAAATGGATGTATTTGTGCCTGTATCTCCCACATACTTCATCCTATGTGGATGAAAAAAATCAGGCATGCTGAGCCTGTCATTCTGAACAGATTGATAGGCTAATGAGCTGATACACTCATAGCGCCACCTACTGGCGGTATGAAATGTGTTCAGGCTGATTATCCATGTTCCACACCTCGTATTTTAACGAACTTCTCCTAGGGAAATACTCTGATAGACCCGAGAGTTTGTCACATGGTTCTGAAGACATGGTTGAGCAAATGTTATCAAACACGCAGCTCGATGTTACACCATGTGGGCGGGGCAATACCACAAAGCTGACCCTTCGCCACCATAGGGAAAACTGCTGTGTTTCTTGATTTATTGATCCTACCTGCCTCTTACTCTATAATGACATCAGCCCCTGTGCACCTTTTCATATCACCTCATCGTCATATGCGGGCATGGCCACATGGCTCAGCAGCCCCCCCTAGAATGAGATTTGGCTCCCTGTTTGACCTACAGACATGAAAATTGGTACACACATGTATCACCTTGAGAAGACAAAAAAAGTCTCTTGGAGGTATCCTCTAAAATGAACAGGAAGTCCGCCATTTTGAAAAAACCTCGCCATTTTGCATTTTTCACTCCCTGTGCTTTTGCGAACTCCTCCTAGGGGATTTGTTCAATCCACCTGCAAATTGGTCTGGTTACTCTTAAAGCATTAGGGACCAAAAGTTTTCAAAAACGCAGCACTGCATCATCATACGGTCTTGCTGTGGTGCCGCCACAAATTTGACCCTTCGCCCACACACAGGAAATAGATGTTTTTGTTGCTGTATCTCCCTCATACTTCATCCAATGTGGCTAAAACTTTACAGTCATGCTGAACATCTGACTCTCCACGCATTGATATGCTGATAAGCTACAGTCACTGCGCCACCTACTGGCCGGAGGAACTCTCTTTTGTATATGTGTGTTTTGGTGTTCTCTTCTGCCCTGCAGACCAAAGCTCGTGCCGGTACCGGGAAAAGAGAGGACATGGGACGATAGGGGAGGCAGCGGCTGCTGGTCCCGCGGACCGCAAGGAGTGCGAGGGCCTGTCATCACTGCTTGCAGCTTTAATTTCTTTTAATATCTTAAAGATATCTTTAGACCCTGACAAACTAACTAGCTAGGATGGTATGTTGTTGTTTTGAATAACTACCATGTATTAACCAAAAACCCCAATCCCAAATTTAGAATATATGCTGGTGTATAATCAAAGATTCGCCTATATGTGAGTTACACTCAGCTCATCCTTGTTTGTGTAATATTTCTCACTGCCAGTAGAGGGAGACTCAAATAATGCACTGTAGCTTTAAAGGACACACAATACAATGTATAAGTACAAGTTATGATACATGTGGGTTTAGTAAGGGTAATGTGAACAATGGTGGTACCCTGATAACTGAAAAATTATTTAAAATTTTTATACGCACAGTTGAGTGTGTGCGTGTTTGTGTGGGTCCACGCTTGGTGACAGTACACATGAGGTTGTGTGTTTGGTTGATTGTTGGCGTTTAGAGGCTCTACTAAGTGGCACCTGGCCTCTGCCAAAACAAACAAAACTGTGTGTGTGTGTGTGTAGATTCTGGTGCATCACACACACACACACATGGGTAAGTGTGTTGCTGCTAAGTGCCACTGTGTGTTGGCCAAAACAAACAGGCTTAATGAGAAGCAGCTCCTGGGACAGAGAGTGAGAAAGTGAGAGAGAGGCAGAGAAACAGAGAGGCAGAGAAAAAGAGAGAGAGAGGAGACCTGGCCAGGCCAAACACACTGACCCCGCTGTCTCCCTCACATGGTCTTAAAGGATCCACTGTTCCTCCTCCTATAGCTCGACCATCACCTTCATCAACCTCACCCCTCTCACTCCTCCTCGCTCTTTCCTGTGCCTGACTCTCACTGCTGAGGTGTGAGGGTGAAAAAGGGGGAGAGAAAAGGGGGGAGGTGAGTAATGGCAATTAGAGGTACATTTGTAGCTGTGTGTGGGAAACACAGGGCAGTTATGCTGAACAAGTCCATGCAATTCACAAAAGAATATGCAATCTCACACTATTATTGATAATATGTATAAATAATAGTGTGTAGAGATTGCATTAACAGTGTTACACTGCTTTTGTATATTTAACATGAAGGGATAAACACACTGTAACGTGAAACACTGTCAATAAGTAATCTAATCACCTCAAGGAAATATATGTGCCTTTTTTGACGATGAATTAAAAAAATACAAATGTTTACAGGCAGAAATACGTGGAATTATTCCCTCAGCTTTGTCTCACAGGTTCTGCAAACTCTTGTAACACCCAGCCACACATTAGTGACCTGTCTTAATGTCTTAATTAATCATTAGTTAACATGCTTAACTTGCTTTATTTTTGGGGGTGGGGGTTGACATGCCTGGAACACCTCACCAAGAAGAGCCCCCTGGGGCAGACCCAGGACATGTTAAAAAGAATTACAACTCTGGGCTGGCCTGGGTACACCTCTACATTAATTTAATGCACAGAGAAGACAGTAATTGTTGTAATGATTATTTTTAATGATTCATATATCAATGCAACAGCACGATTATTATTATTATTATGCAGTGGTTAGCACTCTTGCCTCACAGTTCTCTCTGTGTTTGCGTGTGTGTTCTAAACATTCTAAAGACGTGCTTGTTAGGTCAATTGGTGGCTCTAAATTGCCTGTAGGTGTGAGTGTGAATTTGTCTATGTATGTTGCCCTGTAATGGATCAGGGACCTGTCCAGGGTGTTCCCCGCCTAGCTGGGATATACTCCGGCCCCTCGTGACCCTGCACTGCAGGACGAAGCAGGTTCAGAAGATGGATGGATGGATATATCAATGCAATGCAATCAGAAATATGTAAAATATACAATATGTTTCAAGGTACATCGAAAATAGTAATGAAAATCACATCCCGAACCACACTGTGCAGATGGAAAGGCTGTAAGTGACTCAGAAATCAGAAAATACCTATAGTGCCCTGAGGCGATCATTAGCCACCACACTGCAGGTCAGACTTTTCAAATTCTGTTTGAGGGATGTGTTCTATACACTTGATGTTGTAATCTAGGTATCAGGCCATGTTTCTGTAGTATTCATTACTGACAGGCACTACAAGACAACAAGTTCATATTTTACAAATGTTCACATTTCATGTTCATCTTCTGTTAAAAGGCAGAGAACTACACTCACAGCACGACACTCTCTGAAAGCAGGTTGAATGCATAAACACGTTTAGTCTCATGGTGAACCTGTGTTGTGCCCTCTGATGTTACACCATGAATTAAAAAAATATAAGTATTGCCTGTTGATTTTGTATGATTTATTCTGTGTAGCTGATGGGCCAAAACTAACACAGAAGCTGTTGGCCATATAAAATATTTGCACACCCCTGGTATAAATGAGCTAACAAAGAAATATGAGACTTTGAGACTATGGGCTGTCGTACCCATACATACGAAAAAAAAATGCAACCAAGATGGATACTAAGCAGCAAGCTTTACTGAAATCACACTTACAAAACCAAATCCAGTGATGTTAATGGAGCATCGACTGCTAAAAGTGTACTGTAGATATTTGTATAAAACAATGTGGGTTCCCTTACATAAGAGCACATCCAACACAAACACACCGGAGAGAGAATCTGTTTTGATATTTGAAGGACTAGAAGAGGAGACTGGAGATTAGGGTCTAAATTCCCTCAGTCTCCAGAAGGATCCTTGATGCTGAGACGGGGGGTGGGGCAGCTGGGAGCTGGTTGTTCAACACAGATGTTTGGAGATTTGGTAGAGGTTAAGACTTTGGCCTGAATGTTTACGAGGAGTTGCTATCATGTGTCAGAACACAGCAAATTGGTATTTATTTCCACAAGGAAAATAGAAATTATAACAAGTGATAAATAATGATTTCTAGTTGTGTTTTTTGTGTTTGTAGTTAAGCATATTTTTAACCTAAATACATTCTACAATAGACAACAAATAGTTTGGATGTTTTTGTATCTTTGAATGGGTGTTTGAAAAAAAATAATGTATTACTTAAAGACCTGCCAATAAAACCTGAAACCTGACTTGTACTTCACCTCAAGGAAGTGTACATGGGGTATGCCTGACTTCTGCTTCAGGGTTATACTAAGACTCGGCTTTGAGGACTAGAAACGTGACTAAAAAGCTTGCTTGGACAAACCTGTTACCAGACTTTTACCAAAGATTTTCTCTAACACATGTGTTACTTGACTTTGGCCATAAATTTGAATCCTACCTTGGAGACTGGAGATCTTTTCTCAGACTTCCCCTTGAGGGTTAAAGAATTAACTTTAAAAACTTGCTATAGGCTTTGCCCTCAGAGGTTACAATTTAGACCTGATGACATGGTTCATATTAAGCTTGACATTAGCAACCTGAGACCTAACCTGGTCTTTGAGACTTGACCTAAAAGACGTCAGTTGGACTCAGACGCACAGGCTTGGACTTGTTGAGATTTGTTTTAACAGACTTCGTCTTGATTCTAGACTAGAACACGGTCAAGGATTTTAACTGGACCTGGCCTTGAGGACTAGAAACCTGACTTAACTGAGGCTTGAAACCTAAATTTCTCTTTGGCCATAGTGTTGAGGTTTTGACGGATTTGGGCATCCGTGACTTGTGATCTAGCTTTGGCCTTGCTCTGTCAGATGTGGTACAGGACTTAGACTTTACTCGGACTTACTCTTTGTTAGAACGATATATTTGATTTGAGACTTGCTCTGACAGGCTGTAAACCTGGCTTGTCCTTGACGTTGTGGACTTTCCTACTTTGTACAATCAAATTTAGACTTGGTCTACTACTTGGAATTTGTTGCAACAACTTCCAGCTTGGACTTGGTTGACAGGATGTAGGTTTTAACAAAGTTAATTTGGACTCAAGAAGTAAAGACTTGAGAGACTCCAGATGGTCTTGACTTTGTGGTCTTTGTGGTCTCAGTGACTTGAAGTTAACAGTAAGAACCGGCACATTGTTCAATGAACATAATGTTACACATTCAGTTCTACACTATATATCTTAGCAAACACTGTGCCCGTGAGCAAGGCACTGCCCTCTCTGACTCCTTGGCTTCTCCATACATTTAGCCGTATTAAAGTGAAACATAGATGTGTTAAGAAAGCATGAAATATGAAAAACGTACCCAGCTTTAAAAAAAGAACCTCAAATACAAACTAAAAAACTGTGGTCCGAGTGTGTGTCTGTGTGTGATTTGTGTTGCAGTGTTTGGGTATACTACATGGTTTGACTGACCCCGGCTTGTCAGGTCACTTCCTGTCCATATCTTTTTTGCCACTTGCCGTGTGCTTTGGCGGCTGCAAGTCTATTGGGGTTGAGGTGGGAGGAGAGCGACAGAGTGAGCGCGTACATTTGCACGCGAGTGTGGATGTATACGCATTGTATACATATGTTGCGTGTGTGTCTAGTTATTTTCAGCACTTTTTACCACGCTTGTTTATTTTTAGTCCTGAAAGACTTTGTGTGTACACATATACATATCTACAGGGATTTGTACACACTATCCTAAAGTGTGTGTGCACGCTGTTGTATGTGTGTGTGTGATTTTTGGCAGCAGACTGGTGAGCGGGGTTAGGAGGTTGTGGTAAGTTTGTGTGTTCAGGGCCGCTGGTGTGAAAGAGCAGTCAGAGCTGCACTTCCCTCCCCGGAGAGAGAGTTTAATTTAGAAGAACAAGGCTCCTAACACACACTTGTGGCGCTGCCGTCGCCTTGGCTCGTCTCTCGGCACCTCATCCCTCCCCTCTCTGGCCCTCTCTGCCACTCCATAAACCTTTAACCATCTCTCCATCGTCTCTTCCCTTTCACCCTTTTCTCCTTGATTTACTGACACTTGTCTGGTTGTCCGACCAAAGAATCCCACAAAAGAGGGATTCTACTGGTCATTATCACAGTGAGGAGGTCCGTTTGGCAGCATTTCTACATAGTGATTGGATGAACCACTTGTCTCTTGTTTAGCTAACAAGCTAACAAGTACAGCTAGCAAGCTCAGAAGATGTGAACCCTTGCATATTTCTGTATAAATATTGTAAAGTGTCAAGTTTATGTCTAAACAAAAAGCGAGTTTTGATAATTAAAGCCAACAAATGTCAACAAAAATCCAATAATTCAAAAAAAAGCAAGGACAAATACAGTCACAACATTCACACAAGAGATCCCAAAGGCAACAAGGAAGCGAATCAGGGTGAGGAGACGCAGGTGAAGATCAGGGTGGGGCAGGTAATCAACAAGATCACAACAACAAAACACAAGAGGAAGAGAAACAGACAGAACACAGAACAAAAGGAAACTAGGTTTTCAAAATAAAATAAGAAAATACAAATATACCAAAACAACCAGGAAAACCTGGAACACCAACAATTTAAATCAAATCAGTTTTATTCATATAGCACCTTTTACAATCACAATGGTCTCTAGGTGTTTTACAGAAACCCAAAGTCTGAACCCCTGAGCAAGCAGAACAGGCGGGGATCGTGAAAAAAATGACCCAAAACATCAGACAATTTTCACACAAGTCCTGAAAGGAGCAATAATAACATCTAACTGTTTCTGCTTAAAAAAGTCATCCAGCCTTTAGTCTTAGATGTTAGTGGGTGTCCTTACATGAACTCTTTACTTTACAACATTTCATTCATTGGAATAAGGTCAGGACTGTGACTTGGCCGTTCCAAAAACATGAACTTCTTTACTCATTCTCAAGTAATAATAATCTAATACTATCTAGTACTAATTTATCAAAACTTGTATAGGTCACTAATACACCTAAAATAGGCCCTCATCTAATGGTATTATAGGATTGGTCCAGACCACACATGGCACATAGGCCTACTGTAGCTTAGTATGGCTAACCTGTTTGCTTATCTTCTTGCTTTTTTAAAACATGTGTGTTGATAAAGACCCAGGTCATTATCAGGTAAATGTATGACCTTAAAATAAGATTTTTATGTGAAATTATTCCCTCAGTAGCTGTGCAATATTAATGATCTCTCATTAGTTGTGGTGCCATACGGTGACTTGCTGCACCTGCACCACCTTTTTCCCTCAGTGATGTTTCTGTCATCACTGCGGGTGTTTGTGCTTCACTCTTCTCCGTCAGTCCTGCAGCGTGGTCAGCACTGTGACGTCTTTCACCTTGGATTTTCGTTGGGCAGAAACCACCGGCGGCTGTGCCATTTTTGTCTACTGTTGTCAAGCGAAGTGGATTTTACTACACGACAAACAGACACTTTCCAGCTCCCAGCTGGAGGTTTATAACAGCCAGTATCAAACATTTGACGTCAAGCGTTGACACAAAGCAGCAAAGCCGACATAAAGTTAAAAATTAGTCCTTAAAATGTAAGTTTTAGATGCAATATGTAAGTTCAGTAACCCTTGCAGCTGATCGCCATGCTTTATGTAAGCGTGTTTTTCATTTATGCTGCTGTGCCTATGGAGAAGCAAGCCTGGCTGTTGTCAGCAGAAGTTGTTCTTGGCAGGATATTATTCCGAGGGAGAGCGCTCTCCTGTAGTTGGAGGATAAATCCAGGTAAACCGTTGGTATGCTGTGCGATAAATCTCTGTGGCGTACAGCTGCCAGAGGGCACACATGCACACATCCCAGACCTTCAGGTTCACAAAAACAGCATTGCTGTCAGGTAGTTTAGTGTGAGGAGACGATCTCCTCACCTGGTGTGAGAGAGTGTTTAGTTATTCTGTCCCCTTTTATAATGACTGTTTTTGTTTCTGTGCTGATTAATGTGTTGTGGACCACCACCACCCCCCAGCCGGTGTCAGCCTCACTCCTTGCACATCTGATTTATTCGCTGAAGAGGTGCCCTCAGGGGAGTCAGCACAGAGTGTGTGTGTGTGTCTGAGCAATGCTTATCAGTGAGTGCTATAAATCAAAAGAGAAAACAGGAGGAAAACACAACAACACAAAAATAGTTTGATTATCTAAAAATTCATTTGTTGCCACATAAGCAGGTGTAAGGCGGTCAGGCTTCAGCAGAAACAATTAATTAAAGGTTCTCCTGTCAGATGCTGTGATTAATCATCTGAGTCATACACACATATCAGTCTAATGTTGAAAGATGGCAGCGATCTGTGGTAAAGTCACAGCTGGACAGTGAAACAGGGGTGACATCTAGTGGTCAGAGAGAAAGATTGTTATTGTTGTTTGTGTGTTTTTCCCTTTGTAATTTGTATTTTTGTCACAATTTAATGTCAGCCCCACTATAACACCATAATATTATATTTTACAAATACAATTACACAATTACACACAAAGATCAAAACATGATAAATTATATCATACGTATTTATATAAGTGGCAGACTATATTGTGATATTAATATAGCAATAGTTTACATTATTATACACTTGATGGCGGTAATCAGCAAGTAATTTAAAGCCATAAAAGGAAGAAGAAGAAGAACCGGAACCTCTCTACGGTCAGCCGGAACTTAGTTCAAAAGCGTCACTACTACACGGATTTGTTTATGGTGACACCTTGGGAACAGCTGTTCGGCTAGTAGCTAGCAGCGGTCAGTTTAGTGGTACGATATTTCAATATATTACGTTAAATTACTTTCCCCCTTTACTGTTATACTTGTTCTCTACACACGGGTGAGTGCGCCTTTATCTGCTCTGCGAAAAAAAATGTTGTAAGGCGTTATAACAAAAGAAAAAGAATGTAACAGCTAGCTAACAGTTTAAATATGAGTTTCTTGACGAACGTTTAATTGACCACGTATTGTTAGACGCTTAGCAGTCGGCTGACTGATAGCTAGAGTAAAGTAGTTAGCTAAAATAGCTCCATTAAACGTAGTTACGTAAATTTGGTATGTTCGTTGAAAACGCTAGCTGACACTTAGAGTATGAATCAAGTCAATTACATACTTGAAACATGTAACATTTACTTTTAGCAATAGATTCATTATCAGTCTAATTTCTGATCAATATTCAATTAATACAGAAAATCGTTTTTTTTTTTTAAATAATCACATGCTCAGAGGCATTATCTTAAACCTTTCAGGTGGATTGACTGGGAGACTTGTCACCATGGAGCCCGCCTGCCGTAAGGACAAACCAAAGCTGAACTCTACCCCGACCAGAGGAGACAGAGCCAAGCAGAAATCTGCACAGCAAGAGCTCAAACAACGACAGAGAGCAGAGGTGACTGAATGCATCGCTGTTTTCCTTTTTAATTTTCAACAAATGCGCTGACAGATGTGTTGCATGTTAGCTGTCTTCCCACTTGGTGTGTGTGTATATAACCGTTGCATTATCTACAGATCTACACTTTGAACAAGGTGATGACGGAGCTGGAGCAGCAGCAGTTCGAGGCCTTTTGTAAACAGATGCAGTCACAGGGAGAATGATGAGTCTGCACACGCGTTCTACCTGAACCAGGACCCGTCACCCTCAAAGACCCCAGTAGACACACACACAATGACATACTGTACACACCTATAAATACAGATCCGGAATCCTAACTGTAGCTTCTGAATATGTCAGTTCTCTAAGCAGAGTTGTATACAGAACATTTTCTTTTAATGTTTAGTCTGTTACGTGAACATAATTCATAAACAGAGTCATAACTGTACATGAAAGGACTTAGTGGTGATATAGGTTAAAGGTGTACATGTTGTACATGGCCACATCTCCTTTGAGCTTTTCATCAAACTGATGCATGTTTTGGATCGAGTGTATTTTACTATCCTTAGAAAAGAAGTCTTTAACTAAGTAGAAGAAATATTTCAGGAGAGCTGAATGCTTCAAAAAATACTTTTTTGTCAAAACTTTATTTATTTTTTATAGTAAACTTTGTAAGAGACACATGGTTTTCTTGCTGATGTCCCTAAGTGTTAAAATTCTAGAATTGAACAATCAGACACAGGACTATTATCAGTATTTTTTTTTATGTATAAATCAGCATCAAGTCTTTTTAAAAATTAATTTATTTCTTTATTTGAAATTTTGGTTTTAAAATTGTCTGACCAAAATAAGAACGAAAGATGAAATTTTAGCAAACAGGGTTAACTGTGTGACAGAATGAAAGTGCATCCCACTTCTAATTAAAAAAACAACACAAAATTGTTCATGTAAAAAAGTTCAAAATGTATACTACTTTATGTTGTGGATGAAACATTCACTAACTGGTGCTATAACGGTATATTTATATTTATATATATTTGATTTGTAGCCCTGTGACATGAACGGGAAGACATGAAGTAATGTTTAAGTATGACACTTCCTGTTGCAGGTGACACAGGTGACGTGTAAAACTATCAATGTGCACATGCATGTTGTTTAATGTAATGTTCATATTGAAGTCATTGAAGTAAATTTTTAATGAAATGTCAAAAGATGAAAATCTTTTCCGCAAAAAATACAATTTGAACAATGCCGTGTGAACATAGTATTATCAATATAAACATGATAAATATGACCCTTAATCTTAAGTCAGATGAGTGTATTACAGTGACTCGTGAACAAAGCAGCACAGTGCCCTCAGTATGCCAGTGTTAACAGTGCTCACATTGAACTCTGTATGAACAATATTGTGTTTAACAGCCACTGGTCTGTACATGGATTATTGTTACTGTTTTATTGTCATCACGATTTGTACCCTACATAGCTTCTAAATATTTCATACAGTATGCCATCCACTTTGACTTATGTTGAATTTGATGAAAATAAAGGTTTTTTATTTAAATATGTGTTTGTATTTGATGGTGGACATACAATGTAATATACATAACTTTTTCTTCACTGTTCCATTATTTAACATGTTCACCAAGTACCCCCATTATTTAGCAGCAATAACTTGCAGTAATGGTTGTCTGTATGAATTTATCAGCTTCTCACATCATTGTGGAGGAATTTTGGTCCTCAACTATGTGAGAGATTGAGAATGATAAAGTCATTCTTCTTTACAACACTTTTTTGTATTCATTTATGCACAGCTTTTAAGGCATTTAAATGACTGAGGTCTGGACTTTGACTAGACCATTCCTAAGCCAGTTAGTTAACCAAGCTTTAACTGTTAGACAGATGGACTCACATTTGTCTCTAGAACACTCTGGTATACAGAGGAGTTCATGGTTCATGGTTCACTCAATGACTGCAAGGTGTCCAGGTCCTGTGTCTGTAAAACAAGCCCAAATCATCAGTCCACCACCGTGCTTGACAGTGTGTATGAGGTGTTTCTGCTGAAATTCTGTGTTTGATTTTCAGCAGACATGGTGGTGAGCATTAAGACCAAACAACTGCACTTTGGTCTCATGTGTCCATAGGCTTCCATGTGCTTTTTAGACAGAAGAGTCTTTCTACTGGTAACCCTTCAAACAAACTGTACTTGTTCAGTCTTTACCTAATTGTGCTGTCACATTAACACTGAGCATGCTCAGTGAGGTCTGTAGGCTCTGACTGACAAACTGTCAAAATGTCTGTTTTTATAGAGGTCTGTACACCTGCTGATGATCAGTTTATCAGGCAGCACCTGCTGCAGCCCACATAATTAAATCCTATGAAAGCAGTAAGAGGGGACGCAGTATGAACGTGATTTTTGGTTTTATTTTGGCTTTGTTTTTGATAAGTTACAGTTTTTTCTGATTGCTTACAGTTTTTTCTGATTGCTTAAACACTAACTATGATTCTTATAGCACAATTTCTAAAACTATTAATAGTTATAGCAAAATCACTCACTGAGTTTGCAAAACTAAAAGCAAAAAAACTGCTTTACACTCAATTTGCACTTTTGTAACACACAATTTGCAATTGTATAAATATAATCCACTTCACAGCACTGTTTTTGCTGAACTGTAAACACAACTCACTGCTTTACACACAACTTCCAAATGATCAACACACTCCTAGTAAAACTACACACATTTATGGCTGGTATTTACACTATTTTGCCACTGAAGCTTACCTGTGGCTTATTCACAGTGCTCATGCTGATTGCAAAGTGAACTAATGATGTAAAACAGTTCTCACATGTGACAGTGTAGCCAGACAGTTGGCAAAATAGTGTAAATACCAGCCATAAATGTGTGTAGTTTTACTAGGAGTGTGTTGATCATTTGGAAATTGTGTGTAAAGCAGTGAGTTGTGTTTACAGTTCAGCAAAAAGAGTGCTGTGGATTATATTTATACAATTGCAAATTGTGTGTTACAAAAGTGCAAATTGAGTGTAAAGCAGTTTTTTTGCTTTTAGTTTTGCAAACTCAGTGAGTGATTTTGCTATAACTATTAATAGTTTTAGAAATTGTGCTATAAGAATCATTGTTAGTGTTTAAGCAATCAGAAAAAACTGTAACTGAAAACACATCTGGCTTTTGCTTTCTCTGTGCACAAGGTATGTCCATGTGAGGTCAAACTTTTGTCATAAATAGTTCTATAAACACACAGGGATTCAAATTTCAAGTATGAATGTTTATTCACACACATCAAAACAAACACAAGAAAACATACAATTTCACTGAAAGAGAGAGAAAATCAGTCTCATTGTCTCTCTGGGTCCGGCCACAGAATTTCATCAACATCACATGCAATGTCTTCTAGTCCAAGGCACCGGGGAACATGTCTCCTGGAGTGCCAAATCCAGGCCTGACATGATGCCTGGTCCATATCCACGCATGCCTCCTTCCAGATGCTGGATGTCTAGTAATTCTGTGGAGTAACAGTTTCAGTTTTACATGTACAGTATTGTTGTTTTTCTCATTAGAGTATGATACACCTACAAAACTTAGAGTGAAGGAACTGTGCTAACCCATTCTCATCAATATGTCCTCATGATGCTTGCTACAGTGTAGCGGCTCAGGCTGAACCCGTTGTCCAGCTTCCCTCAGGGTCATTCCATGGTTGATCACATGATCCACTATTGTAGCTCCGATGACATCAGTAATTCTATTTCTTCTTACTCTTCCTCCTTCCTCTTCACCTCCTCGTCCTCTTCCTCTAAATTCACCTCCTAGTCTTCGTCCTCCTCCTCTTCCTCATGTTCCTCCTCTAATTCTCGTTCTTCTCAGTCTCCTTCTCCCTCCATTGTTCTCCACACTGAAGCTTACCTGTGTCTTATTCACAGTGTTCATGCTGATTGCAAAGTGAACTAATGATGTAAAACTGTTCTCACATGTGACAGTGTAGCCAGACAGTTGGCAAAATAGTGTAAATACCAGCCATAAATGTGTGTAGTTTTACTAGGAGTGTGTTGATCATTTGGAAATTGTGTGTAAAGCAGTGAGTTGTGTTTACAGTTCAGCAAAAAGAGTGCTGTGAAGTGGATTATATTTATACAATTGCAAATTGTGTGTTACAAAAGTGCAAATTGAGTGTAAAGCAGTTTTTTTGCTTTTAGTTTTGCAAACTCAGTGAGTGATTTTGCTAAAACTATTAATAGTTTTAGAAATTGTGCTATAAGAATCATTGTTAGTGTTTAAGCAATCAGAAAAAACTGTAACACAACAAGTTGAACACAAGAGGGGGTACCTTTGGAACATGGCTGTGAAGTTTATAGGTAAACCTGTCAGTGTTCACCCTGACCTTAAACAGCCTGTTATAGTTCCTGCAGTGTAAAACACCTTCAGTCATCAGTATAAATAAATAATAAATAAATACACACAGAGCATGACCACTCAACAACAACAGTTTGGTTTATTATATCATTTTAATTTCACCCTTGAGGAGTGTCACTGTGCAGAGGTAGAAGTTAACAGATTAGTATCTGTGTTGCAAGCAGTAATTTCAGTTAGTAAAGCAGGTGCTATCATGACTGCTCTGTGTTACATATCTCTTACTAGCAGCAGTATGTTTCCACAACATGCACAGCAAAATGCAGGATAAACAGAGGTGTAAGGCAGAGCTGGTCCTCTGAAGCCCTTACATGACCCTACTCTCTACCTTTAACTATTGGTTGGTTTCCCTTCTTCTTTTCCTGGTTTTCCTTCGGTTCAAACCTCCACAGTCACAGTGCTCCCGGTGACGCGCACTCCAAACCAGCCGTCCCAGAACTTGGTGTCTTGTCCTCCATGCTCGAAGGAGATGAAGCGCAGCCCGGGGCCGTAGTCAGAGAATATATGGGTGACCTGAGGAGAGGAAACTGCTGTGTGATCTCTGCTGTTGTGTGTGTGTGTGTGTGTGTGCGCGCACCCCTGTGTCTACTTACCTGTTTCCAGGAGCAGTCTTCACAGTCAGGGTCCAGCGTCACTGGCTCGTGTTTGTACTCCTGTATGACCTCATGATTCTCATCCAGCAGGCACACTGTCATCTGGTAGGTGCAGCCACAGTCCGTCCTCCCGCAGTACCTGCAGGATGAGATGCTCTTTAAACTGTCACAGTCTCTACATGCATGTCTGTCCACCTTTTGTCTTACCAGTCCTCCACTGTTACAGCAGGCTGAGTGTCAAGATCTTCAGAGAAGTAACCCTCTGCCAACAGGTCGATCACCTGTCTCTTCAGACACAACCTGTGATAAAGATTCATTAAATCAAAATGTGTGTGATATAGTCACATGTAATGATGTGATGAAGACTCACTCAAAGGAGGTTGCAAAGTATTTTGTTACTCCGTCATAACAAAAATCATGACCGCAGTCCCCAGGCATGTCCTCCACCTTCCACTGGCTTCCGCCGTTCTCCGTCAGCTCCCAGAATTCCAGCTGCTCTGGGTGAAAAAATCCACACTCTCAAGCTGCCAGTCTGACCACAGCATCATAACTGATCTCTATTTTATTTATGTCCTAATCCCACATAAGCTTTTGCAAATTACAAAATTTCCCCCAAATCTTTGACTGATTGTGGTTTCATTGTGGTTAGGTTTTGATAATTGATTTTAAAATTTTCCTCAGGAACCCCAAAAACATACGCATACATTTTGAAATATAATAACAGTGTTCCTTCACTGCAGCAACTGTTTTCTAACACATTAGCAACCACCATGCAACTTTAAATATACAAAACACAAACTGCATAAAGTTGTAATCTGGTTCCATGCAATCATCTGAATCAGCACATTCTTCATAATATATATTTTTATTTATTAGTGTATGGAGTTATAAACTACTATAATGATGTTATATCAGCAGAAAAGACTGCAAATGAAAATTAGAAAAAAAAGTTTTTTGCAAAATGTACATAGAGCTGAATAATTGCAGATCATCTGTAAAGAAAATGATATCTTACCTTCCCCACTGGGATTCTTCAGCAGGTTTCTAGCCATGATTCCAGCTTACACAGGAAGGGCAGGACCTGCGTGGAAAAAACATGAAACTGCTGCTTACATCCATAATGCTTTAAAGTCATAGTATTGATTGAAATACAAACAGCCCGGAGTCTTCAGAGATACCGAACACTAATACCCCTGTCTGCTGACTCACAGCACAGCAGGCAGCGCAAAAGCCTAGCTCTGTATATGCTGAATAGGAGGCATCACAGAGGATCAAGCGGACATTAGACAGACATCAGTCAGCAGGAAAACACCCAGGGATGGCTGAGCACTTTTCCTAAACACCATTACCTCACTAGTAATGATCACAAACATCAAAACAATCCTTCATTTTGGGTGATTCCTTTGAAGGGGCTATGTATCAATTTTTATATGACTCATGATGGTATTAAATCAAACAATATAACAATTTGTTAATCTGAAGCCTAGAGGACAGATCTGTGTCCTCAAACTGCTGAGTCATCGGCCTCTCTTCCAAAGCCACAGACATTAAAGAAGCAGCACATGCATACTAACATGCTTCACTGTACTTACTGTAAGTAAGAGAGTCATAAGACAGCATACTGCATGTGTTACTCACAGCCACGGAAGGCCAAACGCAGTCTCTTCTGTTTCCTCCGTCACTTTCTCTGACCAACACTTGAGCTCCTCTGCAGAGTAGCGCCCTCGTGACAGAATGGTTTTTATAGCCAGAGTGCACGCACTCGCACACACACACACACACACACACACAGAGAGAGAGAGAAAGAGAGAGAGAGAGAGCTAGAGAGAGAGGGAAGGGAGTGACACAAAACACCCAATCTGCAGGTTGGGAGGGAGAATCTAACCAGTGGGACTCAGCAGAACTACACATGTACACACTCAGCACAAATATCAGTCAGTGCATAAACAGCAGCAATGTGAGGAATCTCTCCATAGCTTATTTACATACAGAACAAAGAAAGAAGAGCTATCCTTTATACCCTTTTGTACATATAAATCATACAATTCTTCTTATATTGTTACATGTCTAGCTGTACTACGAACAGGTTTATTTAAACCTGGAGGAAATAAAGTAACTGATAAAAAAAGTGATAACTGATAAAAAAAGAAATTTTGCAAGAGTATGTATTCAAGAAATCTGGAAGCGAGGCATGGGAATCTGAGAGACTAAAGAGGATTACCTCAGTTTCAATTTGTTTTAACTAAAAGAAAAAGTATAGTTATTGTTGTTTTTTGCAGCGATATATATAAATCAGGCTGTCATCTGCATACAGGTGTTATATTTTTCTAGATTGATCTTCCTGGGTACATTTTAGAGAGAAAATAGAAGCGGATCAAAAATGAAGCCTTGAGTGCAGTGGAAGCAGAATAAGGCTGAACACAAACTGAACTGTGTTTTTATTAATGACTTTTTTGCAACTACTGTTGATACTACTTTTGATAGAGATGACATTTTCTCAATTATAGCAATATGTGTGATTTGTAAATTAAAACACTAACCAAAATGTTATCAGTTCATTGATGAGTCAAGGGTTTCCTGACTAACATGAAGGCATAAAGCTGAAAAACATGACCTTTAAGAGCTATGCTCTATGGCCAGTTATGATGATTGCACATTGTAGAGGTTTTCTATGCTGGACTGTGGTCAATGTAGAGACTCTGGCTAGCAGCAAGCCTGGTGTGTTTATAGACCTCACTGAAACTGCTTCCGCACTCACACTCACACACACACACACATTTTGGATGGGTATACAAAATTAGGCTTTATTCTGGGCCATGACACCAATAGGTCAATGAATACATTACATCATACACAAGGTACCTCCCAATATGGGAGAGGAATAATTCAAGTTAAACATTACAGTTTCATTGGTCCTGCAGACAGTACAGTACAACATTCAACAATCAATAGGAAAACACTGTGCCATAAATAACAACTGGTGTAGCCTAAAGACCATACAAAAGCAAAGCTCAAACACATTTAGATTGGCATTAGTGCGTTTTGTTGGAGGTGCGTTTCCGTGTCCCTACAGGAGTATTGTATGAGGAGTTTATGAGGAGGGAATTGGCTTCTGAGAAAAATCTGATTGTACAAAAACATCAGTGCACATCCAACTGCAAGAACCCTGTCGTTGGCATTTTAGTGCAGCACCAGATAATGTTTGTTCCAGTGATACAGCACCCATAACTGACTCTTCAGTAATGGGCTGTCTGCTTATTCCGTCATTTCTTTGGGAACGTGACGACACTTCCAGTTCTTTGGAACAGCTGCAGAGGGAAGATCTACCGCCCTGGATCTAAGCTTCAGAGGACGCCTGGGGTTTGAGCTGGGCCTTCTCCATGGTCGTACCATACGGATCTGACCGTTTAAAGAAGCCCATCTGCAGAGAGATCAGTAAAGGAGACTCATTCATCTCTTTCACCATTTAACACTATTGAATCTATACAGTAAAAATGATATATATCAGCTGAAAATTCTAAAAAGAAAGACGTAGAAGGAACCAGCAACTTTATTCTTACTACACAGAATTCACACTGTTCATTAAACACCCTTTTCCTCCTCCCCTGTCTTTGTGTGTGCTTCATTGCAGGAGTGAAATCTAAGTTGCGTTCGAAATCACTCGCTAATCACTATATAGGGCCCTATATAGTGCCTTTGCCATTTTGTAGTGCTGTCCGAATTCTAAGTGAGAAATTATACACCCCATATAGGGCCCTTAATGTATCCCACAATGCATCTTGAAAAGTAGCGTCCATCCGATGGTCACTACTTTTAGCGATATGTCCCATCATGCATTGCGCAGACCAGCGAAGAGAATGGGAACGGAAGTTACGTCACCTGTCTTATAAATATAATGATGGTTTCTAGAATGCAGCATGACCAGTTGTGTTTGCTTTATTTATGTTTTGCCATAAAAAGAGTTTGTTTGGCCGGCAGAGAACGGCTCGTTTAATTTGCGACAACAATGACGTCATTAATGGCGATAGAAAATCACGGAGGTGTCCGAAATGTCCAAAAATGCTTTCACAATAAGTTCACTATATGGTGCCCTACATTGAACTCCCCATATAGGGAGTATGGAGTAGGGAGTAGGGAGTAGGGAGTGAGAGTGATTTCAAACACAGCCCAAGTGTGTGGAACCGCAGAAGCTGTTCAACATCTCAGCAATCAAGCCCTCTGCTAATGATCTGCTCTGTAGACCAATACCAGTCTTAAACTGTGCTTGCTAGAAACAACCTAATAAAAACACTGTAAAAAACATCTTTGTTGTACGGGTTAGAAAATGTGCTGTAGATGAGCTAACATCACAAAAAGCATTTGACTAAGTCAAGTCAATTTGTATTTATATAGCACTTTTTCCAATCAAAATTGTCTTTAGGTGCTTCACAGAGACCCAGAGCCTAAACCCTCTTAAGAGCAACAGCGACAAGAAAAAGTCCCTTTTAACAGGAAGAAACCTTGAACAGGACCCGACTCATAAGGGAGAACCTTCCTGCTGACAGTCGGCCAGGTGAAGGAGGAGAAGAAGAAGAGGGAGACAGGACAGAGAGGATGAAGGAGAGAGTTAATGACATGAATCACTAGTATGAATTAGGCAACTGCTCAGTGGATCATGTTTGTGTCTCCCAAGAGCGTAGGCCTGTAGCAGCATAGCTATGATAAAGATTAAGAGGCCCTATACTACCTATGGCCATATTCTATCTGTGGCTATAGCCATATTAATAAGTGAACCATGCCTGATAAAGATGACCTCATTAGTGGCGTTGTGTCCACAATTATGTGCAGTCAACTATACATAAAGCGAAGGGTTGTAGTTAAACAGTTAAACATGTTTTGTTTGAGTTGAACATACACCAAACACTGCCAAGACACCACCAAGGAAGCTGCTGGTCAAACAACATGGCCATTAATGCTCCACAACCCTACTGAAATAATGTCTTTTCAACTTATATAAATAAAGTTGAATTGTAAAGGAAAAACTCTATTTCCCTCATAACCAAACATCATCACAGAGTTGAAGCACGATGACAGCAGTATAATGTATGGGTTTTGGCTGCTGTGCTGCCTTAGCATGACCTCCAAATTTATAAGATATCTTAATTCATAAAGCTGGGGTGATTTTGTCAGTAGCTGGCTGATACAGCAGGACAACAGCCATAAACACTGAATCCTAACATAATAAAGCTTGTAAGTGATTATTAGTGGTTTTTGCCACTGGTCTCTTTTTTCTTGTGTGGTAATTGTATAAACATTACCTTGTACAGTAGATATATGAGCATGGCCAGTAATAGCAGTCCAACAAGAACAGCCAGGATAATGATCCACACTGGAACAGAGAAGTGATTGTCCGGCTTGCTCCACATCACAGCTGTCAGCACCTGAGACAGGACAACACACAACTGTTCCACTCTGCACTGATGTTCATGTGTCATGAGGGGTTTACAAGAAAATCCAGTACCTTTTTAGATCCTGATGGTTTAAATTTGGGAGGAACAGAATACGGCATCCTCTCCACCTCAAAATGAACAGAGCACTCCAGGATGTACTGCTTAAAGGTGCGCTGTGAAAAAGCAAAGGAATTAATGTGGAATGGGGAGACACCGGCAGTTACTGCCGGTGTCCAACAGAGGGCAATATAAGAGCAGGAATAATCTCATGTTAGAGTTTTCCATATACATATACCCAACAAGACTTTGTGGCTGTGTGGACCTGTAGTCTCACCTCGATAAAGGTTTCAGCCCACAGTCTGGAGCGGACAGTCAGGATGACGCTGGCTCCTCTCTGCAGCAGCCCCACATTACACTGTAGCTGCCAGCACTCCACAGTGCTGCACGTCTAACAGAGGCAAACACAGCGTGCGTTCAACATCAATCATCAGTTTGGACTGTGTGGGTTTATCAGAGTCCACTTTCGACATAAACAAGCCTATCCATGCAATTGCATGTTCTGCACTTTATTACATTTTGACCATGGGCAATTGAAGGCATCATCTGGCAGGTTGTGTGCAGAAAACAGTCTTAACCTGTCCCCCATGAGACAGTCCTGATCTTTGGCCATTGCCATTTGTTTCGTTGTCTTATGCGTTTTGCTGGTTACATTCACTTAGACCCTAAACAATCATTATACATATACAAGGTGCTTTGGGGGCCCCAAAATATTTATTATTCTTAAATTGTCTGGCCATATCTAGTGAAGTTATAAAGGCCTGAAGGTGATTCTTTCTTTATAGAGGCCACAAGAAACAAGTCCTGCTCCAACAAAACCTCATTCAATATCCCACTGACATTTACAGCTATGCTAATAGCCTGGAACAGAGCCTGTCTCAACATTCATTCAAATATTTCATTTTTACTGGCCTTCAACAAACACTGCTTTCTACCCACTGTCAACACATGTCCATAAATGAGTCATTTTAGATACTGTACTAATCCCAGAGGCGCGCCACAGGCTAGGGTGAAGTGTCTTGCCCAAGAACACACAACAGTGACTAGGGAGGAGTTGGGATCGAACCACCAACCTTCCGGTTACTAGACAACCTATATACCACTGCACCACTGTTGTCATGAACATCTTGTTGAGAAATTCTCTAATTAACTTACAGTAGTGTTATTATTAGGGATGTCCCAGTTAGGTTTTTTTGCCTGAGTCCGAGTCCGAGTCATTTGATTTTATCTGCCGATACCGAGTCCTGATCCAATACTTTCAAGATTCTCCATAAGATCAATAAACTTTAATTTCTAAAGAACATTTAACACTGGAAAGTCCCCCAATCATCAACATTATTATTATTATTATTGTTATTATTAATGATATTAATATTAATGTTGATATTATTATTATGAGTAGTGGTAGGCCTATTACCATGGCTTATCTGAGCATAGTCAATGGAGTTAAGTCAAACCAACTAGCACGTCATGAGCAACAGAGCCGAACAACACGCACTCTCTGGGAGTGGGCTCACCTGTATGCACATGTGCTTGTGTGCGCACGCGTTTGCATGTGTGTATGCGCATCAGGCCGCTGCAGACAGCTGCAGTGAATTTTACAAATGCCACCATGTAGACAGAAACACATAGAAACTGACAGCAGAGATGGCACAAGAGGACTGGGCAAGAGAACTGATGGGCGGCGCTGCAGCGAGTGCCGCCAGTGAGAAGGCAGAGAACTTCACTCGTACAACGCGGACTCTCTGAGAGCAGGTTCTATACATGAGCATGTGTTGAAAAAAAAAAAAGTGTTGAAACGGTGTTGAGCAGCTTCACAGCTCTCTGTGTTGCTGTAACGTCCAAGCCCTGCAGCAGAGGAAAACAAACCAGCATGCAAATGTAATTTATCGCGGCCGAAAAACTTAATTTATCGTGCAATTAATTGATTTATTGTTTATCGCGACAGACCTAGTCATACCCCTACACTACAGGAAACAGAGCCACCCTGCACAGAAGGCGTTAACTTTGAGAGCATTAATAAATATATATCCGAGTCCTGATCGGGAGGTAACATCCGATTCCGATCGAGTCTGAAATCATGTAATCGGGCCAAAATAATGACATTGCATATATTAGCATTCCAATCTTCATAAAGTTGTTAGTATATATAAATCATTTTTGTTTGTTTATGCAATTTATCCCACAAGAAGTCTAAAGATAAATAGTCAAGAGCATCAAAAAATGGCCTGGGTGTCCCAGAGGACAAATTTAGCCTCTTTCTTTTCCTGTTGTTGTTGTTGTTCTCTGGAATTCTAACATTCAACATTCAAATCGTGTGATTCTGCTGATTAGAAACATCTACATGTGGTCGGATCCTCTGATGGCTTATTTGACACCATCAGGAGGAGCTGTCATTACAGTCAGTGACGTAGGCTGCCTCAAAATAACTCAATCGCAAACCTAATTAATGTCTCGCAAACAATTCCGACAGGCAGCAGGAGATGTTGACCAGAGCTCATCATATCTATTCCCATTTCCTCTGTTGAAAGAAATAACCTCATTAGAATTCAAGCACAGCCTCTTCTTTCTACAATGTGATTAGGTTATTTCAGTGAACAGCACAGCCCCACTCAGCAGAGCCGAACACTAATGAAAACACAGACCTGTATTAAACCCAGTGGGACTGAACACCCCACATAAGAACTATTGACCATTTAAGAAGCTCTGTTGTGGTGTGTTTGGAGCTCTGCAGACGCGCGTCACCACAATCTCTTCCCACATGCTGAGTCAAGGAGCAAAGAGAGAAGCAAACACCTCCTGGGGTCTTTATAGGACATGTGGAGTCTCCTGATGAGGAACAAATGTGCTCCCAAAGTCAGAAAGAAAAAGATAAATCCAACCAAAGTACGTTCTTCTGTTAGTAAATAATTTTAATAAATTATGAAGTTATGTTTAAATTTTAGAAGCCAAAACAGGATTTAATTTTTTTTTCCCTCACAGAGCCAAGTGAACAGTTTAATGTTGCTTTCCTGGCTATCCCTTTATGGGTTTTATTAGAAAAGTCTCATTCAGACTTAGGCTTTCAATTTACACACAAAAAGAAGTCCTTTACATGTTATTTATTAAGGAGGCAAAATCTGAATTAGTAGAATATAAATCTATGATGCACCAATTTGTTTGTCTTCGTTAATGCTTTTAGCATAGCACAACACAATAATACAGGGGTAACAGTTGACAGACAAGCTACATTCTATCCTACCATATTCTAAACTCCTTTTTTTCCCTGTACTACAGGATCACAGGGTGGCTGGAGTCTATCCCAGCTCTATGCCCAGATAAGTGAAAGGCAGGGTACACCCCGGACAGGTATTCAGTCTATTACAGGGTTAACATAGGGAGAAGGCGGAGTACCCGGAGAAAACCCGTGGAGGGACAGGGAATGTGTACAAACACCACTGACACATCACAATAGACCCCCTGCAGTATGCCTACTGGCCCAACAGGTCCACCTCAGCCCTGCACATCTCCCTCTGACACCTGCAGAGTAAAGACTCCTACATCAGGATACTCTTTATTGACTGCAGCGCATTGAACACGGTCATCCCCCACAAGCTCACCCACAAACTGTTCTCTCTTTGACTACACCCCATCATCTGTGACTGGCTCCTGGACTTTCTGACTTTCTCTCCTGGTTCTGTGTTTTCAATGTGGTCTCACCAGGTTTCCTTGTTCAGCCAGAAGATCTTTGTGCACCTCCCTCGTTTGGACGTGGTGCTCAGTGTTTGACATCAGCGACGTGGGTCCCTCTGTTGCTGGAGGCTGAAGCACAAGCATACATACGGTACATACATTGTCAGTCATTAACCGTCAGTCTAATATTCATAGCCAAGAATAGAACAATGGCAATGAAAATTACCATGACAATCAAGCTCCTCACCTTGAGTTTCAGTGCATTGAAGGTTGTCTTGGAGGAGCAGCTCAGGGGCCCCTCTGTGAGCAACTCCACAGGGTAGAGCAGCTCATGGCCGTGAGCCTTCAGAGGACATTTCACTTTCAATGTGGAAAGGCTCACCACACTGGGACCATTATTCAATAACTGTGAGACAAAATGATCAGCATTACCACCTTTTATTTTTAAAGGACCACAAACAGACAGATGTCAGTAAGAATAAGGAATCACAGCATACTTCATAGACTTGCTGGAGCTCGGGGCCGACGTCCTGCTCCTCTACCAGACTGTGACGAACCGTCCAGTTGGGAGGGGGGAAAATAACTTTGTCTGGCCGAGAAACACTGCAGGAACAGTCACACGGTCAGCTTGGCAGAAATCATGGTAGGAAAGATTGTATAATGTGATGTCGTCAGAGCCTTACCCCTGCAGAATGACATCAGCCATGGCAGCAACCTCCAGCTCATACAGCACCACTTCACTCTCAGAGTTATTTGCATTTTTACTAAAACATACAGAAAAAAATGTTCATTTATCATCTGTTGACCAGCCACTGAAATGGACAAATATTAAAATATAAAGAATATAAAGACACGGTTGACATTTCCAACAAACTGTTAGCATGTCTACCTTCTTCAAAGCCACAACCAATCTCCCCAAGTCTATTTAGCAAGTAGTCCACATGGCCTAAATGGCATCCAGTAATATTAATCAATATGCACGCACAAAAGTACAAAAAGAAAACAAGAATCCAAGCATTCAAGGACCTGCTGCACATTTGGCTGACAGGGACAGAGATTCTGTTTAAAGAGCAAATTTTTCAAGTCAAAATGAAGAATGAAGTTGAAGTCTTTACCTCTGGTACTATTCACAGTGAAGTGAAACATGAGGGTAAATTATAAGAAATCCACAAAAGTGGAAGGAAATCTTTCATGTGCTTGTTGTTTCTGGACAAAATCCCATTTTCCCAAAGAAAATATCACAGTTTGTGAAATTGTACAGCTGGGATTGTTATGAAACTCTAGTGACTCATTCTGTCCAAATTGTATTGCAAAATCATCCAGAAGTCAAAGTCAAAGATAAAAACCTATGTTGCGCATTTTGTTGAGAAACATCTGAACACTGCTAAAAATATCAGAGGAAACTATTGTCGAAACAAGACCTTCAGCCTAAATAACTTAAGTGTGAAAATCTGTGTCAGGTGTCATACACCTCAGCAGTGTTGGCACCACCAGCCTCAACCTCACCCGGGAAAACAGTCATTAAGTTTTGATATGAGTGAAACTACTGGTGTGACAAAATACAGCATGACTACAACAAAATTTTATTTTCTCTTCTACAGAACAGACTCCTTCAGGGCATTTGTAGTCCCAGTTAGCTGCTTGTTAGCAAACAAAATCCCAGTGAACACAAACCCACTAACCAAAATGCTAAAATGTTAACATTTTCCAGGTTGCAGGGCTCATTCCTGCTTCACTTTGTAAATGTGTGTATGTGAAATCTGATGTTCATACTGGGACCCATCACCAAGGCAACCAAGAAAATGACGAAATTCATTTTCATTTTCTGTATATCTGTATATCGACTAATCCTCATTTCATTTGGTGCCTTTGAATAGCTTCTCCTCATTCGCCACAATAGCTATGTCTCATGGGTATTGTACATTTGAATTTCATTCTAACATAAAAATTAACATTTATTCTAGTGGACCTGCTGTTATCACATGACCATATTGCACCATACTATACTGGAAGACCTACCTTCGTATCTGGAGCTCAAACTGGACTGTATTCTGGGTGTCCTTCAGCCTGGGTATGCTAAATCGAAGGCCGGCCCATAACTAGACACAGGATATGGAAACAACACTGTTTTCACACGTTTTCCCCAGTTTGCTTATGCATGACCTACACAAGTTGACTTGACTTAGTTGTACTGAGACATAGGGAAAAAAAGGCCAAAAACAACATGTGGGTTTAGCTGGCTCTTACGCTGGTACCAGACGTCATGGGGTTTCCCAGATCGCACACCAGATAGCGGGTTTGGTTTTCTGCATCATAACTGCACGTCAGCTGAGTCAGGCTCTGGGAAGCATAAAAAGAATATCACTCTTTTTTATATCATAAGAGTCTACTCCTTTTTTACAGACCCTGCTGTGATGTAATCTGATGTAATCGGATGTAATCGGACTGTAATATAACTGTAATATGACTGTAATCTATATATCTCAATTTAACATTCACAACAGAGAGCCTTGTGATAACAGTAATAATCGTCTGTCTCACCACATTGTTGCGTGCTATCCCGCTGTAGTCTGCCTCAGAGGGAAGCGCCACATAGAGCTCAGCCTCGTAGGCCCCTCCCTCTCCCTCGTTCCTGGCATTAAAGGTGAGGCTCAGAGAGTTTTCATCACCCAGGTACACCTCTTTTCTGTCACTGTGGATAGAGAACCACAACGATCACACCTGAGCCAACACATAATAAATGTGGAATACATATATTAATACAGTTTTGTGTTGTAAATGTACAACATTTTAACATGTGTGTAGGAAAAACAAACTCAAAATTGCATTACGTATTGCATGTATTACATCACTTTTTTGGCTGTGTAAGCTGTGTAAACAACATCTACTGTATTATCACCTCTCATCTTAGCCCTATAATCAGTCTCTTGTAGTGAGCTGTGAGAGAGAACCAAAACAGCTTTAAAACCAAAACAATGGGCTGCACCAAACACCAAAAAGACAGAAATACTACTACAGATTTAGTCTTTGACAAACAGGACCTTATCCCTGAAAGAAATACACTACACAGCCCAATGAACAGCTGGGCAGCAGTGACAGGAAGTTATGGAAGTAGATCCCCGTAAAATCCATGGGAACACTCATAGCACAATGATCATGGATGATAGTTTGTACTGTTTTCTCTATAGGCAGGCTGATCCGCCTATCAGGACAACAGGTAGAAACAGAGTCAGAATGTTTTAACCTTATGTTATCAGTTTATTAAGAATGTCTGCAAGATATACCCAAAGATATAATTTCCTATACCAAACATAGTAAACTAATGATGTGATATGTTTGGAGATAAGCTTTGTGAGGTTCTGTAAGGATCTGTGTGTGTGTGTGTGAACCAAACAGCAACTTGCATAACTGAGAAATAACATGGAAATGAAAAAAAAATGCAGTTCCTTAAGTGGCCACTTGAGGGTGGCTTCAAAGTGATTCACACTACCATCGAAAAATGAATAGGTGCTGTCTTAGATCATGAGATGCCTGCTTCCTCAACATGGTGTGAGAAGTAGCATCATAAATAGTGTGCAATTCAAGAGTTAAAAATACAACATAAGAAAAATATAATACAGAATTGTAATTGCTAGCATGCAGGCACGCTAACACTAGCTTTTAGCCACTAGCATGGCTGCATGTTTTGTATTTCCTATTAGTTTCAGTCTCTTAAAGTTCATTTAGTGAAATCAGCAGGCTACATCCTAGCATTACCTCTGTTATTGCGTCCATTTAAAGTTGCGTGGTGCAGGGCATAACAAAAAAAACGCCAGAGAAGAATGTAAAAACGTAATGAGAAGCAGGGACACAAAGTCTTTTCCAGACAATGCATCTCTGTTTTGGTTAGTCCCCACAGGCCTTTTTTTCCCCCTCATGACCGACCTGGGAAACGACCCAAATCTGATCACTGTGATTTGTCTCAGGAAACCGACCCCCACCTTTACTCTGAGTGTTCACAGTGACGCCCCTGTGTGCGAACACGTTTTCGGCATAGTGATAAATCCTCTCAATGCCCTCCAACTCCGACCCTCCCTCCCTCGTCAGCTTCACTTGGCTGCAGTAAATTCATGTTTCTATTGAGCAGAAAGGGGGGGAAAGGAGCCTGGCTGAGGGTCCTTCTTTAAGTCTGTTTCCTGCGACCCCCCTCCTCCCCCTTTGTCTTCAGAGGGTATGGACGCAGTAACCCCCTTGCTAGGTAAGACATGCAGCCATATGATTTTGATTAGGCCTGGGCAGTTTTAGCAAATGTAGAGGAAGCAACACGGATACCATAAGCCTCCACAGAGGCTGAAATGTGCAGCGCGTAGCTCGGATGAATTTCATTTGCTGGGAAAAAATAAAACAGTGGATCATAAAATAGACTAATTGAAGCCAGAGGACAGAGCTGTAACACAACGAATGAATGTTAAACATCCCACTGTTTGTGAATTCTTGGGGAGCGGGAAAAAAAAACGCTGCGTCTTGCATCGTGTCACAGTGAAGGGGATATTCTGTTTAGCGAAAGTGCTGAATCATTCAAGTTTTCATCCTGTGGCAAATGCAAGCGCAGATCTTTGAGTTTTCATGGGAAAGTTTCAGCGCTGATTGTATTTCTGCAGCTAAGAGAAATCACATGGCCTAATGCAAAACACTCCTCATAATAGCAGGCTGGCAGGGAGGAGAACGTCCTGAGTGTGTGTGAATGCACTGACAAGCTGACGAATATCTGTCTGGTGTCCAATTACAAACAAGGGCACATGATTAATTAGCAATAACATGCCACTGCGCCAAGAGTCATGAATCTTATCTGCATTTCTGGCAGACAATAAGTAGTCTGCAATTGTTAATTCTAATGCATAATGTTAATGTTAATCCTGTGCATAAAGAAAAGCTCCACAGACAAAGATTTATAATACACCTAACCCTTGTTTCATGTTTTGGGTTACTGTTTTTTTCCTCTTTGTTGCCATGTTATTTTCTTCTGATCTTTAGGATAGACTGGGGTGACATAGGGAGTAGACTGTTGTTGTATTTCACACCTCTCTCACCTGCCTCTGCACACTGTGACTGTCAAAGGCAATCATGTTAAAAAACTCACGTCTTCTTTAGTGTATTGAGTGGCGGATTTTACTGTCTCGGTTAGCCTAGCATAGCAATGCAAAGTCTATATTGATGAAAGCATCTAACTAAATAATGTACATAAACTCATCAACAGCAAATGGACAAAATTAGCAAAGTTAGCATAGCTTAAAATAGCCAGCTGTGGTTCAGGTGGTAACCATAAGGTTGGCAGTGCCGATTTGTCACTGAGAAAGACACTTATTCCTAAGTTGCTTGACGTACCAGTGCTTTGAGTACCTTTGAGTAGGCAAAGAAAAGTACTACATAAATATACAGCAGCAGCTGAGCTTGAAATAAAGTGAATCTTTGACTTGACTGGGTGACCAGAGACCCTCAAAGTATGGTAATGTTGTTCTGTGTTTATTAATTGTAGCTAACTGCATGCTAACATATGTAGATCTGTATCTGCTGGAGTTATAAACAGGTAACTGTTTGCTAACTGACAACAAATTGAAAGCTAACAATTGATCTGTCTCTAGCTAAAGGCGTTCAGTAAATAGCTAACAGTAAAGGAGAATGCAGGCAGGGTATTGCATGAGGGTTTTTGTGTCGTGTTCGTCGAATCAGGTAAAGTAACAGAAAGGTGATTTCCTCTCACCCATAAACAGCCAGCTTGAGGTCAGGGACGCAGATGTTGTCCTCTCCGCAATCAAGCTGAATCTGGGCCTGAGAAAAGAGGAAAGGATAGAGATAAATGGAGGAAGGGTGAGGAGGGGTGGGGGATGGATATGGTGGGTGAGAGAGTCCAAAGGTATTGGGGGAGAGAAAAGCTTTGAGTGGGGGAAGTGGATGTTTACAGAAGCCAGAACACCAGATTCATGATTTAATGAAAGGATAGGAGGGGATATAGTCTATACAGATCCTCCATATATGCACAGAACTGTAACAATATTTGCAACAACCAGATGCCAGGAGGCTGTGAGAAAGCTGCGTCCTTTCATCTGTGCAGGATAAAAGTAACAGCCTATGTGCTTTACATGTGGGAAGAAGGAACAAAGAAAACATGGTTAAGGTTTAATAGAATGAAAGGATGCTCAATTCTAGCTTAACAAGTATCACATTTTTGTGGAAAAACTCCAGGAAACAGTGAAAACTTGAAGAGAATGGGGATTAATGTGGTCCTACGGGACAAATGGCTTGGGGTGGACAAATGGGATTTGATTTGGCCATATTGTCTTCCAGTTGTGCCCTGTTTTTTTTTTAGCTTTTAGCTTCACTCTCTCTTTTCTTCACCACTGTCATTGTTGCCATGGCCTCATCTCTCTCCCAACATATGGGAAACATTAGATTCTAAAAGAATGCTATAGAGAGAGCAAAGAATCAGCCTGGAAATGGTTAACAGTGTCTGAGCGGAGATTCCTCTTTCAATGCTCTGCTTTACATTTACTCAGGAGGCTAGCGCTCATTTAACACCAAACAAACATGAGCGCACGTGATCGGTCCCAACTTATCTGTCCTTCACTTCATCTCTCTTTCACTTTGATCCCTTCATTTCCCATATGTATGATCCATGTGATCTGCGTTTTCCTCCACATCTTAAAGGAATAGACCGAACTACTGGCCTGTCGGTGAACTCCAAGACATACACGTGGAAGAAAAGTGAGAACTCTCTATCAAAACTCCTAAATGTCTAAAGCTTTGTCACATGCACTTTAAGTGATGCCATAACAAGTGCCAGCAATTTGAATACAGCTGGAAGCAAATTATTATTATTCTAAAAGCCCATTCTTCTTTGGTGAATCTGTCATGGACGCTGGTCTTTAGTACACAACAGATTTTCAATAAGTCAAGTCTTCGTGCTTTGGGTCATTGTAACACTGGAAGAGAAACCAAAGACCAAGACCCAGTTCTGCTAATGACTGCTTTAGGTTTTCTCTCAAGGTATTCACATAGTATTCTTTCCTCAAGATTTCGAGTTCCAAACGCCCTAGAGCGTCACACAGCATTATACTGCCAGCACCATGTTTAACCGTGGTAACTGTGTTCTTTGGGCCTCTCCTTTATTTCTTCTTGGCTAAATCATTCAACAGTTACTTGGCAGTTCTATTCTTGTTAGACACACGTCTCTCTCCACATGTTTCTCTTCATACCTCTGTCAATCTTTGTTTGACTCTCTTTGAACTGCTTTATAAAACCTCTCACCCAGTTCTTGAAACTTGGAAGCACTTCTCCTGCTTTGTAGACAATCCTTTTTCTCTAGTCTAAATTTATATTTCTTCACTTGCTATGATGCGTTCACAAATGTCATTCAGATTGGATCCCGCAGACTACATCGTAGGTGCTAAAGCACATCGATTTTATAGTACAACTTTTCTCAGGCCATTGAGAAAAGTTCAAATGACTGGGTCAGGGTCAATATGTGTGATCTGTAAATACAGAATCATGTCCAATCTGTACCACACTGTGGCTGTCCTCATGGTTGACCCTCCAGGTCGTGCTTCATCTGATCTTTAACATATTTGTGAAGTTTTTAATTCTGATTTTTTGCAGTAGTGGCATTAATGACACTCCCCCAGCCATGTGCATGGTAAATGCAGGAATATAGAGCAAGGAAGTGAGATTTGAATGTGATCATAATGAGCTGACACATTCTCATGCCAGGTGTCAACACAGCCTATGATGCAATGAAGGAGATGCAGATCTGATTCAAATGTTGCCCTTCTGGAGGACTGTACTACACTCCTACTGGAATAATATAACACTTCATCGCATAGTAAGGCCAGCTGAGAGGATCATCGGCGCCCCTCTCCCCTCCCTCCAAGACCTCGACGACAGCCGTCTCACCCGGGTCTCCCGTCTCACATCACAGGAGACCCCACCCACCCTTCACACCACTTCTTCAGTCTGCTGCCATCAGGAAAGAGACTGCGCAGCCTCCGGGCCAGGACCAGCAAACTGAGGAACAGCTTCATCCACCAGGCTGTCAGGAAGCTGAACTCTCTCCCTGCTGTGCCCCTCTTCCCCCTACATAAGAACCCTGACTCAAGAGTCATCATCATAGATCATCATGTTATTTTTTTCCACTACAATTTAGTAGCTGCAGGTTATAGGCATGGTTAAACATCATAAATACATTAAATAGTGATAAGTAAAAACCCATTCATTGGGCGAATAAAGAGGATATAATAAAGAGGACTAACAAACTTCAAATCTAACTAGCTGCTGCTGTGGTCAGAACAGTGGATTGCTGGACTGTGACTACACCCAGTAATGATCTAATATAAAATGTATTTCTACATCACTGCCAAATATCACGTTTTAACAGCTTTTCAGTTCTGATTCATTTCCTTCGATCCTTTAATTTACTGCACTGTAAAACTTGCTGCACTCAGTAAAAGTCATTCAAATCTATTACACGACCAGGGAAACAAAACAGCAACACTGTGCACAACAATGCACGCATGTCAGCTAGCATGGCAGCCTGGCACCAAATCTAAAAGTGTTGGCATGATTTTTTTTTTATGTTAGTGGAAAAAGGTGCTGTGTTGTGTGGGTTAAAGGGAAAGGTACATTCTAAAGTTTGTTATTTTGCTAAAAACCACGTTGAAGTTTGACAGATACAGCTGATCTGGTGGCTGTACCACTATGAGTACAGAACATACAACAGGACTTGCTGTACAACAATATGTACATTATATTTTTAGATAAATACAGTTCACATCCTACAGATATTTGTGTTTTTGATTAATTTGAAACATCTAGACATGGGTTTGATAAAATATCACCATCTTGCCCATTTATCTCTGATGAAAAGTGTCTTTTTTTGCAAAGCAAACCTGCTGGTAGATTTTTTTATCAACTTTTTAGGGTAGCATATCTATGTACAAAAAGCCTGTATCATCACCTAACAAACATGGAATTTGTTGTGTTCATTTATAGGAGAGTGTGCTCTCCCAAAAAGCCATCTACATGCACGTGGTCAACACGCTCACATTACATACTCACTTCACCTTATATCACTCACATAAACATGTGCACGTTTTCAGGCTCTGGTTCTTGCCTGGTGGTAGGAGACCACTGGCAACGTACATAAACAAACCACAACCAGATGTCAGAGAGCCGAGCACCGCCCCACCCCACCCAAACGGAGCTGTCAGTCCTCCCTCTGTGTTTTTGCAGAGCCATGACTGGCTGGTCCCTCCATAAACCTTCCAACTGTTCATATATAAAACACAATGAAACAAATACCAAAAAGAGGCTAGAGCACAGTGAGCTGCTCTATTTCTCTGCTCTATGCTAACCTCCATCTTTCCCCATTCAAATAAATGCCCTTTATGTGCACTGTGTGCGTTTTTTTTACATGACTTTTGGTTGTTTGCATTATGAAAACATTCATCATTCCCTCTGCTATGCTTTTCATCTGGTGATGGTTATGGTGGCCATCTGTTTGGTTTCTAAGATGCAAGGCGTGTGGCCATGTAAGTGCTGCGGTCTAGACGTTTACTGTGGTAATGTAATATATGGATGCACTTTACAATTCTGCACAAAGTGCAGAAAAGATACACTTTATATCTTCAGAGGTTTTTAATTTTAATGGCAAATTTCTCTTTTTGGAAATCAAAGAAATCTTTTGTTTTTTTTTCGGTTCAAAAAGCAGTTTATTCCTTTGTAGCCCTGTCTAAAATAAACTCGTGGCAAAGCTGTCGTAGTTCGACGGTTGTTCACATACGGCTTTTGTACGCGACCCGGACGCTGTTCCAGTGAACCCGGAAGTATCACGTCGCTAGCGGGATTCACTAGCCGCATTTGTGTTCAGACCTGAGCCACATTTGAGCCAATCCGGCTAGAGCCACCACAGAGAGGTGGATCGAGATCTATCCGGATATATATGGATTCGCGTTGTTCAGACTAAGAAAAAAACTATCCGGGTGTATCCAGATACGGCCAGAATCCCGCTCTAGCCGGATTGATTTCCTCAGTGTGAATGGGGTCTTAAAGAGGCAGGGCAGTGATGAAATACCTCTATTACACTTAATTTCCTCCTATCAGATAAAATATGTACCTTCTGCTGTATCAGCTGTTCAGTCTGATAATTGAGGATGGGGCTGAGGCCGTGCCGGTCCAGTGGGGCCTGAGTATCCAGACTGAAGTTAAGGCTGATGGAAATGGGAGACAGTTTGTCTCGGAACTCCTCTTCAGGCTGGAACAGAGAAAGAAGCAGCTACATGAACAAATGCAGAGTCACTTATTGAAGAAAATGAAACACAGAACCAAAGATTTTACAAATCAGTAGCAGATGTTACAGCAACATTTGGCCTATAAGGAGAATAAGGAGAATTTGGTGTTTATGGAATTTGGTCTTTTAAAGTCTCCTTCTTGTGGCGTGATTCTATTTGAGGCGCCACAATGATGCGGCCTCTTTACAGAAAGAGCAGCACAGAAAGATAAGTGCTGACTGACAGGTGAGTGTATGTTTGTCTCCCTCTGCTCCGATCATTCTGCCTAACAGGGCACATCTACACATATGACATAAGTGACTTTGGCAGGCCTAATCTTTGATCAGTTTGCCACTGAGTGATGAGAAGATTGGTACTGCAGTAGTTTCCCCTTACAGAAACTTCAAACCCTGTCTATTAGAAAATGACTTTAAGCTCTGTGAAAAACTTAACCACGTTCACCTGGAAATGCAGGTGTAAAACCGTCTGATTAAATGGATCCAATGGAAACCAGCAGAGGTCTAGCTACACCGGAAGATATGTGTCAACTGGTTTAGCTGTAATAATCTGTGTGTGATAACAATCTGAGGCTTCATATCATTCTATAATGTTTTTAAAATGGAATTTCACTCATAAAAATATAAATCACTTATGTTACACAGCATACAAGAAAAGGAAACTGAGTAATTAGATACAGCAAAATGACTCGAAATCATTCTATGTACTTATAAAAAGAAAACAATGTAGCATATGTCTGTAATGTTGCCAAAGTTTGACACTTTTAAGGCTATTTTCTGACAAATGTGCAATAATATGAATAGTCTTATTGCTTTGGAATTGGAGAGAGAGAGAATGAGAGAGAGAGAGAGAGAGAGAGAGAGAGAGAGAGAGAGAGAGAAAGGTGCCTGTAAAATTCCCACAGGTATCAGAGGCTGACAAATGTAGTGAAAAAACTACAATCCAGTTCCTGGAGTGGCCACATGAGGGTGTCTTTTGGAGTGAGTCAAGTCCATGTTAAAATCTCCAGCTATACAGCAGAATTATATCTACAGCCTGGTACATAAATGACATTACATTTTTGTCTCTATAACGCCCCTTGTTTATTAAATTAGGTAAGGTAAGGTAAGGACTAGCCAAAGCCTCCTACAATAAGACTTATAAACAAATAAAACATAACCTCATTTAATAACTATATTTACAGTCTTTTTCACTAACATGCAAAATTAAAATGATACATTACAAATCATAAACATTAGCATGTTAGCATTTTCTAGATGTCTAGATGTATCTTGTATGCTGAGGTGCAAAAACATCTAGTGTGACTGACCCGTAGATAGATCGTGCTGTTATGGCACTGCTGGATTCCCTTATTGACGTTTAAGTTCTTCACCAGACTGGGCTGCTGGCTCTCCAAGAACAGAGTCCTCCTGACGGACTGCTTTTGGTTCTTTTTCACACTGTCCAACTGCACCTCCACCACAAAGTCTTCAGAGCGCACACACGTGGACACAAAAATGGTTGTTAATGTATGCATAGCCACGAAAACACACATTACATGCTTGTATGTAGGATTGCATGCACATATGTTACATTTGCTGAACATTCTTTGTACAGAAACACACGGGGCATTGCTGTAAGACCACAGGACAACAACTATGCAGAAAACACAGACAATACACACCCACTCACTTAAAATAAACACACACACACTTTTCTAAACTGCCGGAGCCCGCCAAGTTACTCTGTATTTACACTATTGTTCTTTTATCTTGATCCTAACTGCAAATTGACCACAGTGAGGTCCAGCATACTTGTGGCGAACAAAAAAAGCAAGGTAATTGGGACCATCTGTGTGTGTGTGCATGGCTCACCTAGATGAGAGGGGAGGTGCTCCCCATTAGCCAGCAGGCAGAAACTGATGCTGACACTAGAGGTTTGACACAAAGAAAAAACATTAGCATATACACACGCTAAGCTTACCTGTTTGTTTCAAAGCACTTCAATGTATAAATAAATTTTATTAGTATTTATTACAACTAAGTGCAATACTGTTAGAATAGTTGGGGTTATGTGAATTAGAAGGATTATTTATTATCTTAATTTAAGGACTTCCAAGCAGTGTACAGCTGAACAGCAATACCTAATGTGTTTGATAGAAGCAACATAACCTAGGAGGCAGAATCACATCATCAGACCTTTATATGTGTGCAAATTATAACTGTGTCATCCTGACACATACATCTTAAAGGAGGAAAATACAAGACCATAACAGACTTGGCAATATGGGTCATTTTGACATTAGCTATAATAGATCAAAAAAGGCTGGGTGGTTTTAATGTTAGCTGCCAACCATCTGACATGGTATGTTATATATATATAGTTATGACAAAAGTCCTTTACATGAAATTATCATTCAGACTGGGCTTAGATAACCATGGATAAGTAAAAAACAAAGATTCACTAGTGTTGAGTGACAACATGCAGAAACCAACAAAGAGGGATTATCCTAAAATGGAAGATGTAATCATCAAAATAGATGATGTAATCATCAAAATATTTTCACAATAAATAAGGGGTTTTAGCATGCATTAAATGAAACCAGCTAAAATTCAGCTAAATTTAGATTACCAACTGTATTATTCTGTCCATTGTGTATGCATATTTATTGTTTTTGCTTTGCAAAATTTACGTCATTTTGTATACTTTTTGAAATTCTAGGTCTAAACAATCTTAAATCTCTTAAATTATCTCAGTTTAAAAAAGGGTTACAAGTTACAACACAGGCCTAATTAGTTGATTATGTGTAAATAAATATTAGGGTTGTGTAAGTTCCTTGTGTTTAAGGACCCAAAATTGTGTGTCAGCCAAAACATGTCTTGAGTTTATGATTGATTGAATCCTAAAGGAAAACAGCTTCAGAAATATCAGTAAATGAACATAAATAGAAGACTATGTAAAGAGTTTTAGCAAAAACAAACATCTTCCTCATTTCAAGAAAAGTTACAACCTTTTTCCAACCTTTTCAAAACTCACAACTGCACTCATTTCCTTCCTTCCATGTACAGTAGCTACCAAAACCTTTCTTCCTCCTCCTTCTCTTCTCCTTTTGGTTTCCACAGCAGCAGAAACACCAATAAGCACAAAAACAAGCCTTCCTTGTATCAACCTACTGGACAGATTCTAAGAAGCCAGCAAGTTTGGCAAACGCGTCACAGCAGTCTAAAAATGTTCCACACTTAATACGATGGTTAAACTGGACTTATGGAAACAGCCTTATTGAGATTGAAAGCTGGTGAATTTCCCCTTTCCACACCCCCCCCAACAGGATCTAAGAATAAATAGCATGTATTTCAGAGCGGACAGGAAACTGTGAAGTCATTGGACATTCTCTTGAAGTAAAGTACAAACTAAGATGTGGGTTACGTAACATTTGCAAGACTTTCCATGTTCTGTTATTGTCACAGAGCCCTTAAGAGCTGCACTGTCAGTTGGATCAAACCATGTATAATCTTTTATGTTAATCCTTTTAACATAAATGTGTAGCTTAAAAACATTTTTTAAAAACAGCCCCTACCAAGACACAGAGATGGTTTCACTGCCTGTGCTCAGCCAACAAGTCCTCTCTTCCTGGTTGAACATGTTGGGCTGCACTGTTAGAGATGCACTGGCGCTCACTATTGGCCGAGCTCTGATTGAAGACACAGAAGAATAGTAAGAGTCCACATAACTGCCATAAAGTTTCTTATAAAGTGTATAAACATACCTGTATAGCACAGCTTTATCCACCCCAAAAGCACCAACAATCAGATCTGCAAGAAAAGAGTTAGATGAAAATCTTTGTCAGATGTAAGATGTAAACAGATGCTAATTTCTAATGCCTAATACCTGGGTATCCGTTTTGGTCCAGATCAGTGTTTCCTCGCAGAGCTAAGCCAAAACCGGCTGGGAAAGAGCTAGAAGCCCATTGGCCGGAAATAGTTTGAGTGGGCGTGTCTGTCAGTCCTTCGGAATAACCGTTATAGATGAAAACCAACCCCTGCTGGTGGTCTCCTCCGTAGGGACAGCCGATAGCCATGTCTGATTGTAGAAAGCAACAACACACTGCATGTGAGTACACTGCGCACAGTGAGCTTAAAGCCTTTGATCACAGCAATGATGGTTTCGGAGTAGGGTAGGACTCTTTGATTTCTGGTGATTTTCTGTGTTTTATGGTGAATAATGAATGAAATGTGGACTGACAGTAGTTTGTTTGCTGCTGCCAGGATCACAGCTGGAGGTCAAACCAGCAATGGAACTTTAAATCATCATTTTAATTACTGGTTGAATCATTTGTCAGATAAAACAGGCAAAACATATGGTGGTTCATGTGAGGAACTGTCATTCAGAATATTTTTAACTTCATTGTGATCCCATTCTTCACCATTTATCTGTATTTGTATCAATTTTTTAATCTATTCATTAAGCTCATTGATCATGAGCATGTCGACTTCATTAAGTCATTGATTTGCATGAGGTTCTTGCCCTGAGGTGGATTCTACGATGGCTGCCAAGAGGCGAGACTTCCCATAGGTGTACCATCCATACTGCCTGGTGCATATTTACCGTTGAATCCATCTTGATTGAGGTCACCCAATGGAGCTAGCGAGGTGCCAAACCGGCTGAAGACCTGAGGGCCCAGGAGCTGAGACCGGCTTGGCTCCAGAAGAAGAGGGGCCCTCTGCAGGTACACATACACCTTACCCAGCTCCTCCAGGCGCCCGCTGGACCCTCGGCGCATGAACATTGGTGCTCCCACCACCAGGTCATCCAGGCTGAGCAAGCAAAAGTAAAAGGACATAAATAAAGACAAAAAGGCTCCTTTTTTTTCTCTTTAAACACTCATCATAATTGAAACTGTGTAAAGGACCAATGGAAGCTGAGTAATCAGGGGAAATGGCAGTTTTCTGTGTAAAGATGTGGGTGATGGAATGATATGAAGAAATCATGTGTCCCTTTACACAGCAAAAAGCTGCAGGCTGTGAAGTTTAGAGGAAGTTGGACAAATGAGAACTTCAGTCAGAAAGGAACTATTCACAGATTAAAGGAATTTTTCATGATGCATTATAGTGTGAGAGTGTGGGAGACCTCCAGAAAGTCAAATATTGATGTCAGTTACAGTGAACTCACTTTTAGTTTTTTGTTTAGTTTGCCCTCATTTCATTCACCATCTGTGTCACCATGACTCTTACCCGTCGTTGTTGATGTCGGTGGCTGCCACTGCGTACCCGAAGTAGGACCCCATCTGGAACGCATTACAAGAGACCCAGTTGGCTGTAATCACATCATGGTGCATAGATCCCTTTCTTTTCTTTCATTTACTCCGTCTGTGTCCTTTTTCTTTTTTCTGCACACTCCACCACCACCACACCACCACCATCAGAAGCTTTCCTCTTCAATCTCTCAATCCCACAATCCCCTGGGGTCTCCTCTTTTCCCTTTTCATGGAGCTCAGTGTTGAGCTTCTGTAGATTTAGGTGAGGTAGGGGATCTGACTCTTTGCGGGCCACTCATGGGACCAGGGTTTTTCCGGGTTGATTTCATACCACATATGATAAATTAGGGTCACATTGCATCCTTGAGTTAACTCTCTCACTTTAAAGTGATTAGTATTTTAGCTGTACGGAACCCTTTCACAAGGGTTTCCCTTGTGAAAAACAAGACTGTATATTGGGACTGTATTCCAGTGTCACACATGCAAAACAGCTCATATCAATGCTTATCAATATAAATAAAACTGGAGCTCAGGACAAAGTTCAAATCCTTGGTAGCAAAGTTTTGTCATACATATAGTCCAATATATCTTTGCATTTGTATGGATTTTTCCGTTGCTAAAATGAGTAAATTACAGAGCTAGCCCCTATGTTTAGCATACAGACGTAGCTAGGACTTGTGCACATCAGTTGATAAATTAACTCAGTGGCAATATAAGTTTCCCCATGTTTCCAAGTATCAACCTTTCCTTGCAGCATACCAAATAAAAGATTTAGCAGCTTCATCTACCAACCCAGCAGGGCCTCCTGCGCACAAACTCATCAGTGTGTTTTTACAGCTGATTTTGACAGCATGGTTCGAGCACCCACAGAGAGACCAGTATTCTTACACATACAGCAGAGCAACAATTAGCCAGGGGTTTACCTCAGATCACTCTCACTATGACCAAATGGTTTACTCAGCACCCTCCACCCTCAGGTTCACTCCTCCGTGGTGCAGTCACCAATGACCTCCCACGCTGAAACCCCTCACACATATGTGTACATGATCAAATGCTCTTATAAGGATAGGATATAAGGAAATTTTAGTGTTTGTTCCCCTTCAAAGTATTAGCTGTAAACAGATCACTTCCTAAAGTGATTTCAGTGTAAAAACACATTTTAAACTGAAGCGAACTGAAGCGAATTCGGAGCTTAAGTCACGCTGTATAATAAAAACCGAAATATTACCTAATTTTCCTTTTACCTATTTTCTACCTTACGTTAATTTTGATAGACTGAACTAAATAAACCAAATTGTTCTTCATTTACTTTTTATTTGATTTGATTATTATTTCTTAATATGGGTCATGTCAGTTGCTGTTCTGTTTTCCACCTGTTTGATTGGCTGAGTTCAATTACACCCATCTTGTGCTCCACCTGCTCTTGTGTCAGTTTATCTCTGTTCTCAATAGGTGTGCTTATTGTTCCATTGTTTCAGTTTGTTCTTAGTTATTGAGCGGGTTTTGAGATTTTTTCTTACTAGTTTTCACAAATTCTATACCCGCATTCTGTAACACTGGATTTACACCAGAAGTGACAGCTGCCGTGAAATACTTCCATTTTATTGGATGAGAGTATTTACACCAGAAGCATAGCAGCGTGTATCAGAAGCATAGATTCGCGTCCCTTCACAAGAGATACACGCCGGTTCTATTTTTTAACTGTATCGCATCCAAGACACGTCAATTTGCAACAAATAGATCCAGCAGACAGGAAGTCAGGCACCAGAACACCAGAGTTTCCGGGAGATTTTCAAAATAAATGCTGTGAGACTAACCTCTCGCCACAGCCATGTAGGAGGAGAGACCATATCAAAAAATGAAAAGGCAGGGAGAGAAGCAGCAGCTGTTTTAGAGTGGAAGGTGAGAAGCTGCTCTGTGTGTACGTGTGTTGACGGAGTAAACAGAGGTTTTAGTAGAGAGGACATTGACTATCAGGTAAACAGGCAGATTACTAGGTGAATTTGTGAACCTTGCGGGAGCTTGTATTATACGCCCAGATACACTGCGCTTTAGAAACACTCCTAGTATGAACTGATGTCGAGCTGGAGATGCAACAAAAACACACCGCTTCTGTTCCGCTCTGTTTTGCTTCTCTTCTGGTGTAAATCCAGGGTAAGGTCTATTTGTTAAACACACTCTCAGTTAAATTGGCAGTGATGAGTGATTTTCAAAATAAAAGCTATTTTCAGAATAATGACTACTTAATGAGCAGACTACTTAATGAGTGAATCCATACAGTGACAGTGTGAACGCTGTCTTGGTATCTGCTCTGTCTGGGTTGGATTTATAGCTTTCAGAAAAACCCTGAGCTGTCCGTACAGTAAGCTGGACCGCTGACCTCTCTATAGGTCTCCTCTCCACAGGGCAATTTCCTTCATCACTCATCATTCACCCTTCCTTACCACCTTAAATGCATACCCACATATGAAATCAGGGGCCAAGCAGAAAAGCCAGATGTGCACATACCTGCTCCCCTGTCAAGTTCAGCAGAGATGTCAGATCCCTTCCATTTAATATGGTCACCTGTGATTAAAAAACAGAATTGTTTATTGAAAAAAAAGACACAAACACTATTATATATTGTAGATTATATGCATTTAAAAAACGTAAATGTGAGAAGTCCTTACTAAACCATACAGCATGAGTCCTTTTGGAACTCCTGTGATGAAATCTGTAAGGAAAAAAAAAAAAAGAGAGGAGAGGAGAGGAGAGGAGAGGAGAGGAGAGGAGAGGAGAGGAGAGGAGAGGAGAGGAGAGGAGAGGAGAGGAGAGGAGGGGAGAGGAGAGGAGAGGAGAGGGAAAAAAATCTGATTTTTTTTTCCATTATTTGGGTTTCCAAATGTTCTTACTTCCTGAAAGACTTAATAATCCTTTTCCGTTACAACACAAACATGTGTCGAGACTGAGCAGCTAGCTTCGCACTCAGCCATGCATTTGGTTCACCGTACTGTAAATATGACCCTTACCTTCCTCGGCATCCCCACTGAACTCTCCAGCAGCTACAGAGTAACCTGCAGGCAGGAGAGAAGGAGAGCATGAAAAACAGAAAGATAGATGAAGGTTTAGGTGCAATAACATGTTTCCACCTGGGAATAATAAAGTATTTCTGATTCTGATGTTTTCAATGAAAGTGTTGCACAATGGTCCTCTTTCATCCCTGTCAAAACCTGGTGCCTCCATTACCCACAATTCAACTCAACAGCTGACAGTTGGCCAGAGAGTCATGTGTGTTGTGCTAGTAGTGATTAATGTTGTCTTTACCCCCATGAAGAGGAGGAGCAGGCAACAGAAATCTGCTAAACTCACTTCTGTCTAACTCCACACAGATTTTCCAAACATTTATGTAGCTCTCAGTGTTATCAGGGGTGCTGTATACATATATAAATGCAGGATTAATCAGCAGAAATGGCATTAGTTTCTTATATTCATTGAAAGGAGTGTAATTCTTCACAGATTACAGAATGCATGCCCTTAAACAGGCTTTTATTATCCATCATGTAAAGTGAAAAAACATTGTTTTCTTTTTGTTGCCTTAAAACAAATCCACTTGGAATAAGCAGCTCAAATGTGCATTTTTATTTTTTGCTGCTGGTGTTGATGACAGAAAACACAATAAGACACAGCAAATACAAACAAAAAACACTACAAAGAAAAAGGAAAGATTTTTAATTTAAATTGTTGCTAAAATGCAAAACAACTGTCCTGGGCAAAAGATAATCAAGTATGAATAGTGTATGCTCTAGTAATACTAGAATTACTTTCCACACATTCAATGGTAATGATCAGATTATGATATGTCATGTTATATATTTATATGTAAGCTCAAAAATAGCAAATACACTGCAATCCAAACAAAGTGGATGTGAGGTAAACATGATGAAGGATCCCACATGAAATGCATCAATCTTTTGGGGATCCTCTAGAAAATCTTAAGGTTGGATCAGTTTTGTCCAGATGATGGCACTAGAGGTGAGGTCATGGGGTCAAACATAACAGGAAGCTGCTAACCACCATAAAAATGAATATCAAATGAGAAACGTTGCTCTGGACAAAACTAACAATAGTAGTTTATATACACTATTAGGACCTGCTGTGCTAGTGTCAATGTGTTTTTCCTCACCCAAGTAACTGTCATCGTAGCTTGCATGAACCTGTTGGGTCTGAGTCTGTCCGGTGACCGACAACAGAAAGTAAGACGGGTAGTAAGCCTTTACAATCTCCTCTGTGGTGGCTGAAATAAGCTGACCTGCAGGATGGAAGGGTACAAAACGGTAAAGCACTGTGTGTGACATTTGAACTCTGGCTCTTGGATTGATTTTCTGACTCTGTCAAAAGAAAAATTAAGATATCTTCTAAAAAAATCCATGCAGTTCCAAATTCCTCTGAGCTCACCTTGCCAGTAAAAGCTGCCTGGTCCTCCAAGCACAACCCTCCCATCCTGTAACACACACACAGTAACCAGAGCTGAGAATTCTGTGTGTCACTAATCACTGGTGAATTTCAATAAGACTGTTATCTATGCTACTACATCAGAAACTGCTTTCATGTGATTATGTTGGAATCGATGACAAATATTGTCTTACCTTGGTGAAATCAGCGCTGAATCCCCCCTGACAATAGCCCTGTCCAGCAGGTCCATGTCTTTCTGCAGTGACCAGGACCAAAGCACAGGAGACACCGTTAAGTTTTCCATTTCATGAAAAATGACCACATCATATTTCCCACACAATGGGAATTGTTTGTGATTGCTGTAGTTCACCTGTTCGGCAGGGGGCATACTCCACAAATGTTTTGAGGCTGTCTACAGAGAGGTAGCAGGTTCCTGTAACATCGGCGAAAGGTGTGTCATGTTCAGTCCTCCAGTAATACCTGGGAGCACAGGCCTGGATACAACAGAGGGAAGATGCAGTGACTACTGTACATAAGTTAAACCGGTTCAAGTATTTTTAGCCAAAACCAAAAAATGTAAAAATGCAAATATACAGACAACACAAGTAAATAGTAAAAAAACTTTATCAATGGAATAATGGGAGCATAGATCTCTAATTGTAAAGGATGGGGCACTGCAAGCTACTCTTATGAATGAAATGAATAAGATTCCTCTCTCCTGTAGGCAGGATAATGCACAGAAACACAAATGTCTGACTTTATATGTATCTATAGGTACTTTGCTAACACAGGTCATTCAGACAGATAAAAGCCATGTGCATTGTAAACATGAGTTAGCTAGCATGTTAATTGCAAGATTTTGCAAGATGGTACAAAAAATCATGTCTTGAACAAATGTAATTTTATACTCGTTTGTGAGCCTGGAAAAAAAAATCATTTTAAAGGCCAAGATGTTTGGAGGATACATACTTGTAGAGTCTCAATGCATGAAAATGTGTGCTTACAATCATGGGGCCTCAGTACCTGCTACACGCCCCCTAGAAGGGGTGGGGCAATGTAATTTGAGAGAGAAGTGATTTTGTAGAATAACATTAGCCAGCTAGCTAGCCAATTACCTGGTTTTAAAATACCTACAGCAATCTAGTCCCACTTATGGACTACAACAATACAAGAGAGCCGTTATATGCATGTTTTCTAACAACTGGCTGGATGCGGCCATGCTAAACTAAGGATGCTTTTACATTTTCTGCACAATGAGTATATTTTTAGTAACAAACTTGTGTTTCAAGAGTCACTTTTTATTTCATTTTCATTCAAGCAGGAAGAGAGTCAGTGTTAGAAATTGTTCTGCAACACATTCTTAACAGTAAATCAAGCATCCCCCGCAAGTACTTCCACAAGCCCATATGGAAAAATCCCTGACAGTGAAATCTGCTGATTAAATCAATACAACATGCACAAAAAACACTTTGTGTTAAGAGCAGTTACACTAAACAAGTAGGACACACTGTTTAGGTGAGATTTATTCTCCAATACTGACCAAATATCCCATGACTATTCTTACCAGTATGCTGTTGCCATGGGAACGTACAGTAGCTCCAAACCACTGATGGGACTTGAACTCAACCTGAGTGTTTACGTCATTTATATAAAAATACCGATCACCTGCAAAAACATATAAAAGAGAATCATATTTTAAAGGAAAGCAAGATTTATGCCCACACATTTCAGTCCTCAGAAAGTGTTACTTGGAAGTAACCTCGGTGATGTCAGAAGCTGCTATTTTAACTCCCTGTGTCATCAGTGTTTGATTTTCGTGCTGTCACGGCTTCATCTGAAAGTGTTCCCCACATGTTCTTGGCTTTTTACATGGATATTTTATGGCCTTGTTCCCGGGGTCTGCAGTCTTAATCCATCCTCCATGCTATGGCAGACATCAAACGGCTCAAAGAGACTTGGACCTTGTTGTTACTGTAACCCAAACGGCTGTACTTCGTTGTCAGGATCTGTTTAAAGAGGAGGCCCTGGCAGTGATGAGGGAGGGGAGGGAGAGGTGGAGGAGTGCAACGAGCATGTGTGTGTATATTTGTGTGTGTGTGTGGTTGCCTGCCAAAGGTTTTAATTTTGCAACTTCAGCAGCATTACAGCTTTTCAACAACATTCTGTTATAATAATTAAAATTAAACTAAGATGTTGATATTTCTATATTGATCGCTTTTCCTGATCCCTTTATGTATGGGAAAATGTCTTTAGATCCAAGTATTAAATAAAAGTTTACGATGCTGGGATTACCTGTCAGACCCTATTTTATATTAAATGTGAATTTATTTCACATACAAAAAAGTAATGGTTCGATCCATTAAAAGCAATTTAACAAAAAAGAAATAAAAATGCTTGTCTTCGGTCCCTGTTTAAGTACTGAAAGAAATGTTTAAATGTGGCTCTAACTGCTTTTACTCTTTGATATATGTGGCTGTCGTGTGTAGCAGAGTGGTGACATTAAACTCTCCTGGCTGCAGCTCTGTTGGGTTAATGGAGTCTGGCCTATGTCCTCAAACACACCATGAATCCTGAGGCCCACAGTGGGGAAATGTGAGACTACCAAATGTAAACATATAAGCATGTGCATGTAGATGTAATAGTGTGTGTGTGTGTTTTTCTACAATATATCACGGTTAAACAGTTTGTAGGTGTGTATTTGTGTATGCAGTTCGCAAACTCGCCGCCTTCCGTCTGTGTAAACCTCAATTTCAGCGCACACTTACGATAAGTCACACCCTGTGATCCTCAAACAGTGGTCCTTATCGCTTCCTGCATTTCTGATGGGGGTGATTATTTTCCTGGTGGGGCCCGGGGGCAACCCTGGTCCTCTGAGGTCCTTGCCCCCCATAATGACTCTGCACTAATTAAAGACTGCTCACAACACTGGGACCAAGTCCAGCAAAAAAAAAATCAAAGCTCTGTGAAAACACTGCAAACACAACTTATGCCCCAATTTGGAGAAGTTAGCTAAAGGGTGGGGTGGAGGGAGAGACTGAGATGCCATTTAAGAGAGACATCAAAGGGTGGTGTCAATCAAGACACATGACCTGCAGATTAGCAGAGGTAAGATGGCAGGAGCCGCACTTCTGACCTCTGGGTCAAACATTGTGGTGTTTAAATAGGGATGCTACCTATAGCTTCTCTCAGCCATTTTTACGCCTAGTTAGAGACAGTTGAGTGTTTACTACATGATCCTGTCCCGACTGTTTAACAGTACCGGGGTAAGTGACATTTTTACATCCTGGAACATTGTTCCTGACCAACTACTGCTGCGATTATGATGTAGGGAAAATTTCCATAGGACTTTGGATGTTGAACTGTGTGGGCATTAAAAAGTCAACCATCAATTCTTCTTTAACAAGACACCCTACCTTGCTTGTCAAAGTTGATAATGCTGCAGTTACTTTGGCTCCAGGGGCACAAGTACACAGCTCCTCCTTCAGTGATATAGGGCTGGCTGGTGTTGGCTTTCGGGGCGCCGATTAAAATGCTGATACTAGACGGCAGGAAAGAAAACAAGAAAAGTCCATGATAAGGTACATTTGATTTGACTTAATGTCATATGTTTAAAGGTGTTCCGAAAAATAACTAAAATGGTGTATAGTATAGTCAAGTCAAGTCAATTTTATTTATATAGCGCTTTTTCCGATCAGAATTGTCTCAAAGTGCTTCACAGAGACCCAGATCCTGAACCCGCTTAATAGCAACAGTGGCAAGAAAAAAACTCCCTTTTAACAGGAAGAAACCTTGAACAGGTGCCGGCTCATAAGAAAAACCTTCCTGCTGACAAGTCAGCCGGGTAGAGGAGGAGAAGAAGAGGGACACAGGAGAGGATGAGGAGCAGTACAGAAGCAGAAAGATAGATTGGGAGCCAGTGTCTGGTTTTACCTACATATGCCTTGCATTTGTCAAAACACAAGGCACATGCAAAACTGTCTTGCTAGCAAGTTAAATGAGAACAACATCACTGCTCAGTCTGTTAAAGCAGGTTGGTAATACTGGAAAGCTTGCAAGATGTTAAACAGAGTGGAGACAAGACCTCAGCATTAGCATTTCCTAGGTACGGACCACCTAAAAAAGTCAACAAGGCTGAGCTTAAACATTGCAATGTGTTATAGCCAGAATAATGCACAGCAAGCGTGAAATACATGTAGTGATCAAGAACAACAACAACCCATCAGTGTATTCTGGTCCACTAGGTATGTAGCAAGATTTTAGCAGCTACACACAAATCACCTCTATGTGCTATGTCATAGCATAAAGATCATTTCAAGGATTATAACAAATAATTTCTATTTAATACAGATACCAATACTAGCACTAAGAGCAATGAGATGGTTATTCGCCAAGCTTAGCATAATGACTTGAGGCAGGGGTAAACGTCTACAAACAACCAGAAGAGCAAGAAATGTTATACCCAGTGCATGACTGTGCTTTCACAGATATAGTATCATCATTGCATTACATTCCCATAAAACTGTAACAACAGCGTCTATGAGATATGCCATGAAATGATCTTGATAAAGTATAGTTATTGTCACTCTTCCCTTTACAATTCCACCTTCCCATTAAGCTAGCTATAAATGCAGTTTGAAGCCACTGACTGTATAACATGAGGACAATGTATTTCTGCCTCTGTTCATTGTACAAAAGTGAAGCCATAAACCATTTCTAGGAAAAAAGTATTTGAGGAGTACTTTTAGTTTTTAGTTGGGTCCATGTTCCATCTACTAACAGGGTGAACGAGGTGGGGTTCATAAGGTATGCTGCAGCCAGGCACAAAGGGACAATCGAGATGATTTGGCTCCACTTTTGTGAAACTATTATGGCATCTATGTTTACAGATTCTGTCTTAAGGATTTCGTCATCTCCAAGAACAAATGTGAGGACACAAAGAGCCATCCATCTGCATGTCCTCAATAAACCACAGTCTGGAAATGAATGAGAGACAGTATTTAAGCAAAACACAAAAATGCACCTAAGTCTTATTAACAACATTAACATGCTTTGAAGGCATTCAGAAAGCAGCCCTGCTATAAAGGCCTGACCCAGAGGAAATGGTACTTAACTTAACACGGTGGTGACTGATGACATTAGCAGAGATCAGACGCACCGCCCCCCCCCCAAAAAAATTTCTGGAGAGCAAAACACTAATACCTACATGTCTGGAGAGGCTATCCTTTTACAACCATTCACTCCACTTCCTAGCAGTAAAGCTACCAGAGTGCAGTGTGATCTCTGCATGTGTGGAGCCATAACATATGACTCAATTAAAAGCACTAGTAGTGAAAACATAATAGCCTCCTCACTTAGCAACATGATGATGTGTATCAGTGGGTTGATGAATCAGGATTCCTTTCATTGAACTTACGTTCAACAAGAACATCTGCAAACAGCGCAGAGGCACCAGAGGCACGATGAGGTCAAAGACTGTGTGCAGTTACATAGCCGCATAATTTAGTCATGGCCTAATGACTGTACTAACTCATTTTAACTGTTCATAACCTACACAAAACTTATCTTCGACATGTTTTAGGGTGCAAAAAAGTTCATTATATTCATTCAAAAACACAATACAGACACTGACAGAGAGTTTATAGTCTGTGTAACCCAGTTCAGGTTTCACAAGATCTTATCAGGCCTGTTATAATAAACAGGATATGATGCTTATATGAGCTACACCCTGACCCAAATATCTGCTTTATTTTGTTAACATGTAAATATACTCATTAAACTGACACATATGTGGGTGGCCTGCCATCATCGGACACTTAATTAGGGTTTCCCTTTCTGTTGAGATCATGAGAGAATCTTTGTGGGAGTAAGTGGCTTAGCTTAATAAAATCTGCAATGTTGGCTTATCTTATTACAGTCCTGTTCTGTACATCTGCAGCTCTGGTGACAGATAAGGACTGCAGTTACATGGTACTTCTGGTGTCCTTCAATGCAGAGCTCACAGAGAGGTTGGTAAACATGAGAAGTTCACTGACATCAGGTCACAGTGTTTCTATAGTAACCCCCTTTTTTTATTATATACTATTTCTAAGCTAGATATATGACAAAATAAACACCGCTAACATGTAGACCACTTAACAAGTCTATCAACCATTCACACTCATACATACAGCTCTTTAGAGTCCCCAGTTAACCTTTGGTATGTGGGGGAAGCTGAGTACCCAGAGAAAATGGGGAGAACGTGCAAACCCCAGGCAGATTCGAACCAGGAGCTTTCTTGCTATGAGGTGACAGTGCTAACCACGGCATCACCTTGCTGCCTGTAAAGTGCTAGTCAGGTCTGCAAATAAATACAATAAATTGCATTTACAATAATTTTTTTCCTGTTGCTAAAAGTATATACTGGCTGCTCCCATGTACAGTCTGTACTGTATATTACTTGGATGCAGCTTACTGTTGGTCAAAGTGAAAGAGACCTTGTAGAACTGACAAATGTAAGAAAAACCTAAAACGTCTGTTTTTGTCCACAAAATACCTCTGCCCCTTATTACAAGCCCAGTTAATGTGCTGAAAGCTCTTCAGTTTTGATTATATCAAATATTTCCAACTTAGGTTTTCTCCACATCAGCATACATGTTTCTGCAGTCCAAACGCTAAACCACATGTCCACAATCCAAAGCGTCTCATTATTTACTGTACCAACGTACACAGATGCATCATTATTCACCCACAGCACCTGATGCAAGGAGGCACACATGAGATGCTTGGACATTGAGAACAGAGATGGCATGCAGAGCCACGGGAGCAGCTTTTTACAAGGCTCCCTACAGACAAACAGTGCAGTGATTGTCAAAAACCCATGACAACCAGCCAACACACTCCGATCATCAGCAAGAAAATTCAAGAACGCATCCATTTCCTGTTTACACACTGCAAAACAACAGGCAGAAAATTCACATGGAGATGTTCAGTGACAATTGTGTGCTGTGGATACACATGAAAAAATGAATGGGTGATATTGTTCACCGTAAACAAAACAGGAGGACGCAAGTGGACCTTTGTCTATAAATCAGCATAATTACTCAATAACATGACCTCTAACCGCAGACAGCTTAGTTATGAAAACTGATATAATCTTAACCAATTTCCTCACAGGAAAGTATCTACAATCATTAAAGCAATATATTTTTCTCTGTGAGCCCCTGTGGATGTTAGTGAGGGAAACATGAGATGTGCAGTTGAGAAGGTGAAACTAGCATAAATATCAAAATGGTTTAACAATAAACAGCAACAAGCAGGTTGTTTCTGTCAGTTAGCTTGTTAGTCAGGCAACACAAGGTTTGCTGTGATATCTTCTAACATCACTGTCATCAAGTGGCCGGAAAAATTATGAGTGTTCCACAGCCTGAAAGAAAAATACTAAGCATACAGCAGACATTCACTCATTTACTCTGGTAACAGGTGACACCATCAAAAGTGAGGTTGGAGGAAGCATTCAAGTTTGTTAATTGATCAGCTGGCTACATAACAGTTTGCTTTGCCCACTGTGGCAAGAACGGGAAATTTTCATGTGTGCTAACACTAGCAACAATTAGCCGCCCTGTGAGTACAAAAGGGTATACAACAGTAAAAAAAACAAAAAAAAACAAGCATGAACTTGGCAACTTTGTAGTGTTTATTGATTCAATGTTTTCATGCATATATCTAAACAAAAAATCTACAGTTCTTCAGATGGCCACTAGAGGGCGGCTCCAAAAATCCCCAACGTTAACATGTTGGCAGCCTAGTACACAAAAAATCTCCTCAATAACTGTAAGTCAAACTTGTAGAAGCTTTTTTTTTTAAGTAGCCGAGTCTTTAACTTCTGTCAACTGATACTGTTGTCACACGATTTAAAGCTCAGGGAAAATGTGTATTGTTAGCTGCAGTTAACTTTCCCCATTAAAAAATGTCCCATACTAAGCCAAAAGTTAGTGAATCCTTTCAATATCACAATATGAATCAGAGTGCATGAAGGTTTGCTAGGTTACTACACTGAAATACAATACAAGCCATAGAGCCTTCCAACACACACACTTAGCTTTCTATAAGCCATAAGGCTCTGAGTGATGACAGGGCTGCATGTAGTTGGACTATTACTGGCAGATCCTGAGTCAGTGAACTGTAATATATTAGGATACTAGTTAGTAATATCATAAACACATTGGTTCCTACACAGTTTTGAACCGATTCCAATTAATACCACATGGTACTGCTTGTGTCACATATCTGCAAACTATAAATGTATATAACTATATATGTATAAATGTTGTATCTAGTTATACCTAATAGTTTTTTTTTAAATTTAGGTCTATGTTGTACACATTGAGGCTTTGTCTTTTAGAGCTACTGTCTCCATTTGGATTAGGAGCTCCTGGGAAACAGGAAACTTTTACATCCAGATGGTTTGAAGTGTTGAAGCTCTGCATATTTATTTTTGAAAAAAAAATCTGATGAATAGCTCGTGACTCACTCGCTCAGATGGAACTTGTATGGTCTGACTGCAGCATCATCAGCTATGGGTCAGACACTTCACACCTCATTCATACCTGAGCTACTTTTAGATATAGTGGCTGTGTGTGTGTAGGCGTGATCTGTACTTCAGTGATCTGAGGCCAGCCAAAACAGGTGATGGTTGTATCTGTAGAGAACGAAGTTTGATCTTTGACTTCATCTCACTCAGCAGTTCTTCATCTGTCAATAAGAAAACAGTGGGAACCCCCTACTGTCCCTTCAGAATAAGATTAGCATTTTTCTTACTTTGCTGTAGGTTAACCCTCCCCTCCTCTTTCTATCACACACACAGGCGTGTATCTGTTTCCAATCATATGGGCAGGAATCCAGTGTGTGTGTGTGTGTGTGTGCGTGCGTGCGTGTAGAAGAAAAGGAGATGTGTGTGTGTGTGTGTGTGTGTATGAATGACATGAGTCTTGTTTCAACATTTGCATCACACACACACATTAATATGTTGTAAAGATGCATAAGAGAAATACATAACTACGGTAGCCACAAAGGACATAAAAGTTCATGTGTTTTTTTTAATCTGTAAAATAAACGGTAAACTTCCCCTCAGTGAGTTGGACGTTCACACATTTCAACTGTATGATGTTGCTTGCTTGATCTTTACCTGTGCGAGTTATTGAAGAATTCCACCGAATAACCGAAGTAACTCCCGCGCGGTCCCGTGAAAACGACGCGCTTCTCCGTGTCCAAGTTAAAAGCTGCGCAGAGCTGAATCAGAAGCACCACCGCTGGTACAGCCAGCGCGGCGCGGCTACAGCGTTTCCCCCACGACCGGGTTGGTGAAAGTCCAGGAACGGTGCCCATCTTTTCTGTTGCGCGTCTCTTCTTTCATTGAATAGCCGCGGCGCAAAACGCATCATCCGTGCTGTTCCTCTGTGCGCGACGCTTTGGGGTTGTGATCATAAAGTGGTGTCCTGAATAATCCCTTTCAGCCCAAATAGGTCCAATGATCCAGACTGAATGCAGAAATGTGAAGACTGACAGAGAGTGAGAGAGGGAAAGTCTGTAACCTCATTTGGGGTGGAGCTTTAAATATTAGCAGACAGTCTAGTCCTCAAAGAGGGAAAAACGCAGTTTAAAAAAATCAGTTGAGGCTGATGTATTTTAATGTCAAATGACATATTAGTACCATTATATCATAGCATGATGTTTAAGGATTATCATTGCAGTTTGTTATGGTTTTACTCTACATAAGCCTCTAAATGGCAAAGGTTTTATTGGATCAACATGGAACTGTCATTATTTTTAAATAATATTAAGTCTTGTTTAATAGAGCAAATAAAAATGGATTTGCCCAAAGACTAGAAGAATGTTATGGCTCACCAGAAGTGGTGGAACATGCGCTGCTAAAAAAGGTTGAAACCTTCCCTAACGGACTAACAACCTAACTAACCATGAAGTTGAGAGAGTTAGGTGATACCCTTCAAGAGCAAGAAGGTGCAAAAGATGGAGGAGACCTGCCAGGTTGGTCATATTTGGATCTAGCTTGATGAGTTAATCCCATTGTGGAGAAACTGCCTTACAGTTTGCAGGAGAAATGGGTTGCAATGCCCTGTGCTTGTCACGGATGAGAGCAGGTTCACACTGAGCACATGTGACAGACGTGTGACAGAGTCTGGAGAGGCCGTGGAGAACGTTCTGCTGCCTGCCACATCCTCCAGCATGATCATGATCATCTAGCTCTGAACTGATGCTCATTGTGAGGACAGAATACACCTGAAGCATACAGTAGGTACAGAAAGTATTCAGACCCCCTTAAATTTTTCACACTTTGTTATATTGCAGCCATTTGCTAAAATCATTTAAGTTCATTTTTCCTCATTAATGTACACACAGCACCCCATATTGACAGAAAAGAAAAAGATGCTCAATTGGGTTTAAGTCAGGGCTCTGGCTGGGCCCTTCAAGAAAAGTCAAGGAGTTGTTGTGAAGCCACTCCTTCGTTATCTTAGCTGTGTGCTTAGGGTCATATTGGAAGGTAAACCTTCAGTCCAGTCTGAGGTCCTTAGCACTGTGGAGAAGGTTTTCATTCAGGATATCCCTGTACTTGGCCGCATTCATCTTTCCCTCAATTGCAACCAGTCGTCCTGTCCCTGCAGCTGAAAAACACCCCCTCAACATGATGCTGCCACCACCGTAAAGAAGAACCCATCTTTAGGTTCGTCTTTACATCTCTTACCAAGGCCCTTCTTCCCCAATAGCTCAGTTTGGCCGGACGGCCAGCTCTAGGAAGGGTTTTGGTCATCCCAGACCGGACGGCCTTTTAAGAAGTGCAGCAGAACATTTTTTGTGACCTTGGCCAGATCTGTGCCATAATTCTGTCTCTGAGCTCTTCAGACAGTTCCTTTGACCTCATGATCCTCATTGGCTCTAACCATTGACAGTAAAAACTCTAACATGCACTGTGAGCTGTAAGGTCTTGTATAGACAGGTGTGTGTCTTTCCTAATCAAGTCCAATCAGTATCATCAAACACAGCTGGACTCAAATGAAGGTGTAGAACCATCTGAAGGATGATCAGAAGAAATGGACGCACCTGAGTTCAATGTATGAGTGTCACAGCGAAGGCTCTGAATACTTAGCACCATGTGATATTTCACTTTTTCTTTTTTAATAAATCTGCAAAGATGTCCACAATTATGTGTTTTTCTGTCAATATGGGGTGCTGTGTGTATATTAATGAGGGAAAAAATGAACTTGATTTTAGCAAATAGATGCAATATAACAAAGAGTGAAAAAATAAGGGGGTCTGAATACTTTCCATACCCACTGTAAATTTCTTCTAGTGAAGAACTACCTCCAGGAAAGCAAAGTGAACATTATTGACTGAACTGCACAAAGCCCTGACTTTAACTGAAAATCTGTCGAGTGTACTAAAGACCAGGGTCCATGACAGAAGAATTGTTCTGCAAATATTGCAAATAGCCATCAAACTCGTTTAAACTCCTGAGCATAATTGCTACGGTAAGCAGCTGTGTTCCATTCAGGCGAGACAGTTCCAGTGTTTCGGTGCTGGCACAGTGTAAAGAAGTGTATGTAGCGTTTCCACCTTTTTGGCTTAGTTACAGATAATACACTGGCACCGTGTCATCACCTTTTGGTCACCTTGCACTTGAGTTTAGCTCTAGAATCCTCAAACAATGGAAAAAATGCTGTATATCTCAAAGAAGAGTTGGTGACAGTAATAGTAACTTAGAATCCTAACTGTAACGTTAGAGGGGTATTACCACTAACACAGAACAGGTTGTCTTCTGGAAGAGTATATATTAATCTTGTTTAATCTTGTTTCTGGTAAATATTTGGCTGCTAATTGCTCCACTATGTTCACTAGCTAGTGGCTAACTGCCTGCTGTTTCGTCAGTGGGTTTTGAAGCCCCCCTCCCCCAAAAAAACAGCTGCTGCAAAACATTATGAGAGCCGAAAGCAGTTAGCAGTCATGTAAAGCCAAACAGAGATTCTTTATCCAAAATTATCAAGTTCTTGTAAACAGTATCATCGCCATAAAGATGCACTATACATTCAGGTGGTGTTGTCACATTGGTTTCAGCAAATATAACCATCTGCATATGAAAAATACAAAGATAAGGCCTTCTTTCATCTTCGTTGTTGCTGTTTCTCAACCAATTGCAGCACTTGTTCATTGAAGTACGGGTAAACTTCCTGGGTACGTTACTCGACAGAAAGTTATGGCTTTCCTCAGATATACTCTACATGTCAAGACAGTTCAGTGTGACTAAACTGGGAAAGCCCACAAACGTCCATCTTCTGCTCTGTCTCTCATCACTTAACTTCATGCCATCAGGCAGGCAAGCATACAGTATGTGGTTATTTGTAGGTCTCTTCATCGTGTGTGTGTTTAAGGAAATGGGGCCCCAGATTTAAAAAACAGTGAGTCACAATGCGTTACCTGCCAAAGGCAACAGGACTTGGACAAAGAACGTTTTCAGTCCGTAAAAACACATTTTAACATGGCACAGAGGAAATAAACTCTCACTGCCTTGCAGCAACTGATAGTACATTGCAGGCACAAGTCAATGCCAACCGGATGTGGTACTGCACTAGGTACTGCTTGTTACTTTATCCAACAGTTATCGTCAACATGTCTAAAAAGCATAAACACAGGAGAGAAGATGCTGAATAAATTTATTCTTTACCAGACTTGTGTCTATTTAATGCTGCCTGTCTGCCTATCAAACTGCAATAGATGCAGTGTTTCACAGTTGTTTCGTCGTTGTGGGCTGCCAACGGCACACCCCACCTCCCCAAGAAGGTCAAGTCCATTTTATTTCATTTTCTATATAGTGCCAGATCATTTAAGGTTACCTTTAATACTAAACACGCCTACCTTGTTCTATATAAACTAATTATCCCTATGTTATTTATCTTATTTGCACGGTGGTATGTTATTTCTGTCTATACATGGTCACATGTTTACAATACACACACACAGAGACATGTGCGCACATACAGGTGAGCACACTCCCACCAACGGATAGAGAGCTTGTGTGGTTTTGTTTTGCTCATGACATGCCGAAGAAAAGCTTGTTGTAGACTAGGGTCAAACCATGGTCTTTTCCTGAACATAACCCACTTCTTCTAATACTAAACTTCTTTGAAGAAAAGTGAGCATTACCTCTGCTAAGGCTAATTGCATATAAATTGCATGCAAGCATTTACATTGGCTCACAAAGGCATTGTTTTCCTTTGCCTAGGTTAAAATGTTCAAAGCTGTACAATTTACTGCATTGTAAAGCATAATATGTGCATAAAGACACCTCTTAGATCATATCTTGTGTCGATGCATTCACTTGTTCCTGGGAAACGTCAACGCCAGGACTTTGTTTTATGAATTCAAATTAATCCTCCAGGCAAAAAAAAGCACTTATTACATTAAGAAATCCTAAAAGAATCAGAAACAATAGTGTTCATACATTTAGGTTTGTGATGTTTAAAGCTGTACTAATAATATGTTTACATTAAGAAAACAACAACACACACAGCTTTTTAAGGAAAACAAATCTCATAAACCTAATGTATGCTACTCATTGACCATCAATGACTAGACAGTGTTAGCAAGTAGCTAATTTGCCAGGGTACAAAAAGGTAAAAACACTACATTCTTTAGTCTTGTCTGGAGACCAAAACAGATACAAAATGATTACATGAATTTGCCTTTATTGGCTATATTTTAACCACAACCTGAGGCCACTTAGAGGGTGTAGGTTTATTTACAAATCCATGGCTACAACAAACAACTCCAAGGTATTCCTGAGTTCAATCAACTACCAAACACATAATATATCCATAGCTGATTAAGTCCTTAAACACAAGTTGTCACACTTTTACACAGGTAAAACTGACAGCATTCCATGAGCACCACACTGCTTTCTCTATTACAACTGGTTACCTTATGGCACTATTACTGCCCTAAAAGTTCCTATACTATAGTGCAATGCAAATAAGAATATCATCTTAACCCAGGTAAAAATATCAATTGCCATATAACTGTAAATACAAAGACAGTCAAGCATACCTTATAAGGTATCAAAATAAATATATTAATTGGCTGTTATGTTGCTAATATGTTCACTTTTTAAGGTGACATCTTAATGTTATATCATAATGCAGTCATAAGTATGTTTACAAAAACACTAAAACAAGATAATAATGTCAGCTTTGGCATCTTTCTCCTAAAATTTCTCTTTTTTTTTTGCATTCACTATGTAGTAAACTTTTGACCGTCTCTTCCTGTCGTATGTCTCAACATCCTGAAATATGTCCAACTACAGTAGCCAAACACTGTTCAAAACTCCAGCTCCTTTTTTGACTTATTAGATACAAATACTTTTTTTGTTTCTGAATCAAGCATCAGTGTATGTGCATGGATACACCTCAGAGGAAGCTTCCACTTTTGATGGTGTGAATGACATCCCCCCTAGATGGATGGATGTTTGTGCAGTATTGGCTGATTTACTTCACAAGTAAACACTGGCCAGACTATTATCACATCAAAGAAAAACAATCAGATTCTATTAAAAAAAGTGCTGATAGGAAGCGATATGGACAGTCAGATATGAGGACTGTTTTAAAAGAAGAAAAAGGCTAAAAGGAAATTTTACTGATTTGGCTCAATACAGTGGAAAAAGTACAAGGAGCAAGCTGAATCTGCAAAAGCTCAAAACCTGCTGTGATAGTTACATCTGCAGGCTAATTGGAAAGGCCTGAGAATAGAAACACTGTTTTTTGCCACTATTTTACTTTGTGACTGCTTGTAAAGTTTAAAGATTTTTTTCCACTGGTCAACTTGCCAGCCATGTGGGGGATATTACTTATATCTTTTCACAACCAAAACTACCAGCCTTCCCCCACATTTCACCCACTGTCTGCATTATGTCAGAGGAGAGGTGATAAGAGACATAACACACACCTACTAGGACTGTCTGCATGTTGTCTTGAGCTCTAAAATATGGTGGAAATAACATTCACACTTACCTCAACATACACACATGCATGCACACAGCCACCTCCACACCCAGGAAGACACATAATTACCACAATTATAAAAACAACATGGCTGCTAATGTGACAGGCACATATTTTCAAAACCTGCTACAAGAGGATCACACTTTGACAGGACCATGTAACTGTTTCTTCTGCAACAATTAAGACTTAAAGTGTGGTCATATGTTATAAAAGACAAAAATGCAATAAAAAAATCATGTAGCTGTATCTCCTGTTGATCTAACTTTTTGGGCAGTTCATAGGATTTGTTGGTATATTGGTGTAAGTACTGCACACTAGGTTTTTGCTTATGTGTTATAGACTTGTTGGTAGTTGCACCGTTAGCATTAGAGCCAAAATAGCTAGATTAAATAATTATGTGGGAAATAAGGAGCCTACAAGAGTAATGAGGGTTAATTTTTTTAAACAACTAAGGCAACTTGTTGGCCCTCTTGTGGTCGAAAAACTGTGGTGCAAGATTAAGCATCATCCTCAGGGCTAAGAAATGAAACCCACGAAGAAGTGTCAACAACTGCAGTGACCGCCCACCTCAGCATCCCACGCAGAAACTGAAGTAACAGACTGTAGCGTCCCTCAGTTTAATCACGATCAAAATGGGGTCTTTTAGTTACGGGCATGTGTCTGTACATCCACGCCACCAACAACACAACTGAATAAACAAAAAGAAAAAACACAAGAGTATAAACCAATGTAAAACATTCTCACAGAGAATAATTACTAAACGTATTTCTTAGATATAAAAATAACCTTTCCCATTAATCTTACAAGTTATACCTTAATAGGCCTGTCACCTTACTGATATGTAAAGTAAGCTAGAATGTTAGCATATATCACCATAACAAGCGTAACGTAAACAAACAGATAACTTGCAGCTAATGACCGCGTTACCTCAAGGGAAGGTAGATATAAAACTTCAAGCCTTATAACACTTAAACAAAATATTAGAAAACTCTTTATACATCCAAATTTTCACTTACATACCAGCAACATCCCCCGCTCCGAAGGGAATATTTGGAGCGCAGCTAATAATGAACCTACCCCCTGCAGTGACTAAAGACATTAGTTCCGCTTGAAAAATTAGGCAGATTATTATCATGTAAATTAACAAACCAACAAGCGAAATGTTCTATAATTAAAATGATATTATTTTCTCATTTATAAATATTGTAATTATTAAAGAGTTTGTCCATTTGCATTTACAGCCCATGGGTGTAATTTATCACCACAGTACACTAGTGAAGAAGGTGGGTAGGTGAAGTTAGCTGCAAATGGGAAAAGTTACCATTGCTACAAATGTTTATTATTATGAAAGGGGAAAACTATAATCTTGAGCAAACCTGCACTAGGAAGCGTGCCAAAACGTACAATAGAGTGACTCAAAATAAAAGAGGAAAAATCTTTTAACATAGGATATGAACCTGGACTCTCCTGGGTGAAAGTCTAGAATTATTTCCACCATCCACCCACCCTGCTGTGCCACTGAGCAGCACTCTCACTCACTCACGACGTTTGAGGATGTATTTTAGCATGGCAGAGCCTGACCTTTGACCTCTGCCTGACCTTATGTGTCTGTGAAAAAAGAAGAATACTGTTGCAGGAAGAAACTGATTAAAGGTTTCCTCACCACATTTCCACAGACAGCAACTTGTTCACTCATGGTCTGTCATATGAATGGTTCAGAAAGCCAATGATTGAGTTGCTTGTCTATTTCATTCAGCAAGTAGATGTGTGTGTGATGTTGAAAAGAAACCCTAAACTTCTGCTGACGTATTCTGAGAATCAGAAGTTTATGGGCAGGCTCTTATTTCCATCAACCCTAATCCAGAATGAATTGCTGGTGAGGAATGTAACCAAGCAGTGGTTGAAACTTAATATCTCCTTGGGGAATCTTATCCAAGTTTATCTATCATCTGCCTTGTCAACACAACACCACTACTTAATGGACCCACGCCTGTACAGCAGTTAGGCCGAGTAACCTACCTGCCTTTCCCCCAGAGGAGCCGCAAGGAAAATCTCACCGCAAACAAGCAGAGCAGCACGAGGCCGGTGGAAAAAGGAACAGGCCTCTCAGATATTGAGGATTGAGAAAAAGACAAGTAACAAGGCATTGTATTCATATTGAAGAACAGCCCAGAGACCTGCACTGTAAATATAAGTTTAAAACATTAACCTCTCAGTAACTGAGGAGCTCTATTAATAACAGAAGTAGGACCTGTATCTGCAAAGCAGACCTGGGAGTGCGGTGGCCCTGTGAATGTCCTCATTTGTCAGTTTGTGTTTCAACCTTTCTGGCAGTCTTCCAATCACTGGCAATGTTTTACTGTGACAAAAAGACAGAAAGAACCTATAAAAGCAGAGTGTTCTTAAGGAAGTTAAGGGATGGAGCATGCTCAGAAAGGAAATACAACATAATACTTCATTATCCTGTGTTTGATATGAAGTACCAAGGAAATTAACTGGAAAAAACAGGCCTACACCCACCTGAAAGGGCTTCTGGGAAGAGTTATTATAGTGTGGTAAATATCTCAGCAGGGAAATGTTTTTGTTTATTTACATCGTCAATAACTACAGCTGTAAATTAGATGCTGTGTTAACAGGTCCTAAAATTTGTCTAATCCAAGTCTAGGCAGGCTATGTAATGAGTCCCTGTGTAACTTCATTTAACAGGTCTAATCTTGAGAGCCAGCCATCCTTGTCAGTCAGTGTACTACTTTTATCCAACTGGTATGCAGACATAAAGACTGATAAAACCATTTCAAACTATTTGGAGTTCAACGTTCTACTGTGAGAAAGATTGTTCACAAGTGGAAACATTCAAGACAGCTGTCAATCTTCACAGGAGTGGTATCCCAGCTAATTCAGCCTAAGATCAGAGGAATACACAAAAACCCAAGAGCTACATGACAGAGGCTACAGACCTCACTGAGCATGCTGTGTGTTAATGTGACAGCACAATTAGAAGAAGACTGAACAAGTACAGTTTGTTTGAAGGGTTACCCTGTCTAAAAAGCACATGGAAGCAGGACTGAGGTTCAGTAAACTGCATCTGAACAAAGAACAACACTTGTGGAACAATGTCCTGTGGACAGATGAGACCAAAGTGGAGTTGTTTGGGCTTAATGCTCACCACCATGTCTGCTGAAAACCAAACACAGCATTTCAACTCCTCTGTATACCACAGTGTTCTAGAGACAAATGTGAGGACATCTGTCTGACAGTTAAAGCTTGGTGGAAACTGGGTCATACAACAGAACAATGATCCAAAACACAGCAGCTAATCTACATCAGAATGACTAAAAAAAATAAAAGAATCAAAGTTTTGGAATGACCAGATTCAACCCAATTTAAATGCTGAGGTGGGACCTTAACAGGACTGTGCATAATTTTATAAAATACTATGGTATATACTGCTGCTTAGCACATGTTATATACGAGCATGCTAACACAGCTTAATATTAGCAAAATTATATAACTGAAATGTACCAATCATTTTGTCACATGGTGGCCCACACAGCATTGTTAGATGGTGTTAGCAGAACACAGTGTCCATGGCAGTTTCACTGTGGTTTTAGTGGATGAGACTTTACAGAATTCAGACAATAAAACAGAAAGTATAAATAATATCTTCAGACACAACAATGTGCATATGTTAAAAATTATAGCCCCACAAATTAGTCCAGACCTTTTAAATCCAGTCCAGTCTAGATAACATGTTAGCATGGCTGCAGACTGTCAGCTCAGTGGTGAGTAAAAATCACCTAAATACAAGTATCTGCTAGATTGAAATTACAAAGACAATTTTGTAGACAATTTATATAATCCAGGTGAAGCCATGCTCTGTCATTTTAGCTTCTCAAAGTGCCCTACATGCATGCTGCATGCTGCCCTGAGAAATGGTATTTGTTTTTCAAAATAAAAGCAGCCTTGTGTTTCTCCTTCAGAATTATGGGAAATTACAGCAAAATACACCCCCCCCCCCAAAAAAAAAACATCTCATAGTCAATCAGTCAGTGTGTCTGACTTTACAAGTCTTGACAATATTTTCACATTCCTAGTGCGTGAATCTCTCTAGCTTCTTTCTGTCCGTTTATCTGTGAGCTTCTAGCAACGATTTCTGTATGGACAAAATGCAAAATTACTTAAAATCTGTATAAATGCACCACAAACACTCTTTTTTTTACTTAGAACTTTATTAGGAAACTTTACAAAAGATCACCAAACAGCTTAAAAATATTTTTGTTTCACAGTTTCTTACACAATGACTTTAAAAACAGCAAAATAAAGAGCAAAAATACTGTAATATTAACAAACATCTTGCACAAATTGCTTTGTCCATGGTTGTTCAGTTGCGACATCATGACATTTGAGGAAACACATGCTCATCTGTTTGTTCAGCTTCTGCACCCAAAACATATGGGTTCACTCCCTCTGTGTGTGTGTATTACATACTGAGGAATGACTATTGCCTCATTCTGCCTTGACAGGCTGGATGAGTTTTTCCAAGAAGATCCCAGAGTGCTTGTCTAGATCCTGGTGCTGGATCCAGTTCTCCTCCCTCACTCCCCTGACCAGGCCGTCCTGCTGTGGGGACACAAGCAGTAAACACGTGGAAGATCAGACACTTTTTGGATTACTTCTGAATCGGGCTGCTTTATAATCATTTTAATTGTGGTAATGAGTACACATTCTGTTTGGATGACCCGTCTCAGTGAGCTGCTGAGCAAAAAATGAGTAAGCAACCAGTATATCAGAGCATGAAACTAGCTTTCATGTTTAACATTTTAATAAAAATGCTGCTGAAACCCAAGTGAAACCATTTGTGTCTATTATTCATTGCCTCCCACATGATCTGTAATAAGTTTGTGTATACAAAGGTCACATGTGCTACAAACAACAACACATGTTGCATGGAAGGACTTTTTCTTGTGGGCTGCTGTAGCTGCTGACATTTTAGCGGCTACAAACATGTAGAACAAACATGGAGGACGATCAGCGTTGTCACCTGGCTGTTGTGACACATCCTTGCATGAGAAATTTGAAAAGGTAGTTGTTTTGTTGCTATAACTCCACTTGTGTTTTGTTTGCTGCCATGTTTGTGAAATTATAAGTGAGTGCTAAGTGAGTGCGCAATATCTGATGGTACTTCCTGGTCTGCTTGGTCTTACTGGCCTGGCTGTAAAAACATTAAATATGAAATAGTCCACACTGACACTTTTCTTTTCACACATGCACATCTGCTGCCTTTGTGGGTACATAGACAACCATGTACCCACAACTCTCTAAGTATGAAATTATGTCACCCTTACAGGTGAAAAAAGTGTACATTTCCTACTACTGTATAAGATTATAGACTAGTAATGTACAGTTATTTTGACTTTATGAATAAATGTTTAATTTCCCAATAAAGTTTATTATTGCTGTAGTTTGCTGTATAGAGGAGAAGATCTTGTTGCAAAACACAGTCAGTCATATTGATTTCCCTAACTTTGTCTGTTAGGGGCCTAAGGGTTTTGTCTGATGTGATCTGACCCTTGATGGTTAGTAAAGATATTTCAGTTTAGATATTTGGAATATTTTCTGCTGCCAGACTCATTTTATCTGTAGTTGAAATGTCCTCACTGTGACACCCAGAGGAAAAATAAAAATTATCACTAGACAAGAAAAACAAAGCAGGCATGTCATCAGGAGTCCATCAAGCAGCAGCAGGCTGCACATAAAGAGTTGACCGGGAGAAATAATCCCCTCCGCGTATTAGGCAAAATGACATATCCAGGTATAGAGTGTACAGGAAGTGTGTAACCTCCAGACACACACTCACACTAACCTCTACATCGTCATCCAGCACCAGGATGATGTCTCCTTTTTCAAACTGCAGGCGGCCCTCTTCAGATGCTGTGTGGCTCTCTAGTGCCATCCCCTGGTGTAAAACACAAGTCACGTTACTGAAACTGACAACACATATGGCTACGAATATGTGAATAAAGAAAATCTAGATATACGTATATGTATCGTAGTGCTTTCTTTTGGTAAAAAATCAAAAGGAAAAAGTATTTCTTGGTGTGTTTTTTTTTTAAAAAATATGAATTTTGCATAGTCACAGCCAGTGTTTGGTACAGTTAGTTCGCATTGTCTAATGTTTTTTTTTACCTTTTTATTCTGTAAAAAAATCAAAAAGTTCAAAGTCTGACTTTAAATACGGTTATTTACAGTAAGACGTGTTGTCATTAAATAGCTTAAACCTCTGTGTGTATATATATATATGTGTTTCTCAGACTTTTGACTTTATACTTAGTCAGAATTGGTATATTAGTACACGGTCAGACACTGTGTTCATTAGTGATCCTCCTTATTTTCTTTGCCCCATTTGTTCTTCCTGTTTGTATTTTAAGCTAACGGTGACTCGAACTGAGACTGAAACTGTGAAACAACACAATAACCTCCTGCGCTGACACAAACCCACTGACAAATAAGGTGCTAATTAGCGTTCATTTTGGGTGCCATATAAGTCCCATAGCTTCATCGTCTAGCTGTATTTTTGTGGTCTTCATGCTCTATCTTGCAGCTGTTTAGTGCCTAACTGCCTGCTGCACTGTGAGAAGTACAGTTGTTGAAACTCTTAGGAACAGTGAAGTGAAACTATAGCTGAAGAGGACTGCAGATTCATCTAATAACTCAGGGGGGAGGGTAAACAGTACGATATAAACTGCAGCTACTGTAAAGCATGTACCTTGTATAGAAAGCCTGGCGGATTGTGGGTACTGGAGTCATCTCCTGACTCTTCTGGCTCCTCCTGCCCCCCAGCATGTATGAGGGGTTGTCTATCTGTGGAGTGGAAAGAGACGCGAGGTGCTGGGACTGGCGCAGGTTTGGTCTCCCCTGATGGTGGATCGCTCACTGTGTCCTGATCTGGACTCTGCGGAGCGTCACTATCAGTAGAATCGGAGGGGTTGGTCATCTCCTGACTCGCTGGCTCTGACTTTGGTACTCCTACGCCGGAGTCATCTGAGTGGTTTGCAGCCAGCTCCGCCTCTGCCTCCTCTGGACTTTGGCTCCTTGTGCTCCTGTCGCTGCTCTCGTTGTCACACAGCGACTGCCTCTGAGGTGTGTTGGTGCCGGTGGAACTGAGGTCAGAATCTGAAGAGCTGACTTCTTTGGATGGAACGCTGCTCTCCTCTGGTGGGCTGCTTTCTTCTGAGAAGCTTTCGGACCGTTGGACAGGGGAAGAGGGCGCAGCATCTTTGCCGTTTTGGGTGGAGGAATGGATGGAGACGTGATCAGATGGGAAAGCTGTGTTGCAGGGGATAGGATTGGAAATAACCAGGGACTTCCTCTTTTTTGACTTGCTTGTTGTGCTATTTGAAGAATAGAAGTGCAGTCATTAATATTACAGAAACTACATTAGGTATAGATATGACCAAAGGTATTGGCAGTACTCAAAGGAGACATTAAGCCCCTTTATAGCTATTCTTGTCTAGTCTCAGATGTCTCCACAATATGTCTAACTTTTGACCACACATATACTCCTAGATTTATGGTTGATAGTGAAAACCAGGAGTGCATTCAAAGAGAGACTTCAGAAACACAACATTGTGTCATTAGTGACTTCTTACTGTAATTATAAAGTCACATTTGCTGCTGGCTACCAGTGAACCCCCCATTGGCATTGCTGCCGATGCTGTTGTTAAATTGAATTGAATCGACTATAATTAGAGGAAACACTTCTGCTGACATTTGGAAAAGAAAGGTCCAGCACAAGTGCACTGTATGGTATTGTTAGCAATGCAAATAAGGCAGCTATTCTTTGGGGTTATACACAAATTCCTTCTGATCAGGTAACACATCTTCAAATACCACAGTAGAACAGTGCACAGGGTTTGCAGACTGAACATGGCGTGGACCAGCAAATGTGCAAGGGGCGGGGCTTATCCTGTTATACTTGTATCCTCCTGATATCCTGCCTTTTTAAGAAACAAGAGAAACCCCCCTTTCTCTTCATGGTGTTTCGGTATGTGTTTTGGTTCACTCCCCTGTTTATGAAGTCATCACTTGTGACTGAGTCAGAGCTGACACACATAATGTTTTGTTCCTGAACACCTTCCTAATCTGATTCCATTGTTCTCCACACTGAGTAATGACACTTTGTACCTAGCACAGCAAAACAGGCCAAGAACATAACTGAGCCTTCTCCAGGTTTTTACATTGGGGTTGGTGTTCTTTTCTATAAAGGCTCCAGTTTTTAATCATCAACATGGTTAAATCTGTCCAAAGAACATTATCACAAAGGCGTAAAGACTTATTTCTCATTATTCACCTCTTTGAATCAGGTACAATAATTTTATCTAGGCCACAGGACCTCTGAGAAGAATTCACTGTTGCTTTGTGTAATTCCAGACTAAGTACAACAATGACACATTGTTCCAATGACGTGTAAATGTGCCAACACTTGTGGCTGTTATTTATTATCAAGACAAGCAGTTTCTTGCTGTAACCACAAATGAGGTGCAGCACAACACCTTACCTGTTCAGACCCTTGATGATGAAAGCTTTGCCCGAGTGTTGAGTCTCCAGTTTCTTCATAACGTTGTACAGCTCATGATTCAGCTGCAATATAAAGGGCAACATAGGTCACTGAACGCCTCACATATGAGAGAGAGAGAGAGAGAGAGGAAATAAAAGTGTCTGTGTTGTATCTTACCACGCTCATTTCTTTGTAGAATACATCCCTCAGGTTTGATATGTTTTGGAAGACCGTCACGTAGCAACCTATCCGACTGCAGAGACACAGAATGCTCTTAAAGTCTGATCTTTGGGTCAGACTTGGTATGCAATAATAAGAACAAATTCAACATCCCAAATGAAGGCAACACTGTGTTCATTCTGCTGCACACAAACCTCTGGTAGAGCACAGGCAGCTCCTCCCGCAGCTCGTTATTTATTTCTTCAAAGACATTCTGAGCTTTGTTGAACTCCTCTTCTGCCTGTTAAAAAGGGATTTAAATGTATTTCAAAAGTACCTTTGCAGCTATTTCTGTGTTATGTGCACTTAGTAGTGATACTACCTTGGCTATTTTAGCTTCATCCTTCTTTTTGGCAGCCTGCAGAGACTCCAGGTGATGACGGGACGAATCGTAATCCACCAGTTTGCGGCCTCGTTTTGCAACTCGTTCCTGAAAAATGAGCAAACACGTTGTTGCCCAGACAAATCAAATAACATAAAATAAAAAAACAAAAACCTATTCTGAGAGCATTTGTACCATTCTATTTAATAAATAAATTGAATTGAATTGAATTGAATTGAATAGCATCAGGTTACCTTGACCTCAGGGAACTGGCTTGAATAGTTCTCCATGGTGCGGACAATCTGGTCATTAAGCTTCTCTTCAAAGTCATTCCACAGTAAGTCTTCACTCTGCAAGGCACAGCAGATGGTGTGAACAAAAGTAGGAAGCCCTCCCATGGGGAAGTATGTAAGCTTCTCTCTGTCTGCACAGTGATTGCTGACTCATTTAAACAAAGTATTAAACTAGCTAATATTACTGCACCTAGGCAGGATTTCTGCCTGTTGATTTTTCCATGTCTTTCTTATCTGTTCATGCATTTCAAGCTGCAATAGTGTACACTACAGAGATACTTAGAATAGAATCTTTACAGTCATTGTGCAATACTAATTATACAACTCCTTAGGACCGTTTTTGCATCTTTCAGCTCATTGCTATGGTAGGCATCATTTTTAAGGGTTTATTATGTAAGGCTTAAAATAAACGTGTTCTTGATTTTTATCACCAATGTAGTACTGTTTCTAGTGGTATATAATTATTGCACAACTCTAAATCTTTAAAGGTTTTATCTGTAAGAATGCATCTAGATTTTTATTGCCGATGCATCAACTGATTATATTGTACATAATCATATAATTGTGTATTTCTTTAGTCACGCTCCAGTTCTCTTATGACTTAGCTAACATTATAAAGTAAACAATGAATGCATAATAGTTAAGTTGCAGCTAGCTTGCCAAGCTTTGCTGGTCACTCAAATTCTGTAAGTGGACTCCATAAAAAACTTATATTTTATGTCCAACAATATGTACAGTTCAGGAAAAAAAATGATTTGATCCCCTGCTGATTTAGTAAGTTTGCCAACTAACAAAGAAATGATCAGTCTATAACAATAACAAACAAATCCAGAAAATTGCATTTCAAAGAAGTTATAAATGAATTCTCATTTTCATGAATGAAATAAGTATTTGATCCTCCATCAATCAGCAAAATTTCTGGTCCCAGGTGTATTTATACAGGCAAGGGGCTGAAACTGAAGGACTGAAATCCTGCAGTGCCCACATGGGGTCCCCCTGCTCAAGACAGCACATGTACAGGCAGTTTGAAGTTTGCCACTGAACATCTGAATGATTCAGGAGGACTGGCTGAAAGTGTTGTGGTCAAATGAGACCAGAATCCAGCTCTTTGGCATCAACTCAACTCGCCATGTTTGGAGGAGGAGGAATGCTGCCTATGACTCCAAGAACACCGCCCCCCTCGTCAAACATGGAGGTGGACACATTATGCTTTGAGGGTGGTTTTTCTGCCAATGGGACAGGACAACTGCACCACATCAAAGGGAGGACGGATGAGGCCATGTTCCGTCAAATCTTGGGTGAGAACCTCCTTCCCTCAGCCAGGGCATTGAAAATGTCACTTTCCAGACCTTAATCCCACAGAAAATCTGTGGAGGGAGCTGAAGGTTGGAGTTGCCAAACATCAGCCACCAAACATCAGTGACTTGGAGAGGATCTGCAAAGAGGAGTGGGACAAAATCCCCCCTGAGATGTGTGCAAACCTTGTGGCCACCTACAAGAAACCTCTGACCTCTGTGACTGCCAACAAAGGTTTTACCTCCAAGTACTAAAGCATGTTTTGTGAATGGATCAAATATTTATTTCATTTATAAAAAGGAGAATTAATTTAACTTTTTTTGAAATGCATGTTTCTGGATTTGTTTGTTATCGTTCTGTCTCTCACTGTTCAAATAAACCTACCATTGAAATTATAATTACTAACTAAATTAGCAGGGGTTCAATAAGTTTTTCCCTAACTGTATCTAAGCCCAACGTAAACATGTAGGCTAATGGTGTAATTGGTTCAAAGCTTACTTATTTGTACAAAAATGCATCATAATCATACTTCCGTAATAACAGCAAGGTCCTGCACTCCGTCCCAATCTGTTTCATAGATCTCTCTCAAAGTCTGGGACAGCCGTTTGGATGTCTCATGCACACCTGTGGAGGGGAAGAGGAAAAAAAATCATGGCTCCATACAAAAGTATCATCCAGCTTCAGCAGCACACACAGCACTATGGTGGTATTGTTTTTTTAGGGTTTGTGGTGCTGCTACACCCACACAGAAAAAAAGGTCAGAACAACACTGGTTTCCTGACTGGAGCTCACAATGCAGGAACACGTGCATGAATCACACAGGCAGTGCTGCGTCTGCAGGACTTTCATTTCTTCTTGTACAACCTGGCAACGAAGACAGGATTGCAAAAGGATCCCAGAAAGTCACTTCCCTAATGTTTAAACAGCAACCCTTAGTTTAGCGCTGTGCTGAGTGTACCTACCTTTCACTGCTGTGTAGTACGCTTTGACATCTTTAAACAACCTGCTTCCGTCGATCTGTGAGCAGAAGGAAAGCAGCAGATAAATTCAAAGACAACCAGGGATTGTATCAGTGTGTGTCATCTGAGACACTCAATGCTGCTTCATTTCCGCAACAAAAAAGATGAAATCAGCGTCCCTCTTTTGGACTGCTGGCAGCTGTACTTTTTTCTGCATATGATCACTAAAAGCTTTCCGTCTCACCACAATGTGGGGTTTAAAGTAAATAAGAATCACAACATCTAATGTGGTGAAGATGGTAGTGAAGTGAAAGCGGTGTCTCAGCTCACAGACTTCCTGTTGCTCCTTTGCAATGTACCAGCCACTACATACTGCAGTTGTTATGTATCAACACTGGATGAAACTTCAGCAACTTAAAAAGTTCATCTAACAGGCCAAGTGGAAATTACAATAAATGCCCAGCAGTATTATGCTAAAAAAGTACATCATGTTATACATCAATATCTATGTGCGTTTGCCAATATTAACTTGTATTATGTGGCCCTAATGGCCCTAATACAGACATGTTCAAAAGTTAGAATCCCTTTTTAATTATGTTGTTTATGTTTTTATGTTGTGCTGTTTTGTCATGGTAGGCAAACAGCATAAAGCTTTTTTTCACTGTGCTATTATTTAGCTCTATTTATCAGAAGAGGTGCCAGGAGAAAGACTCTGTCTAAAAAGCACATGGAAGCATGACTGAGGTTCACTAAACTGCATCTGAACAAAGAACAACACTTGTGGAACAATGTCCTATGGACACATGAGACCAAAGTAGAGTTGTTTGGTCTTAATGTTCACCTCCATGTCTGCTGAGAACCAAACACAGCATTTCAACAGCCATTGAGTGGACCATGAACTCCTCTGTATACCACAGTGTTCTAGAGACAAATGTGAGGACATCTGTCTGACAGTTAAAGCTTGGTGGAAACTGGGTCATAAAACAGAACAATGATCCTAAGCACAGCAGCTAATCTACATCAGAATGACTGAAAAATAATGAAGATTTTTTTTTTCCAGCCTCTTAACCCAATTGAAACACTGTGATGGGACCTTAGAGGTCTGTGTATTTGTGAAGAAAGAAGGATGAACCAAAATTTCTCCACAATGATGTGAGAGACTGATAAAGTCATACAGGAAACCACTACTCAAATTTATCGTTGTGCCTCTACAAATCATGGGTAGACTTAGTGTTGAACACATCGATAAATAAATAATGGCACGGTGAAAAACTTTCTGCTGGTACACCCTGACTGTATGCAGTGCACTAAACGGTGTGTTCGCCATGTCGTACTGCTCTCTGAGTGTGCACCGATTAGTATCAATTAAACCTATATAGTGCACACAATGCATCCCACAATGCATCATAAGTAATGCACTTGGTTGCCACACTGAGGGTGGCTATTCCTTTAAATGGGCATCCTCTACCCTGTCTCATTCATTGTACAATCTTTGTTAATGCGTTGTTGTAGAGGTCTCCAGAGGAGACATAACAAGCTGTATTTAAGCAGCGTAGATAAGAGAATAAGAGAGTTGCATCTTGTTTCAACAACATCCTGTTTTCAAAGCCTAGCTGATAGCGTGTTGATTTGTCATTTCCACAGGAGAAACATTTGCAGGGTGTTATTTAGTCTTGGGGTACCTGTTGTTTGTTGAGATTCTGGAAACAGAGCTCAAACTGTTCATCCTTGGTCTCCATGGTTTTCCCCAGCTTCTGAAGGACCTGAGAGAGGACAACAGTGACTGAGCATAAACATCAAAAAGCACTTGATGTGGTGTCATCAGCTGAACACTACAAGTTATAAAAAACTAAAATGTTTGCACTATTTGCAGGACAAAGTGGGTTCGGATGGATGTTTACAATATGCCACTATGCCTCTCACTTGATCAAGTTGCAGTTTTATCTGTTCAGATTCAAGTGCTTATTGAACTTTTCCACATTTGGTCACCTAACAACCACAATCCTAATGTATTTTATTGAGATTTGATATGATATACCAACACAAAGTAGCATATAATTGTGAAGTGTAACAAAAATGATACATGGTTTTCAAAGGTTTAAGCAAACAAAAATCTGACAAGTGTGGTGTGCATTCACATTCAGCCCCCCTGCATCTGTGAAAACCGCTGTTCACAGATGCTCCCTATCGTCTGGCTGTAAGAACGGAGTTATACTGAGCTATTTGTTGAAAAAGAATGGGCAAAAATGTTGGTCTCTATGTGTGTGAAGCTGGTAGAGACAGACCCCCAAAAGTGGCTTAATGGGATTTAGGCCTGGACTTTGACTGTGCCATTCTAACACATAGATATTCTTTGATGGAAACCATTCCACTGCATCTCTGGCTGTATGTTTAGGGTCATTGTCTTGCTGGCACCTTCTTCAGCATGTTTGCTGTGTCCCTCACATGGCTTGTGGCAAACTACAAACAGGACTTCTTCCATAAAGATTCAGATCCAGATTTGTGGAGTACACGACCTACAGTTGTCCTGTGGACAGATTCTTCCGCATGAGCTGTGGATTTCTGCAGCTCCTCCAGAGTGACCATGAGCCTCTTGGCTGCTTTTCTGACCAGCGCTCTCCTTGCTCGGTTTCTCAGTTTAGGTCGACGCCCATGTCTTGGTAGGTTTGCAGTTGTGACATACTTTTTTCAAGTTTTGGATGATGGATTGAACAGAGCTCCTGAAGATGTTCAAAGCTTGGGATATTTCTTTATAATCAAACCCTGCTTTAAACACCTCAACACCTTTAACAGTACAGTACAGGGGGCTGAATACAAATGCACACAATTTCATTTGCTTGAAGTTTTGACTTGATTATCCCTTGTTGTTGAAACACTTAGGTTGATACACAACATCCATTTGCATTATGGGTAATAAAAGCACTGAACAAGGAAAAGGAATGTATGGTGATATTTCTAATTTAAACTGAGCATGTGCAATGCTGAAGCACAGATTAAGCATTAGCTTGCTTAAAAATAAGCCCAAATGCAGATGAAGAACATCTATCTATCTATCTATCTATCTATCTATCTATCTATCTATCTATCTATCTATCTATCTATCTATCTATCTATCTGCATGGGCTATATAAAGTAGATACATGTGGCTAACTATTACAGGGTGCTTCACAGTCCAGTGAATGCAACATTTTTTAAAACTTGGAATGACCTTTAACTTAACATCTACAAACTGCTGACTATTATTATTATGATGTCCTCCTAGATTCTACAATTGGAGACTACTGCAGGATTTCCCTAAAAATCCTTTTGGTTTTTATAGAAATGTCTGTGCTGTTTTTGTTGTTTTTAGGTGGAGCAGTGAAATCAAACCACAAACTGTTAGTGAGAAAGACACAGTGAGCTAGAGGAAGTGCACAGTCAGGAAGTGGCAGCTTTTGTGTGTCCGCACACAGCTGTTAAGTACTAAACAACAGTGAGGTATTCACACAGGGAAAGTCCACGATACTTTTGAAATAAGGGCCACACACCCAGCTATGGACAGCTCAGTGGCAGGGTTTTTGGCCGGCAGAAGGCCTAAAATAGTCTGTTGAGGGTGTGTAAAGATTTGTATGTAAGCTGATAACGGTACTAAAGCACATAAACGTCAGCACTGCCTATAAATGATATGATTCATAAGAAAAACTGTGACATTTTGGTAGCTCACGTTTCTTCTCTGTGTCATTGAACGCATCACATTAGTGTAATTCTAAGAAAAGTCTGAGCACAGAGATGAAGATTAGTTTGTCTCTCATGTGTTAGAGAAGTCATGACACACATAGCCTACCCAGCGCGAAGTTGGAAAGTTCTCTCACCTTCTCTTGAGCTCGATTCAAAGATTTCTGGACCCTTTTGGCGAGAAATCCGGCTCCAGCTTGGAGGTTCGGTCCCATCTTATTCTCTGCCATTGTCAGATGCGTGTGTCTGTGTCTGTGCGCAGTCCGCCTTCTTTCTGCTTCCTCAGCACGGCTCAACTGCAACTTCTACTAAACGAGGCGGGAGGTGGAGCAACAACACCAAAGCAAGACGCACAAACAGACAGGGAGGTGAAGTGAAGTGGATCAAGCCAACAGGAGTGGAGACATCACGGCGTCATCCCAAAATCAGACACACTTACTCTACTTGTTTCAACTTGTTGCAGGAATTAGAAGGAAGAGTTTCTACGTGTCTCGCTCTGTTCCACTAACGTCATCAGTTGAGAAACTTCACAGCGCTCTCACCCGAGGTCACCCAGCACCTGGAAATCATGTGCGTAATTGACGTTTACCTGATGATGCGGACCTGATTCAGCACCGTGACGTGGACGATGCTGCTTTCATAGGTGCCTCAGATTTCTCAGTTGAAAAAGTCCAAATAAAAGATGAGCCAACACAACTTGTTTACTATTGTGTTTATACTATTTCACAATCATATTGCTCAATCAGCTTGTTTGTGGTTGAAGCCTAAGAGCACCAATGTGGCTTTTAATTTTTTGATATTCTACATAGGTCTAATAAATAAGTCAGTATGTTCCTGTTAGGCTATTTATGCATGCATGAATCCGACATGTATCCAGTTTAGAACCACATCCTGAAGTGATTCATATCTGAATCAACAAAATCACTTGATCAGATTGAGATGTCTTAATGTAGTGAATGTTTTTGCAAACTTTTTCAAAAATGTTACAGAAACATTCTCTAAAGATTAAAGAGATAAATTTTAGCCTGGTATTATAATTAATAATAATAATTAATAATAATAAATAATTCACAATAACAAATAATAAATACATACAATAAAATAAATAATTTGATATATAAAGAACTTAATATCATTACATGTGTAATTATTTTATATTTTTTGTATATATATATATCTCAGAAGAACAGAGAGAGACTACAGAAAGAAATTGAAAAACTACAAAAAGCTGTAGAGAAATGAGCTTAGAGGAATGTGCTGAAAAATACTGGAAAAGATACCAACGATTAAACAAGAATGAATCTCCTCATTTAAAAGTAAAGCAAAGAGATTTCCAGTGTTTTTCAAATCTGATGTACTATTGTTTTTTACCTGTGATGATGTTAGTCAAATTACAATGGGACAAAAACAAACCATTACAAGAAACAAGATAAAAAAGCAGAAGAGGTTTCTAGTTGACACAGTGAAAAACATGCAAACTGCATAAATATAAAAGACATACATTTAACATAAATCAACAGTACTGTTACTGCAGAGAGTTGAAAAGAAACCTGTCAAAGAGGCAATCATTCACATTGACTTTTCTGAAAACTATACATGTAAATATAGCTCAGAGACAAGCCACACTGCATACAGGTGTTCTGTATATAGGTGAAAAAGAGCCTATTTGTTTTTGTACTGTTTTATCCTCCAAGCACAAAAGTCCTCCAGCTATATGGGAATACATGAACCTGCTGCTGGATCATCTGCAAGCTGCTCATCCACAAGTGTCTATTCTGCATTTTCTCAGTGATGGACCATGCACACAATATAAACAGAAAGGGAATTTATTTCTGTTTAGCACTGAGCTTGCAAGAAGAGGTCTGAAAGGGGGAACGTGGAATTTTTTCGAGGCCAGTCATGGCAAGGGGGCCCCTGATGGTGTTGGGGGACCTTGAAAAGAACAGCAGACAAGATGGTGACCAATGGTCGTGATATACCCGATGCTCATGAGCTATATCAAGCCCTCACAGAAACATCTAAATCATCCACCACCACAGCCTGTGACATCCCGTCACATGGAAATCCAGAGGGATGTATGGAAGTGACTAGCACAGTCACTCTTGTGATCGTTTGGAAGTTTTTCGACAATATCGGTTCTATTCTTTGGGTTTGAACTGATGAAGAAAATTTTTATTCTTGCTATTTTATCAATTAATCATAATTTTTTTATCAGAGTTTCAGACACTATTAATAGGTTTTTGCAATACATTTTTCAATTTTAAATGGCCTACATTTATCTGTCTAAAATGTTTAATGCCAATGTTCTGTGTTGCATAATTAATTTGTTGCTTTGAACTAGAGTTTATTGTTTAGTAATGGTTATTCAAGTAGACTATTTTAATCAAAATAACATAGATACATGAATTTGAATGTTTTTATGATTATTTCCACATTGATACCCATAAGAAATCCACCCCGTCACATGAGTTGCCCCCCCCCCGTCACGTGTGTTACCACTCCGTCACAATGTAATTTTCTTTAAAAAAATGTGAAAGGAGAGTGAAATGCTCTATAAATGAATGTGTCATAATGCTCTCACTTCTTGGACTGTTCAAATAAATGCATTCATTTGTTAATATATAGCGAAATAGTGTTTTTTGTTTAGAAACTGAAGCTCTGGTCATGTCAAAATCAAGACTAAAACTCTTAAAATGAATAAATAATAATTAAATAACAAGACTAAACTTATTAGTATCCTAAAAAAGGACAGTTTACTCATAGGAAAGCATTGATGTTAATGTATTACAAGTCAAATTGTACACAAATTGTCTGTGACAGGGTGGTGCAAGAATGACCCCCAGGTCTGAATTAAAAGGATAATATTAATAAGGATTATATATATGCCTGAGGTTGGAAAACATTTTTCTGAAGGTTTAACATGTCTTTTATAAAGAGGATTTCTAAAAAAAAAACCTCTTAGCCTTGATGAAAATTTTACAAATTGCAAAGTGGAAATGGCACCCGTTTCGTAGAATGACTCATATATATTTTTTTATTTTCTTCCTTGCAACACAGAGCATTGCGGATCCATGCTGCAGACATTGTAGCTGTCCACTGCCACTTAGTGACACTAGTGACTTAATGTCAATCATTAAGCACTGTGTCATCATCCTTGGATGACAGGCACCACACAAACATGACTGCACAATTTACTGTTTACTGTCGTGGGTCACTCCCCATAGATTATATTGTGAAACCTTCAGAGAAACTTACAGTACCTTCAGAGACAAATTCTGCTTACCCTAAACTGCCCCACAACCTCGTGATGTGGTCCATTTATTATGATTGCTATGAATATTTAAATAAAAAATCACTTATAATTTGTGCATAATAATAAATAAATAAATATAAGTAGTGCATAATGTCCATGGAAATCTTGAAGGTTTATGACACTCTGACTGACTTTGAAATACTGACTATGAAATAGCATTCCTCTTTTGAAATAGGATTTTAGTGGAATTAAAATATAACTCAGCAGCTAAAGTGACTCATGATCAGACACCAACCAAACACAACAACAGTATGTAAGTCTTGTGCAACTACTGGCTACAAAAGCACCAAGGATGCATGGGCTGGGGAGAAAAAAAAATTAAATTATTAAATAAAAAATAAAAAACCTAAATAACAATTGCAGCTGACATTCAAGAGAAGCTGCATAAAGAGGTCCATCACCTTCAAATAGAGAATAAAAGATATGTGAACTTTTAGAATTAAAAATATATCAGCATTGGTATATCAGGGCATATCAGGAGTTCATGTGTCTGCGTGCATTTTGTATTTATGAGTCAGACTACTACTAAGGAAAAAGACATTTTTACTATAAGAAGACAAGTTAAAAAAAAAAACATCTTTATATACATGTCAATAAGATAATTTGATTCTAATTTTGATTTTATTAAAGGTGCATACAACTGTTGCTGAAATGCAGTTAATGGGCCAGAGCAACTTTTCCATATCCAGAAGATGGCAGTATTCCAATTTCAAGAGTAGAAGAAGAAGCAGTAGCAGTAGAGGACAGTAAACCTGTTACTTGTCATAGAGTATTGTGACCAACAGATGGCGGTAGAAATCCATCTACTGTCTATATGCCTGAGTCAATACAGTTTTTTCTGATTGCTTAAACACTAACAATGATTCTTATAGCACAATTTCTAAAACTATTAATAGTTTTAACAAAATCACTCACTGAGTTTGCAAAACTAAAAGCAACAACTTCACAGCACTCTTGTTGCTGAACTGTAAACACAACTCACTGCTTTGCACACAACTTCCAAATGATCAACACACTCCTAGTAAAACTACACACATTTATGGCTGGTATTTACACTATTTTGCCAACTGTCTGGCTACACTGTCACATGTGAGAACTGTTTTACATCATTAGTTCACTTTGCAATCAGCATGAGCTCTGTGAATAAGCCACAGGTAAGCTTCAGTGTGGAGAACAATGGAGGGAGAAGAAGACTGAGAAGAGTGAGAATTAGAGGAGGAACATGAGGAAGAGGAGGAGGACGAAGACTAGGACGTGAATTTAGAGGAAGAGGACGAGGAGGTGAAGAGGAAGGAGGAAGGGTAAGAAGAAATAGAATTACTGATGTCATCAGGCTACAATAGTGGATCATGTGATCAACCATGGAATGACCCTGAGGGAAGCTGGACAACGGGTTCAGCCTGAGCCGCTACACTGTAGCAAGCATCATAAGGACATATTGATGAGAATGGGTTAGTACAGTTCCCTCACACTAAGTTTTGTAGGTGTACCATACTCTAATGAGAAAAACAACAATACTGTACATGTAAAACTGAAACTGTTACTCCACAGAATCATAGACATCCAGCATCTGGAAGGAGGCATGCGAGGATATGGACCAGGCATCATGTCAGGCCTGGATACGGCACTCCAGGAGACATGTTCCCCGGTGCCTTGGACTAGAAGACATTGCATGAGATGATGAAATTCTGTGGCCGGACCCAGAGAGACAATGAGACTGATTTTCTCTCTCTCTCTCTCTCTTTCAGTGAAATTGTATGTTTTCTTGTGATTGTTTTGATGTGTGTGAATAAACATTCATACTTGAAATTTGAATCCCTGTGTGTTTATAGAACTATTTATGACAAAGGTTTGACCTCACATGGACATACCTTGTGCACAGAGAAAGCAAAAGCCAGATGTGTTTTCAGTTAATACCATCAGTGTGTAGTTGGCGCATTGTGTGCTTAGTAATATGATGGTTTGTGTTAACTGTGTGGTACAAAAATACATTTTTACAAAGGTTTGAAGAGTTAAGCAAGATGTATTAGCTTTTGCAAGAGATCTACAATGTTTTGCTGATTTGGTGCAAGGTTTTTTTATTTGTGTGTAGAGTTTTGCACAAATAGCCAATAGTTACAGAAATGTGCTTAAGCAATCAGAAAAAACTGTAATGATAGTTACAGTCATGAACATTGCTACAGTATCTGCTGTTTATACTGTTTGTGTTTATAATGTAAACATCATGTAAATATTGTGTTTATAGGCAGACTCTTCTGTTTGTGTCTTTCTATCAGGAAAATTGATAATAATTGTAACATTAGTTTATTACATGTGAGGTCTGTATGTGTGAATGTAGAAACACTTTGTGTTTATATGGATTAATAAGAATAAAAACATACATATTAGATGAGATCAATTCAAATGATCACATCCATTGTCTTAGAAAACACCAACCAGAGCAACAAAGCTCTTTTGCTACACACACCTTATATCCTGTCAGGGGCGGTCCCTGGACGAGCACACACTCATAGTTACATACTTCTTCCCCCAGTTCTGTGCCAGACAGATCAACCTGCTTGTTTTTTTTCCTTTTAAGGTTACACATCCAAATATCTTAAAGCTCATAGGCTGCTGGCCAGGCCTAGGGGCAAAAGGAAAAAGGGAGAGAAAAGGTGGAGGGGACGAACCTGAGTCACAAAGCAAACCCCCCTTTTGAGAGTGATTATATGATGCACAACAAAAACTATTACTGTACTTTACATTTATTTGGTTATGAAAAACAGAAAGTGATGTTTTGTGTGTCAGTGCAGTTATCTACAATTTCACACATTAGAGCTTTATTCAGAGAGTCTCACAGTGATCAGACCTGCAGACTCGCCTCGTTCATCTTCATCATCTAAACTGTGAGTGGTGTACAGACCTCCTCTTTATCTGATGGATCATCTGTCTGAGGATAAATCAGTGCACTTTGATCAGAAATACTGACACATGTTTAGTGGATGTCTCTATATTTTGTACAGGTTATGTTCAATGATAGCTGCACAGTTGTGTTGTAGTTTTGAGCCATCAGGAACAAACACAATGTGTCTATGACACACTGCAGACAAACTTGTGTTCATCATGTGTGTTGCTGTGTACACAAAAAAACACCCCTAACTGGTCATGTGACTTGTCAGAATCAAATGTTGTTAAAATATGAAGGATTATTTCATGACATGTGCAATAAGTTTGATGACTCTTCCCTCATGAGAACTCTACAGTCAACCTGTCTGTGTTATAATAGATACCATATCTATCAATAATTTATTTATTAGTCTGAACGTTTGTTTGTGTACAAAAACTTTGTTACAGTTTTTGTACATAAATTTTTGTAACACAAATATATAGTGCACATCACTGGCATAACACATATAACCAGATTTGGCATAACTGTCTTAATACAAAAAAAATTCAGCTATTAGATACCACTGTAAGTTACTGCTGTATATTTGTGGCACCTCTGGGGGCAGCGATTTACGATTAGCACTAGCTGACACTAGCTTTTAAGAAGTTCACTTTTCACTCCGGTTTGTTGTACTAAGGGGCAGAAGAGGAAGTTCCAAGTTAAAATAAATTTATTACAGTTTTTTCTGATTGCTTAAACACTAACAATGATTCTTATAGCACAATTTCTAAAACTATTAATAGTTTTAACAAAATCACTCACTGAGTTTGCAAAACTAAAAGCCAAAAAACTGCTTTACACTCAATTTGCACTTTTGTAACACACAATTTGCAATTGTATAAATATAATCCACTTCACAGCACTCTTTTTGCTGAACTGTAAACACAACTCACTGCTTTACACACAACTTCCAAATGATCAACACACTCCTAGTCAAACTACACACATTCATGGCTGGTATTTACACTATTTTGCCAACTGTCTGGCTACACTGTCACATGTGAGAACTGTTTTACATCATTAGTTCACTTTGCAATCAGCATGAGATCTGTAAATAAGCCACAGGTAAGCTTCAGTGTGGAGAACAATGGAGGGAGAAGAAGACTGAGAAGAGAGAGAATTAGAGGAGGATGAGGACATGAGGAAGCAGGAGGAAGAGGACGAGGAGGTGAAGAGGAAGGAGGAAGGGTAAGAAGAAATAGAATTACTGATGTCATCGGAGCTACAATAGTGGATCATGTGATCAACCATGGAATGACCCTGAGGGAAGCTGGACAACGGGTTCAGCCTGAGCCGCTACACTGTAGCAAGCATCATAAGGACATATTGATGAGAATGGGTTAGTACAGTTCCCTCACACTAACTTTTGTAGGTGTACCATACTCTAATGAGAAAAACAACAATACTGTACATGTAAAACTGAAACTGTTACTCCACAGAATTACTAGACATCCAGCATCTGGAAGGAGGCATGAGAGGATATGGACCAGGCATCATGTCAGGCCTGGATACGGCACTCCAGGAGACATGTTCCCCGGTGCCTTGGACTAGAAGACATTGCATGAGACGTTGATGAAATTCTGTGGCCAGACCCAGAGAGACAATGAGACTGATTTTCTCTCTCTTTCAGTGAAATTGTATGTTTTCTTGTGTTTGTTTTGATGTGTGTGAATAAACATTCATACTTGAAATTTGAATCCCTGTGTTTATAGAACTATTTATGACAAAGGTTTGACCTCACATGGACAGACCTTGTGCACAGAGAAAGCAAAAGCCAGATGTGTTTTCAGTTAATACCATCAGTGTGTAGTTGGCACATTGTGTGCTTAGTAATATGATGGTTTGTGTTAACTGTGTGGTACAAAAATACCATTTTTACAAAGGTTTGAAGAGTTAAGCAAGATGTATTAGCTTTTGCAAAAGATCTACAATGTTTTGCTGATTTGGTGTAAGGTTTTTTTATTTGTGTGTAGAGTTTTGCACAAATAGCCAATAGTTACAGAAATGTGCTTAAGCAATCAGAAAAAACTGTAAACAAGCTTAAACAATAACCTGTAAATTCCACATTCACACATTAGCCTAAATTTAAACAGGATTACACTAGTCTATTCTGTGGCTGAGCCTAACCGATGAGAGGCAGGTTGTTTGGAGTGAGGAGTATCCCGACAAAAGCAAATCACCTCAGACACACATGAAAAGACAACCACTATATTAAAAATGAACCCAACTCAGGAAAAACTGCACAGAGAGGAGCTGGTGCGCCACCTATATCGCAAGCCATTCATATCACATTTCGCCAATAATTAAAATGCTGTTTTTCACATCGTACGGCGTTTTTTGGAGTTTCACGTCGTTCACTCTTTATCAGCCTATCAGCAGACAAAAGGACGGACCTGAACACCAATACATTACTGATCTCCTTACTCGGATCACTTTGGTCTGAGTCATGCAAAACTTTATTTTTCATTAAAGAAATAAACTGAATTTTGTTAACAATAACATTTGTCCTACTTACTTCTTCTTCTCATACACACAGAAACCACAGAGAAGAAAAAAATATTTATTTACAATTCATGCTGTTATCCTATATGACCAGCAGATGGCATAAGAGACTAAGAAACAGATTAAATACAATAAAATAAATAATATGCATCACTCTGAAACACCCCAAAACAGGGTACATTTTTAGTTAGAACTTCAAACAAAAAAGGTCACTGACTGACAAGTGGACACCAGTGGGTGAGGAATTTGCATGTTATATTTGTTGTAATATTACAATCAGATTAAAAAATCCTGTAGTTGTGTGGACCGAAGAAATCAGGAAATCTGTAATGGGCAGGAAGAGGCCAGGTGAGCCTACTAGGTATAACAATACTTGAAATGATTTAATCATCGTACTAAATGTGTTTTTGTAGAGTTGGACGAGGATTCTGGTAATGAAGGCCCTTCAGTGGCATATGTTCATCAAGGTACACATGCATTAAATTAGCCTTGAATATTTTTTGGAATAAGCTAAAAATATGACAGTTAAATTAATAATAGGCCTACAATTCTAATAGGAATCTGTATTGGTTGTCAATCTCCGATCATGGCTGACAGTGAGGAGCAGCCAACAGTATCTGCAGGCCCAGTGGGATCCAGAGAGAGCAGTAATGTGTTGGCCCTTAATGCTCCAAAGGGACCTGATGGACAACGCCTAACCATTTAACACATTGAAATTCTGTAGACACTGTATTTTGTAGCAGAATTATTTTATGTGTATTGGTTTAATGTGCACTTTATACTGTATATGCATTATGTAGCTTTTAGTACCTCTGTTTTGCAGTATGATGGCATTCTTGATGTTTGACCTTTATATGAAGCTTTACATTTTTTTTTAGAATAAAGAATATATTTTCTAAATATATATTACATTTGTAAAGTGCCTCTTCAGGTATTAATACCTGATAATTGTCTTCAAACACATTAATCGTTATGTCAATTTTAATTAGCCTTCAGTATGTTGTCAAATCATCAAATCTTCACCAAAATGCAAGAAATTAAGCGTTCAGTCCTCTGGTATCCCCCATACCACTGAGCCACTGGTGCCACCCTCGCAAACCCAAGTGCCCCACTAGGGGCACCCCAATGAAAAAGTCTGGACACGCCACTGGGTTTAGCTGTCTTGTAGAGTCGCCTGTAGGCCCCCTCGCACTAATGTTGCCGTCCTCCTGAATGGTAGGACGTTTAAACTTTGTCGTAGATGTGAGTTTCATTCTAAATCATTCGAATACAATAAAGTTTTCCTGGTGATACATTCATGCTCTTTACGCATGTAAACTGTAGACTCTGGGACGCATTTAAGGGTAGGTGCGTTTCGTTGCACGATATTTGCCGTGTGGGCGGGGTTCTTCCGGTTCATACTTACAGGCAATGTAGTGTACGGCGAATGTGGTGACTCGGATCGAGCGTTCCCTAATGCAGCAAGAGAAGAAACGATAACGAGACGTTTGGCGCGGCTGACACTACTGACAGCAGAGGGAGAGGAGCGGAGGTCAGACTTGTGATCCGGCCGCTTTCTTGGTGTTTCCTCTTAGAGATAAAACCGAGAGCGTTGACTTAGAAAGCGTGAGAGTCCGTGCGGCGTTAATATTTTTACCGTTCTTCGAAGCTTGCCCAGCGCAGGCAGACGGAAATACCTGAAAAATGCCTCCCATCGAGAATGACTCCGGGAAGAATGAACTCAAATCTCGGATACAGCAGCTTATCGACTCCAATCAAGTGCTGGTTTTCAGCAAAAGCTATTGTCCGTTTTGCGTGAAGGTAAGGTGTTTTAACGTGTAAGGTCTTTTTCGACGAGTGAGACCCGACTTGTGCCGGTAGGAAACTTCCAGCCTCTCCCGCGAACTTCGCGGGCTCGGTCTAATTGCTGGCTTGTCATTGCTGCTTCGATGCAGCCCAGCAACTGTGGCTACTTAAGACTAAATTCAGAGGTTATTGCTAGCATAATTTCAGTCAAATCAACGAACGTATTTATTCTACATTTTGTAGAACATACATCACAGATGAATAATAAGCCTTGTACGGTCACTTCTGTATCGCCCCAGGTTTTGTCTGAATGTTGTAACACTTAAAAAAGTTAGCTTAAGCAATAAATTATGTAAGCTAACTGCGCACGCAATTAGCTCGACCTCGAGGTAGAAGCAGGTCTGTTTTGTGTCAGTTATGTTTACAGAATGGCATTACACTTTGATAAACACTAAGCTAAACACTGTCCTCTGTAGCCTTAACTTATACCCTGAGGCAGTTAGCTGATGTTGGATATGTTAGGTCATATAGCAAAGTAGTATATATGGACCGTGTATAGACAATGATAACGAAACTAATATGTCTCTTCCACGTTTGTGTCTTTGTAGGTGAAAGACTTGTTCAAAGAGCTGAAAGTCGAGTGTAATGTGGTGGAGTTGGATCTTATAGGTAAGATAAAATGACATTTGCATATTACTTAGAGATAATAAATGTAAATGTTTTATTTGAAAGTACTTTCAAGTTTTGTCTGTGTTCAACTTCAGACCATATTTGCTTTTTACTCTGTAAATAAATGATGTAGAATAGTGTTTAGACAGTCCATCAAGTATAGATAGCAGTTTTGTTCATTAAGAATATGTGCTCATTTTAGATGCTAACAACACATTTACTACAAGAACAAGACATGAATGTCAAAGTTATGCAGTGCTTAAAAAATGATTTGGTATTTTTGTTTAAGTTTGAATCCACCCCACACTCTCGGATTGCAACAGTGCATGTAGTTTGGATGTTGTGTCAGCCCAGTCTGTGCTATGTAGTCTTCCTTTAGAACAGCACCAAATGTGCTGAGTCACTCTCTGAAGATGGCCTCCTGCCTTGCCTCTGTAAACTCCAGTTACTCTGCTTTGTCTTGCTCCTTTGTCTGTCACAGAGTCCAATGTTATCTTGATGGTGACATTTAGGGACTCTGGTAATGAATCAGTTTGCCATTACCAAGTATATGATTGTTCATGCAGTAAAAATAGCTACACTACTGTTCATATATGTATAAAATATTATAGTTTCAGGTAAGGAGATTTCTTATCTAGCAACAATAGAACATGTGCTACATGGTAGTACTATTTTTGAGAAATCTGCCTTCCAGAAAACAGTATTGTTGTGTTTATAAAGTAACTGTGATTGCAGCAGTGAGGCTTTGTTAACATACATAACAACATTTAAGCTGGCTATTCAAGCTCTCTATCAGTATCAGACACTGATGCAATAGATTAGATACTTTTTTTAATCCCAAGTGAAATTCAAGCATCCAGTAGCACATACATTGCAGCTTAGTACTGAAACATTACAGGTCGGTACTGAATAACAAACATAGTGGAAGAAGAAACACTTGAATGCAATCATATGCTTCCTGTTTTTATTTATTAACATTTTGTTTACATAAGTGCTGTTCCATTAAATCATTTTTTTCTCTTCAGAGGATGGGACAAACTACCAGGAGATGCTGCTTGAAATGACTGGACAGAAAACCGTTCCTAATGTCTTCATCAACAAGACGCACCTTGGTGGCTGTGACAAAACAATGCAGGTAAGAAACGGATGTCCTCAGTGCATCTTAACAGGTGGATCAAATTGTTCTTCTTATACCAAGCTTGACTAAGTGATGTGTATCTCTTTCTTTCTTACATCATGGATGAACCTAATTTGGTATATCCATACTATATTTTTATACTTTTAATTTGCTTGCATTGATTTGTTGATGAATAGTTGCAAAGCCTGCGCTGATTTACATCTTGTTTATATCTTAGCAGTAGCATGCGTCACTGACACCTGATGCTGTCTTGACCGATGTACCTTTCATGTGTTTCTGTGTTAGTAGTAACATTTCTGTAGTAGTCACATACAGCAAGTAAAATGTCTTGCCTAAATGTGTCCACCTAAGGTTTCACATCGATGGCACCCTTTATCAAATTCCGTTTTTTTTATTGATAAAAGATGAATAGTCAAATCTGCAAAACTTCTTGTACCCTAATACTATTTGGCATGGGCACAGTTGTTTCTTTCTCAGTTCGCTTGTGCTTAATATGGTTTGGTATGGTTTCCGTAGGTTTTACCACTCATTTGAAATACATTTAGTGGCTATGTGATTGCATTGTATACATTATTTGTGCTGTTATTAATACTTGATTGCTAAAAAAATCAGTGTTTTACAAAAATACTCCTATGTTATATTGTAGTTGTTATCCTCCAGTTGTTTGGTTGAATTGACATGTTGACTGACATTTTGATGTCATGTTGAAGGCATTTCAGCAGGAATAATATCATGTGACTGAAATTCATTCTCACTTTATAACATTGTTTTGATATTTTCCACCAGGCCCATAAAGATGGCAGCCTGCAGCAGCTCCTGAATGGAGACAGCGAAGCCTATGACTACGACCTGATCGTCATTGGGGGAGGCTCTGGAGGCCTGGCCTGCTCAAAGGTGACAAGACTAACTGCAACACATTGAGCATTATCTGCTAAGATGTTGTTGTTCAATTTAGTGGTTGGCAAATTGTCAAAGAATCAATGCGAAACTGAGGCTTATGTTGTAATGCTGAAACACGGAACAGTTACAAGTGGTGTGAACTACAAATGTAGTATTAATGTTGGTTTTGTCAACAGGAATCTGCCATTTTGGGGAAGAAGGTCATGGTACTAGACTATGTTGTACCAACACCAAAAGGAACCACCTGGGGTAAGACACTTCCTTTTATGACACCTAGTGAGGAACACATTACGCAGTGCTCGTTTGAATCTAACTGACTGCTGTGGTTATTAGGCCTCGGTGGGACTTGCGTGAATGTGGGCTGCATTCCCAAGAAGCTGATGCACCAAACAGCTTTGCTGGGCACAGCCATGCAGGACGCACGCAAGTTCGGTTGGGAGTTTGAGGAGACAGGTGAGTGTTCAGAGTTGACCGAGGCAACGTCACACCAGTTTGCAGTGACTTTTCAAGAGTCATGTTGTTTTTTTTTTTTAACCCTCTCTGTCTGCCTTCAGTGAAACATAACTGGGACACGATGAAGACTGCTGTGAACAACTACATTGGCTCACTGAACTGGGGCTATAGGGTGGCACTGAGAGACAAGAATGTCAACTATGTCAATGCCTATGCAGAATTTATTGAACCACACAAAATCAAGGTGAATGGCTACTATATAAAGGAATATTGAGTAAACATAGAGATTTTTAACTTAAATTCCTGTCACTATGCTTTTCAGTGTTTTAAATGGCATCTAGCCTCTTGTACGAACCAAGCCTTAATCTAATACCTGAAATTAAAAAAAAAATGTTTTTCTGTGAGAATGAATGATTTTTCTATTTTCTGACAGGCGACGAACAAACGTGGGAAGGAGACATTTTACACAGCAGCCAAGTTTGTCTTAGCTACTGGAGAAAGGCCACGCTACCTGGGCATCCCTGGAGACAAGGAGTACTGCATCACCAGGTAAGTACATTACACCAAGCGTGTTCAGCAGATGCCTGAAAAGCTGTCTCTTGCCCCAACATGTCATGATGTAGTGTGGAAAATCATGAACACACCCTAGCAGGTGGCCTTGTGTCAGGGCACCTACTAATTTCATTAATCTCCCAGTTGTCTGAATGTTATGTAATTCTCAGGTGTGTTTGGTGATTATGCTGCACTATGAATTGCCTTGTGTATGAATGGTGTTATATAAATAAAGCTTGCCTTGCCTTGCCTTGCTTGCCTTGAGCAATGGCGTTTTGCTCCTCACGTATTTCTATACTTTTCTATATGCACTATAACAGCAGTCCACCCTGTCCTTTGTCCCACAGTGATGACCTCTTCTCATTGTCCTACTGCCCGGGGAAGACCCTGGTGATTGGGGCATCGTACGTTGCACTTGAGTGCGGCGGCTTCCTGGCTGGCCTGGGGCTGGATGTCACCGTTATGGTGCGGTCCATCCTGTTGAGGGGCTTCGACCAGGACATGGCTAACCGTGCAGGAGAGCACATGGAGGAACATGGCGTCAAGTTCCTCCGCCAATATGTCCCTGTAAAGGTAAGATGTCCCAGCATTGTACAAGCTTAGTTGTCACACCGTTTTGTTTCTTCCAAGAAAGCTGAACATTTTTCTTTCTTTCTCTGCACCAGATTGAAGAGCTGGAGCCAGGTACTCCAGGCAGGCTTAAGGTCACAGCCAAGTCCACAGAAACTGATGAGATCATCGAGGGGGAGTACAACACTGTATGTAATCTATTATTAGCTCATTCTTCCTGTCACTGTTATCTTTCATATTTTTTTTAAATGGTTACATAAACTTCCTTTTCTTTGTCCTTAAGGTGTTGGTAGCGATCGGCCGAGATGCATGCACAGACAAGATTGGCTTGGACAAGGCGGGTGTGAAAGTCAACCCCAAGTAGGTTCAGTAGCTATGGATGTTCATCCCATTACGTGGGGAACTATGCCTTTAAGACTTGCAGTACAGTCACGGTGATTCAGCAGTTTGCCCCATGGCTCTCTGCAGAGGCGAGTGTGCTGGGGGATTTGATAGGGAGAAAGAAGGGGTGACTTGTTGGTAAGCTGAGAAGGCGGCTGTACTCGATACCATCAAGGTTGTAATGAAAGAAAAATCTTTTATCTAGATTTAGTGTTTTCTTCCAGGCCTCATTATGTTGCATTGGCACTTGAATTTAATTACGGGTGTTAATCTGTTAATCAATACATTTTCTGTTTACCCTCTTACTATTTTGAAGTTTGCATCCTTATACATCTTGTTCTTATTGGCTAATAATTAAATCTGATAATTTAAGCATGGAAATTTGCAGGCTTCATTTTTTGAGGATTGCTATTGTTTTGTGAATGACTGAACAGTTCAGCCTGTTAGGCCAGCAGGGATTAAGACGGCATGAGGCCAGCTTAAAAAAGCACTCTGAGTCATATGCTCCAGTCTCATGACCATAGCAATATTCAGATGAAGGAGAGACACAGCCTGAAGTTTTACAATGAACATAATTTGAGCAGTTTCAAGTTAGATAAAAATGTCAATTTAATTTACAAAAGTTTTATTTTTTTTATCTGTACCATCGTCTAGGAATGGAAAAATTCCAGTGAATGACGAAGAGCAGACCAATGTGCCCCACATCTACGCCATTGGTGACATTCTGGAAGGCAAGTGGGAGCTGACACCTGTAGCCATACAGGCCGGGAAGTTGCTGGCACGACGCCTCTATGGGGGATCAACGCTCAAGGTATAATGCCTATATGAACCTGTAACTCACCAAAAATGTTACATTTGTATGATTACTGAACCTCCTACACAAGTCATATCTGGAATAATCAGATCTTCTGAATTTCTCCCAGTAAACATGTATTATTGCGTTATGCAGTGTGACTACATCAATGTCCCCACCACTGTTTTCACCCCGCTGGAGTATGGCGCCTGCGGTCTGTCAGAGGAGAAAGCCATTGAGCTGTACGGGCAAGAAAACATCGAGGTAACACACCTGAATAATTCATGACAGATTTGGTTCAGCTGACTGAGCATTGTGGCATTATTGTGTAATACTGCATTTGAATAGTACATGTTTTCCTTTTACTGATGAAAACACAGTTTGTTTGATTTTGTATGTTGAGCTTTAGAATAAAGTAAAAACATGGTAGACTGAAGTCTTATGTCTATGTTCAGGTGTATCACAGTCTGTTCTGGCCTCTGGAGTTCACTGTGCCCGGCAGGGACAACAACAAATGCTATTCCAAGCTCATCTGTAGCAAACTGGACAATGTAAGCCTACAACTAATTCTACACTACTGTGTTTATATTGAGGTCTTAGCAAGTCGGCATTTTTTTTTTTTTTTTATGACTGATGCCTCTGCAGGAACGAGTCATCGGATTCCACTATCTGGGTCCAAATGCTGGAGAGGTGACGCAGGGCTTCGGTGCAGCCATGAAATGTGGTGCCACCAAAGAGCAGCTGGATGGAACCATTGGCATTCACCCAACTTGTGCTGAGGTAAGAGTATATACTACTACTACTACAAGTGAGCACTACTACTACAACTAGTTGGTGGGGAAAAAAAGTGCTATGGAGCAGTGCGTACAGTGTAGCCACCTATAGCAGACACTTCCCAAACAGGAAATAACCAATTGCAGTTTGACAAAATACCTTTTCCCTGGCAAACTGCACAACACAAGCTTTGTGCTAAGTGTCTTTCCAAAACATTTATCAGTTTGTTTACTTACTTTAATTCATCATAAACTGGAAGATTTGTAACCATGTTTCATATATCTGAGATCTGTGACTGAATAAATGGTTTCTAAGATGTGCAGTGACACATGCTGTGTATTAATGAGCTTATTTAAAGAGCAGCATTACTCATTCATTATGTTAATGTCCTGTGGTGCTAATTGCAGTGCATTTATCTGCTCAGGTTCCTCTTGTTTGATGTTTTTTTTTTTTTTTTTTTTTTTTTTTAACATGATTTGCATATCAATTTGGTGACCCACATATCTTCATCTGGAATTCACACAGAGTACTAAATGCAACCTTATTATGTCCTTTGAAGTTTAATATTCTACATTAATGTTTATGGATCTGTAAGTTTTGTAGTCTTTAAGTGAGTCCCCTCTACCTTTCAGGTCTTTACCACTTTGGATGTGACCAAGAGGTCCGGTGGAGACATCACTCAGGCCGGCTGCTGAGGTTAAACCCTGCTCGTTTAGCAGGCTGCTCTCACATTAGACTCCACTAACCAAACCCCTTTCATCTTAGTTCCCAGTCAAACCTTAAAGCTCAGTCTCATCTCCAGACACACAGTTTACAGGGCAGTTGTTTCTCAGGACAAATCTGACATCTTGGCCAGCATCTGAATCCGTGTGTGCACTCTTTAGGATTTCTGGGAGCATAGAGGTGACTGGAACAGGCCAGGGAATGTGTGAATCTCTGGCTGAGGGAGTTTGAATGAGGGCAGCCTGCTGAACAGCGGGGTTACTCTGCTGATACTTCCACTTGGCTCCACCAGTGTGTCCTTCTCAGAGGAGCTCCAGCACATACCATTTGTGTGTGTTCGGGCTGTTTGTGACATCCTGACCCGTAACCTGAAATACTAAGGTGGGTTAGGATCGATATTCGTCTGCAGAAGCACCTGATGGTGGCCTAAACCCTTCGTCCAACCCCCAACTTCAAACACCCCCCCCACCCCACTCCTGTTTGTGGGGCATGTTCAAGCTGAAATCAACAGGTATAAATTGACAAACCCAGGGTGTGAAGTGCGGCTCTGGTGCCTTCATCATTCCACACATTCTTTTTACAAGGTCTTTAAGAAGAGCTTGAGATGTATATTTGTCATTGTCAATATTTATCTATACTATATGAAGGCAGCATTTTCTGCCTCAAGGTGAACTTTCTCTACCAATCCACAGAGCCTGCAAACATTCACCTTTCAAAAACATTTTGAAACTCTTGAATGAAAAATGATCCTGATTGTTGTGTCTTTGCTCAGTTTTTACTCAGTAATTTAATGCTTGTTTGTTGCATCTTGCTGTTTGCATTTGCATTATGTGTATGTAAAAGATATATTCAATCTTCTAGAAGAAGACTGACTGACTGCTGTCAGGGAGGTTGGTCATCTGTATAAATGACTTGTTTGTCGAACCACTGTAGACCAATTCTGTTGAAATTTAATAAAGGATATATTCAGTGTCAGTGTGGTGCATACACTTTCTCGTGTTATAATTAAATTTATATGTGTGTGTTTTTAATATCCATACAGTTATACTTAAACCACCTATTTATCACTTGAGTAAATACAAGAATAAATAATCCATTCAGTCCATTTTATACCAATGACAACACTGAGACACTGAGACTGGTTCACCTGAAGGACAAAACTCCCAGAGAGAAACACAGCAATGTGATATATGCAGTCCAGTGCAGTGAGGAATGCTCTGATCTGTTCATTGGAGAAACTAAACAACCACTCCACAGAAGAATGGCTCAGCACAGGAGAGCCACCTCCTCAGGACAAGACTCAGCTGTTCACCTCCACCTCAAAGACAAAGGACACTCCTTTGAGGACAATGTTCACATCTTGGACAGAGAGGACAGATAGTTTGGAAGAGTAGTCAAGAAAGCCATCTATGTTAAGCTGGAAAAACACTGGTATACACACAGAGGAGTTAACGGTCCACTCAGTGACTGCAAGGTGTCCAGGTCCTGTGTCTGTAAAACAAGCCCAAATCATCAGACCTCCACCAATGTGCTGACAGTGTGTATGAGGTGTTTCTGCTGAAATGCTGTGTTTGGTTTTCAGCAGACATGGTGGTGAGCGTTAAGACCAAACAACTCCACTTTGGTCTCATCTGTCCACAGGACAGTAACAAATAATAATAAAACATGCATGGTGACATAAGCAACTATTATTATGAAATTGTTATGTGTATTTAAAAAACTTTATGTCATGGTGACATTTTTTCCAGTTATACTTATTCTGTTACCTACCCTTTATATGACATTGCCTATTTATAAAAACAAGTGCAATGATGAATGTTAAGAAACATTTTTAACTTATGAGTTAATACATTCTTAATTGCAACTCCCGTTTCTCATAATACATCTTTACCAACATACTACTGGATAAAATGTATTACAGTTTTGCTTGTTTTTTGATTTCACAGAAGTGAAATCAGCCTGTCCAGTTAGGATCAACACTGATTGTGAATCAGTTTCAGCTGCTGTTGTGCAAATGGAACAGACAACAGGTGGAAACGAGAGGCAGTTATCAAGACAACCCCTATAAAGGAGAGGTTCTGCAGGTAGCTCACCATAAAAGGTTTTTTCAGAAGGTCAAAAAGGTTGAAGTTTGTTGCAAAACTGTAATACATTTTATCCAGTAGTATGTTGGTAAAGATGTATTATGAGAAACGGGAGTTGCAATTAAGAATGTATTAACTCATAAGTTAAAAATGTTTCTTAACATTCATCATTGCACTTGTTTTTATAAATAGGCAATGTCATATAAAGGGTAGGTAACAGAATAAGTATAACTGGAAAAAATGTCACCATGACATAAAGTTTTTTAAATACACATAACAATTTCATAATAATAGTTGCTTATGTCACCATGCATGTTTTATTATTATTTGTTACTGTCCTGTGGACAGATGAGACCAAAGTGGAGTTGTTTGGTCTTAACGCTCACCACCATGTGTGCTGAAAACCAAACACAGCATTTCAGCAGAAACACCTCATACACACTGTCAAGCACATTGGTGGAGGTCTGATGATTTGGGCTTGTTTTACAGTCACAGGACCTGGACACCTTGCAGTCACTGAGTGGACCATTAACTCCTCTGTGTGTATACCAGTGTTTTTCCAGCTTAACATAGATGGCTTTCTTGACTACTCTTCCAAACTATCTGTCCTCTCTGTCCAAGATGTGAACATTGTCCTCAAAGGAGTGTCCTTTCTCTTTGAGGTGGAGGTGGACAGCTGAGTCTTGTCCTGTGGAGGTGGCTCTCCTGTGCTGAGCCATTCTTCTGTGGAGTGGTTGTTTAGTTTCTCCAACGAACAGATCAGAGCATTCCTCACTGCACTGGACTGCATATATCACATTGCTGTGTTTCTCTCTGGGAGTTTTGTCCTTCAGGTGAACCAGTCTCAGTGTCTCAGTGTTGTCATTGGTATAAAATGGACTGAATGGATTATTTATTCTTGTATTTACTCAAGTGATAAATAGGTGGTTTAAGTATAACTGTATGGATATTAAAAAAACACACACATATAAAGTGTTCCCTTTATTTTTTGAGCAGCGTATCTCTCGGCTAGCCTGTGAATGCCTTGGTCTTGGAGGCTAGAAAGAGGGACATCCGGGTTTTCCTGCTTAGGCTGCTAAGTGGAGGAAAATGGATGTTTGAATGATTGAATGATATCATTAAATAAATAATAAAGCTGCATTAAGAAATGTGATAATTAAATAAAGTGTCCCCTGTGACACTGTGCTGAACCTCGTTGCTGCAGCACAGTGTAAATAACATGGAGAAGAGAAGGATATTTTGAGTGCTCCTCATTCACAGGTACTGTGGTTGAAAATCATGCCACTGAGGTGGGCAGCCTATTCACATCAGAGAGCCTCACAGAAATAATAGCATCATTTCCTCTTGGCGTTCATAGCTCTGTGAGACTATTCAGCCTCCACAAGTGGCGGCGTTGATCAATGGCGTCCGGGCTGGTGTGAAGCCTTTGTTTGGGTACACGACTCACATCTGAAAACCCTGTCACCTGCACAGGCTGCCATGACAACTCAGGCTTTGATGAGTTTTATTCGGCCCATACCCATTTGATTGTGATCTATTAGTGGCTTGAGCTAAATGATTACCTGGTGTTTGTTATGTCAGACACACACAAACAGGCACAGGTACACAAACACTAAATCTGTGATGATGTTAGTGGTTTTAAGGAAAGGCACAGAGAAATGATATTCAACACAACTCCACACAATCACTGTGTCAAAGTGTCTGTCGGCTCTCTGATGTGTGTGTCTCTGTAGTCACGTCTGTCTGTGGTTTTCTAACTCTGTAGTTGTTTGGGTCAGACATTTTCTTTGTTTGTTGGTGTCAGACATCTTCTGGTGCTGAAACACTAATAATTTTATGAAGTGCATTTGATCCTGACAGTGATTTGTCTTACAGTCTTCAGTCTCTTCACTGTGTGACACACTTCATTGTTTTACTTTCTTTACTGAGAATATTCTTTTTACTCACCACCCACTAATAAGGAAGTGACATTTGAATCGGCTAACTAGACAAGAACAAACCACAACACAGTTGATGTAAATATTTTCTCTTCCCCTTGTCTTAATGCTGATATTTTGTTATTATCACCAGACAAAGAGCTTCCTTTGATTCCCTGTTTGGTAAAGCTGAAGGAAATATAAACATTTGCTGGGTGTGATTACTGACAGTCCAGTCTCACTATGACTTGCTGATTTCGACACTCCTTATCATCACACGAGCCTCTGGTGAAACCCACACTTATGTAATCAAATCCTACATATATTACAGCCATACACAATCCCTTTGTCCTGTCCTTTCTGCCAATCATCAACTGACATGTCATCAGACATGACTGCATTTCAAATATGTAATGTCATGCATTTCAACATGGTTAATGACTAATTGGATTTTACCTGCATTTACTAGAAACTGAGTCATGTGTTCAGTTTAAACCGTTTTTATTTTGTTTCCTGTAAATACAGAAGAGAAGTTATGACTTTATCTTAGAATTCTAAGATTTAAATCCAAATGTAGTTATTTATTTATTTAAAGAATTATTTAAGAAGTCTGAGATGAAAAATCTGGTTTTAATCTTAATCTGCTATCAGACCACCCTCATCTCCACATTCGTATTTAAAGTAGAAATAAAGCATCATTAAAGAGGTAAGAGAAGCTACTGCTCATTAACCCCGCACTACTTCACAGTGAATACATTGTGCCAAAGGGCCACCACTTTGCTGAGTGAGGGGGCGGGGTCTTATTTTCCTCAGCAGAATTCAGTATTAACTTTTAATCTGCTGTTTGAAGAAGCCACAAGCAAAAAAACTACTGAAAAATAAAAAAAAGTTCAAAGTTGAGTTTGAAGATTAAAATGGAATTTCATTTTCCATCTACATATAGTTAACATATTGTCACATTACAGGTAATAATCAGTATTTAACACTAATGTATGAAGAAAGTTCAAGGCCTCTGTAAAAGACAACTCTGGTAATTTTAACTCAAATAAGAATTTTAAGAATGGTATTTATTTAAGAATTGTGTAATTTTGGTCAGAATTAACAGAAGAGGGCAGTCCTGGGAGATTAAATCATATATATATATATTATGTCTATAATATAATATAATATAATATAATATAATATAATATAATATAATATAATATAATATAATATAATATAATATAATATAATATAATATTTTCTGTTTTGTGATCGCTTTGATTTATGTACAGTCTGCTGCTGCTGACAGTCAGTGGCCTTTAGAGGGCACCCTTGTCCCTCAGACGTCTGGACCCTGTTGTGGCCTCTACAAACACTGAGCACACGCTGTCTGTTACATCATAACGTCCTCTTCAATAGAATATGACTATAATATGAAGACACCACTGAATACACACAATCTCTGTTTTAAAGCATTAACACTCTAACTCTGCTGTAACACAAATTGAATGTGGTTCATTCTGATAAGTTGCATGAGTTAGAAGCGGACTAAAAGAGGACTGTAATGTGTTTTAACATCTGTCTTATCTATACAACTCTAAGTTGCTGCAGTTGAATCTTTTTGTACAAGATGTTCCACTTTCCTCCTCGTCTGCATGAAATGTGTTTGCAATGATTTTTCAGGGCAGGTTTTGCAGCCTGGGAGGAGACTGTGCAGTGTATCAAGTGTCTCTGCAGCTGAGATTTGAGCCTTTGACTTGCGTCCAACACACAGAGATGAAACACACCTCCTCTGTCTGCATTATGTCACTGTTTCCTCCTTTCTGACAGTGCCAGAAGAAGACATTTGTACCACATGATTAGTGTCTGCACATCTGTGCTTGCTGGGGGTTTGTTTGCAGTGATTGTGTGGGTTTTCTGCACATGTTTTGTGGCTGTTCTATGTTTCTTTGCTGTTGTTTTTCAGTCATTTATCATTTTTGGTGACAATATTACATTTTTTTCCTGTCTTTTATGATTGTTTTTGGTCATTTGCCTCACTGTGTAGTTGTTTGGGACTCCTTTGCGTCATTGAGCACCTTATTTGTGTGTTTCCTAATGTGTCTAAATGTGAAACACTCTTAAAAATTTTCCATGCCAGCCCTACTTCTGTAACCTTTGACCATGTATTGACTCTGCTTGACACCTCTCTGTCTGATTGGTCAGTCGCTGTGGGAATGTGTGCTGACTCCTAGCCAGCATCACCCCACTAACCATTACCCAGCATTCCATTCTCTCACTGTAAATACTGACAGGCTTCACACCGCCTTGCCATCAGAAAGGGGGGGTTTGATCAGTCGCGTGTCTCCTAACCAATCCTGACTTCTCCCTGGGATCTGGCCCATGGTGCCTGGGACGATGGACATGAGGAATGTGAGAGGGGTCAGAGGTCAAAAGTAGCTCTGCAGGAAGCCTCCTCTGCTCTAATTAGCTAGACTTGGAGTCATGTCCTGGAGTGGATGGATTTCCAAGATGCTGTTTGCCTCAGCAGGTTCAGAACGGGAGCAGCCATATCAAACGTCACATTCATCAGCTCGCTGCAGTCATGTGGGGGCTAAACTCCCCATGAGGCCTTCATATTTTTGTCCTTCTCATCCTCACATTATAAAAGAGTAAAAATGTTCCATCAGATTCCTATGAAGTGATCTGCTTTCTTTAAACTGGCTCACACTGAAAGAGCAGAATTTCCCATATAATCCTGAGCGCAGGCTATAACACAGTGTCGCGCAGACTGCCTGGCAAATGCAGCACTAAAAGTGCGTCATCACTAAAATGCAGTGAGATTGATGGCTTTTGTAGGAGAATCAGCAGGAATTTCAGCAGGGAAGGATTCATCTCAGTATTACTAGTGGCACTTTGTGTCTGCATTTATGAAGTGGTGTTTCATTCTGTTTGTAAATTAGGGTATATCATTTCAATATCCCAAGTTTCTGTAAGTGTAGCTCTAAGATGTTCCTCAGTAATAGGTTTAAAGTGACCCTGATCTTTGTTGTGATCATCAAAGAGCTCTGTTAATGTGTACTGAAGAATCCAGCCAAGAATTCAACTGGGGAAAAGATAAATAAGAAAAACCTGTAAACAGACAAATTCATCAGTTTGTCATATATTAGTGTGTGAAGACACACAGAGGAAAAAAAACTGAACATCCGACGACTCTGTCTTCAAAATAAAATTATGGTATTACGAGTTCATATCTATCTTATGATGTTCCATGTTGGTGTATTCATGAATCCATACTTTTCAATGCATGATGTGTATTTGTAATTGATTACCTATATGTTTTTTTAATTTGTACTTTTACTTCCATTGAGGCCAAAAAGGTAGGTCAAAACATTAAAATTGATTGAATAGTAATATGTGATCTATACATCATTAACTGTGTATCGATGTGAGCCTAATAATTGTTTTTTATACTGTATACTACATACTTTAGATTATTAGGTGTTAGTAGTTGTTTTGGGTTGTGAATGTAATAAATGACAAGTCATTTTTATGAAATGAAATCCAAATATATTGTAAAAGGATATAATGAGAAAAAACAATGACTATACAATAAAATAAAAATCATCAACACACAACTATAAGGCGACTATAAGGAAGAAGGAGCACGAAAACAATGTGCAAAATGTAATGTGTATGAATTTTACTGTGAAAGGTCAGGCCGGAAGTGTCCCTACAGTCTAGGCGCAGGTTCTCGGGTCTCAGTAAAACTGCCGCGTTTTGGGGAGAAAGGGGTTAAGCAAACGTTTGGAAGGTCTGTTCGGGAATATAAATCCTCTTTACACAAACAGGCCGGCGGCCTTTGCTCGGTCTACACTGGCAGCAATGCAGCCCGCTCCGCTTCCAGCGCAGCAGCGCTCGGACACGCTGCGGTAACCGAGAGGGGGGGTCGCTTACCGGCGGTCCTCCGCTGCTATATAGGGGTTCGTGTCTTTCTGCCCCTTTTCCCTTCTGGTTGGGCCGCTGCGTCCTTCACAACGAGGATGTTCGGGAAGATAAGGAGCAGCAAAGGTCAGCGAGCCGGATCGATGCTCTTATCGGGGATTAAGTAGTCACAAAAAACGCCTGTTTTTCGCATGAACCGTGTATTCGGCTCGGCTCCTTGGTCTTATCCAGACACTCAGGATGAGGAAACCCAAAGTGATCCGGATGGTTTTTGCCTTGTGCCTGGGATGTTTCGTTATGGTCATCTTCTACTTCAATAACAGCCTGAAGCCAGGTGAGCTCAGCCCAACAAAATATGGTGTCTTATTTTTAAACCCACTTCCACACCTATAGATATTATTGCAGCGTTTGCCTTGAAACTCTTTTTACTCATTAGTCTAAGAATAAACTATTAACTAAACATTTAAATATTACAATAAAGCACTTACAAAACAAGTTATAACCAAACTACATTCATAAATTGCAAATATTTCACTTATTTCTCCCACTTATTCACTTGTTTATCACCAGATGTCTGCCAATAGTTTTGAGCTTTCAAATGTAAGTTTTCCCCATAAATCTGCTACAAAATCATTTCTCCAGGATCCATTATAAACCTTGCATTTCCTTCAACTATATACATTTGAATGGTCTGTTGTGTTCACTCAGTCTTAATAATTCATATCATCTCCTGTATACAGTTAGTGGCAGAGTCCAATAGACTCAGCAGTGCTTGAAATGAGGCGACTGAGCACAGTCGACACACTTAAAAAGACATCACGTCGTGTCTGTATTTCTTTATGAGCAGCAGTCGAGGAACACTTTTATTAGCAAACTGATTGTGTTTCCTGTGCTACGTGGAGGAAGGCTGGGAGCAGTTGCAGCTGTGGGTATGGTGGGGTTGGCCCTCACTCAGAGCTGCTTCCACATCCAACTCTGCTACATACAATGGCTTCATTCAGAGTGGTTCCTATCAGGGGCCAAAAAAGCATATATATATATATATATATATATATATATATATATATATATATATATGTTTATATAGTCCATACTGTGAAGAGAGCATGGTTAGTTCTGGATGTGTGATGTACATGTACAGGGTTAATAGGGATCTATGAAAGGGCTATCTCATGTGCGCAGCAGAAGGATTACATAGATTTTTGCTATTAGATGTATTCAAGGATGAAGAAAAAACATCAGCCAAGACATCAGCGTGTCGCCTTCCATGCATTCCAGGATTTATATGTGTGTGTGTGTGTGTTGATGATGCATTTACACACCTGTTCCCTTTACAATAGAGAAACACTTGAATTCGGATCACCAGTTAAAGCTAACTATATCATGTCTTTGCCGAAAGCAAAGGCGTGATGTGATTGGTGTTAGCATACTAGCCAATAAGAAAAGCAGACATTTGGCTAGCAGGAGAAACACAGCTGTGTTTAATGACTAATAACTGTGGCAGTCCCACAGGGATAATGACTTAATTGGACGTATTAAACGTAGACACTGTTAGCATCATTAGTCACACCTGTGCTCCCCCTGCAAGGCCCTTAAAACCTTGCAACAACCCTTAAATGCAGTCTAGTAACAGCGTGTGTGCAACTGGTGCATCAAATAGTAACAGTAACTCAATAGTTATCTCATAAGCTGATTTCCACCAAAAGGTGTTTTCAACTGCAGGAACTTGGGACAGGCAAGATTATTTATAAGATCCTCCCATTGATCAGGGTTGCTCAGTGTTTGTGTTACCCCTGTAGTGCAGTATGGATCAGACCCATGGATAGGTAGTAAATCAATGTCACTTCACTGACTGTGTTGTAGTAACCCAAAAAACCTTCACATCTGTTTTCACTTTTCTAACTCATCTTCTTTTTTCTGTAAGCCTTTTTTTAAAGCTAAGTTTAACTCAATGATAGCCGCAAAGTTGAGTGTAACTAATCATAGTGGACCCCTACCCTGTAGCTTTTTATTGCCATGTACTCAGTAGGTACTTTTTGTTCCTAAAAATTCCTAAGAGACCCTAACCCTGTCAGTTTTAAGTCGGTCCTAAATTGGTTGCAGATATTCAGTTATATCTGCAAGTGGAGCTGCTTCCTTCACCTTCCCTCTCCTGCTCAATCTGGGGTAAAGGTCATATTGTTTCTTCAAAGACTATATAAAGCTGCAAGTGAGCAGCCACATAACAAAGGAATGTACTGCCAAGTCATAGTTACAGAGTATAAAATTTGCACTGAATTGTATGGTTTTTGCAAAGTGCTGATCTAAATTTAGGATATATTTAACTGTGCATGGAAACAGTCATTTTTCAGCCTCATGTGTAGGTTGTAGCTATCCTATCTCTGCTCTGGTAGACTTTGTGAGGCATTTCTTGCATGTTTTACGTCTTTTACTACAAGGACAGCTGTGCTTTCTCCATAAGGTTTACACAAACACAAGGACCGAGGAGGAGGAGGAAGGCCATATAGTGCAGGATGGCCTGGAATGTGTTGTATAAGGTTTTATAGCATTGTCAGGACCTTTCGTAGTCCAGGAAGTGAAACCTTGATTTACACATTGCAGATACACGTGTCAGTTGATAGCTATAATGTAGCTCGGTCTTGCTTTTTAATGTGATGGTTTGGGCCCTGGGAGCAGCTGTCATTATCCATGTACTAGAGAGGTACCCTCAACTCATACCGTCCTTGTCTGGGCTTGAGTTGATGCCATGAAAGTCAGAAAAATTAGCTGTTCAGTAAGACCTGCAGTACATTAAACAAAGGACAGCACATGGCATCAGTGCGGATGTGTCTTTATCCAATTAAAGGCAGAACAAATGGTCCACAAAGGAACAGTGTGTGACCTGATCATGCATGGTTGCCAGTTGCAATGCGTTCTGCCTCTGGGCTGCTGTCAGATTCTGGGCCATCCAGGCCTATGTGGTGACAGGTCAGGGTGGACCTGCTGTTCCATCCTGTTCTCCTCTAGGCAGCTGCACAGTCAAGACCTGACAGGAGCTGGTTATACAGCAACCACACTGTGGTTTTTTAAAATTTCATTAAGGCCATCTGTTTTCATAGCTGACATCCTCGAGTGATTTGATTTGTTAGTTTGTCTTTTTCACTTTATTACTGAGACTGCACAATAAGTAAGTCTGAAAACTAGACACCATTTTGGTCCAAAGTGACATATCTTATTAAATATTTAATTATAATGACGTTTAGTTCATACGTTCATGGCTACAGTGATCCACACAAATCAGGTATTCCTGGTCCCAGGAGGATGCACCTTGGAGACTTTGGTGATACTATTCATATTGACCAGTTTGTTATGTGTTTTGTTTATTGTGAGGGGGTACCAGCTCCAAGGTTGACTGAACAAAGTTCAAACAAAGGAGAAATAAAACAAAAACTGGAAAAAAAGAGGAAACGACACATGATGGAACAATGAAAACACAAGGGCCGAGACACAGCAGTGAACACAAACAAAGTGAAACAGACAAGGACTGGAATACAAAAGGAGCATTAGACACAGGTGAGAACAATTAGGGTGGGACAAGTAATCAAAAATGGACACAACACAAGAGGAGGCAGGAAAACATGACTTTCAAAATAAAACAGGAAATAGAACCAAAGAAATAAAACATACCTTAACACAACATAAAATTGAACAGATCAATAAAATTATTCCACCAATCATGACATTAATTTTCTTTGTGGCTACAAAAATATGTCACCCGTGCGTGCTCTGTTGAGAAGTGTTGCTTAGCAACAGAGGTGGTGCATGGTGTATTTACAGCAACTCTGTGACAGGTGGGGAAGTAGACCAGCCATCATGTTTCCCTTTGTGTGATGATATACAACAACTTTTACACACAATGGTTCCTACTCCTACTACTCTGCTTAATCACACATTGAAACCTTTGCTTTAGTATTGGGGCAATACAGTTTAAATATTGTTCCTTTAGCTATTCAACTCTTGCCATTTTCAGTTCAATATTTCACCTTGGGATTTATTAATGATGACTTAAGCTAAAACAACTGACAGATTTTGAAGTGCAGTGTGGCAGGCAGTCATCTCTCCAGTTAATGATTTAAACACTGGAGACGATCCAGAAGAACAGATGAGACATCTTGGAATATCATTCCAGCAGCTGCGTACGTCAATGCCCAGTGTTTGATTTTCTTTTGGTCTTTATCATCACTCACTCAGTGTGCAGAGAGATACTCGCTCTTCCTGCTCAGCTGCAGGTGTCCTAAAAACTGTCCCCGTCAGCCAAGTCATACGTCAGACCTGTGTACCCTCATGCCTCCAGCGGGGGATCAGGTACACCCTCACATCTGCATGCATTCTTCTAAGACTCAACAGACACTACACCACCCACATGCCGCCGCCACCCTTTAAACACACATTTGTGGCGTAAAAAGGATCAGGCTTTCCCTTGTACTGCGTGTCTCTCAGTAAGGCTACTCTTTGGCAGGAGAGGTCGAGGAGGGGAGGGGAAAAGGGGGCCCTAGTTTTCCCAGTGGGACCTAAACACAGAGCTCCGTTTATGGCCTGGACAGGGGGAACACACATCAGCCTTTCTATGTTTTTGCATTTCCTACGCCTTTTAGTTCTGTGCTGGAATGCTGCAGCGTTTCGGGTCTAGACAGGGTTAAACTAACAGGACTGCTGCTTCCTTTCAATAGTTCTTAGGTGGTGAATCTCATGAGTCACTATGGAAGTTTAGAAGTTGTGACAGTGTTTGGCTCGTGAGTGTTGGGAGGATATTTGTGTCTTTGTAGTATCACAATCTCTGCATCTCATCATTTGATATTCGTGATATTTTTATCGAGCGCTCAAAACGTGGATCGTAAATTTCCTTGCCCGATGAGTGATGCCACATTAGCAGTGGGGCGATGACACACAATGCGCTCTTTCAGTGTGCCATCTCAGCTTGTTGCTGAAACCCTTACAGTCTGCCAGGTATTTGTCAGTTCCTAAATTATCTCAGACATTACCTCTGCTGACTTGGCCTTCATATAAAAAGGGGAAAAAAGAAAAAAAAGATGGCCTTGGGAGTGGTCATGCTGTAAACGTGTACCTGAGTCATTGGTACTTTCCAGAAGGAAGTGGTAAAGAGTAAATCGGACTAGTGTATCAGAATGATCCACTCACTTTGGTACCTCAGGGTAGAGGACAAATCTCCTTTTGGAGGTAGCATCCAGGGGCATCCCTTACCCACAGTGCATTAGTAGGCAACATTAAATGAATCCACTAATCATCAATCAATTATATTTTAAAAAGTGATTCTATGTATTTATATTTTTAAAATGTCAAAATATGCCTGTGTATGTATGCCTATGTAAGATTCAATGCTTCTCTGCCCTGGTTGTTGGCATCGACACTTGAGTAGATAATGGGAGGAGTGAACGCCTTTGATCAATGAGGAGTTTTTACTGTGAAAAAGCTCAGTCAAGTCAGAATTGTAGATGCCCGACTATACCAGGTTTTAGAGAGAGAGACAGACACATTTACGCAGATTCCACACCTTATTACAGATAAGATGTAATAAACTAGGCAACATTTGTATGTAGATAATTCCCGCACTAGAGATAATGATTTATGATCATTGTTATGTCCCATTTTGCTAGGGAAAAGGAAGTAACATAAACCAGATGGTACAGATTAGGCAAGGTGCTCTAGGTATTTATGTGTGTAGGACAGTAAAAATAATAATTGTATAGCTTGTAGCTATAACAGTGTGAACACACAGTAATGGGTACAAACTAGTCAGACATGTGCTGTCACAGCTCTGTGTGTGTCACTCAGGGTTCTTGCAGGGTCTTAAAAAGTCTAAAAATTTAAAACTTTAAATTTAAGGCCTTAAAATGTCTTAAAACTACCAGATTTTCACCTTAAATTTTCATCTTAAATTTAATCTGGTCAAGTCTTAATTTTTATATTTTTTCATTTTTTTTCAAATAAGGGGTTCCTTGCAACCAGCAAGCTTGTTGTAAACCTTGCAAGAGGACCATCCAGTTAGGGACCTTGGGTGTGAAAGCAGTCTCACTCCAAGGCAGACAAACACCAGCTTGCTGTAAAAAGCCTTCAGCGGGCTGAAGCTATCACCCAGTTTTGTATATCACCCCCGCTGCCCTCACCTTTGTGAGCGCCCTGTCCCTCCGCACTCCAGCACAGTGTCACCACCACTTCGACCTTCAAGCTACATTTGGTTCCACTGAGACATCAAAATCAGAGATGCTTTGGATTCTCCAGTCAATTACAAAACATCTGTCATTTAACAGTTGTACTGATATTTGCAGCATCTTGTTTCAGGTAACGCGTTGTGTTGGTCTAAAATTTCATTCACAAAGGTCTTAAATTTAACTTACTAAAACCTGCCAGAACCCTGGTGTCACTGGGTTTATAGCAGCTCAGCAGCCATGACGGGCCTGATCACACCCCTGTGTAGAGTCAGACACACACAGGAATGTAGTCACCTGAGTCTTCCTGTAGTCTGCACCCTGTAGTGAAAGTGCTGCTGTGTTATCACTGCTGCTAATTATCGCCAGACTGAGTCCTTGTATTGCAGTTGCACCCAGGTGACACATTTTTTCGTTGTTGCTGTTTATACAACTTTGGAGCTTGATGAGACCATAAAATTATACAGGAGGCACATAATGAAGTTAATGAGACTTGAATGATGACACAGCACAATGACTCATATGTTTTGGCGGCTGTTTGGAGATGTTTACTCCAGTGGAAAGTGTGAGGAAACAGGTGTTATTCACTGTTTATTCCCTTGTAAACAAATAAGGGACACACACACACAGTGTATTTCACTTTGACAATATTTTATTGCAGGACCAAATGCATAGGATAAGCTTGCTTCTTTAAGTGCTACAGGCTGACCTATGAATGTGACGTGTGACTGAGCTCAGGCTGCACTGCCAGTTTTCAATTATGACGCAGCAGCACAGTCAAAGTGTTTTCACTGCATTATTGATTTATCATTTTGTGAAGAAATTGTGTATATTTTTGGTGTAAAAATACTATAAAAATCATCTGATCATAGTGGATCTTGGTGTTAGGCAAATACAACCTCAGAAAAATTACATCTAACTTTTTTCACAGTGCCATTATTTATCACACTGAAGCCAAAAAGAAAAAAAAGTGTTCATTCCTCTCTTACTGCTTCCATAGAATCTAATTAGTTGAGCTGCTGCAGGTGCTGCTGTTTATCAGTCCTGTGTAGTGGACGTCCCAGCTAATTCGCCCCAAGATCAGACAGCTATTTTTCTAGCCTGTGCTCATCTCTTGCTCTGTCCACACCTAGTTCTGGTACATGTTGTACATTAGAATATTTCTTGAGTAATGGAACCTCACTTTCTAACATTTTTCCTTTGAACAAAATCAAATCAGATAAGATGGTTGACTGATTGACACCCTTACACCTCTGTTTGTTTACAGGCTTCAGTTGCCTTGCTCCAACCTTTTGAATCTGTGTGTATCTTCACCTAATATTGAAACAGTAATATACAGTTCCTCAAATGTTACATGTTGCCATTGCAGAGTGTTAACTTTGTGGTGAAGCTGTGTACTGTGAGCTTGTGAAGCCGTGTAATTGATGCCGAGGTGAAAGCTCACCCCTGCAAACAATAGCTCAAGCTCAGATACCAAGCAGTGCTTCTCAATATACTGACCTTATCACTGCCCACAGAGTCTAAGAAAAGCTCTGTCTTATAAATAGAATCATATTTCCAAAATCTTTTTTTTCTACCATTAAAAGAGAACAAAACACAACTGTGGCAATAATAAACCTATAAAGTTTGATTTGTTGTTCCATTGTAGTGTTTTTCTACTGTTTACTTTCTATTTTTGCAGTATTACATGTCTTTGAATATAAAAAAACACAAAAAAATTAATTAAAAGTTAATACAGATACAGTAAACAATAGCTGCTTCATTAGAGAGAAGAATATTGTAAGTATTGTCCTTTCATTCATTACAACATAGAGTAGGATCAAAAAGCAAGTTTAAACAGTTTATTTCCCTAACAGGAAAGATAACTAAAAGCATCCATTAAGGAGAAAAAACTGTCTTGAACAGATACTCTGTGCAGTGTAGGCTGGAGGACACCAGGGCTGAGTGGTTCTTGAGGGAGAAAAAAGGCAAGTTAGAAACAGACCAACAGAGGGCGACAGAGCATCTCACCACACTTATATTCTTCATTTTCAAATAAATGAGAAGAAAAAACACATCACAGTGTATGTTTTTGTATTGTATTTGTTAGTAAGCATCTTCAATCATTCTTAATTGATCTGTATTTACAGGACTAATTAGGTAAAGAAAATGGATAGATGGTATCCACAGGTAAATGGGGCCGATCAGTTCACGTCGATTCTGTGTTTGCAACAAGAGCTACATTTTGCATCAGAAGTACATGCTACTTGCTAGTCTTGCCCCACAACAAACACATAGATGAACAGCATGAAACGAGCCACAGTCAGCCGTATGAGGGTGTTTTACATTTGCTATGCTGACAAGTTCAATCATTGAACTGCTGCTTGCAATATCTGCAAAGGAAAATGGTAGACAATTGGTGTAGAATCAAATGCAAAGCACAGATATCGGCATAAAGACTGAAAAAGTTGGATCAGTCATCAATGAAATCAGAACCAAAGTCCATATGAAACTCTGGAGTTATATTAAAACCTGCGTGTCATTTTTGTTGTATTGTTGCTTTAAAATGATACTGTATCCTGTAGGGCTGTAATCTCCCAGTCGACTGGTCGATTTATTGGTTGACACGTTCTGGCTCGACCAAAATTCTGATTGGTCGACTTTTTGTAGCATTAATTTTATCAGGAGGAATGTACCAAGTGCTAATGGGGGTATTTTCGGCGCACCCGTTTCAGTAACAGTCGATCTTTGAACCCCCCCCTTATTTTCACTACTTTGGTTTAGCCCGACCCACTACAGACAGATAGATTGAAGTAGTGGTTTTCTAAATATTTCTTTAGTTTTGACCGTGTCATTTAAGTCAGTCCTCCTCTATCATGTCAGAAACATCTGCAGTGTGGCAGCGGTTCATGGAAATAGACAATGGAAAAGTTTGCATCCTGATTTTCCCCCTCGCGGATCAATTAAGTGTCTGTCACAGCTCAACTACAAACAGGCTGCCCCGTCCGTTTTAAGCATATGAACATTGGCGTATTTTAATGTTTTAGTCTATTAAGTTGTAGGCTCACCCGCTCGCAGCAGCGGCAGCATGCTTCAGACATACCCATACCAGGCTGGATGTTAAACCATCCTCCAAGCGTCATTCAGCGAAGCAGCGCTCCTGTGTTCAGTCTCGCTCTGTGCACAGGACATGTGCAGAGTGACATGATAGTGTCTGTAAATATTATAACATGACAAAAATTGTCTAAATATTCCTCCACAGGTTTTGTGCTGATATCACTAGATGAGGGTATATTTTTCAGAAATGTGATATTGCGCAGATGCACGTGAATCAAAACGCTGTCGGAGCCGACAGACTCGAGTGTGTGATTAATTTAAGCTCGAAATAATCAGGTCAAAACGATGTAATAATAAGATAAAAATAAATAATAAATAATAAAATAATAAAATTACTACTCTTTGTAGTCTTTATGTTACTTAATTTGTTGAACTTTATTGCTTCAACTTCCCCGCCATAGTCAGGAGCAGCACACCGTCACGGGTACGCGCACCGTCACAGGTACGAGCACACAGGTAACACAGGATTAGTCGATTTTTAGTCAGAATTTGAGGTTTTCAGTCGACCAAGACTTTCTTCAGTTGATTACAGCCCTAGTATCCTGTGATCGTCAGTGGAGTAGGTATTTTTTTCCAGTACCTACAGTTTACAGTACAGTTGTTGCTTTACTTTTAACACGTATCATATTGTTGTGTTTCCTCAGCCTCAGAGCCGGCGGGTGAAGGAAGCAGCGAGCAGAAGTCGAGGAGGAGCCCTCTGCAGACGCTGTACGATGGTGACCAGGTCAGTCTTCTGTTCCACATATAGTTCTTTGTAAGCATTTGTTCATCTTTTGCAAACTCAATCTAATAAGTTCACTATCGGCAAAGTAACAAGGAACAATTTGTGCTCCAGATTCCTTGTGTGTTCCTGGCACAGAGGACCTTTGTCAGTGCAGTGAAAGGCCAAAACAATAACTGGCAGAGAGAGGAAACCGCATTCATCAGCTTGGCCAAATGTTTAATGATAAGCAGGAGTCTGACTTCATGAGTTCACAGTGATGTTCCAGCAAGTGAAATGTATTCCTCCTGTAAGCAGCATGACATTATTGTTTTACAGGGCTGCCAAGTAAAAAAGAAAAAAAGAAGTGTCCAAGTAATTGCACATTTCATTTTTAATTATTGATGAATTTGTAGTGTTTAAATGTAAAATCATAAAATCAATGTAACGTCAATCAAAGGAAATTATTAAAAAACAGATATTTTAAACGAGATTCTTCATTAAAGCCTTCAAAAGGGTTATCAGCTTGTTATGTGACTTCATTACAGCAGAAATGTTAGAGCTCCTTTTGGCTCACAGTATTAAATGACATTCAGGCCAGTTTTTTTTTAATAAAAAAATATTCTGTTCTTATTGCATAATGAAACTATTTTATTTTCCACTACTTTATTTTGTTTTTTGTTGTATTTATTTATTGTTTGTATGTATTCATATGTTTTATTTATATATAAAGTTATATACAATTTATATATCTAATTGATCAGTTATTATGTAGATATATAAAGAAAATAAAATAGTTTTATCATGCAATAAGAACAGGAAAAAAATTAATGCAAAATTTGAAAATGAATTCATAAAAACATATGTGATAAACAGCTAAATAGTTAACTGTATGGTTAAATAGTATAAGTAAGAGATGTCTGAAATTATTGTTAAAATCTGAGAGTATTTGGAATTAGATGATTGATATTACAGATGTGATATAAATATGATAAAAGGTAACACACAGTCAGTGGAAGATTATGTTGATGAATAAATGAATAATCATTTGTATAATTGAGCTGTCACATGTAGGTGTTGCATCACTAAGCGTAGGATGTGCTCCCCTAGGTTTGATATAGAAGTATATGAGCAGCCATCAGCACCATTAGAAACATCTGTTGTCCCTCATTAAATGAGAATCTCTGAGAACAGCAAATGCACACATAACTCCTGAACACTCTGATATCTTGATTGCTGTAATTTTTCATGTCATGTGCAGCTGCTTCCATCCTGCTGTCGGCCATCTTTTTTTTTTTGCTGAATTACATTGGTGACATTTATGGGAGGATTCATGACTTTGTACAGTCACTGTCAGGCTGCAGACAATGTAAAAACTCTGGAGCTGCGTTTAATGACTGACTTGTTAAGTCATGTACAGATTCCATAAAGTATGAAACAGTACAATTACGATCAGTCACATGAGCACTTATTTTGTTAGGAATAAATAAATGATGATGATCGGGATAAATGAGATGATGATGGTTTTTTGGACCAGCTTCCAGCAGTAGAGGTAACCGACACAACAATGAGTTAAAAGTATGGAGCTTATAGTTACACAGAGATCCTAAAGCATGCAATCATAATAATATGACTCCACCCTGAATGTATCATTTCACTTGGCTTTAATAACAGGACTAGCATCACTGAAATATGTGACAACCGTTGAGCCTCTGCTGTGTTTAGTACTCAACACACAGAAGCCTCCATTTAAATAATAGCATGTCCACATTTTCATTTGGCTTTTGGACAATCAGAGGGGATTTTCACCCTCTATGAATCCATATACTCCCTTAATTCACCCATTAGCATGGCCCTGAGATGCAGAGCTGTCATTAGCTGCTCTCTAACAGCTGTTCCCACTTAATTCTCCCTGTGAGGAGAAGGAAGGTGTACATGCCAGAAAACAAAGCAGCTCCAGCAGACATCATTTACTTTTAATTGCTTGTGATATTTTCTTTCTTCCAGTCCACTTATATCATTTCCCAACAAGAGGAAACCGATAAGCTTGAAACAGGCAGATTTATGTCTTTATTTACATCTGTAAACACAGTATGTGGCCCATTTTGTGTTCTCTTGCTATGCTGATGTGGAGTGGAGGATTACGCTCTGCTGATTAGTCCTAATTGGTCATAGAACACTTTCATTCTGATAGGTGTCTGACCTCTATGCTGGTGACAGTCATGGCCAGAGTCATCACATTTTTAAGGATGTGTGTCCATGCTATCGAGAATGCAATATCTCATTAACATCATTCTTCCAGACTAGTTACAACCGGTCATTTGGATTCAACAGTCCTGTGAACAAAATCAATATCTCAAGAATATCTCCAGGGTATTCTTCATATTTGCTAAATTAAATTACAAACTTATTTTATTTGCTTATTTACACTTGTTACAGTGACAAGAGGAAACACATACATAGTCATTTGATGAGGCAGGCAGCAGAAATAAGGGTTTTTTGTTTGTTATAAAGTGTCACACACCTTTTGATAAGAGGTTTGCACAAGCACCAACCTCCAGATCTCAGAGATGAAGCCAATGTGGAAAAAACAGCAGGGCTGTTCAACTTTACAGAAATGCTCTAACAACCATCAAAATTAGAAAAAAATAAGCTCTGACTTTGCCTAAATATTAAACACAAACATATACAGGGGTCTAGTTAGGGAAAATGCTGTCATCAAAAGTTATGCTTTTGCAGGAGATGGAGGTCACTCATTGGTTTCTGAATCAAATTACAATATGTGAAGCTCAGAGTCACACCCTTAATCATGCATGGCTTTCAATATGCTGACAACATGATAATTGTCAGAACTTCCCACATCCATTCTTCAAACACCTTTACCACAGACAATATGTAATTAAAGATGAAACTTCTGACATCACCCGTAGGTTTCTGAGTAGTAGTCCAATACCATGTTTGCCGTAAGAAGCCTTTAGCTTTAATTTCTCAGCACTGGAGGTCACTGTTTGATGTGGTCATGGATGCTTCTAAGAAATCCAGCAGTCAGGGTTTTTCATCCTATAGAAAATAAAGATTTATTTAAAAACCAGGCTAGAAACTTCAGCGTGAGCATGGCCAAAAAAAATAAAACAACTACTGCTTTTTATTTTTTAGAGAACCTACCAAATCAAACGCAAAAAGATACAGTACAAGACACCTTTCGATTAGGACCCAAATGAAGACACAAAAAATGTATTACAACAAAAGGAGAGCTTTATGAAAGTAAAACCAGAGAAAAATCCCCCCCAAAAAAACAAAAAAGCAAACACCCAAACTATATAAATAAATACAAACAAAAGACCAAAAACATATCTGAACACCAACCACAATAGACTCATAACGAAGCAACACTAGATGCAGGAGTAAGTTAGTAGCAACACAGACAGACAGACAGAGAGGGAGCACAAGACTTAGACCCCGTTTACACATAGCCGGGTATTTTGAAAAACAAATATTTTCTTTCCTCTGTTTTCCAAAATAACATTGTGCACACGTCATCATTTTCAAAAAATGTTTTGTTTACAATAACCCGCATAAATACGCCCCCAGCGATCACGACTACGCTGAGCCTGTGAATGGCAGTGTAGGAAAAAGGAGAAAGCTGAGCAAGCCAATCAGAGGCCTCTTGCAGTCTGGCTCTTTGAGTCAGAAGTTGTTCTAAAATTGCTGAACCTGGAGACCTAACATGTCTCTGCTCCTCTACACAGTAAGAGGAGCTGTATTTGCAAATGCAAACTCATAAAAAATGCTTACACTAACAGAAATGCAAACGCTACCTGGATTGCTTCCATAACGACTACAGCTGCTCTGACAGCCGTACTACACAAAAAAGGTTGCACCAACTGACACGCAGACTACCGCAAACTCCGGTTTTCTCTGTTTTTGTCAGTTCAAATTAAAACGCAAATACGGCATTTTCCAAAATCTCCACTTTTGCTGGAGTTATTAGAAAGATTCGTTTACAGAGGCGAAAACTCTGTTTATGTGTAAATGAAAGGCACAAACAAAGGGAAAAAATGTTTCAAAATACATGTGTAAACGGGGTCTTAAATACAAGGAAGGGTAGCAAGACACAGGTGAAACAAATCAATCCAAAAGAAAGGAAAACACTAGGGCTGTGTTCAAAATCACTCACTCACTCCCTACTCCCTTCTCCCCATATGGGGAGTTCAATGTAGGGCACCATATAGTGAACTCATTGTGAAAGCATTTTCGGACATTTCGGACACTACCTCATTATCTGTTGCTGTTAATTACGTCGTTGCTGTCCAAATTAAACAAGCCGATCTCTGCCGGCTAAACAAACTATGTTGTTAGCACTAATAATTTGTGCTGTTATAGCTCAATAAACGTTTTATGGAAAAACATCAATAAAACAAACACAACCGGTCACGCTACATTCTTTAAACGATCATTATATTTACAACAGTACAACAGTCTATATTTGTATGACAGCATTTTCACATGTTCAAATGAACAAGGTCAATGTGAACTACTCAGACTCATACTCATAGACAACAGCTGGAGCATAGATGACAGCAGTGACAGAAAAGCAAAACACCAAGCTAAAAGTCACTCAGCTAGTGATTTGTGAAGCTGATTTACTAAAGCTACTGGCTATGCTTTCAGAGAGTATACATGCATACATTCAAGTTGAATGTATGCATTTATGCTTATTGAATCTTGCAGCTTTTTTGCACGTGCACATATTTACCCAACAAACTTAAAAAGATCTTCTCTCTGAATGACATGTCTTGTGGTGCAGCGTAGTGGCTATTAATATCACACTTTATGTCTGTATACACAGAGGGTTAGCGCTGGCTCTGCAGTCTTTGGCCACTCCGGTGTATCCTTGATGTTCCAGTGTCTGCAAGTAAACACATAGAGCCACACATCGGGTCAGGCACCGAGTCAAACTGTGAGTCTCAGGGCTCCAACCGCTACAGCGGTGAGCCAGGCTGAGCAAATGAAAGGAGTAAATAAGACATTTGTGCCACAGAAAGGCCAGGCTGAACTGGGTGACCTGTAGTTAGGCAGTGTGCGGATGGTGGAGGATGGACCATGGACCATAATTAGGACCACCAGAGGAGAAATAGCAGTGAATGTATTTACACACACCTGGCTGTATGAGTGTGTATGATGTGGTAGGTTAAAAGGGTAAAATTAGTTCAATAACATTAAGTGATGCCCTCTGTTGTCATCATCAGTAAAAGTGCAGAGCTGGAAAGAACCATCAGATCTCTGTAACCAAATGCTATGTTTCTCCTTCATCCTTGGTCAGATCAGCCTGAGATCAGCGTTGTGGTTAAGTGTTTAATACTTTAAAGTAGCATGAAACCCTGCTGCCCTTGCAGCTACTAGTCACTCAAGCCAAGCAGCCAATGGATGAGAAATGATTCTGGTCACAGAGATGTTGTCTTTGTTTGGAGAAAGATAGGAGAGGTGTATAACCCAAAGAACACAGTCCCCAGAGTCAAACACAGTGTTGGCAGTATAATGATGTAGGGATGCCTTTCTGGAGCTAGGAATCTTGTCAGAGTGGAAAGAATCGTGAAAAAAAACACAATTATCTTGAAAGAAAACCTAAAGCAGTCATCAGCAAAATTGGCTGTTCTCATTGTTTTCCAAAATGCCAAAGACCCGAGGCAACAGTAAAAAACTATGGACAAAGCTTCCCTTATGTCACCTGTAGGTTTTTGTGCTGTGCTGTTTTGAGTTCCTGTGATCATATTCTTGCATAGATAAATAAGAGGATCTTTCCATAAGACCGTGTGGGACAACATGTTGGCAGTGTCTGAGTTCATCCACACTCTTAGGAATCTGTCATGTTGTCCATTTTTATATACAGTCTATGGATGAGATTGTGTATTGTTTCTAATTGGAGAATAAATGCAAGACACAGTATACACAAGCTTCATGCTTCTTTCCTTTTGTGCCATAGGTTGAGTCAGCTGTACAAGCCATCCACCAGGGTCGACGGGAGCTGCTAGAAGAAGCCTGCCGCTCCTACACCCGCAAACGTAGGGTCCTCATCCCCGAGGACCTAAAGCACGTCATCGTGGACGACCAACACGGCTTGCTGTATTGCTATGTGCCCAAGGTGGCCTGTACCAACTGGAAGCGGGTGCTGATGGTTCTGACAGGAGTTGCCGGACCCCACAGAGACCCACTGGCCATCCCTGCTAATGAGGCCCACGTCCCAGGGAACCTCCGCACCCTTTCAGAGTACACCACCTCCCAGATTAACCAGCGCCTGCGCTCGTACCTGAAGTTCGTCTTCGTACGTGAACCCTTTGAGCGCCTTGTGTCTGCTTACCGCAACAAGTTCACACGGAGCTACAACACAGCTTTTCATAAACGATATGGCACAAAGATAGTGCGGCGGCACAGGCCTGACCCGCAGCCAGAAGCCCTGGAGAGAGGAAATGACGTCTCCTTCGAGGAATTTGTGTATTACCTTGTGGACCCGGCCACCCAGCGAGAAGAGCCCTTCAATGAGCACTGGGAGCGCGTCCACTCACTGTGCCACCCTTGCCTCATACACTACGACGTGGTGGGGAAATACGAGACGCTGGAGCAGGACTCCCGCTACGTGCTCCAGCTGGCCGGGGTGGAAGACCAGGTCAGCTTTCCCACCTCCTCCAAGAGCACCAGGACTACAGGGGACATGGCAGCACAGTTCTTCCACAACATCAGCCCTTTTTACCAGAAGAAACTATACAACCTCTATCGCATGGACTTCCTGCTCTTCAACTACTCTATACCAGCCTACCTCAAGTTCAGATGAGGCTGGGATATCACTCCACCACAGAATTGAAGTTCAGTTTTTAGTTTTAAAGATGTTACAAACTCCTGTTTTAAAGCATCGTCCTGATGAAAGTTCCAAAGAAAACGATCAGGATGTGTTGCAGATGACATCTATCACAAGGTCACTGCCTGAAGACGGCAGGTTTTATTTTACTCTGAATGTCTGAGACACCATTCAATGTCTTTTGTCGTCTACTGTTTTCAGAAGTGTATTTGCACGACAGATGGTATCTCTAGCAAAATTTAAAATCCTATTTAGATGCTGAATGTCTCCAAACGTACGTGCCTTTGATCAAGGGCCTTACTTTGTCACCGGACGACAACTTTTGTAACTGTGATTTTTTTTTACATTGTAGGCAGAGATGTTTGTGTAACTATATTGTTTTTATTTATTGTGTTATTTCAGACTCTGCAGTGTCAGAAAACCCAAAATAGATATATAGTTTCTCTGACAATTTTCAAATAAATTCATTTCTGCAAGAACTTACACGTCAGCATTTTATTGAATCATAGCTGCAAAGAGATTCTTCTATACATGTTTACAAACGTAAAAGCACAACAAATTCTGGTCAAGCTTGTCAAAATATGACCATATTAGAGTGTTCATTTCAGACAGACATAGCACCCTTCTAAAAGTGCATATCAAAACAATAGAAAAAGGCCCCGTAAACAGATGAATTTGTGCACAAGTAAATCACACATACTAACACTGAGACGGTTGCTGTGAATACAACAGGCTATACCTAGTGCTAACGTGAACACGAGACTCATCCAGGTTTAAAAGGCACAAATCTGCATCAAACCAAATACAAATCTAACATTCATTCAGACTGATTAATGTTACATATACACTCACTTATATAGGTTATTATTGCCTTAATACAATCATTTGCCATCTAACACAAGAGCTAACAATAGGTGTACAGATGTGTAATACAGTGCTTCTATTTGATTTCCACTTGTTTCTGCAGATCCTGAGCTCAGCCAGAGAGACTCCAGGGAACAGTGTACAAATATTGACTGCAGTGAGCTGGCAAATATGGAAGGCAAAGTGCAAAGTCAGACACTGTCCTCATCTTACTCTATCTATTTGCAGGCATTTCTTCTCACAGTGTTATATTTGTACCTTAATCCTGAGCATGAAAAGAGAATTTAATCTGTTTGTCGAATATACATACATCTGTCCGTAGTGCACAATGATCTCACAGGATGACACAAGAAGTCGGTCCCCAGCAGGTCACCCAGAGCTGTGAGGTAGGGGATGGAGAAGTTGTCTGGATCAAGGCCCCTTCGCCACAGCCAGTGCACCATCAGGCTGGCTACATGGAGCAAAATCATCACCTGGATAGTAACAATTATGTTGAGTTTTAAATGAGATTATCTGGTTGAATAAATTTATAAACCTTCCCCGGGTTGTCTGACCTGAAGCAGAGCTGCAGACAGGTAGCAGATGATGAAGGTGGCTGTCATGGCAGTGTGGCCTCCATGCAGGGTTTTTTTTTATTCTTCAGTCAGTGTGCTGATCACCATGGTAGTACATCATCCGAGGTGGATGATGTACTACCATGGTGATCAGCACACTGACTGAAGAATAAAAAAAAACCCTGCATCTGACACTCAGAGCGATGACATTGTGTATTCCTTGCTAATTAAAGGTCATACTGGAGACATGCAGGAGTTAGTGTGTTCAAAGGTGGCTGCTAGACAGTTGGTATCACATTGAAATCCTTTTAGCTTAGTTTTGACCTCCACCATTTTTTTCTGTAGAGTAGCTCTTCATTACAAACTGCAGAAATATTTTTCACTGTTAACAGGTAGTATGCAGGCTTGATGTGTTTAGTCACACACCGATTACTTTGCTTTTTGCATTGGCAAAACTATGTCATATTTCTTACCATTTTTTATTAATCGTAATATTGTATTTCTTTTTTAATATCCAGAAATTGGGTTAGCTTGACAAGCTAGGTGTGGGAACCACTCATCTAATCACATACTTATTATACCTGGTCATCCCATAAAGCTATGTTTCTCTCTCAGATCCGTTTATACAGACTGATTACATTACTTTTTAAAGTAATTCTAGCATTTGTGGAGTATTTTTGTGTATCTAACCTGAAGAGCAGGAGGTGGCACAGGGTCCAGGACACTTCTATCTCAGGAAGAGCTCCAGGAACAAGCCAGTAGTGGAGGTAGGTAGACATCCTGCTGGCCTGAATGACCACAAGATTTCCACCTACACCTTAAACACAAGTACATTTCAATATTTACCCAAAATGACAATGTTTCAAAGAAAATCACATTGTGGTTATTAGTTTGTTCTCATAGAATGATCAGGAACAAACTGTACCATCACTACTGAGGGATATATGAGAGGCTGAATGCAGAGCAAACAAACTTGGAAAAATAATTCACCATTCAAACAGTGATTTAGCTTGAAATCCATTCAGCAGTTCTTCCAAACACACTGTGTCCTCAGGGACATTTTTTTTCTTGAATGTCTGGAAAAGGAGATCTCATTGTTGTTCCATATTTAATGGTGCTCGCCCCTCAGGCTGACTTCATTAAAAGCATAACAAAACTTGTTAGCTTGTATATGGATCATTTGAACAAAACAAAAGGAGTGTTTCTGGTCAGTGAGGCAGGAGAGGAGAATTGGAATGCAAATGCACTTCCTGTACTGGGATGGCAACACATGCAGGAATCTTTAGTAGCACCGAGGCTACAGAAACCAGAGCCAGTCAATGCAGAGTTAGCATTCTGATCAGGCTTGTGGTTTATGTAAAGACCATTGTCGTGCCTCGCTACTTAGTATGCCACTTTGTGGTCAGCAGACTTCAGTCAGGGAAGATCTGGCCTCTGATGTGTCTTTGAGGATCATCTGACAGGGAGGAGACTTTGACATTTTAAAATGAATATTTGTAAGTATTTTTGCATTCAGTCTTTAAACATGCTAAACCCGTAATGGTCAACACCTGTTTAATATTAGCCTATTAGCTTTGTATCTAAAAGCATGTTTATGTTAGCAATGAGCTGTATAATAAGTACAACCAGACAGAGCGGCCAGTATAAACTCAGACTCATATTGTTTATAAGTGTGGACGTTTTATGTAATGGTCTAATGCTGCGTTTCAGGCATCTGGTAAGTGAGACTTTCCAACTCCTTAAGAGAAAAAAATACAATACTGTAGAAGGAAGACATAGTAGAAAGTGTTTTGATCAAATGAACAAATGCTATAAATATAGTATGTATTAACAGGCAGGGTGCATTTTGGGTAGTGCGGCTGAAACGTTTAGAAATTTCAACAAGAAAATTCTAATCTCTGACTGCACTGGAATGCAACATAAGTGTACTGTGCTTATCATGATCTTCTACTCACCATTGATGACGGGAGTGAACACTGCCATACCTTCAAAGTTTGGATTGCTCACAGTTTTATCTAGAATGAGGCCACCGATGCTTTGGAGGAACAGAAACACACAGTGCATGAAAGTGAGCAAGGAGATCACCTGCACACAATCTAACCCTATGTTATTAGATTAATACAGCTCACCTGCTGATGGACATGGCCAAAATGACAGGCTGCCAGCCAGACTTGGGATGAGGAGGAGGAAGAAGCCACATACCAGAGAAAGAAGGTACCAAATGTCTGGAGAACAGTATGAACTACTGTAAATCTGTGATTACACACTGCGCACTGTAACAGCATGTCTAAAAAAAATACTGTTGCTGCCTCCTGGTAGGCTTTTAAAGAATAAAATATGAACCTTGCTGACCTCTTCTGGCTGAAATACAGTAGTGCTTGAGAATTTGTGAAGAATTTTTAAAAATATATTTCTGCATGAATATGACCCCAAACATCTTTTTTTTCTATCTTAGCTTCTCTTTACATGGTTCCCAGTAAAATTCAGAATAGACTTGAATAGAAAATTCTCCTTACATATAATGTTCTGAATGGACTAGCTCCATTGTACCTACAGGATATAATAGCATATATTGCTGATAGAACACTCAGAGTGCAAGTTTACTTGTAGTTCCTAGGATTCATAGAAGTAGAATGGGAGGACGAGCCTTTAGCTGTCAGGCACGAGAGGCAGACACCTCCTCCAGCTTTAAGACTAGACTTAAAACCGTTCTGTTAAGTAAGGTGTATAACTAATCTAAAATAGTGTGTAGGACTGGTAGGTATGGTTACAGCCACAGGTAGCCTTTAATCTTTATCATAGCCAAGCTGCTATAGGCCTACACTGCCTGGGAACACAAACATGATCCACTGAGCAGTTCCACCTTCTCAACACCACCACGACGACCCCTATTCCCCCACCTCCTCTCCTCGTCTCACCTCCCATCAAGCTGACCCATATTCATGATCCAGTATTTTACGTCACTGTGTGTCCAGTCTTTCTCATAGTTTTCTGTCGCTCTCTCTGTATTATTTTCCAGTCTGTCTCAGCATTCTGACCTGACGCAGACACATTACACTCAGTCTTAAACAGGATTGCTCCACTGAAGAAGAAAAAAAGAGGCCAGCTCTGTGGTACAACTCAAATATTCGATCACTGAAACAGACTACACGAAGGATGGAGAGGAAGTGGCAGTCCTCTAAATCAGATGACTCCCAGAGGGCCTGGAGATACAGTTTGCTGAAGTATAAGAAGGCCCTCTGTAAAGCTAGGACAGCCTACTATTCATCAGTAATAGAAGAAAACAAGAACAACCCACGCTTTCTCTTTAACGCTGTAGCCAGGCTGACAAAGAGCCACAGCTCTGTAGAGCCTCACATTCCTGCAGCTCTTAGTAGTGAAGACTTCATGAGCTTCTTCACTGATAAAATCACCACTATTAGAGGACTAATCAACCACAATCTCCCTGTGACCGCTGAGGATACACCGCCACTTCTGGAAACAGATCCTGATCTAACTCTGGACTGCTTCATCCCCATCGGTCTCCCTGAGCTGACCACCAGCATCAGCAAGTCTAAACCTACTACCTGTCTGATCGGATACTCTATATTAGGACAAATCAACCTGTCTCTGGAAACAGGATATGTACCGCAGGCTTTTAAAACTGCTGTGATCATTCCAATACTTAAAAAAACCTTCACTGGACCCGGACGTCTTAGGAAACTACAGACCGATCTCCAACCTCACCTTTATCTCCAAAATACTTGAAAGAGCTGTTGTAAGTCAGCTAAATGACCACCTGCATACAGTCTGCTCAATGCTTTCCAGTCTGGATTCAGAGCCCATCACAGCACAGAAACAGCACTGCTCAAAGTCACTAATGACCTCCTCATGGCATCGGACCGTGGACTTGTACTCATTCTACTGGATCTCAGTGCTGCCTTTGACACAATAGATCATCGCATCCTGCTACACAGATTAGAACACAAGATCAGGATTACATTACAGCACTGCGCTGGTTTAAATCATATTTATCTGACAGATTTCACTTTGTTCATGTTAATGATGTTTCCTCCACAGGTACAAGGGTTAATCTTTTTACTATTAAACTCGGATAAGACTTAGGCCATTGTTTTTGGACCTAAACATCTCAGAACTAGTTTATCAGATAATACTTTATCTCTGGATGGAATTACTCTGGCCTCCAGTACGACTGTGAGGAACCTTGGAGTTATCTTTGACCAAGACATATCGTTTGTCATATTAAACAGGTCCCCAAGACCACTTTCTTTCACCTGCATAATATTGCTAAGATCAGGAGCATCCTCTCTCAGAGTGATGCTGAAAAGCTCATCCATGCTTTTGTCACTTCAAGACTGGACTACTGCAACTCTTTATTGTCTGGATGTCCACATTACTCCATCAACAGTCTGCAGCTGATCCAGAACGCAGCAGCTAGAGTTCTGACAGGAAGCAGCCAAAGGGATCATATCTCTCCTGTCCTAGCAACTCTTCACTGGCTCCCAGTGGACTCAAGAATACACTTCAAGATCCTTCTTCTAACCTACAAGGCTCTTCATGGACTTGCTCCATTGTATCTGCAGGACCTGATTGTACCATATGTTCCTAATAGGACACTCAGATCTCTGAGTGCAGGTTTACTTGTAGTTCCTAGGATTCATAATAGTAGAATGGGAGGACGAGCTTTTAGCTATCAGGCACCGCTACAATGGAACCAGTTACCAATCTGGGTCCGAGAGGCAGACACTGCCTCCACCTTTAAGACTAGACTTAAAACTTTTCTGTTTAGTAAGGGGTACAGTTAGCCTTAGACCTAGTGTGTAGCACAGCTATGCTGCTGAATTACAAATACAACAACCTGCCATGTGTTATGTTTCCCACTCTCTGTGTCTCTTTGCTCATTCATTTTCTCTGTCTTATTGACTTCTTCTTCTCCTTTACCCAGCTGGCTCTGAGCAGGATGTTTTGTCAAAAAAATAAAGATTCTGAAATCACTGAAAAGTCCGTTTATTACAAGCAGCTGCATGGGGAGAAGCACACGAACAGGTCTGATAGCTCTCAGTGGTCTCACTCCTTCAACTTCCATATGAGACATTGTGGCTGCAAACAATAACCGTTAGAGCCATTTGTTTATGTTCTTTATTTACGTTTTCTATATTCATAGAATGAAGTCTAGTTAGTAAATCGGCAAAGCAACGTCAAATTAAGATCAGCTGTTCATCACCAGGTGAGGGGGTGGAACAGATGCTTTTGTTTGCTTAGGGAAAAACATTTTGAAGGACGGGGCATCGACACGGTCTTTGACCTCACGTAAACATAATTTGTTTTTGTGGATTCAAATTGAAGGCAAAATAAAACAATGGATTGAGCCAAGCTTCAGTTTGTAATTTTTGGAACGTGTGTGTGAGTCACGGAAGCGGAACCCTGTGTGGCACTTCCAGGGCAGCAGTTGGCACCTGGCACTACCACCCAAGAAATTACAGTTTTTTCTGATTGCTTAAACACTAACAATGATTCTTATAGCACAATTTCTAAAACTATTAATAGTTTTAGCAAAATCACTCACTGAGTTTGCAAAACTAAAAGCAAAAAAACTGCTTTACACTCAATTTGCACTTTTGTAACATACAATTTGCAATTGTATAAATATAATCCACTGCACAGCACTCTTATTGCTGAACTGTAAACACAACTCACTGCTTTACACACAACTTCCAAATGATCAACACACTCCTAGTCAAACTACACACATTTATGGCTGGTATTTACACTATTTTGCCAACTGTCTGGCTACACTGTCACATGTGAGAACTGTTTTACATCATTAGTTCACTTTGCAATCAGCATGAGCTCTGTGAAGCTCTGCTGGAGTTTTCAGACTTCTTATCAAGTTTAGTGCTTAGCACAGATAAAGTCATTATAGTGGGTGACTTTAACATTCATATGGACGTCGACTCCGACAGTCTGAAGATTGCCTTCAACTCACTCTTGGATTCAGTTGGGTTCTCTCAGTTAGTAAATGAACCCACACACTGTCACAGTCACACCCTCGACCTGGTTCTCACCTACGGCCTGGAAGCTGAGAACCTGCTAGTGTGGTCTCAAAATCCTGTTCTTTCAGATCACTCATTAATAACTTTTGACTTCTCTCTTTCAGACCTACCAGCACCTGAGGAAAAGGTCTACTACAGCAGATGTCTGTCTGAAGACGCCGTAAAGCAGTTTAGGACAGCAATCCTACCAGTACTCCCCACAGTCCCAAGTACTGATGGGGGTACCAACTTAAATGTTACTCCTGCAGAGCTGGACCGCTTTGTCAACAACACTGCAGACACACTACACTCAGTCTTAAACAGGATTGCTCCACTGAAGAAGAAGAAAACTACAAACCAGAAGAGGCTAGCTCCGTGGTACAACTCAAACATCCGATCACTGAAACGGATTACACGTAGGATGGAGAGGATGTGGCAGTCCTCTAAATCAGATGACTCCCGGAGGATCTGGAGAGACAGTCTGCTGACGTATAAGAAGGCCCTTCGTAAAGCCAGGACAGCCTACTATTCATCACTAATAGAAGAAAACAAGAACAACCCGCGCTTTCTCTTTAACGCCGTGGCCAGGCTGACAAAGAGCCACAGCTCTGTGGAGCCTCGCATTCCTGCAGCTCTTAGTAGTGAAGACTTCATGAGCTTCTATTAGAGGACAAATCAACCACAATCTCTCTGTGACCGCTGAGGATACACCGCCACTTCTGGAAATGGATCCTGATCTAACTCTGGACTGCTTCGCGCCCATCGGCCTCCCTGAGCTGACCACCAGCATCAGCAAGTCTAAACCTACTACCTGTCTTCTGGATCCGATCCCTTCACAGCTCCTCAAGGATGCTATTCCTCTGATCGGAGACTCTATATTAGGACAGATCAACTTGTCTCTGGAAACAGGATATGTACCACAGGCTTTTAAAACTGCTGTGATCATTCCGATACTTAAAAAACCTTCACTGGACCCGGACGTCCTAGGAAACTACAGACCGATCTCCAACCTCACCTTTATCTCCAAACTACTTGAAAGAGCTGTTGTAAGTCAGCTAAACGACCACCTGTGTAGTAACAGTCTGTTTGATGCTTTCCAGTCTGGTTTCAGAGCCCATCACAGCACAGAAACAGCACTGCTTAAAGTCACCAATGACCTCCTCATGGCATCGGACCGGGGTCTCGTCTCTGTACTCGTTCTACTGGATCTCAGTGCTGCCTTCGACACCGTAGACCATCGCATCCTGCTACACAGATTGGAACACGAGATCAGGATTACAGGAACAGCACTGCGCTGGTTTAAATCATATTTATCTGACAGATTTCATTTTGTTCACACTAACGATGTGTCTTCCACAGGTACAAGGGTTAACCACGGTGTTCCACAGGGTTCTGTGCTCGGACCGATCCTGTTCACCCTCTACATGCTCCCTCTAGGATACATCATCCAGAAGCACGGCATAAACTTTCATTGTTATGCTGATGATACCCAGCTGTATTTATCCATGAAGCCTGAAGAAACGGAGCCGCTAGTCAGACTACAGGCGTGTCTAAAGGACATAAAGGACTGGATGTCCTCCAACTTTTTACTATTAAACTCGGACAAGACTGAGGTCATTGTTTTTGGACCGAAACATCTCAGAACTAGTTTATCAGATAATACTTTCTCCCTGGATGGAATTACTCTGGCCTCCAGTACGACTGTGAGGAACCTTGGAGTTATCTTTGATCAAGACATGTCGTTTGTCTCTCATATTAAACAGGTCTCCAGGACCGCTTTCTTTCACCTGCGTAATATTACTAAGATCAGGAGCATCCTCTCTCAGAGTGATGCTGAAAAGCTCATCCATGCTTTTGTCACTTCAAGACTGGACTACTGCAACTCTTTATTGTCAGGATGTCCACATTACTCCATCAACAGTCTGCAGCTGATCCAGAACGCAGCAGCTAGAGTTCTGACAGGAAGCAGCCAAAGGGATCATATCTCTCCTGTCCTAGCGTCTCTTCACTGGCTCCCAGTGGACTCAAGAATACACTTCAAGATCCTTCTTCTAACCTACAAGGCTCTTCATGGACTTGCTCCATTGTATCTGCAGGACCTGATTGTACCATATGTTCCTAATAGGACACTCAGATCTCTGAGTGCAGGTTTACTAGTAGTTCCTAGGATTCATAGAAGTAGAATGGGAGGACGAGCTTTCAGCTATCAGGCACCGCTATTATGGAACCAGTTACCAATCTGGGTCCGAGAGGCAGACACTGCCTCCACCTTTAAGACTAGACTTAAAACTTTTCTGTTTAGTAAGGCGTACAGTTAGCCTTAGACCTAGTGTGTAGCACAGCTATGCTGCTCTAGGCCTACGTTGTCGGGGGGCACAAACATGATCCACTGAGCAGTTTCCCTCTCACCCTCTAACCTCTCCTTTTCTCTCCTTAGTCTGGCTCACACTGGTCTCAAGACCTGGATGATGAACTTCACGGCCCGTGAAGTCTCTCTTGCTCTACGTTGTCGGGGGGCACAAACACGATCCTCTGAACACCCTCTGACCTCTCCTCCACTCTCCTTAGTCTGGATCATACTGGGTAATATCGTCTCATAATCTGTGTTAACTGTCTTCCTTGTAGTTCTGTGCCTCGCTCTCGCTCTCTCTCTTTGCAGGTCTCAAGACCTGCATACTGACCTGCAGTCTCTCCTGTGCTCATCGACTTCACTAGCCCCTGCTGCTCATCTTTACTATCAAATTACTATTCCTACTTATGGACCGACGATATATATAGATATCTATTACAATATAATCACTGTTTCATCTTGCTGTCATGTTTGCTCTGTACTGTATCATGTTTGTATCATGTTTGCTCCTCTCTCCCTCTCTCTCTTTCTCCTTCATCCTCTCTCTCTCTCTCTCTCTCTCTCTCCCTCATCCTCTCTGACTAGCAGCAGGACTGGTTCCCCCTTAAGTTGACGGGTCCTGCTCAAGGTTTCTTCCTCTTAAAGGGAGTTTTTCCTTGCCACAGTGCTCTTAGGGGGGTTCCTGTGAAGCGCTTTGAGACAATGTCTGATTGTAATATGCGCTATATAAATAAAACTGAATTGAATTGAATTGAATTGAATAAGACACAGGTAAGCTTCAGTGTGGAGAACAATGGAGGGAGAAGGAGACTGAGAAGAGAGAGAATTAGAGGAGGATGAGGACATGAGGAAGCAGGAGGAAGAGGACGAGGAGGTGAAGAGGAAGGAGGAAGGGTAAGAAGAAATAGAATTACTGATGTCATCGGAGCTACAATAGTGGATCATGTGATCAACCATGGAATGACCCTGAGGGAAGCTGGACAACGGGTTCAGCCTGAGCCGCTACACTGTAGCAAGCATCATGAGGACATATTGATGAGAATGGGTTAGTACAGTTCCTTCACTCTAAGTTTTGTAGGTGTACCATACTCTAATGAGAAAAACAACAATACTGTACATGTAAAACTGAAACTGTTACTCCACAGAATTACTAGACATCCAGCATCTGGAAGGAGGCATGCGAGGATAAGGACCAGGCATCATGTCAGGCCTGGATACGGCACTCCAGGAGACATGTTCCCCGGTGCCTTGGACTAGAAGACATTGCATGTGATGTTGATGAAATTCTGTGGCCGGACCCAGAGAGACAATGAGACTGATTTTCTCTCTCTTTCAGTGAAATTGTATGTTTTCTTGTGTTTGTTTTGATGTGTGTGAATAAACATTCATACTTGACATTTGAATCCCTGTGTTTATAGAACTATTTATGACAAAAGTTTGACCTCACATGGACAGACCTTATGCACAGAGAAAGCAAAAGCCAGATGTGTTTTCAGTTAATACCATCAGTGTGTAGTTGGCACATTGTGTGCTTAGTAATATGATGGTTTGTGTTAACTGTGTGGTACAAAAATACCATTTTTACAAAGGTTTGAAGAGTTAAGCAAGATGTATTAGCTTTTGCAAGAGATCTACAATGTTTTGCTGATTTGGTGTAAGGTTTTTTTATTTGTGTGTAGAGTTTTGCACAAATAGCCAATAGTTACAGAAATGTGCTTAAGCAATCAGAAAAAACTGTAAAGGTTAATATATTTCCCTAACTGGTTCTTAACAGAAGAAGAAGAACTGGTTCGTTGTACTGACAGACTAGAGAGAGGTTCCAGGTTTAAAACAGTTTTATTCATGATTATAAAATGATCTTCATGCCACATTCACACATAAAATAAAAGTGCAAGTCTATTCGGTGCCGAGCCTTACCAGTGAGGAGGGGCAGTCCCAAAATAAAAATCACCCAAACACATGTGAAGGCACACGCACACACTCGTGAAAATGAACCCAACTCAGGAAAACGGCACGCAAACAGGTAGGGGGAACCACCACCACCCAAATCACCACCACTGGTGCTCAGCAACTGAAAGAAAAACAGATCAATTAATCAAATACCAGATCAAGCAAAATAATAAATCACTCCTCGCACAGAAATGAACAAAACAAAGAAATTACTCGAGTCTCCAAGAAAAACGAAACAAAGAAATTAATTTCGAAAACATGCATAAATCAACTTAATGAACTTAAACTAAACCATACCTGCGGTACGCTAATATATTAATCAACAAACCAAACATAAACCCCAAAATAACCATACAACACTCATCCAGTTAATAAGAGCGTGTGGTTCATGCACGGAGACTTGTAAGTTTGTCGTCTCCCGTGTTCGTCGCCACAGTGGTTGATTAGAACCAAGAAGCTGCGCGCTAGCAGTTAACAGTCGCCGGCGCTAGCCCATACGAAGACGACCGGACAGGGCAAAGCAGCAGCGGCGTCCACCCCGCAGCAGGCTCCAGACAGCCACTCGTTGCGTTCCCTGTTACGGGTTACATTGAAAGGCAGCATGAGAGTCTGCTGTAGGAGCATCGCCACAGATGCAGGCTACGCACCAGTGAGGCTGATCACGCTACGCGTAGCGGGGAAAGAGGCCTCCTGCTCACCCAGCAGCACAAATATGTAGCAGACCTAAGAGTGGAGTTACCATGCAGGAGTTCATTACCTTGCGGCCACCCCAAACCCGATCGGTAAATAAATCACAGCCATGAACGACAGCGTGACCGCGATCAGCCAACCTGCACCGGTGACAGTCGAAGAGGAAATGAGGCAACCAAGGAGACGGGCCTATGCCAAAGAGACAAGAGAGGGAAGCCAAGAGGCCTTTTATAGGCTGCCCTCTAGTGGCCATGTGCCAATAGGGACCCAACCAAGCCAGGCATGATAGATCTGTCTCTCGTGTAACAGCCGATTTTTAATTTCAGAAGATTTAAGTAAAGTTAATTAAATCTAACCACAAAGTGGCATCAGTGTATCATTTTCATATTGGCAAAATACAATCTTCCATAAAAGAGCAAAAGTGTCAAATCTTGCAGCATAAATCTAAAAAAAAAATACTTTCTATATGACTGCACAGAATGTCTAAAATGTAACACTTGAGAGAAGTGAGTCATATACTTAAGGAATATGACATCCACCAGACTTCTTATCAGCATGATTTCCTTATAAAATATTTACTAACACAACAGCTGTGGTATATATAATATCCAGTGTGAAGACTCTCAGACTGGCTGAGTACACTGTTTTCTTATTCCACTCGACTTTGGTGCCTTTCTCAGGATTTATTGAAAAGAACCACCTTCATGAATGAGAGAAAATATTCTCAGGTGGGATATCAACCAAGCCAGGCATGATGCCACTCATTCTGCTACAATCGTTTTGATGGCGAGATTTTTAAAGAACATGAACGCCATAGCAATAACCTTCTATGAGTGTGATGCAGCTGCAGTTCTCCTTTATCTTATTTACAAGGACAAATGATAGGACTCATTTTCCCACCACAATTCCCCTCTATTATTATTATTCTTAATCAAACAAGATCAAACAAAGAATGCCTCAATGGGCTGCATGTGAGGCCCTGACAGAGACGAGTCTGTGTTTCTTTTGCCCTTGAACTGAAAAGCAAACCCGAACTGTGAATCAGGGTGAACTGGAACAGAAAAGAAAGCATCAGCTAGGTTTACAACTGAAAAGAACTGAGCGTCAGGTGGAGTTTGACCTAAAATGGTGTATGGGCTGAGACTGCGATGATCTAAAGTCTGGGTGTTTAAGGAAAATAAAGTTACTAAGCAAGTGAAGTGTACCTAATGCAGGCGTACAATGGCAATGCATAAGAATGTAAAATGAAAACATCCAGGAGTTCTGGTGTCTGAAGTTTTTTTTTTTTAGCTTTTGGAAAACATGTCCTCCAGTAGAGTGACTTTACTTTTAGGTTAGTGTCTTAGTGTGATCTCAGTTGAGAGAGAGAGAGAATTACAGTCAAGTGCCCCTTTTCCATGGCGTGTTGCGCTCCGCACGACTATACGTACATGTGCATGTTACTAAATAGATGCCATAGATAAATAACTTAATAATAAATAATCATTGACTAACCACACCTAATCTACACTTTAGTCAACTAAAATAGTTAGTTGCAGCCCTAAAAGTAAGTGTGTGGCCCTTTGATTCTGAGCGGTTCAGACTAAACAAAAAAAAAAAAACTAGTGGTCTTGCATGCATCTTCCTGGTCCTTTGATTGTGACAAGAGCAGCAAGCAGCATGAAGAGAAGATTTATTTGTGCACAAGCTTTGGAAATGATTATGGCTGTGAAGCTGTGAAGGCTGCACAAGTAGATCTGTCTCGCGTGTAATAGCCGATTTTTAATTTCAGAATATTTAAGTATTTAGTGGAAGAAGAAGAAAAATTGGAGTTTGGAGACTGACTGAGTACACACTCAGTCAGTCTGAGAGTCTTCACTCTGATCTCAGACTTAAATCTGATATCAAATGCCTTGCATTTTGTGATATTTTAAAAAACGAAAGAAATTTTGCCTTTGGAGAAACTCCAGTGCAGACCGTAGTTCCACTGGGTAGTGTATGTTGAAGCAGTAGTAACTCCCAAACATCAGGCAGAGCAGATGTGAAGGCAGTGTTGTGGTCGTTGACGATCTTTTTGTGGATGCTTAACATAAATGTCTCAGCGGCAAAGCAGGAAGACCATAATAATAAACATAAATAAAAAAAATAAATAAAGTATTTCAATATAGGATGAGATTCATGGCAGAACTTATTATCAGGTAAAATGTGGTGTTAGTATACCGGTAGAGAAAGCTTACAGATTTGGTTGTTTACTTACCACACACAATAAGGCAGGGTGTTGGTGGCACATTCTCCATCGGAAGCTCCTCCCATGGTATCTGAAAATTTATACCCAGTTTGGCACAACAATTTTAAATTATTGAGCCTTTAATGTTTTTTGTACTCTGTAACAGAATGTAGCATGTTGATACATTTGTAAGGCTTCAAAATAATATTAAAAAACATTGCATTTATATAAAAATTAGATTACTTGCTATATGAGAATTGTGCAGTTTTGTAGTGGCAATGATTTACACTCACACTCATCAGGCACAGGCAGCAACCAATCTCCTGGCTTGTATGGGCTTTAATACTGGCAGCAAGTCTCCCTCTGTAATGTACTGTAAATCGTCTGTTGTTGCTGCACCAAGTGCCTTCAAAGTATCTTCAACGGACAACTTGATCAGGAAGACTGGGAAGCACTGCTGTTACAACATCGCTTAACCTGTGTGATTCAGCCATATCTGTTAAGACACAAAAGTCAGTTTAGCATCTGGCCTTCTGATTTAGTGTGACATGAGACTGTGCTTCAATGGGACAACCTGGTATTCATTGAATATGTAATAAAAAAATAAAAAGAAAAAATAAAGGATGTCATTCAGTTCACTAACCTTTTTGCACTCTAATCTTCCAGTGCTGTTTTTTTACAGAGTACATGTGGTAGTGTGAAAGAAATTCCCCATCATACAGTCTCGTCAGAAAATGAAGTGCAATATCATCTTTAATGAGAATGAGGATCATTCTTTGTGACAACAAATTGTCCCTACCTGTAAATTATCCGATTATACTGCACATCAACAGGAGTTTTTGCATTTCTTTTAGTGAAGCCAAACTGGAAGATTGCATCTTTAACTTGCTCACTGTAAAGCTCTGAGTAAAATGGTGAGCCATCTTTTATTTGCAAAGCTGGAGGACTCACCCAACCAGCATAAAGACAGGCCTGAAACATCTGATGCCTCTCTGAAAGAGACAAACACAGATTTGTGAAATTTTTAAGATGCCTTGTACATCTTTTGAAGTAACTATGTTTGCTCTCTAAACGCATAGTCCATAGCCGAATGAGTTGGCCAAATTTCAGGATTAGTCCTGGATAATGCTGCAAGTAATGGTGTTTAGGTCTCAAATTGTTTTCTGGAAATAGTGCCTTCCTGGTTTCCAAATATTCTTGGATGAGAACATCCAGGTAAGCGACCTGAGCCTTGGAAATTTGCTGTCAGGGATTGTAAGATGGCGGACACAAATGCAGACGAAGCCGGAGGTGAAAAAAACTCAGTTCCTTTAATGCTAGCCAGGGTTCGGTACACGGGTGATCAGTCAGCGTGAACAAAAGTACAAAAGACAAAAGCGTAGTTCCAAAGTCCAAACAGGGTCAAACACAAGGAATCCAAAAACACAGGGCTGAAAGCTACACCAAATTACTCACTGAAACCAACAGGCTGAAGAAAGGCTGGAACACTTGGATTACTCCCAAAACGAACTGGCAACGAGAGGGAAGAAACACAGACTTTATACAAAAGAGGGCGGGAAGACAATAGGACACAGGTGAGGCACATTAGGGCGGAGCAGGTAATCAACAGGAGGAGGAGGGAACACGCACGAGGAAGGGGAAGTCAAAACACCAGAAACAAGAGGGAGAACAGTGACTAAAAAATAAAACAGGAAATGTAACTGGTAACTGGTCAGGTCAACAATGTCCTTAAGCCACAAAATTAACTGCCACACATTGTCTTGGGGGTCCTGCACTTTGTCACCAATTATCAGAGGCACCAGTCTCAAGAAGTTCCAATTTTGGACAGCATGTCCACTCAGTTTCAGTGTTTGAGGACTTACCACACAAGGTTTGGAGCAAGCATCTGTTGCTAAGAACGTTCTTATTTTTATTTTTTCTCTTTTATTTTTAATTCTAGTTTCCTCATTTTCATGCTTCTCTAGTAGCACACTGTGTATTGTCTTATTATTTGTTCTGCTGCTGTGCGTGATTAAGGAGGTCCCAAATGCAGAAAAGATACTAGTCCAACAATAGGTGAAGTCAAAGTCAAAACACAACACAAGGTCCAGGGCTTGACAACATAAAAGGCAAGGAACAAAATCTAAGAAGGAATTCCAAGAGTTCAACCAAAGTACAAAATAAAACCAAGGAATAAATACTAAAATAAAAAATAAATCCAAGGAAAGGAACAAGAGGACAAAAAGACAAGGAGGACACGAAAACAAGCAAACCACAACACGCAGGTATGATGAACAATGATCCGACAAGGACAAAGGGGAGCACAGAACTAAAGAAAAGGAGGAAGACAAGACACAGGTGGAAACAATCAGGGAGGAGAAAAACCAAAAACAGAGAACAGGAATGACATCCACAACAGCTGCTGTAACAAATCAATCAATAAAGTCTTATTTTGTCTCTTAAGAGAAAATCAAAACTTATTTTAGGGGAAATTTCTGGAAAACTAAGAGACCTATTTGTGAAGAGAGATGGACTGAGGATGCTGCGTGTTGTGTTTTATAATGTCCTTCAACAATGATGAGGTGGGTTAAAGAATTTTATTCTGCATTGTATTATCATGTAGTGTGTGTTCACATAACTAGAAGCATACAATGTGCCAACTACACACTGATGGTATTACAGTTTTTTCTGATTGCTTAAGCACATTTCTGTAACTATTGGCTATTTGTGCAAAACTCTACACACAAATAAAAAAACCTTACACCAAATCAGCAAAACATTGTAGATCTCTTGCAAAAGCTAATACATCTTGCTTAACTCTTCAAACCTTTGTAAAAATGGTATTTTTGTACCACACAGTTAACACAAACCATCATATTACTAAGCACACAATGTGCCAACTACACACTGATGGTATTACAGTTTTTTCTGATTGCTTAAACACTAACTATGATTCTTATAGCACAATTTCTAAAACTATTAATAGTTATAGCAAAATCACTCACTGAGTTTGCAAAACTAAAAGCAAAAAAACTGCTTTACACTCAATTTGCACTTTTGTAACACACAATTTGCAATTGTATAAATATAATCCACTTCACAGCACTGTTTTTGCTGAACTGTAAACACAACTCACTGCTTTACACACAACTTCCAAATGATCAACACACTCCTAGTAAAACTACACACATTTATGGCTGGTATTTACACTATTTTGCCAACTGTCTTGCTACACTGTCACATGTGAGAACTGTTTTACATCATTAGTTCACTTTGCAATCAGCATGATTACTGTGAATAAGCCACAGGTAAGCTTCAGTGTGGAGAACAATGGAGGGAGAAGGAGACTGAGAAGAGTGAGAATTAGAGGAGGAACATGAGGAAGAGGAGGAGGACGAAGACTAGGAGGTGAATTTAGAGGAAGAGGACGAGGGGGTGAAGAGGAAGGAGGAAGGGTAAGAAGAAATAGAATTACTGATGTCATCGGAGCTACAATAGTGGATCATGTGATGAACCATGGATTGACCCTGAGGGAAGCTGGACAACGGGTTCAGCCTGAGCCGCTACACTGTAGCAAGCATCATAAGGACATATTGATGAGAATGGGTTAGTACAGTTCCCTCACACTAAGTTTTGTAGGTGTACCATACTCTAATGAGAAAAACAACAATACTGTACATGTAAAACTGAAACTGCTACTCCACAGAATTACTAGACATCCAGCATCTGGAAGGAGGCATGCGAGGATATGGACCAGGCATCATGTCAGGCCTGGATACGGCACTCCAGGAGACATGTTCCCCGGTGCCTTGGACTAGAAGACATTGCATGAGACGATGAAATTCTGTGGCCGGACCCAGAGAGACAATGAGACTGATTTTCTCTCTCTTTCAGTGAAATTGTATGTTTTCTTGTGTTTGTTTTGATGTGTGTGAATAAACATTCATACTTGAAATTTGAATCCCTGTGTGTTTATAGAACTATTTATGACAAAAGTTTGGCCTCACATGGACAGACCTTATGCACAGAGAAAGCAAAAGCCAGATGTGTTTTCAGTTAATACCATCAGTGTGTAGTTGGCACATTGTGTGCTTAGTAATATGATGGTTTGTGTTAACTGTGTGGTACAAAAATACCATTTTTACAAAAGTTTGAAGAGTTAAGCAAGATGTATTAGCTTTTGCAAGAGATCTACAATGTTTTGCTGATTTGGTGTAAGGTTTTTTTATTTGTGTGTAGAGTTTTGCACAAATAGCCAATAGTTACAGAAATGTGCTTAAGCAATCAGAAAAAACTGTAACTGAAAACACATCTGGCTTTTGCTTTCTCTGTGCACAAGGTCTGTCCATGTGAGGTCAAACTTTTGTCATAAATAGTTCTATAAACACACAGGGATTCAAATTTCAAGTATGAATGTTTATTCACACACATCAAAACAATCACAAGAAAATATACAATTTCACTGAAAGAGAGAGAGAGAGAGAGAAAATCAGTCTCATTGTCTCTCTGGGTCCGGCCACAGAATTTCATCAACATCACATGCAATGTCTTCTAGTCCAAGGCACCGGGGAACATGTCTCCTGGAGTGCCGTATCCAGGCCTGACATGATGCCTGGTCCATATCCTCGCATGCCTCCTTCCAGATGCTGGATGTCTAGTAATTCTGTGGAGTAACAGTTTCAGTTTTACATGTACAGTATTGTTGTTTTTCTCATTAGAGTATGGTACACCTACAAAACTTAGTGTGAGGGAACTGTACTAACCCATTCTCATCAATATGTCCTTATGATGCTTGCTACAGTGTAGCGGCTCAGGCTGAACCTGTTGTCCAGTTTCCCTCAGGGTCATTCCATGGTTGATCACATGATCCACTATTGTAGCTCCGATGACATCAGTAATTCTATTTCTTCTTACTCTTCCTCCTTCCTCTTCACCTCCTCGTCCTCTTCCTCTAAATTCACCTCCTAGTCTTCGTCCTCCTCCTCTTCCTCCTGCTTCCTCATGTTCTCATCCTCCTCTAATTCTCACTCTTCTCAGTCTTCTTCTTCCTCCATTGTTCTCCACACTGAAGCTTACCTGTGGCTTATTTACAGAGCTCATGCTGATTGCAAAGTGAACTAATGATGTAAAACAGTTCTCACATGTGACAGTGTAGCCAGACAGTTGGCAAAATAGTGTAAATACCAGCCATAAATGTGTGTAGTTTTACTAGGAGTGTGTTGATTATTTAGAAATTGTGTGTAAAGCAGTGAGTTGTGTTTACAGTTCAGCAAAAAGAGTGCTGTGCAGTGGATTATATTTATACAATTGCAAATTGTGTGTTACAAAAGTGCAAATTGAGTGTAAAGCAGTTTTTTTGCTTTTAGTTTTGCAAACTCAGTGAGTGGTTTTGCTATAACTATTAATAGTTTTAGAAATTGTGCTATAAGAATCATTGATAGTGTTTAAGCAATCAGAAAAAACTGTAAACACTAACAATGATTCTTATAGCACAATTTCTAAAACTCTTAATAGTTATAGCAAAATCACTCACTGAGTTTGCAAAACTAAAAGCCAAAAAACTGCTTTACACTCAATTTGCACTTTTGTAACACACAATTTGCAATTGTATAAATATAATCCACTTCACAGCACTCTTTTTGCTGAACTGTAAACACAACTCACTGCTTTACACACAATTTCCAAATGATCAACACACTCCTAGTAAAACTATACACATGTATGGCTAGTATTTACACTATTTTGCCAACTGTCTGGCTACACTGTCACATGTGAGAACTGTTTTACATCATTAGTTCACTTTGCAATCAGCATGAGCTCTGTGAATAAGCCACAGGTAAGCTTCAGTGTGGAGAACAATGGAGAGAGAAGGAAACTGAGAAGAGTGAGAATTAGAGGAGGAACATGAGGAAGAGGAGGAGGACGAAGACTAGGAGGTGAATTTAGAGGAAGAGGACGAGGAGGTGAAGAGGAAGGAGGAAGGGTAAGAAGAAATAGAATTACTGATGTCATCGGAGCTACAATAGTGGATCATGTGATCAACCATGGAATGACCCTGAGGGAAGCTGGACAACGGGTTCAGCCTGAGCCGCTACACTGTAGCAAGCATCATAAGGACATATTGATGAGAATGGGTTAGTACAGTTCCCTCACTCTAACTTTTGTAGGTGTACCATACTCTAATGAGAAAAACAACAATACTGTACATGTAAAACTGAAACTGCTACTCCACAGAATTACTAGACATCCAGCATCTGGAAGGAGGCATGCGAGGATATGGACCAGGCATCATGTCAGGCCTGGATACGGCACTCCAGGAGACATGTTCCCCGGTGCCTTGGACTAGAAGACATTGCATGCGACGTTGATGAAATTCTGTGGCCGGACCCAGAGAGACAATGAGACTGATTTTCTCTCTCTCTCTCTCTTTCAGTGAAATTGTATGTTTTCTTGTGTTTGTTTTGATGTGTGTGAATAAACATTCATACTTGAAATTTGAATCCCTGTGTTTCTAGAACTATTTATGACAAAAGTTTGCCCTCACATGGACATACCTTGTGCACAGAGAAAGCAAAAGCCAGATGTGTTTTCAGTTAATACCATCAGTGTGTAGTTGGCACATTGTGTGCTTAGTAAAATGATGGTTTGTGTTAACTGTGTGGTACAAAAATACCATTTTTACAAAGGTTTGAAGAGTTAAGCAAGATGTATTGGCTTTTGCAAGAGATCTACAATGTTTTGCTGATTTGGTGTAAGGTTTTTTTATTTGTGTGTAGAGTTTTGCACAAATAGCCAATAGTTACAGAAATGTGCTTAAGCAATCAGAAAAAACTGTAATTTCTGACCATATTGTATATGTTCTGTCGCTGTCCGGTGCTGAAATCATTGACCCGCTGTATCCTGGTGGCGCTGTCCAGTGCTGAAACTGCTAGTGGGGCTGCTCTGTCTACACCGTTGTCTAATGCTGATGGTTGTGATAAACAGTCGGGGTCTGAGGTTGATGTTGAAATTCCCTCTGGTGCAGTTGTTCATGGGCGACTGAAAACTCTGATATGTTTCCTAAACTTAACAGTATCTTCCCTCATTTGTCTGATTCTCAGAGGAAAGATATGGTTGAGACCAAAAGTATGCTTTCTCTGGACAGATGATCGCCTGCTCTTCAACTACTCTATACCAGCCTACCTCAAGTTCAGGGGCTGGGATATCACTCCACCACAGACTTGACTTGAAGTCCAGTTTTTTGTTTTAAAGATGTTACAAATTCCTGTTTTAAAGCATCATCCTGATGACAGCTCAGGAAGCGAAGGAAACGATCAGGATGTGATCAGATTTTATTTTACTCTGAATGTCTGAGACACCATTCAATGTCTTTTGTCGTTTTTAAGTGCACAACAGATGGTCTCTCTAGCAAAATTTTAAATCCTATTTAGATGCTGAATGTCTCTAAACGTACGTGCCTTTGATTTTTTTTAGAGTGTAGGCAGCGATGTCTGTGTAACTATGATATTGTTTTCATTTATTGTGTTATTTCAGACTGCCAAACCAAAATAGATATATAGTTTCTCTGACAATTTTCAAATAAATTCATTTCTGCAAGAACTTACATGTCAGCATTTTATTGAATCATGGCTGCAAAGAGATTCTTCTACACATGTTTACAAACATAAAAGCACTACAAATTCTCAAGCTTAATGTCTGTCAAAATATAACCATATTAGGGTGTTCATTTCAGACAGAGGACAAGCACCCTTCTAAAAGTGCATATCAAAGCAATGGAAAAAGGCCCCGTACACAGATGCAAGTAAATCACACATACTAACACTGAGACGGTTGCTGTGAATACAACAGGCTATACCCAGTACTCATGTGAACACAAGGCTCATCCAGGTTTAAAAGGCACAAATCTACATCAAACCAAATACAAATCTAACATTCATTCAGACTAACAGATTAATATACACTCAATTATATAGGTTATTATTGCCTTAATACTATCATTTGCCATCTAACACAAGAGCTGACAGATGTGTAATACGGTGCTTGTATTTGATTTCCACTTGTTTCTGCAAAGCCTGAGCTCAGTGCTGTTAATATACTAGAGGCCAGAGAGACTCCAGGGAACAGTGTACAAATATTGACTGCAGTGAGCTGGCAAATTGCAAGTCAGACACTGTCCTCATCTTACTCTATCTATTTGCAGGCATTTCTTCACACAGTGTTATATTTGTACCTTAATCCTGAGCATGAAAAGATAATTTAATCTGTTTGTTGAAGATACATACATCTGTCCGCAGTGCACAATGATCTCACAGGATGAAGGCCTGACCCTTATATCCAAGGGTCCACTGGAACGGGTGGGGCTTTGTGAAAGTATTGATTTTATTGCCAATCATATCCCATTTAACACTAATTACCAGGATCACAAGCTAGGCAAGAATGCCATAGTGGTTCCGTGGTTAGCACTGTCAGGACAAAGCTGGGATCACAAAATGGATGGAAAGACATTCTAGACAACATGCATGTATAGTTGGTTACATACCCTAGTTGAAAAACTTCTAATAAAAATCTGCACATAGGTCTTTAAATATCTTGGTAGGCAGCCTCTGTGCCTCTGTACCCAGAATTTGCCATATTATCAGTAGCTAACCTGTGTCCAAAATCACCCCTACTCACACTATAGTAGAGTTTGCCATGTTGTAGTACTATCTGAATGTGTATTGAGGATTATTAAACCCCATAAAGTGCACTTACTTTATCCTACAATTCATCATGAAAAGCAGTGTACAAGCATAGCTCACTAGCATTATCTAACATCACGATGCAGCATGTGTTAATCATGCAACAGCAACAAAGCAATTAACACCACCAAGAAAATGATGCTGGTAGTGTTTGAAATGTATTTTTCATTTTCCTGATGAGGTCACTTTATTGTCCCCTACAACACACTCCTAAGTAAGGGTGATTTTGAACACAGCCCTAAATAACACTTAAACTGCTACCCACTCAGCTAAGGTGGCAAAATGAAGTGCTTGTCTGTAATTTTAGTTACATACTCAATTTTATGACTGATAAAAATCTGCATTCAGGTCTTTATATAAACATCTTGCTGCTTCTGTAGCTAGCACTTGCTAGATTAGCAGTAGCTAACACCTACATAACACATGAATTGCCACCCACTTATTTTGAAAAAATTTAATTAAAAAAAATTTTGTGAGCTGGGTGTCCCCACTTATTATTGTCCCTATGGTTAATAACATAAAAAATATTTTGTATTTATTCTGATCCCAATCTACTATACCCGGCTCAGCATTAAGGCAAAAATACAACTCCATACTAATCTCCTCTTGTCTTCTACCTCACTGTCTGTCTTTATTCCAACAAGCTTTGCAGTATGTTTCAGCCACTTGCATATAGTGAGGAGTACATGAGTGAGTAAATGAGTCCATTCAGAACATGCAGGACCACAGTATCTGTGTCAGGCTCCAGTCCCAGTAGAACTGATCATCAGAATAAGCCTGAAACTCAGAGCCAAGAAGCCGGTCCCCAGCAGGTCACCCAGAGCTGTGAGGTAGGGGATGGAGAAGTTGTCTGGATCCAGGCCCCTTCGCCACAGCCAGCGCACCATCAGGCTGGCTACATGGAGCAAAATCATCACCTGGATAGTAACAATTATGTTGAGTTTTAAATGAGATTATCTGGTTACATTAATTAATAAACCTTCCCCGGGTTGGCTAACCTGAAGCAGAGCTGCAGACAGGTAGCAGATGATGAAGGTGGCTGACATGGCAGTGTGGCCTCCATGCAGGAGGTGGATGGTGTACAGGAAGAGGAGGTGACCCGGGACTACCATGGTGATCAGCACACTGGCAGATTTGGAGTTTACATCTAAGTAAACAGAAAAATAAACAAAAATCAACCACTCATCCTGGCTTTTAACTTGTAGTTTTAACATGTAGATGGCAGGCTTGATATGTTTAGTCACACATTTTTTTGCTTTTTGATTTGGCAAAACTTGTTATCTATCTTCGCTTCATTTCTAGGGCAAAAATAAAATGACATATATTTCTTACCATTTTTAATTAATCGTAATATTGTATTTCTTTTTTAATATCCAGAAATTGAGTTACCTTGACAAGGTAAGTTTGGGAACCACTCATCTAATCACATACCTGGTCATCCCATTAAGCTCTGTGTCTCTCTCAGATCCACTGATTACATGACTAAAAAACTAAATCTAGCGTTTTTGGAGTATTTTTGTGTGTCTGACCTGAAGAGCAGAAGGTGGCACAGGGTCCAGGACACTTCCCGCTCATTTTAGCTGGAAGAGCTCCAGGAACACTCCAGTAGTGGAGGTAGGTAGACATCCTGCTGGCCTGAATGGCCACAAGATTTCCACCTACACCTTAAACACAAGTACATTTCAATATTTACACAAAATAACAATGTTGCATAATCAAAGAACATCACATTACACACAGAAAAATAAGGGGATCATTTTTGTACCTAAAAGGTAAATTTGTCAGGAATGTACCCTGGAAGTACAGAGATGGTCCTCAGGGTGACAAATGAGGACCATTACGGGTACAAAATCACTGCTGAGAGCGAAAGGTACATTATTGTACCAGTAGGATGAACTGATGGGTAAAAAGGAAAAAAAAGCAGGAAGGGATGAAGGGACAGAGTTGTGAATAGGTGACTCTGCCCCTTCATCCCTTCCTAGCAGACTCTACTCCCATTCAAACTCTAACGATGGGCCGTCAACTAGTCCTGCACATGACCCAGACACAGTTTCTGGTCGTTAACTGACCATTAACCAACTATAGGGATAATAGTAATGTTAGTTCCTGCAAGATCCACCCACAGAGGTCCTTAACACATAAAACTCAGATTCCCAACCAGAATAGTTGCAGAACTGAAGAAGCCACTTGGGGGAGTGGCGAAACATCTTCAAAAAACAATCCTTGGATAGAATTGGAATGCAAATGCACTTCCTGTACTTTTAGTAGCACTGAGGCTAGATAAACCAGAGCCACTCAATGCATAGTTGGCATTCTGATCAGGCTTGTGGTTTATGTAAGTATTGTGGCCTTCAATCTTGAAACATACTAAACCCATTACGGGTTTAGCATGTTTCAAGCCATTACCCATTACGGGTTTAGCATGTTTCAAGATTGATTGGTCAACACCTGTTTGATATTATATTATATGTTAGATTTATAACTAAAAGCATGTTTATGTTAGCAATGAGCTGTATAATAAGTACATCCTGACAAAGCGGCCAGTATAAACTCAGACTCATATTGTTTATAAGTGTGGACGTTTTATGTAATGGTCTAATGCTGCGTTTCAGGCAACTGGTAAGTGAGATTTTCCAACGTCTTAAGAGGAAAAAATACAATACTGTACAAGGAAGACATATTAGAAAGTGTTTTGATCAAATGAACACATGCTATAAATATAGTATGTAATAACAGGCAGGGTGCAAGGAAATTCTAATCTCTGACTGCACTGGAATGCAACATAAGTGTACTGTGCTTATCATGATCTTCTACTCACCATTGATGACGGGAGTGAACACTGCCATACCTTCAAAGTTTGGATTGCTCACAGTTTTATCTAGAATGAGGCCACCGATGCTTTGGAGGAACAAAGACACACAGTGCATGAAAGTGAGCAAGGAGATCACCTGCACACAATCAAACAGGGTAGAGAAGATTGAAGCAAGGCGTCTGGACTTGTAGAGTTTTCTAGAAGACGTTTCGCTGCTCATCCAAGCAGCTTCATCAGTTCTGTTTGGTGGGGAAACATGGTTTATATGTGGTTACAGACCTATGTGGGTGGGTCTGGGTAAAACTTAAAAAAAACTTACAAACAATAGCACTAAATGTTTCCATACTTACCTGTGATGTTCTGGCTGACTGGGCCAGGTGTGTCTAACGACTGGCTAACGACTATGAAACTGCCGGAGGGGGACTGGTTGACAGCCCTTTGTTCTTACTGTGAGTATGTGCAAACTTCCTGGGAATGGATGGAATCACTGCATTGTATGTGGTAGAAAGATGATGTCTGAGGCCACCACCTCTGTTAAGGGAAGGTTTTTCCAGCTTAACATAGATGGCTTCCTTGACTCCTCTTTCATACCACCTTTCCTCCCTGTCTAAAATGTGAACGTTGTTGTCCTCAAAGGAGTGTCCTTTGTCTTTGAGGTGGAGGTGAACAGCTGAGTCTTGTCCTGAGGAGGTGGCTCTCCTGTGCTGAGCCATTCTTCTGTGGAGTGGTTGTTTAGTTTCTCCAATGTACAGACCAGAGCATTCCTCACTGCACTGGACTGCATATATCACATTGCTGTGTTTCTCCCTGGGAATCTTATCCTTCGGGTGAACCAGTCTCTGTCTCAGTGTTGTCATAGGTTTGAAATGGACCGGTATGTCATGGTTGTTGAAGATCCTGCGGAGTTTCTCTGATACTCCTGACACATATGGAATGGAGATGTTCTTTCTCCGCCTGGTGTTGTCATTCTTCTTGTTGTTGGGGGGTCTTGTTTTTGTGGCTTTGATGAGTGCCCACTTTGGGTAGCCACATGTTTGCAGGGCCTTCCTGATGTGGTGTTGCTCCTTCTTCTTCCCCTCTGAGCTGGTGGGTACAGTTTGTGCTCTGTGCTGCAGGGTCCTGATGACTCCCAGTTTGTGTTCCAGTGGGTGGTGTGAATCAAACAACAGGTACTGGTCCGTGTGTGTGGGTTTCCTGTACACTTCCACATTGAGGCTCCTGTCCTCCTCAATATGTACTGTGCAGTCCAAGAAGGCCAGATTGTTGTCCTTGTCCTTGAACTTGATGTTGTTATCCACTGCGTTGATGTGTTCTGTGAACCGTTCCACTTCGTTGGTCTTGATTTTGACATCCACATATCTAAACCAGTGGGTGGGGGTGGTGAGAGTGTCAACTTCACCATAGACACTCTCATGGTCACCACGGAGCAAACAAGATCACAGCTTGCCACCCTCCTACCCAGCGAAGTCATGGATGAAGTCATCAAACTGACTGAAAAAGTCCAGACGGCACAGCACACCAGGGGTAAGGAACGACAAAAACGCAAATTCCATAAATTGAAAACTTTCTCTGTTAAAAATGCAGCTAACCTTCACACATGGAGGAGGGAGGACCACTCACTGCCACAGCAGGACACCCAGGACAAATGGGTAAAGAACCTTTCAGACAGACAACTGAGCCAGCCGGAAAAAGACGTGTTGGCCAAAGGACTCAACTTTGCCATCTCGCCAGAGCAGATTCCAGTGGTGGACCTCATCACAGCCACAGAGTCAGCCATCAAGAACAACAACCTGACAGACAGAAGCTGAGCAACTCCGCTTGAAGGTCACAGCCACACTCTCCACTGCTAAAGCACCGCCATCCAACCTCTCCAGTGATGAAAGGAAGGCCCTGATTGCACTACAAAAGGACCGGGACATTACCATCTTATCAGCAGACAAAGGAAGATGCACAGTGGTGCTCAACACACAGGACTACCACTCCAAAGTGACAGATCTCCTCAGTGACACAGCCACATATGAGACACTGAAGAGGGACCCCACCGGAAACTACAAGAAGAAACTAGTCAGCTACCTACAAAAACTGGAGAAGGACCAAATCATCAACCACAAGCTCTACTTTCGACTGTATCCTGGGGAAGCCACTCCACGCCTGTATGGACTCCCCAAGATACACAAGGAAGGAGTCCCCCTCAGACCCATCGTCAGCAGCACAAACTCAGTCACATACAACGTGGCTAAGCACTTGGCTGAACTCCTGACACCACTGGTAGGTGACACACCACATCACATTCACAACTCGCAGGACTTTGTGAACAAGGTGGAGAAGATCCAAATGGACCCAGATGACACCATGGTCTCATTTGATGTCACCTCCTTGTTCACCTGCATCCCTACATCAGAAGCCACAGAGATGGTAAGGATGTGCCTCACACAAGACAGCACACTCAAGGAGAGAACCAACCTAATGCCAGACCACATCTGTGACCTGCTGGACCTCTGCCTGACCACCACTTATTTCCAGTACAATGGGAACTTTTACAGACAGAAGCACGGCTGTGCGATGGGATCACCTGTGTCTGCTATTGTGGCCAACCTCTACATGGAAGAAGTGGAGAGAAGAGCCCTGAGTTCCTATCCTGGAACCACCCCCACCCACTGGTTTAGATATGTGGATGACACCTGGGTCAAAATCAAGACCAACGAAGTGGAACGGTTCACAGAACACATCAACGCAGTGGATAACAACATCAAGTTCACTCGCGAGGACACCAAGGACAACAATCTGGCCTTCTTGGACTGCACAGTACATATTGATGAGGACAGGAGCCTCAATGTGGAAGTGTACAGGAAACCCACACACACGGACCAGTACCTGTTGTTTGATTCACACCACCCACTGGAACACAAACTGGGAGTCATCAGGACCCTGCAGCACAGAGCACAAACTGTACCCACCAGCTCAGAGGGGAAGAAGAAGGAGCAACACCACATCAGGAAGGCCCTGCAAACATGTGGCTACCTGAAGTGGGCACTCATCAAAGCCACAAAAACAAGACCCCCCAACAACAAGAAGAATGACAACACCAGGCGGAGAAAGAACATCTCCATTCCATATGTGTCAGGAGTATCAGAGAAACTCCGCAGGATCTTCAACAACCATGACATACCGGTCCATTTCAAACCTATGACAACACTGAGACAGAGACTGGTTCACCCGAAGGATAAGATTCCCAGGGAGAAACACAGCAATGTGATATATGCAGTCCAGTGCAGTGAGGAATGCTCTGGTCTGTACATTGGAGAAACTAAACAACCACTCCACAGAAGAATGGCTCAGCACAGGAGAGCCACCTCCTCAGGACAAGACTCAGCTGTTCACCTCCACCTCAAAGACAAAGGACACTCCTTTGAGGACAACAACGTTCACATTTTAGACAGGGAGGAAAGGTGGTATGAAAGAGGAGTCAAGGAAGCCATCTATGTTAAGCTGGAAAAACCTTCCCTTAACAGAGGTGGTGGCCTCAGACATCATCTTTCTACCACATACAATGCAGTGATTCCATCCATTCCCAGGAAGTTTGCACATACTCACAGTAAGAACAAAGGGCTGTCAACCAGTCCCCCTCCGGCAGTTTCGTAGTCGTTAGCCAGTCGTTAGACACACCTGGCCCAGTCAGCCAGAACATCACAGGTAAGTATGGAAACATTTAGTGCTATTGTTTGTAAGTTTTTTTTAAGTTTTACCCAGACCCACCCACATAGGTCTGTAACCACATATAAATCATGTTTCCCCACCAAACAGTTAGAACTGATGAAGCTGCTTGGATGAGCAGCGAAACGTCTTCTAGAAAACTCTACAAGTCCAGACGCCTTCAATCTTCTCTACGTATGATGACCTGGATGACTGAGAATCTTCATCAACATAGATTAATACAGCTCACCTGCTGATGGACATGGCCAAAATGACAGGCTGCCAGCCAGACTTTAGGACTTCTTTGATTGGTGGGGAGCGGCTGGCAATAACAACCCATGCAGGGATGAGGAGGAGGAAGAAGCCACATACCAGAGAAGGAAGGTACCAAATGTCTGGAGAACAGTATGAACTACTGTAAATCTGTGATTACACACTGCACACTGTATATAACAGCATGTCTAAAAAACACAATGCTGCTGCCTCCTGGTAGGCTTTTAAAGAATAAAATATTAACCTTGCTGCCCTCCTCTGGCTGAAATATAGTACTGCTTGAGAATTTGTAAAGAATTTTTAAAAAATATATTTCCGCATGAATATAAACCCACACATCATTTTTTTCACAGAAAATGTATTGAAGAAAATGATACAATATTGTCTTTGTTTGAGTGGCACAATATTAACCTGAAGGATTATCAGTTGATTTGAAGGCCAAATAAGAATCCATTCATCCATCAGAGGTGGTTCAATAGAGGATGACAGTGAGCGCTCTGTTTATCTTAAACAACAGTGATCTATTAAAGTCTGATCTTCACAACGTGTTTGTGGAAGTTATAATAATCAATAATATTCAAAGGACATTTCTGAGGTCCTGAGGGTAAGGTTGGAAACGTTTATCCAACAATCTCCAAGGTGTTTTAACTGCACAATTTCAAACACAATGAGAGTGCGTGAGAGTCCATTGTTAGCCTTCAACATCTCACATTCTGTATCGAAGAATGGGCTAAAATTCCTCATAGTGGACAACTGATTAAGGAGTTAAAGATGGTGCTGAAAGCAAAGGTTCACATACTTTGTCACCTACACATAGCCATATTTGATTATCTGTTTGATTAGGTTCTCTTTCTCCACTGTCAGAACTTTAGCTGATGTTTTGGGTTATACTTATGCCGAAATATATAAAAATCTAAATGGTTTATAAACTCAAGCAGCACTGTAGTTAGACTACTACTATGAAATATTGTTTTTGTGACTTCAGACCTTTGTAACAGAAGAAGAGGCTGCTGACTCCAGCCAGCAAAGACAGAGTGATGAGGTCACCGAGGCTGGCAGCGATGGGCGTAGCCACATTATCTGGGTTGATGCCCACCTTCCTGGAACCGATGATCACTGCCACCATCACCAGACCTGATACAATATGTGACGAATGGGCACAAAATCGAAAAGGTGTTAATCAAAAGAACCCTTAGTAAAAATACACACTAACAAGCACTTAGAACCTATTAAACAGAACTGATTTTGATCTCTCATTTCTAAATCCCTCTTATGTATTAATTTGATCATTGATCATCAGTCTGATATGTTGAAATGATTCAACCCCTTATTCCTGAAGGCACAGGCTGAGGAGGAGGAGTGGCAGCAATCTACCGCTCCACTCTCCGGATTAATCCTAAACCTAAATCTACTCATAGTTCTTTTGAGAGTCTCACTCTCACCCTGGATTTATACTGGACGTGAAAACGCACCGTGGCGCTTTACGGACGTAATATATATCGCAAGCAATTCATATCACATTTCGCCAGTACTACACTTCGGTCCACATAACTACCGGATTATTCTGAATGTAATATTACAACAAACACAACAAATTCCTCACCCACTGGTGTTCACTTATTTTCAGTCCTTTTTTGTTTAAAGTTCTAACAAACTGTTCCCTGTTTTGGGGCGTTTCAGAGAGAGACTGGAGTAAGTACAACAAATGTTATTGTCAAGATAATTCAGTTTATTTCTTTAACGAGAAATGAAAGTTTTGCATGACTCAGACCAAAGTGATACAGCAAAGGAGATCGGTGCTGAATCAGTGCGGTCCGTCCTTCTTCTCTGCTGATAGGCTGTTGAAAAGTGAACTGTAGTGGCTGAGCAAGTTATGGGGCGGAGATCATTAGAATATTAGAAAACTCCGTATGGCGTTATGAGTGGCCGTTTGGAAAACGCCGTACGGCGTACGAAATGTGATATGAATGGCTTGCGATAGTATCACGCCCGTCTGTCTCACAACATGAATTTACACCAGGAGCGTTTCAGAAGCGTAGCGCTGCCTCCACACTCTCGTGAGATTCACAAGTCACGTAGTAATCTGCCTGTTTATCTGATGGTTAATGTCCTCTCTATGTGTCAGGCTGGGTTACAGAGCAGTTACTGAAAACTCAGTTTACTCCCTCAACACACAGGGCAGCTCCTCAACTTGCACTCTGAGAACAGCTGCTGCTTCTCTCCCTGCCTAAATTCATTTCTGATGTTGTCCGTATAAAAGCATGTTCTATCATATAAAATGCCGTTTCTCTAATTTTCAAACGGAATCTCTCCTTGTACATGGCTGTGGCTGTTTATCTGCCGGTAGCGATGTTAAATCAGCGAGAGTTCAGTCTGACAGTGTTTTATTTTGAAAATCCACCGGAAACTCAAATAGACGCGTCTTGGGCACGACACATCTCCAAAATAGAACTGCAGCGTATCACTCGCGGAGCATCGTGCAGCAACGCTTCTGGGACGTTTCTAAAAACGCGCTGGATCCGGTTCACAGCGCTTGACGCTGCGCTGCAGTAATGCATCTGGTATAAATCCGGGGTCAGCCTGTCTTACGGAAGCTGGAAGACAGAATTTGTTTTACTCGTCGTAGTGTATCATTCACCTGCTGCTGCTGGAGTTTTCAGACTTTGTATCAAGTTTAGTGCTCAGCACAGATAAAGTCATTATAGGGGGAGATTTTAACATTCATATGGATGTCGACTCACCAAGCGACTAACCAAGCGTGATTGGTTCAGTTGGAGTCTCTCAGTTAGTAAATGAACCCACACACTGTGACAATCACACCCTCTATCTGGCTCTCACCTACGACCTAGAACCTAGAACCTGCTAGAGCGGTCTCAAAATCCTGTCCACTATTTATTAACTTTTGAATTTACTCTAACAGACTTAAAGGTAGGGTCGGAGATTTCATTATTAGGGATGTCCCGATCCGATCACGTGATCGGAAATCGGGCCCGATTACGTGATTTCAGACTCGATCGGAATCGGCTGTTACCTCCCGATCAGGACTCGGATATATATTTATTAGGGCTCTCAAAGTTAACGCCTTCTGTGCAGGGTGGCTCTGACTAGGCCTGTCGCGATAAATCAATTAATTGCACGATAAATTAAGTTTTTCCGCTGCGATAAATTACATTTGCATGCTGGTTTGTTTTCCTCTCTTTCTCTCTCTCTCTCCCTCTCGCTGCCAAAGAGACTGGATGACAAAAGGCGTCACTCCGGTGCGTCGTAGCGTATAAAGGCCGTCGAACTTTATATGGCCCGCGGCTTCTGTCTTAAAATGTGTCAAATCAAAAGGTAGTTCTTATTTTTTTAACTCATTGTGCAACGTTTACGGGATGTTCTGAGCAGACCACAGTCAGCTCGCTGTCTGCGTCGCCACGGTGCGTCACAGCGCTGCAGGGCTTGGACGTTACAGCAACACAGAGAGCTGTGAAGCTGCAGAACACCGTTTCAACACTTTTCCACAATTCACCACGACACTAAACATGCTCATGTATAGAACCTGCTCTCAGAGAGAGTCCGCGTTGTACGAGTGAAGTTCTCTGCCTTCTCACTGGCGGCACTCGCTGCAGCGCCGCCCATTCTAGTTGCCCAGTCCTCTTGTGCCATCTCTGCTATCAGTTTCTATGTGTTTCTGTCTACATGGTGGCGTTTGTAAAATTCACTGCAGCCTGATGCGCACAGGTGAGCCCACTCCCAGAGAGTGCGTGTTGTTTGGCTCTGTTGCTCATGACGTGCTAGTTGGTTTGACTTAACTCCATTGACTATGCTCAGATAAGCTATGGTAATAGGCCTACCACTACTCATAATAATAATATTAACATTAATATTAATATCATTAATAATAACAATCATAATAATAATAAAGTTGATGATTGGGGGCCTTTCCAAGGTTAAATGTTCTTTAGAAATTAAAGTTTATTGATCTTATGGAGAATCTTGGAAGTATCGGATCGGGACTTGGTATCGGCAGATAAAATCAAATGACTCGGACTCAAAGGCAAAAAAACCTGATCGGGACATCCCTATTCATTATGATGCACTTTTTGTTATATTAGTGTAACTTCTCTTTACAATCCGATAGCAACCAATTAGTTAGGTAGTTCGCGTTAAAACGAAGAATATTAATCATCTGTGGAAGCTATAAAACACTAAAAACATCAGCCAATCCTCCGGGACGACCCTGCGCGGAGTATTGGCTGGTTGTCACTCTCTTCCTGCTCTGCACGCACCAGAGAGGTACGTGCATGATGGTCGAAGTCACAGACCGCAGCTTGTCTTCAGGTAATGCACGTCCATGTGATTGGAGGCGTGGCTTGGGGGTGAGCTCCGAGAGAAAGGGGCATGTGTTTACCTTCAAAATCTGTTTTCAAAATCTCCTACCCTACCTTTAACAGCACATGACAAAAAGGTTTACTACAGCTACTTCTGCAGTTGATCCAGAACACAGCAGCTAGAGTTCTGACAGGAATAAGCAAAAGGGATCCTATATCCCCCATTTTAGCTTCCCTTTACTAGCTTCTGGGAAATTCATAATAGACTTGAATAGAAAATTCTCTGAACTAGCTCAATTGTACCTACAGGATAGAATACCATATATTCCTGATACAACACTCAGAGTGCAGAACTACTTGCAGTACCTAGAATATATAAAACTAGAATAAAAGTAGAATGGGAGGACGAGCCTTTAGCTATCAGGCACCGCTACTATGGAACCAGTTACCAATCTGGGTCTGAGAGGCAGACACCTCCTCCGCCTCCCAGAGTAGACTCAAAACCTTTCTGTTTAGTAAGGTGTATAACTAGTCTAAAATAGTGTGTAGGAACGGTAGGTACGTTACAGTCTCTTGTTGTATGGCTACAGCCACAGGTAACCTTTAATCTTTATCATAGCCAAGCTGCTATAGGCCTATGCTGCTGTTTTGTGTTTCTTCCTCTCTCTGACCTGTGTCTGGCCCTCTAACACAATGTTTACTGTCAACACCCACCTATATCGTTGATCTAGTGCTAGTATAATTAATACATTTTAAAACATACAAGAATTACAATGTGTTATGTTTCTCACTCTCTCTCTCTCTCTTTGCTCATTCATTTTCTCTGTCCTATTGACCTCTTCTTCTCCTCCTTTACCTGGCTGGCTCTGAGTAGGATGATTCCCCTCTAATGAGTGGGTCTTGTTCAAGGTTTCTTCCTGTTTAAAGGGAGTTTTTCCTTGCCACTGTCAGCTTGCTCAGGGTTCAGGCTCTGTGTTGCTATAAAACACCTATAGACACCTATATTTTATTTTTTTTGATTGTGAAAGGTGCTATATAAATTAATAAAATGGAATTTAATTGAATTAGGGGAGACGCAACAAAAGCGACTACTGTCCTGGGTTTTATTTTTTTATGTTGATTCCTGACTGACCAAGACAGAGTGCAGCGATGAAAGCGGTGGTGACGCTGCTGGCACACAGGACAGCAACCTGAATAAAATCCACTCTGCTCCTGGTCAGAGCCCCGAGAACCACTGCTGCAACTGATGCCAAGAATCCCACAACCGTTGCCTGGACCTGTGGACAAACACACAATAAAAAGGGACACAAGGGTTTTTATGGAGGGTGTCATTAGAGACCAGTAAAAATTTGTCTGTGTGTAAAGACAGTCTGATCTATTAACACATTGTACAGCTGTCACACAAAATACATTCCTGAGCAGTGAAAATGGGAGAAGAACCAAAAATATGCATGCAGTTGACTGACTGGTCAACCAGAAGCCCACCTGTTTAACAACATCTGTACAGTGTGGGCATAAATTTTAAATACAGAGCAAAAAAGGAAAGAGATGAGTGTATTGGGTGACTTTAAAGTAAAAAACAAAATCCCACTTTTTTTAACCGGTCAGAAACCCACAAGACATGCAAGTGTGTTTACACACATCTGAAACTGAAGCCAAATAGAACCACATTTTTGTAATAATATTCTAACTTTACAGTGAAAAACGGTGTGTGTTTATCACTTGAAAGTGATTAGATGAATCACCATCTCTGACAGGTTATCTTTTACTAAATACAGTGTCCATGTAAATGCATTATATGGAACAGGCCTCTAACATTGGCTGGTTCCTCAAAGCACAATGATGGGTCTGAAACACACAAATGTGTGTTGTTTTCAATATTCATTCTATGAATGTGACACTTTACTCTGTTCATTGTAAATCCTTCACCACTAGATGTCACTAAAATGAAGGTTTGGATGAATGAACCCATACTCGGTACAACTGATGAAGTGGTTCGATAGAATCCAAAACAAATGCAAAGTAATCTTTGTGCAACATGACACAGTGTTCTCTCACCTACTGCAAATCCTCACAGATTGATTACTGCAGGGCATATCGACATGTGCTCTAAAGACCAGTCATGTTCTGTTTGTTCTTAAACCCATCAGAAACCCCACACAGATGCAGGGCATCAAAAATTGGAATAAACTCTTGTGGTTCCCCTCCACGGAAATCTTTAGTAAAAGGCGAAAGATTTATACAAGTTGAAGAGAAACAAAAGCGATGTTGTTTCTGCTCCCATCAAGGGGTCTGCCATTTTGGAAACAAGTACCTCACCTATGGTTTAATGTGGGAGAAAATGTTCAAATGTGTGTTGTTTTCATTATTCATTCTATGAATGTGATACATTCTCACTTTACTGTGTTTTTATAACTTGAAAGTGATGAGACGAATCATCATCTCTGACAGGTTGTCTCCCAGTAAATTGAGTGTCCATGTAAATGCAATATATGGAACAGGCCTCTAACATTGCCTGGTTCCTCAAAGCACACTGATGGGTCTGAACCACAAACACACTGACTGAATCCAGCTGCGATGGATCATGTGACCTGACAGAAACCAAAACAAATGCAAAGTAATCTTTGTGCAACATGACACAGTGTTCTCTCACCTACTGCAAATCCTCACAGATTGATTACTGCAGGGCATATCGACATGTGCTCTGAAGACCAGTCATGTTCTGTTTGTTCTTAAACCCATCAGAAACCCCACACAAATGCAGGGCATCAAAAATTGGAATAAACTCTTGTTGTTCCCCTCCACGGAAATCTTTAGTAAAAGGCGAAAGATTTATACGATATGAAGAGAAACAAGAGCGATATTGTTTCTGCTGCCATCAAGAGGTCTGCCATTTTGGAAACAAGTACCTCACCTATGGTTTAATGTGGGAGAAAATGTTCAAATGTGTGTTGTTTTCAGTATTCATTCTATGAATGTGGTACTTTACTGTGTTCATTGTAAATCTTTCACCACTAGAAGTCACTAAAATGAAGTTTTGGATGAATGAACCCATACTCGGCTAACTGATGAAGTGCTTCGATACTGCTTCATTGCTTCATTTGCACATAACTAGTCATGGGCTAACCTCATCCAATCAGATTACTTTTAGCTGTCCTCACAGCAGCATAAAATATGCCCATATTTGCCAGCAGATCCTCTCAAATCAGTTATTGGTCTGAATCAAATTCTACACAACTGTGCTAAAAGAGTCAACATTTTCTAATTTACTACACACAGCCAGAGCAGCGTGCGCACCTTTAACAGCATGTTCAGATTACAGCTTTTAAGAGACTACAGAAAAGTCCACACAAATGCAGCTACTGAACAACATCTGTGCACATCAGCACAGTGTTCGCATGTTCAGCAGCAGGGACAATAAAATGACAGGTAGGACCTCTTTCTGTGATACTAGACTATAAACAAACCAAGATCAACATTTTTCTTAAACCCATCAGAAACCCCACACAGATGCAGGGCATCAAAAATTGGAACAAACTCTTGTTGTTCCCCTCCACGGAAATCTTTAGTAAAAGGCGAAAGATTTATACGATATGAAGAGAAACAAGAGTGATATTGTTTCTGCTGCCATCAAGAGGTCGGCCATTTTGGAAACAAGTACCTCACCTATGGTTAGAAACAAATGTCCAAATGTGTTGATGCTTTTAAAAAAATCTAACGATACAGAATATTTTGTAATATAGAATATTCTAGTGAAAAGTATTAGATGACATTTTGTAATAACATTCTCACTTTACTGTGTTTTTATAACTTGAAAGTGATGAGACGAATCATCATCTCTGACAGGTTGTCTCCCAGTAAATTGAGTGTCCATGTAAATGCAATATATGGAACAGGCCTCTACTATTGCCTGGTTCCTCAAAGCACACTGATGGGTCTGAACCACAAACACACTGACTGAATCGTGCTGAGATGGATCATGTGACCTGACAGAATCCAAAACAAATGCAAAGTAATCTTTGTGCAACATGACACAGTGTTCTCTCACCTACTGCAAATCCTCACAGATTGATTACTGCAGGGCATATCGACATGTGCTCTGAAGACCAGTCATGTTCTGTTTGTTCTTAAAACCATCAGAAACCCCACACAAATGCAGGGCATCAAAAATTGGAATAAACTCTTGTTGTTCCCCTCCACGGAAATCTTTAGTAAAAGGCGAAAGATTTATACGATATGAAGAGAAACAAGAGCGATATTGTTTCTGCTGCCATCAAGAGGTCTGCCATTTTGGAAACAAGTACCTCACCTATGGTTTAATGTGGGAGAAAATGTTCAAATGTGTGTTGTTTTCAGTATTCATTCTATGAATGTGATACTTTACTGTGTTCATTGTAAATCTTTCACCACTAGAAGTCACTAAAATGAAGTTTTGGATGAATGAACCCATACTCGGCCAACTGATGAAGTGCTTCGATACTGCTTCATTGCTTCATTTGCACATAACTAGTCATGGGCTAACCTCATCCAATCAGATTACTTTTAGCTGTCCTCACAGCAGCATAAAATATGCCCATATTTGCCAGCAGATCCTCTCAAATCAGTTATTGGTCTGAACCAAATTCTACACAACTGTGCTAAAAGAGTCAACATTTTCTAATTTACTACACACAGCCAGAGCAGCGTGCGCACCTTTAACAGCATGTTCAGATTACAGCTTTTAAGAGACTACAGAAAAGTCCACACAAATGCAGCTACTGAACAACATCTGTGCACATCAGCACAGTGTTCGCATGTTCAGCAGCAGGGACAAAAAAATGACAGGTAGGACCTCTTTCTGTGATACTAGACTATAAAAAAAACCAAGATCAACATTTTTCTTAAACCCATCAGAAACCCCACACAGATGCAGGGCATCAAAAATTGGAACAAACTCTTGTTGTTCCCCTCCACGGAAATCTTTAGTAAAAGGCGAAAGATTTATACGATATGAAGAGAAACAAGAGTGATATTGTTTCTGCTGCCATCAAGAGGTCGGCCATTTTGGATCAAGTACCTCACCTATGGTTAGAAACAAATGTCCAAATGTGTTGATGCTTTTAAAAAAATCTAACGATACAGAATATTTTGTAATATAGAATATTCTAGTGAAAAGTATTAGATGACATTTTGTAATAACATTCTCACTTTACTGTGTTTTTATAACTTGAAAGTGATGAGACGAATCATCATCTCTGACAGGTTGTCTCCCAGTAAATTGAGTGTCCATGTAAATGCAATATATGGAACAGGCCTCTAACATTGCCTGGTTCCTCAAAGCACACTGATGGGTCTGAACCACAAACACACTGACTGAATCCAGCTGCGATGGATCATGTGACCTGACAGAATCCAAAACAAATGCAAAGTAATCTTTGTGCAACATGACACAGTGTTCTCTCACCTGCTGCAAATCCTCACAGATTGATTACTGCAGGGCATATTGACATGTGCTCTGAAGACCAGTCATGTTCTGTTCTTAAACCCATCAGAAACCCCACACAAATGCAGGGCATCAAAAATTCGAATAAACTCTTGTTGTTCCTCACCACGGAAATCTTTAGTAAAAGGCGAAAGATTTATACGATATGAAGAGAAACAAGAGCGATATTGTTTCTGCTGCCATCAAGAGGTCTGCCATTTTGGAAACAAGTACCTCACCTATGGTTTAATGTGGGAGAAAATGTTCAAATGTGTGTTGTTTTCATTATTCATTCTATGAATGTGATACTTTACTGTGTTCATTGTAAATCTTTCACCACTAGATGTCACTAAAATGAAGGTTTGGATGAATGAACCCATACTCGGCCAACTGATGAAGTGGTTCGATACTGCTTCATTGCTTCATTTGCACATAACTAGTCATGGGCTAACCTCATCCAATCAGATTACTTTTAGCTGTCCTCACAGCAGCATAAAATATGCCCATATTTGCCAGCAGATCCTCTCAAATCAGTTATTGGTCTGAACCAAATTCTACACAACTGTGCTAAAAGAGTCAACATTTTCTAATTTACTACACACAGCCAGAGCAGCGTGCGCACCTTTAACAGCATGTTCAGATTACAGCTTTTAAGAGACTACAGAAAAGTCCACACAAATGCAGCTACTGAACAACATCTGTGCACATCAGCACAGTGTTCGCATGTTCAGCAGCAGGGACAATAAAATGACAGGTAGGACCTCTTTCTGTGATACTAGACTATAAAACAAACCAAGATCAACATTTTTCTTAAACCCATCAGAAACCCCACACAGATGCAGGGCATCAAAAATTGGAACAAACTCTTGTTGTTCCCCTCCACGGAAATCTTTAGTAAAAGGCGAAAGATTTATACGATATGAAGAGAAACAAGAGTGATATTGTTTCTGCTGCCATCAAGAGGTCGGCCATTTTGGAAACAAGTACCTCACCTATGGTTAGAAACAAATGTCCAAATGTGTTGATGCTTTTAAAAAAATCTAACGATACAGAATATTTTGTAATATAGAATATTCTAGTGAAAAGTATTAGATGACATTTTGTAATAACATTCTCACTTTACTGTGTTTTTATAACTTGAAAGTGATGAGACGAATCATCATCTCTGACAGGTTGTCTCCCAGTAAATTGAGTGTCCATGTAAATGCAATATATGGAACAGGCCTCTAATATTGCCTGGTTCCTCAAAGCACACTGATGGGTCTGAACCACAAACACACTGACTGAATCGTGCTGAGATGGATCATGTGACCTGACAGAATCCAAAACAAATGCAAAGTAATCTTTGTGCAACATGACACAGTGTTCTCTCACCTACTGCAAATCCTCACAGATTGATTACTGCAGGGCATATCGACATGTGCTCTGAAGACCAGTCATGTTCTGTTTGTTCTTAAAACCATCAGAAACCCCACACAAATGCAGGGCATCAAAAATTGGAATAAACTCTTGTTGTTCCCCTCCACGGAAATCTTTAGTAAAAGGCGAAAGATTTATACGATATGAAGAGAAACAAGAGCGATATTGTTTCTGCTGCCATCAAGAGGTCTGCCATTTTGGAAACAAGTACCTCACCTATGGTTTAATGTGGGAGAAAATGTTCAAATGTGTGTTGTTTTCAGTATTCATTCTATGAATGTGATACTTTACTGTGTTCATTGTAAATCTTTCACCACTAGAAGTCACTAAAATGAAGTTTTGGATGAATGAACCCATACTCGGCCAACTGATGAAGTGCTTCGATACTGCTTCATTGCTTCATTTGCACATAACTAGTCATGGGCTAACCTCATCCAATCAGATTACTTTTAGCTGTCCTCACAGCAGCATAAAATGTGCCCATATTTGCCAGCAGATCCTCTCAAATCAGTTATTGGTCTGAACCAAATTCTACACAACTGTGCTAAAAGAGTCAACATTTTCTAATTTACTACACACAGCCAGAGCAGCGTGCGCACCTTTAACAGCATGTTCAGATTACAGCTTTTAAGAGACTACAGAAAAGTCCACACAAATGCAGCTACTGAACAACATCTGTGCACATCAGCACAGTGTTCGCATGTTCAGCAGCAGGGACAATAAAATGACAGGTAGGACCTCTTTCTGTGATACTAGACTATAAAACAAACCAAGATCAACATTTTTCTTAAACCCATCAGAAACCCCACACAGATGCAGGGCATCAAAAATTGGAACAAACTCTTGTTGTTCCCCTCCACGGAAATCTTTAGTAAAAGGCGAAAGATTTATACGATATGAAGAGAAACAAGAGTGATATTGTTTCTGCTGCCATCAAGAGGTCGGCCATTTTGGAAACAAGTACCTCACCTATGGTTAGAAACAAATGTCCAAATGTGTTGATGCTTTTAAAAAAATCTAACGATACAGAATATTTTGTAATATAGAATATTCTAGTGAAAAGTATTAGATGACATTTTGTAATAACATTCTCACTTTACTGTGTTTTTATAACTTGAAAGTGATGAGACGAATCATCATCTCTGACAGGTTGTCTCCCAGTAAATTGAGTGTCCATGTAAATGCAATATATGGAACAGGCCTCTAATATTGCCTGGTTCCTCAAAGCACACTGATGGGTCTGAACCACAAACACACTGACTGAATCGTGCTGCGATGGATCATGTGACCTGACAGAATCCAAAACAAATGCAAAGTAATCTTTGTGCAACATGACACAGTGTTCTCTCACCTACTGCAAATCCTCACAGATTGATTACTGCAGGGCATATCGACATGTGCTCTGAAGACCAGTCATGTTCTGTTTGTTCTTAAAACCATCAGAAACCCCACACAAATGCAGGGCATCAAAAATTCGAATAAACTCTTGTTGTTCCTCACCACGGAAATCTTTAGTAAAAGGCGAAAGATTTATACGATATGAAGAGAAACAAGAGCGATATTGTTTCTGCTGCCATCAAGAGGTCTGCCATTTTGGAAACAAGTACCTCACCTATGGTTTAATGTGGGAGAAAATGTTCAAATGTGTGTTGTTTTCATTATTCATTCTATGAATGTGATACTTTACTGTGTTCATTGTAAATCTTTCACCACTAGATGTCACTAAAATGAAGGTTTGGATGAATGAACCCATACTCGGCCAACTGATGAAGTGCTTCGATACTGCTTCATTGCTTCATTTGCACATAACTAGTCATGGGCTAACCTCATCCAATCAGATTACTTTTAGCTGTCCTCACAGCAGCATAAAATATGCCCATATTTGCCAGCAGATCCTCTCAAATCAGTTATTGGTCTGAACCAAATTCTACACAACTGTGCTAAAAGAGTCAACATTTTCTAATTTACTACACACAGCCAGAGCAGCGTGCGCACCTTTAACAGCATGTTCAGATTACAGCTTTTAAGAGACTACAGAAAAGTCCACACAAATGCAGCTACTGAACAACATCTGTGCACATCAGCACAGTGTTCGCATGTTCAGCAGCAGGGACAAAAAAATGACAGGTAGGACCTCTTTCTGTGATACTAGACTATAAAAAAAACCAAGATCAACATTTTTCTTAAACCCATCAGAAACCCCACACAGATGCAGGGCATCAAAAATTGGAACAAACTCTTGTTGTTCCCCTCCACGGAAATCTTTAGTAAAAGGCGAAAGATTTATACGATATGAAGAGAAACAAGAGTGATATTGTTTCTGCTGCCATCAAGAGGTCGGCCATTTTGGATCAAGTACCTCACCTATGGTTAGAAACAAATGTCCAAATGTGTTGATGCTTTTAAAAAAATCTAACGATACAGAATATTTTGTAATATAGAATATTCTAGTGAAAAGTATTAGATGACATTTTGTAATAACATTCTCACTTTACTGTGTTTTTATAACTTGAAAGTGATGAGACGAATCATCATCTCTGACAGGTTGTCTCCCAGTAAATTGAGTGTCCATGTAAATGCAATATATGGAACAGGCCTCTAACATTGCCTGGTTCCTCAAAGCACACTGATGGGTCTGAACCACAAACACACTGACTGAATCAGCTGCGATGGATCATGTGACCTGACAGAATCCAAAACAAATGCAAAGTAATCTTTGTGCAACATGACACAGTGTTCTCTCACCTACTGCAAATCCTCACAGATTGATTACTGCAGGGCATATCGACATGTGCTCTGAAGACCAGTCATGTTCTGTTGTTCTTAAACCCATCAGAAACCCCACACAAATGCAGGGCATCAAAAATTCGAATAAACTCTTGTTGTTCCCTCACACGGAAATCTTTAGTAAAAGGCGAAAGATTTATACGATATGAAGAGAAACAAGAGCGATATTGTTTCTGCTGCCATCAAGAGGTCTGCCATTTTGGAAACAAGTACCTCACCTATGGTTTAATGTGGGAGAAAATGTTCAAATGTGTGTTGTTTTCATTATTCATTCTATGAATGTGATACTTTACTGTGTTCATTGTAAATCTTTCACCACTAGATGTCACTAAAATGAAGTTTTGGATGAATGAACCCATACTCGGCCAACTGATGAAGTGCTTCGATACTGCTTCATTGCTTCATTTGCACATAACTAGTCATGGGCTAACCTCATCCAATCAGATTACTTTTAGCTGTCCTCACAGCAGCATAAAATATGCCCATATTTGCCAGCAGATCCTCTCAAATCAGTTATTGGTCTGAACCAAATTCTACACAACTGTGCTAAAAGAGTCAACATTTTCTAATTTACTACACACAGCCAGAGCAGCGTGCGCACCTTTAACAGCATGTTCAGATTACAGCTTTTAAGAGACTACAGAAAAGTCCACACAAATGCAGCTACTGAACAACATCTGTGCACATCAGCACAGTGTTCGCATGTTCAGCAGCAGGGACAAAAAATGACAGGTAGGACCTCTTTCTGTGATACTAGACTATAAAAAAAACCAAGATCAACATTTTTCTTAAACCCATCAGAAACCCCACACAGATGCAGGGCATCAAAAATTGGAACAAACTCTTGTTGTTCCCCTCCACGGAAATCTTTAGTAAAAGGCGAAAGATTTATACGATATGAAGAGAAACAAGAGTGATATTGTTTCTGCTGCCATCAAGAGGTCGGCCATTTTGGAATCAAGTACCTCACCTATGGTTAGAAACAAATGTCCAAATGTGTTGATGCTTTTAAAAAAATCTAACGATACAGAATATTTTGTAATATAGAATATTCTAGTGAAAAGTATTAGATGACATTTTGTAATAACATTCTCACTTTACTGTGTTTTTATAACTTGAAAGTGATGAGACGAATCATCATCTCTGACAGGTTGTCTCCCAGTAAATTGAGTGTCCATGTAAATGCAATATATGGAACAGGCCTCTAACATTGCCTGGTTCCTCAAAGCACACTGATGGGTCTGAACCACAAACACACTGACTGAATCCAGCTGCGATGGATCATGTGACCTGACAGAATCCAAAACAAATGCAAAGTAATCTTTGTGCAACATGACACAGTGTTCTCTCACCTGCTGCAAATCCTCACAGATTGATTACTGCAGGGCATATTGACATGTGCTCTGAAGACCAGTCATGTTCTGTTCTTAAACCCATCAGAAACCCCACACAAATGCAGGGCATCAAAAATTCGAATAAACTCTTGTTGTTCCTCACCACGGAAATCTTTAGTAAAAGGCGAAAGATTTATACGATATGAAGAGAAACAAGAGCGATATTGTTTCTGCTGCCATCAAGAGGTCTGCCATTTTGGAAACAAGTACCTCACCTATGGTTTAATGTGGGAGAAAATGTTCAAATGTGTGTTGTTTTCATTATTCATTCTATGAATGTGATACTTTACTGTGTTCATTGTAAATCTTTCACCACTAGATGTCACTAAAATGAAGGTTTGGATGAATGAACCCATACTCGGCCAACTGATGAAGTGCTTCGATACTGCTTCATTGCTTCATTTGCACATAACTAGTCATGGGCTAACCTCATCCAATCAGATTACTTTTAGCTGTCCTCACAGCAGCATAAAATATGCCCATATTTGCCAGCAGATCCTCTCAAATCAGTTATTGGTCTGAACCAAATTCTACACAACTGTGCTAAAAGAGTCAACATTTTCTAATTTACTACACACAGCCAGAGCAGCGTGCGCACCTTTAACAGCATGTTCAGATTACAGCTTTTAAGAGACTACAGAAAAGTCCACACAAATGCAGCTACTGAACAACATCTGTGCACATCAGCACAGTGTTCGCATGTTCAGCAGCAGGGACAATAAAATGACAGGTAGGACCTCTTTCTGTGATACTAGACTATAAAACAAACCAAGATCAACATTTTTCTTAAACCCATCAGAAACCCCACACAGATGCAGGGCATCAAAAATTGGAACAAACTCTTGTTGTTCCCCTCCACGGAAATCTTTAGTAAAAGGCGAAAGATTTATACGATATGAAGAGAAACAAGAGTGATATTGTTTCTGCTGCCATCAAGAGGTCGGCCATTTTGGAAACAAGTACCTCACCTATGGTTAGAAACAAATGTCCAAATGTGTTGATGCTTTTAAAAAAATCTAACGATACAGAATATTTTGTAATATAGAATATTCTAGTGAAAAGTATTAGATGACATTTTGTAATAACATTCTCACTTTACTGTGTTTTTATAACTTGAAAGTGATGAGACGAATCATCATCTCTGACAGGTTGTCTCCCAGTAAATTGAGTGTCCATGTAAATGCAATATATGGAACAGGCCTCTAATATTGCCTGGTTCCTCAAAGCACACTGATGGGTCTGAACCACAAACACACTGACTGAATCGTGCTGAGATGGATCATGTGACCTGACAGAATCCAAAACAAATGCAAAGTAATCTTTGTGCAACATGACACAGTGTTCTCTCACCTACTGCAAATCCTCACAGATTGATTACTGCAGGGCATATCGACATGTGCTCTGAAGACCAGTCATGTTCTGTTTGTTCTTAAAACCATCAGAAACCCCACACAAATGCAGGGCATCAAAAATTGGAATAAACTCTTGTTGTTCCCCTCCACGGAAATCTTTAGTAAAAGGCGAAAGATTTATACGATATGAAGAGAAACAAGAGCGATATTGTTTCTGCTGCCATCAAGAGGTCTGCCATTTTGGAAACAAGTACCTCACCTATGGTTTAATGTGGGAGAAAATGTTCAAATGTGTGTTGTTTTCAGTATTCATTCTATGAATGTGATACTTTACTGTGTTCATTGTAAATCTTTCACCACTAGAAGTCACTAAAATGAAGTTTTGGATGAATGAACCCATACTCGGCCAACTGATGAAGTGCTTCGATACTGCTTCATTGCTTCATTTGCACATAACTAGTCATGGGCTAACCTCATCCAATCAGATTACTTTTAGCTGTCCTCACAGCAGCATAAAATATGCCCATATTTGCCAGCAGATCCTCTCAAATCAGTTATTGGTCTGAACCAAATTCTACACAACTGTGCTAAAAGAGTCAACATTTTCTAATTTACTACACACAGCCAGAGCAGCGTGCGCACCTTTAACAGCATGTTCAGATTACAGCTTTTAAGAGACTACAGAAAAGTCCACACAAATGCAGCTACTGAACAACATCTGTGCACATCAGCACAGTGTTCGCATGTTCAGCAGCAGGGACAAAAAAATGACAGGTAGGACCTCTTTCTGTGATACTAGACTATAAAAAAAACCAAGATCAACATTTTTCTTAAACCCATCAGAAACCCCACACAGATGCAGGGCATCAAAAATTGGAACAAACTCTTGTTGTTCCCCTCCACGGAAATCTTTAGTAAAAGGCGAAAGATTTATACGATATGAAGAGAAACAAGAGTGATATTGTTTCTGCTGCCATCAAGAGGTCGGCCATTTTGGAACAAGTACCTCACCTATGGTTAGAAACAAATGTCCAAATGTGTTGATGCTTTTAAAAAAATCTAACGATACAGAATATTTTGTAATATAGAATATTCTAGTGAAAAGTATTAGATGACATTTTGTAATAACATTCTCACTTTACTGTGTTTTTATAACTTGAAAGTGATGAGACGAATCATCATCTCTGACAGGTTGTCTCCCAGTAAATTGAGTGTCCATGTAAATGCAATATATGGAACAGGCCTCTAACATTGCCTGGTTCCTCAAAGCACACTGATGGGTCTGAACCACAAACACACTGACTGAATCCAGCTGCGATGGATCATGTGACCTGACAGAAACCAAAACAAATGCAAAGTAATCTTTGTGCAACATGACACAGTTTTCTCTCACCTACTGCAAATCCTCACAGATTGATTACTGCAGGGCATATCGACATGTGCTCTGAAGACCAGTCATGTTCTGTTGTTCTTAAACCCATCAGAAACCCCACACAAATGCAGGGCATCAAAAATTCGAATAAACTCTTGTTGTTCCCTCACCACGGAAATCTTTAGTAAAAGGCGAAAGATTTATACGATATGAAGAGAAACAAGAGCGATATTGTTTCTGCTGCCATCAAGAGGTCTGCCATTTTGGAAACAAGTACCTCACCTATGGTTTAATGTGGGAGAAAATGTTCAAATGTGTGTTGTTTTCATTATTCATTCTATGAATGTGATACTTTATTGTGTTCATTGTAAATCTTTCACCACTAGATGTCACTAAAATGAAGGTTTGGATGAATGAACCCATACTCGGCCAACTGATGAAGTGCTTCGATACTGCTTCATTGCTTCATTTGCACATAACTAGTCATGGGCTAACCTCATCCAATCAGATTACTTTTAGCTGTCCTCACAGCAGCATAAAATATGCCCATATTTGCCAGCAGATCCTTTCAAATCAGTTATTGGTCTGAATCAAATTCTACACAACTGTGCTAAAAGAGTCAACATTTTCTAATTTACTACACACAGCCAGAGCAGCGTGCGCACCTTTAACAGCATGTTCAGATTACAGCTTTTAAGAGACTACAGAAAAGTCCACACAAATGCAGCTACTGAACAACATCTGTGCACATCAGCACAGTGTTCGCATGTTCAGCAGCAGGGACAAAAAAATGACAGGTAGGACCTCTTTCTGTGATACTAGACTATAAAAAAACCAAGATCAACATTTTTCTTAAACCCATCAGAAACCCCACACAGATGCAGGGCATCAAAAATTGGAACAAACTCTTGTTGTTCCCCTCCACGGAAATCTTTAGTAAAAGGCGAAAGATTTATACGATATGAAGAGAAACAAGAGTGATATTGTTTCTGCTGCCATCAAGAGGTCGGCCATTTTGGAAACAAGTACCTCACCTATGGTTAGAAACAAATGTCCAAATGTGTTGATGCTTTTAAAAAAATCTAACGATACAGAATATTTTGTAATATAGAATATTCTAGTGAAAAGTATTAGATGACATTTTGTAATAACATTCTCACTTTACTGTGTTTTTATAACTTGAAAGTGATGAGACGAATCATCATCTCTGACAGGTTGTCTCCCAGTAAATTGAGTGTCCATGTAAATGCAATATATGGAACAGGCCTCTAACATTGCCTGGTTCCTCAAAGCACACTGATGGGTCTGAACCACAAACACACTGACTGAATCCAGCTGCGATGGATCATGTGACCTGACAGAATCCAAAACAAATGCAAAGTAATCTTTGTGCAACATGACACAGTGTTCTCTCACCTACTGCAAATCCTCACAGATTGATTACTGCAGGGCATATCGACATGTGCTCTGAAGACCAGTCATGTTCTGTTGTTCTTAAACCCATCAGAAACCCCACACAAATGCAGGGCATCAAAAATTGGAATAAACTCTTGTTGTTCCCCTCCACGGAAATCTTTAGTAAAAGGCGAAAGATTTATACGATATGAAGAGAAACAAGAGCGATATTGTTTCTGCTGCCATCAAGAGGTCTGCCATTTTGGAAACAAGTACCTCACCTATGGTTTAATGTGGGAGAAAATGTTCAAATGTGTGTTGTTTTCATTATTCATTCTATGAATGTGATACTTTACTGTGTTCATTGTAAATCTTTCACCACTAGAATGTCACTAAAATGAAGTTTTGGATGAATGAACCCATACTCGGCCAACTGATGAAGTGCTTCGATACTGCTTCATTGCTTCATTTGCACATAACTAGTCATGGGCTAACCTCATCCAATCAGATTACTTTTAGCTGTCCTCACAGCAGCATAAAATATGCCCATATTTGCCAGCAGATCCTCTCAAATCAGTTATTGGTCTGAACCAAATTCTACACAACTGTGCTAAAAGAGTCAACATTTTCTAATTTACTACACACAGCCAGAGCAGCGTGCGCACCTTTAACAGCATGTTCAGATTACAGCTTTTAAGAGACTACAGAAAAGTCCACACAAATGCAGCTACTGAACAACATCTGTGCACATCAGCACAGTGTTCGCATGTTCAGCAGCAGGGACAATAAATGACAGGTAGGACCTCTTTCTGTGATACTAGACTATAAAACAAACCAAGATCAACATTTTTCTTAAACCCATCAGAAACCCCACACAGATGCAGGGCATCAAAAATTGGAACAAACTCTTGTTGTTCCCCTCCACGGAAATCTTTAGTAAAAGGCGAAAGATTTATACGATATGAAGAGAAACAAGAGTGATATTGTTTCTGCTGCCATCAAGAGGTCGGCCATTTTGGATCAAGTACCTCACCTATGGTTAGAAACAAATGTCCAAATGTGTTGATGCTTTTAAAAAAATCTAACGATACAGAATATTTTGTAATATAGAATATTCTAGTGAAAAGTATTAGATGACATTTTGTAATAACATTCTCACTTTACTGTGTTTTTATAACTTGAAAGTGATGAGACGAATCATCATCTCTGACAGGTTGTCTCCCAGTAAATTGAGTGTCCATGTAAATGCAATATATGGAACAGGCCTCTAATATTGCCTGGTTCCTCAAAGCACACTGATGGGTCTGAACCACAAACACACTGACTGAATCGTGCTGAGATGGATCATGTGACCTGACAGAATCCAAAACAAATGCAAAGTAATCTTTGTGCAACATGACACAGTGTTCTCTCACCTACTGCAAATCCTCACAGATTGATTACTGCAGGGCATATCGACATGTGCTCTGAAGACCAGTCATGTTCTGTTTGTTCTTAAACCCATCAGAAACCCCACACAAATGCAGGGCATCAAAAATTGGAATAAACTCTTGTTGTTCCCCTCCACGGAAATCTTTAGTAAAAGGCGAAAGATTTATACGATATGAAGAGAAACAAGAGCGATATTGTTTCTGCTGCCATCAAGAGGTCGGCCATTTTGGAAACAAGTACCTCACCTATGGTTTAATGTGGGAGAAAATGTTCAAATGTATGTTGTTTTCAGTATTCATTCTATGAATGTGATACTTTACTGTGTTCATTGTAAATCTTTCACCACTAGAAGTCACTAAAATGAAGTTTTGGATGAATGAACCCATACTCGGCCAACTGATGAAGTGCTTCGATACTGCTTCATTGCTTCATTTGCACATAACTAGTCATGGGCTAACCTCATCCAATCAGATTACTTTTAGCTGTCCTCACAGCAGCATAAAATGTGCCCATATTTGCCAGCAGATCCTCTCAAATCAGTTATTGGTCTGAACCAAATTCTACACAACTGTGCTAAAAGAGTCAACATTTTCTAATTTACTACACACAGCCAGAGCAGCGTGCGCACCTTTAACAGCATGTTCAGATTACAGCTTTTAAGAGACTACAGAAAAGTCCACACAAATGCAGCTACTGAACAACATCTGTGCACATCAGCACAGTGTTCGCATGTTCAGCAGCAGGGACAATAAAATGACAGGTAGGACCTCTTTCTGTGATACTAGACTATAAAACAAACCAAGATCAACATTTTTCTTAAACCCATCAGAAACCCCACACAGATGCAGGGCATCAAAAATTGGAACAAACTCTTGTTGTTCCCCTCCACGGAAATCTTTAGTAAAAGGCGAAAGATTTATACGATATGAAGAGAAACAAGAGTGATATTGTTTCTGCTGCCATCAAGAGGTCGGCCATTTTGGAAACAAGTACCTCACCTATGGTTAGAAACAAATGTCCAAATGTGTTGATGCTTTTAAAAAAATCTAACGATACAGAATATTTTGTAATATAGAATATTCTAGTGAAAAGTATTAGATGACATTTTGTAATAACATTCTCACTTTACTGTGTTTTTATAACTTGAAAGTGATGAGACGAATCATCATCTCTGACAGGTTGTCTCCCAGTAAATTGAGTGTCCATGTAAATGCAATATATGGAACAGGCCTCTAATATTGCCTGGTTCCTCAAAGCACACTGATGGGTCTGAACCACAAACACACTGACTGAATCAGTGCTGAGATGGATCATGTGACCTGACAGAATCCAAAACAAATGCAAAGTAATCTTTGTGCAACATGACACAGTGTTCTCTCACCTACTGCAAATCCTCACAGATTGATTACTGCAGGGCATATCGACATGTGCTCTGAAGACCAGTCATGTTCTGTTTGTTCTTAAACCCATCAGAAACCCCACACAAATGCAGGGCATCAAAAATTGGAATAAACTCTTGTTGTTCCCCTCCACGGAAATCTTTAGTAAAAGGCGAAAGATTTATACGATATGAAGAGAAACAAGAGCGATATTGTTTCTGCTGCCATCAAGAGGTCTGCCATTTTGGAAACAAGTACCTCACCTATGGTTTAATGTGGGAGAAAATGTTCAAATGTGTGTTGTTTTCATTATTCATTCTATGAATGTGATACTTTACTGTGTTCATTGTAAATCTTTCACCACTAGAATGTCACTAAAATGAAGTTTTGGATGAATGAACCCATACTCGGCCAACTGATGAAGTGCTTAGATACTGCTTCATTGCTTCATTTGCACATAACTAGTCATGGGCTAACCTCATCCAATCAGATTACTTTTAGCTGTCCTCACAGCAGCATAAAATATGCCCATATTTGCCAGCAGATCCTCTCAAATCAGTTATTGGTCTGAACCAAATTCTACACAACTGTGCTAAAAGAGTCAACATTTTCTAATTTACTACACACAGCCAGAGCAGCGTGCGCACCTTTAACAGCATGTTCAGATTACAGCTTTTAAGAGACTACAGAAAAGTCCACACAAATGCAGCTACTGAACAACATCTGTGCACATCAGCACAGTGTTCGCATGTTCAGCAGCAGGGACAAAAAATGACAGGTAGGACCTCTTTCTGTGATACTAGACTATAAAACAAACCAAGATCAACATTTTTCTTAAACCCATCAGAAACCCCACACAGATGCAGGGCATCAAAAATTGGAACAAACTCTTGTTGTTCCCCTCCACGGAAATCTTTAGTAAAAGGCGAAAGATTTATACGATATGAAGAGAAACAAGAGTGATATTGTTTCTGCTGCCATCAAGAGGTCGGCCATTTTGGAAACAAGTACCTCACCTATGGTTAGAAACAAATGTCCAAATGTGTTGATGCTTTTAAAAAAATCTAACGATACAGAATATTTTGTAATATAGAATATTCTAGTGAAAAGTATTAGATGACATTTTGTAATAACATTCTCACTTTACTGTGTTTTTATAACTTGAAAGTGATGAGACGAATCATCATCTCTGACAGGTTGTCTCCCAGTAAATTGAGTGTCCATGTAAATGCAATATATGGAACAGGCCTCTAACATTGCCTGGTTCCTCAAAGCACACTGATGGGTCTGAACCACAAACACACTGACTGAATCCAGCTGCGATGGATCATGTGACCTGACAGAATCCAAAACAAATGCAAAGTAATCTTTGTGCAACATGACACAGTGTTCTCTCACCTACTGCAAATCCTCACAGATTGATTACTGCAGGGCATATCGACATGTGCTCTGAAGACCAGTCATGTTCTGTTGTTCTTAAACCCATCAGAAACCCCACACAAATGCAGGGCATCAAAAATTCGAATAAACTCTTGTTGTTCCCTCACCACGGAAATCTTTAGTAAAAGGCGAAAGATTTATACGATATGAAGAGAAACAAGAGCGATATTGTTTCTGCTGCCATCAAGAGGTCTGCCATTTTGGAAACAAGTACCTCACCTATGGTTTAATGTGGGAGAAAATGTTCAAATGTGTGTTGTTTTCATTATTCATTCTATGAATGTGATACTTTACTGTGTTCATTGTAAATCTTTCACCACTAGATGTCACTAAAATGAAGGTTTGGATGAATGAACCCATACTCGGCCAACTGATGAAGTGCTTCGATACTGCTTCATTGCTTCATTTGCACATAACTAGTCATGGGCTAACCTCATCCAATCAGATTACTTTTAGCTGTCCTCACAGCAGCATAAAATATGCCCATATTTGCCAGCAGATCCTCTCAAATCAGTTATTGGTCTGAACCAAATTCTACACAACTGTGCTAAAAGAGTCAACATTTTCTAATTTACTACACACAGCCAGAGCAGCGTGCGCACCTTTAACAGCATGTTCAGATTACAGCTTTTAAGAGACTACAGAAAAGTCCACACAAATGCAGCTACTGAACAACATCTGTGCACATCAGCACAGTGTTCGCATGTTCAGCAGCAGGGACAATAAAATGACAGGTAGGACCTCTTTCTGTGATACTAGACTATAAAACAAACCAAGATCAACATTTTTCTTAAACCCATCAGAAACCCCACACAGATGCAGGGCATCAAAAATTGGAACAAACTCTTGTTGTTCCCCTCCACGGAAATCTTTAGTAAAAGGCGAAAGATTTATACGATATGAAGAGAAACAAGAGTGATATTGTTTCTGCTGCCATCAAGAGGTCGGCCATTTTGGAAACAAGTACCTCACCTATGGTTAGAAACAAATGTCCAAATGTGTTGATGCTTTTAAAAAAATCTAACGATACAGAATATTTTGTAATATAGAATATTCTAGTGAAAAGTATTAGATGACATTTTGTAATAACATTCTCACTTTACTGTGTTTTTATAACTTGAAAGTGATGAGACGAATCATCATCTCTGACAGGTTGTCTCCCAGTAAATTGAGTGTCCATGTAAATGCAATATATGGAACAGGCCTCTAACATTGCCTGGTTCCTCAAAGCACACTGATGGGTCTGAACCACAAACACACTGACTGAATCAGTGCTGAGATGGATCATGTGACCTGACAGAATCCAAAACAAATGCAAAGTAATCTTTGTGCAACATGACACAGTGTTCTCTCACCTACTGCAAATCCTCACAGATTGATTACTGCAGGGCATATCGACATGTGCTCTGAAGACCAGTCATGTTCTGTTTGTTCTTAAACCCATCAGAAACCCCACACAAATGCAGGGCATCAAAAATTGGAATAAACTCTTGTTGTTCCCCTCCACGGAAATCTTTAGTAAAAGGCGAAAGATTTATACGATATGAAGAGAAACAAGAGCGATATTGTTTCTGCTGCCATCAAGAGGTCTGCCATTTTGGAAACAAGTACCTCACCTATGGTTTAATGTGGGAGAAAATGTTCAAATGTGTGTTGTTTTCAGTATTCATTCTATGAATGTGATACTTTACTGTGTTCATTGTAAATCTTTCACCACTAGAATGTCACTAAAATGAAGTTTTGGATGAATGAACCCATACTCGGCCAACTGATGAAGTGCTTCGATACTGCTTCATTGCTTCATTTGCACATAACTAGTCATGGGCTAACCTCATCCAATCAGATTACTTTTAGCTGTCCTCACAGCAGCATAAAATATGCCCATATTTGCCAGCAGATCCTCTCAAATCAGTTATTGGTCTGAACCAAATTCTACACAACTGTGCTAAAAGAGTCAACATTTTCTAATTTACTACACACAGCCAGAGCAGCGTGCGCACCTTTAACAGCATGTTCAGATTACAGCTTTTAAGAGACTACAGAAAAGTCCACACAAATGCAGCTACTGAACAACATCTGTGCACATCAGCACAGTGTTCGCATGTTCAGCAGCAGGGACAATAAAATGACAGGTAGGACCTCTTTCTGTGATACTAGACTATAAAACAAACCAAGATCAACATTTTTCTTAAACCCATCAGAAACCCCACACAGATGCAGGGCATCAAAAATTGGAACAAACTCTTGTTGTTCCCCTCCACGGAAATCTTTAGTAAAAGGCGAAAGATTTATACGATATGAAGAGAAACAAGAGTGATATTGTTTCTGCTGCCATCAAGAGGTCGGCCATTTTGGAAACAAGTACCTCACCTATGGTTAGAAACAAATGTCCAAATGTGTTGATGCTTTTAAAAAAATCTAACGATACAGAATATTTTGTAATATAGAATATTCTAGTGAAAAGTATTAGATGACATTTTGTAATAACATTCTCACTTTACTGTGTTTTTATAACTTGAAAGTGATGAGACGAATCATCATCTCTGACAGGTTGTCTCCCAGTAAATTGAGTGTCCATGTAAATGCAATATATGGAACAGGCCTCTAATATTGCCTGGTTCCTCAAAGCACACTGATGGGTCTGAACCACAAACACACTGACTGAATCGTGCTGCGATGGATCATGTGACCTGACAGAATCCAAAACAAATGCAAAGTAATCTTTGTGCAACATGACACAGTGTTCTCTCACCTACTGCAAATCCTCACAGATTGATTACTGCAGGGCATATTGACATGTGCTCTGAAGACCAGTCATGTTCTGTTTGTTCTTAAACCCGTCAGAAACCCCACACAGATGCAGGGCATCAAAAATTGGAATAAACTCTTGTTGTTCCCCTCCACGGAAATCTTTAGTAAAAGGCGAAAGATTTATACGATATGAAGAGAAACAAGAGCGATATTGTTTCTGCTGCCATCAAGAGGTCGGCCATTTTGGAAACAAGTACCTCACCTATGGTTAGAAACAAATGTCCAAATGTGTTGATGCTTTTAAAAAAATCTAACGATACAGAATATTTTGTAATATAGAATATTCTAGTGAAAAGTATTAGATGACATTTTGTAATAACATTCTCACTTTACTGTGTTTTTATAACTTGAAAGTGATGAGACGAATCATCATCTCTGACAGGTTGTCTCCCAGTAAATTGAGTGTCCATGTAAATGCAATATATGGAACAGGCCTCTAATATTGCCTGGTTCCTCAAAGCACACTGATGGGTCTGAACCACAAACACACTGACTGAATCGTGCTGAGATGGATCATGTGACCTGACAGAATCCAAAACAAATGCAAAGTAATCTTTGTGCAACATGACACAGTGTTCTCTCACCTACTGCAAATCCTCACAGATTGATTACTGCAGGGCATATCGACATGTGCTCTAAAGACCAGTCATGTTCTGTTTGTTCTTAAACCCGTCAGAAACCCCACACAGATGCAGGGCATCAAAAATTGGAATAAACTCTTGTTGTTCCCCTCCACGGAAATCTTTAGTAAAAGGCGAAAGATTTATACGATATGAAGAGAAACAAGAGCGATATTGTTTCTGCTGCCATCAAGAGGTCTGCCATTTTGGAAACAAGTACCTCACCTATGGTTTAATGTGGGAGAAAATGTTCAAATGTGTGTTGTTTTCATTATTCATTCTATGAATGTGATACTTTACTGTGTTCATTGTAAATCTTTCACCACTAGAAGTCACTAAAATGAAGTTTTGGATGAATGAACCCATACTCGGCCAACTGATGAAGTGCTTCGATACTGCTTCATTGCTTCATTTGCACATAACTAGTCATGGGCTAACCTCATCCAATCAGATTACTTTTAGCTGTCCTCACAGCAGCATAAAATATGCCCATATTTGCCAGCAGATCCTCTCAAATCAGTTATTGGTCTGAACCAAATTCTACACAACTGTGCTAAAAGAGTCAACATTTTCTAATTTACTACACACAGCCAGAGCAGCGTGCGCACCTTTAACAGCATGTTCAGATTACAGCTTTTAAGAGACTACAGAAAAGTCCACACAAATGCAGCTACTGAACAACATCTGTGCACATCAGCACAGTGTTCGCATGTTCAGCAGCAGGGACAAAAAAAATGACAGGTAGAACCTCTTTCTGTGATACTAGACTATAAAAAAAACCAAGATCAACATTTTTCTTAAACCCATCAGAAACCCCACACAGATGCAGGGCATCAAAAATTGGAACAAACTCTTGTTGTTCCCCTCCACGGAAATCTTTAGTAAAAGGCGAAAGATTTATACGACATGAAGAGAAACAAGAGTGATGTTGTTTCTGCTGCCATCAAGAGGTCGGCCATTTTGGAAACAAGTACCTCACCTATGGTTTAATGTGGGAGAAAATGTTCAAATGTGTGTTGTTTTCATTATTCATTCTATGAATGTGATACTTTACTGTGTTCATTGTAAATCTTTCACCACTAGATGTCACTAAAATGAAGGTTTGGATGAATGAACCCATACTCGGCCAACTGATGAAGTGGCTTCGATACTGCTTCATTGCTTCATTTGCACATAACTAGTCATGGGCTAACCTCATCCAATCAGATTACTTTTAGCTGTCCTCACAGCAGCATAAAATATGCCCATATTTGCCAGCAGATCCTCTCAAATCAGTTATTGGTCTGAACCAAATTCTACACAACTGTGCTAAAAGAGTCAACATTTTCTAATTTACTACACACAGCCAGAGCAGCGTGCGCACCTTTAACAGCATGTTCAGATTACAGCTTTTAAGAGACTACAGAAAAGTCCACACAAATGCAGCTACTGAACAACATCTGTGCACATCAGCACAGTGTTCGCATGTTCAGCAGCAGGGACAATAAAATGACAGGTAGGACCTCTTTCTGTGATACTAGACTATAAAACAAACCAAGATCAACATTTTTCTTAAACCCATCAGAAACCCCACACAGATGCAGGGCATCAAAAATTGGAACAAACTCTTGTTGTTCCCCTCCACGGAAATCTTTAGTAAAAGGCGAAAGATTTATACGATATGAAGAGAAACAAGAGTGATATTGTTTCTGCTGCCATCAAGAGGTCGGCCATTTTGGAAACAAGTACCTCACCTATGGTTAGAAACAAATGTCCAAATGTGTTGATGCTTTTAAAAAAATCTAACGATACAGAATATTTTGTAATATAGAATATTCTAGTGAAAAGTATTAGATGACATTTTGTAATAACATTCTCACTTTACTGTGTTTTTATAACTTGAAAGTGATGAGACGAATCATCATCTCTGACAGGTTGTCTCCCAGTAAATTGAGTGTCCATGTAAATGCAATATATGGAACAGGCCTCTAACATTGCCTGGTTCCTCAAAGCACACTGATGGAACTGAACCCCAAACACACTGACTGAATCGTGCTGAGATGGATCATGTGACCTGACAGAATCCAAAACAAATGCAAAGTAATCTTTGTGCAACATGACACAGTGTTCTCTCACCTACTGCAAATCCTCACAGATTGATTACTGCAGGGCATATCGACATGTGCTCTGAAGACCAGTCATGTTCTGTTTGTTCTTAAACCCATCAGAAACCCCACACAAATGCAGGGCATCAAAAATTGGAATAAACTCTTGTTGTTCCCCTCCACGGAAATCTTTAGTAAAAGGCGAAAGATTTATACGATATGAAGAGAAACAAGAGCGATATTGTTTCTGCTGCCATCAAGAGGTCTGCCATTTTGGAAACAAGTACCTCACCTATGGTTTAATGTGGGAGAAAATGTTCAAATGTGTGTTGTTTTCAGTATTCATTCTATGAATGTGATACTTTACTGTGTTCATTGTAAATCTTTCACCACTAGAAGTCACTAAAATGAAGTTTTGGATGAATGAACCCATACTCGGCCAACTGATGAAGTGCTTCGATACTGCTTCATTGCTTCATTTGCACATAACTAGTCATGGGCTAACCTCATCCAATCAGATTACTTTTAGCTGTCCTCACAGCAGCATAAAATATGCCCATATTTGCCAGCAGATCCTCTCAAATCAGTTATTGGTCTGAACCAAATTCTACACAACTGTGCTAAAAGAGTCAACATTTTCTAATTTACTACACACAGCCAGAGCAGCGTGCGCACCTTTAACAGCATGTTCAGATTACAGCTTTTAAGAGACTACAGAAAAGTCCACACAAATGCAGCTACTGAACAACATCTGTGCACATCAGCACAGTGTTCGCATGTTCAGCAGCAGGGACAATAAAATGACAGGTAGGACCTCTTTCTGTGATACTAGACTATAAAACAAACCAAGATCAACATTTTTCTTAAACCCATCAGAAACCCCACACAGATGCAGGGCATCAAAAATTGGAACAAACTCTTGTTGTTCCCCTCCACGGAAATCTTTAGTAAAAGGCGAAAGATTTATACGATATGAAGAGAAACAAGAGTGATATTGTTTCTGCTGCCATCAAGAGGTCGGCCATTTTGGAAACAAGTACCTCACCTATGGTTAGAAACAAATGTCCAAATGTGTTGATGCTTTTAAAAAAATCTAACGATACAGAATATTTTGTAATATAGAATATTCTAGTGAAAAGTATTAGATGACATTTTGTAATAACATTCTCACTTTACTGTGTTTTTATAACTTGAAAGTGATGAGACGAATCATCATCTCTGACAGGTTGTCTCCCAGTAAATTGAGTGTCCATGTAAATGCAATATATGGAACAGGCCTCTAACATTGCCTGGTTCCTCAAAGCACACTGATGGGTCTGAACCACAAACACACTGACTGAATCCAGCTGCGATGGATCATGTGACCTGACAGAATCCAAAACAAATGCAAAGTAATCTTTGTGCAACATGACACAGTGTTCTCTCACCTACTGCAAATCCTCACAGATTGATTACTGCAGGGCATATTGACATGTGCTCTGAAGACCAGTCATGTTCTGTTCTTAAACCCATCAGAAACCCCACACAAATGCAGGGCATCAAAAATTGGAATAAACTCTTGTTGTTCCCTCACCACGGAAATCTTTAGTAAAAGGCGAAAGATTTATACGATATGAAGAGAAACAAGAGCGATATTGTTTCTGCTGCCATCAAGAGGTCTGCCATTTTGGAAACAAGTACCTCACCTATGGTTTAATGTGGGAGAAAATGTTCAAATGTGTGTTGTTTTCATTATTCATTCTATGAATGTGATACTTTACTGTGTTCATTGTAAATCTTTCACCACTAGATGTCACTAAAATGAAGGTTTGGATGAATGAACCCATACTCGGCCAACTGATGAAGTGGTTCGATACTGCTTCATTGCTTCATTTGCACATAACTAGTCATGGGCTAACCTCATCCAATCAGATTACTTTTAGCTGTCCTCACAGCAGCATAAAATATGCCCATATTTGCCAGCAGATCCTCTCAAATCAGTTATTGGTCTGAACCAAATTCTACACAACTGTGCTAAAAGAGTCAACATTTTCTAATTTACTACACACAGCCAGAGCAGCGTGCGCACCTTTAACAGCATGTTCAGATTACAGCTTTTAAGAGACTACAGAAAAGTCCACACAAATGCAGCTACTGAACAACATCTGTGCACATCAGCACAGTGTTCGCATGTTCAGCAGCAGGGACAATAAAATGACAGGTAGGACCTCTTTCTGTGATACTAGACTATAAAACAAACCAAGATCAACATTTTTCTTAAACCCATCAGAAACCCCACACAGATGCAGGGCATCAAAAATTGGAACAAACTCTTGTTGTTCCCCTCCACGGAAATCTTTAGTAAAAGGCGAAAGATTTATACGATATGAAGAGAAACAAGAGTGATATTGTTTCTGCTGCCATCAAGAGGTCGGCCATTTTGGAAACAAGTACCTCACCTATGGTTAGAAACAAATGTCCAAATGTGTTGATGCTTTTAAAAAAATCTAACGATACAGAATATTTTGTAATATAGAATATTCTAGTGAAAAGTATTAGATGACATTTTGTAATAACATTCTCACTTTACTGTGTTTTTATAACTTGAAAGTGATGAGACGAATCATCATCTCTGACAGGTTGTCTCCCAGTAAATTGAGTGTCCATGTAAATGCAATATATGGAACAGGCCTCTAACATTGCCTGGTTCCTCAAAGCACACTGATGGGTCTGAACCACAAACACACTGACTGAATCCAGCTGCGATGGATCATGTGACCTGACAGAATCCAAAACAAATGCAAAGTAATCTTTGTGCAACATGACACAGTGTTCTCTCACCTGCTGCAAATCCTCACAGATTGATTACTGCAGGGCATATTGACATGTGCTCTGAAGACCAGTCATGTTCTGTTCTTAAACCCATCAGAAACCCCACACAAATGCAGGGCATCAAAAATTGGAATAAACTCTTGTTGTTCCTCACCACGGAAATCTTTAGTAAAAGGCGAAAGATTTATACGATATGAAGAGAAACAAGAGCGATATTGTTTCTGCTGCCATCAAGAGGTCTGCCATTTTGGAAACAAGTACCTCACCTATGGTTTAATGTGGGAGAAAATGTTCAAATGTGTGTTGTTTTCATTATTCATTCTATGAATGTGATACTTTACTGTGTTCATTGTAAATCTTTCACCACTAGATGTCACTAAAATGAAGGTTTGGATGAATGAACCCATACTCGGCCAACTGATGAAGTGGTTCGATACTGCTTCATTGCTTCATTTGCACATAACTAGTCATGGGCTAACCTCATCCAATCAGATTACTTTTAGCTGTCCTCACAGCAGCATAAAATATGCCCATATTTGCCAGCAGATCCTCTCAAATCAGTTATTGGTCTGAACCAAATTCTACACAACTGTGCTAAAAGAGTCAACATTTTCTAATTTACTACACACAGCCAGAGCAGCGTGCGCACCTTTAACAGCATGTTCAGATTACAGCTTTTAAGAGACTACAGAAAAGTCCACACAAATGCAGCTACTGAACAACATCTGTGCACATCAGCACAGTGTTCGCATGTTCAGCAGCAGGGACAAAAAAATGACAGGTAGGACCTCTTTCTGTGATACTAGACTATAAAAAAAACCAAGATCAACATTTTTCTTAAACCCATCAGAAACCCCACACAGATGCAGGGCATCAAAAATTGGAACAAACTCTTGTTGTTCCCCTCCACGGAAATCTTTAGTAAAAGGCGAAAGATTTATACGATATGAAGAGAAACAAGAGTGATATTGTTTCTGCTGCTATCAAGAGGTCGGCCATTTTGGAAACAAGTACCTCACCTATGGTTAGAAACAAATGTCCAAATGTGTTGATGCTTTTAAAAAAATCTAACGATACAGAATATTTTGTAATATAGAATATTCTAGTGAAAAGTATTAGATGACATTTTGTAATAACATTCTCACTTTACTGTGTTTTTATAACTTGAAAGTGATGAGACGAATCATCATCTCTGACAGGTTGTCTCCCAGTAAATTGAGTGTCCATGTAAATGCAATATATGGAACAGGCCTCTAACATTGCCTGGTTCCTCAAAGCACACTGATGGGTCTGAACCACAAACACACTGACTGAATCCAGCTGCGATGGATCATGTGACCTGACAGAATCCAAAACAAATGCAAAGTAATCTTTGTGCAACATGACACAGTGTTCTCTCACCTGCTGCAAATCCTCACAGATTGATTACTGCAGGGCATATTGACATGTGCTCTGAAGACCAGTCATGTTCTGTTCTTAAACCCATCAGAAACCCCACACAAATGCAGGGCATCAAAAATTGGAATAAACTCTTGTTGTTCCTCACCACGGAAATCTTTAGTAAAAGGCGAAAGATTTATACGATATGAAGAGAAACAAGAGCGATATTGTTTCTGCTGCCATCAAGAGGTCTGCCATTTTGGAAACAAGTACCTCACCTATGGTTTAATGTGGGAGAAAATGTTCAAATGTGTGTTGTTTTCATTATTCATTCTATGAATGTGATACTTTACTGTGTTCATTGTAAATCTTTCACCACTAGATGTCACTAAAATGAAGGTTTGGATGAATGAACCCATACTCGGCCAACTGATGAAGTGGTTCGATACTGCTTCATTGCTTCATTTGCACATAACTAGTCATGGGCTAACCTCATCCAATCAGATTACTTTTAGCTGTCCTCACAGCAGCATAAAATATGCCCATATTTGCCAGCAGATCCTCTCAAATCAGTTATTGGTCTGAACCAAATTCTACACAACTGTGCTAAAAGAGTCAACATTTTCTAATTTACTACACACAGCCAGAGCAGCGTGCGCACCTTTAACAGCATGTTCAGATTACAGCTTTTAAGAGACTACAGAAAAGTCCACACAAATGCAGCTACTGAACAACATCTGTGCACATCAGCACAGTGTTCGCATGTTCAGCAGCAGGGACAATAAAATGACAGGTAGGACCTCTTTCTGTGATACTAGACTATAAAACAAACCAAGATCAACATTTTTCTTAAACCCATCAGAAACCCCACACAGATGCAGGGCATCAAAAATTGGAACAAACTCTTGTTGTTCCCCTCCACGGAAATCTTTAGTAAAAGGCGAAAGATTTATACGATATGAAGAGAAACAAGAGTGATATTGTTTCTGCTGCCATCAAGAGGTCGGCCATTTTGGAAACAAGTACCTCACCTATGGTTAGAAACAAATGTCCAAATGTGTTGATGCTTTTAAAAAAATCTAACGATACAGAATATTTTGTAATATAGAATATTCTAGTGAAAAGTATTAGATGACATTTTGTAATAACATTCTCACTTTACTGTGTTTTTATAACTTGAAAGCGATGAGACGAATCATCATCTCTGACAGGTTGTCTCCCAGTAAATTGAGTGTCCATGTAAATGCAATATATGGAACAGGCCTCTAATATTGCCTGGTTCCTCAAAGCACACTGATGGGTCTGAACCACAAACACACTGACTGAATCCAGCTGCGATGGATCATGTGACCTGACAGAATCCAAAACAAATGCAAAGTAATCTTTGTGCAACATGACACAGTGTTCTCTCACCTGCTGCAAATCCTCACAGATTGATTACTGCAGGGCATATTGACATGTGCTCTGAAGACCAGTCATGTTCTGTTCTTAAACCCATCAGAAACCCCACACAAATGCAGGGCATCAAAAATTGGAACAAACTCTTGTTGTTCCCCTCCACGGAAATCTTTAGTAAAAGGCGAAAGATTTATACGATATGAAGAGAAACAAGAGCGATGTTGTTTCTGCTGCCATCAAGAGGTCTGCCATTTTGGAAACAAGTACCTCACCTATGGTTTAATGTGGGAGAAAATGTTCAAATGTGTGTTGTTTTCATTATTCATTCTATGAATGTGATACTTTACTGTGTTCATTGTAAATCTTTCACCACTAGATGTCACTAAAATGAAGGTTTGGATGAATGAACCCATACTCGGCCAACTGATGAAGTGGTTCGATACTGCTTCATTGCTTCATTTGCACATAACTAGTCATGGGCTAACCTCATCCAATCAGATTACTTTTAGCTGTCCTCACAGCAGCATAAAATATGCCCATATTTGCCAGCAGATCCTCTCAAATCAGTTATTGGTCTGAACCAAATTCTACACAACTGTGCTAAAAGAGTCAACATTTTCTAATTTACTACACACAGCCAGAGCAGCGTGCGCACCTTTAACAGCATGTTCAGATTACAGCTTTTAAGAGACTACAGAAAAGTCCACACAAATGCAGCTACTGAACAACATCTGTGCACATCAGCACAGTGTTCGCATGTTCAGCAGCAGGGACAATAAAATGACAGGTAGGACCTCTTTCTGTGATACTAGACTATAAAACAAACCAAGATCAACATTTTTCTTAAACCCATCAGAAACCCCACACAGATGCAGGGCATCAAAAATTGGAACAAACTCTTGTTGTTCCCCTCCACGGAAATCTTTAGTAAAAGGCGAAAGATTTATACGATATGAAGAGAAACAAGAGTGATATTGTTTCTGCTGCCATCAAGAGGTCGGCCATTTTGGAAACAAGTACCTCACCTATGGTTAGAAACAAATGTCCAAATGTGTTGATGCTTTTAAAAAAATCTAACGATACAGAATATTTTGTAATATAGAATATTCTAGTGAAAAGTATTAGATGACATTTTGTAATAACATTCTCACTTTACTGTGTTTTTATAACTTGAAAGTGATGAGACGAATCATCATCTCTGACAGGTTGTCTCCCAGTAAATTGAGTGTCCATGTAAATGCAATATATGGAACAGGCCTCTAATATTGCCTGGTTCCTCAAAGCACACTGATGGGTCTGAACCACAAACACACTGACTGAATCGTGCTGAGATGGATCATGTGACCTGACAGAATCCAAAACAAATGCAAAGTAATCTTTGTGCAACATGACACAGTGTTCTCTCACCTACTGCAAATCCTCACAGATTGATTACTGCAGGGCATATCGACATGTGCTCTGAAGACCAGTCATGTTCTGTTTGTTCTTAAAACCATCAGAAACCCCACACAAATGCAGGGCATCAAAAATTGGAATAAACTCTTGTTGTTCCCCTCCACGGAAATCTTTAGTAAAAGGCGAAAGATTTATACGATATGAAGAGAAACAAGAGCGATATTGTTTCTGCTGCCATCAAGAGGTCTGCCATTTTGGAAACAAGTACCTCACCTATGGTTTAATGTGGGAGAAAATGTTCAAATGTGTGTTGTTTTCAGTATTCATTCTATGAATGTGATACTTTACTGTGTTCATTGTAAATCTTTCACCACTAGAAGTCACTAAAATGAAGTTTTGGATGAATGAACCCATACTCGGCCAACTGATGAAGTGCTTCGATACTGCTTCATTGCTTCATTTGCACATAACTAGTCATGGGCTAACCTCATCCAATCAGATTACTTTTAGCTGTCCTCACAGCAGCATAAAATATGCCCATATTTGCCAGCAGATCCTCTCAAATCAGTTATTGGTCTGAACCAAATTCTACACAACTGTGCTAAAAGAGTCAACATTTTCTAATTTACTACACACAGCCAGAGCAGCGTGCGCACCTTTAACAGCATGTTCAGATTACAGCTTTTAAGAGACTACAGAAAAGTCCACACAAATGCAGCTACTGAACAACATCTGTGCACATCAGCACAGTGTTCGCATGTTCAGCAGCAGGGACAATAAAATGACAGGTAGGACCTCTTTCTGTGATACTAGACTATAAAACAAACCAAGATCAACATTTTTCTTAAACCCATCAGAAACCCCACACAGATGCAGGGCATCAAAAATTGGAACAAACTCTTGTTGTTCCCCTCCACGGAAATCTTTAGTAAAAGGCGAAAGATTTATACGATATGAAGAGAAACAAGAGTGATATTGTTTCTGCTGCCATCAAGAGGTCGGCCATTTTGGAAACAAGTACCTCACCTATGGTTAGAAACAAATGTCCAAATGTGTTGATGCTTTTAAAAAAATCTAACGATACAGAATATTTTGTAATATAGAATATTCTAGTGAAAAGTATTAGATGACATTTTGTAATAACATTCTCACTTTACTGTGTTTTTATAACTTGAAAGTGATGAGACGAATCATCATCTCTGACAGGTTGTCTCCCAGTAAATTGAGTGTCCATGTAAATGCAATATATGGAACAGGCCTCTAATATTGCCTGGTTCCTCAAAGCACACTGATGGGTCTGAACCACAAACACACTGACTGAATCGTGCTGCGATGGATCATGTGACCTGACAGAATCCAAAACAAATGCAAAGTAATCTTTGTGCAACATGACACAGTGTTCTCTCACCTACTGCAAATCCTCACAGATTGATTACTGCAGGGCATATTGACATGTGCTCTGAAGACCAGTCATGTTCTGTTTGTTCTTAAACCCGTCAGAAACCCCACACAGATGCAGGGCATCAAAAATTGGAATAAACTCTTGTTGTTCCCCTCCACGGAAATCTTTAGTAAAAGGCGAAAGATTTATACGATATGAAGAGAAACAAGAGTGATATTGTTTCTGCTGCCATCAAGAGGTCGGCCATTTTGGAAACAAGTACCTCACCTATGGTTAGAAACAAATGTCCAAATGTGTTGATGCTTTTAAAAAAATCTAACGATACAGAATATTTTGTAATATAGAATATTCTAGTGAAAAGTATTAGATGACATTTTGTAATAACATTCTCACTTTACTGTGTTTTTATAACTTGAAAGTGATGAGACGAATCATCATCTCTGACAGGTTGTCTCCCAGTAAATTGAGTGTCCATGTAAATGCAATATATGGAAAAGGCCTCTAACATTGCCTGGTTCCTCAAAGCACACTGATGGGTCTGAACCACAAACACACTGACTGAATCGTGCTGAGATGGATCATGTGACCTGACAGAATCCAAAACAAATGCAAAGTAATCTTTGTGCAACATGACACAGTGTTCTCTCACCTACTGCAAATCCTCACAGATTGATTACTGCAGGGCATATCGACATGTGCTCTAAAGACCAGTCATGTTCTGTTTGTTCTTAAACCCATCAGAAACCCCACACAGATGCAGGGCATCAAAAATTGGAACAAACTCTTGTTGTTCCCCTCCACGGAAATCTTTAGTAAAAGGCGAAAGATTTATACGATATGAAGAGAAACAAGAGCGATATTGTTTCTGCTGCCATCAAGAGGTCGGCCATTTTGGAAACAAGTACCTCACCTATGGTTAGAAACAAATGTCCAAATGTGTTGATGCTTTTAAAAAAATCTAACGATACAGAATATTTTGTAATATAGAATATTCTAGTGAAAAGTATTAGATGACATTTTGTAATAACATTCTCACTTTACTGTGTTTTTATAACTTGAAAGTGATGAGACGAATCATCATCTCTGACAGGTTGTCTCCCAGTAAATTGAGTGTCCATGTAAATGCAATATATGGAACAGGCCTCTAATATTGCCTGGTTCCTCAAAGCACACTGATGGGTCTGAACCACAAACACACTGACTGAATCGTGCTGAGATGGATCATGTGACCTGCCAGAATCCAAAACAAATGCAAAGTAATCTTTGTGCAACATGACACAGTGTTCTCTCACCTACTGCAAATCCTCACAGATTGATTACTGCAGGGCATATCGACATGTGCTCTAAAGACCAGTCATGTTCTGTTTGTTCTTAAACCCGTCAGAAACCCCACACAGATGCAGGGCATCAAAAATTGGAATAAGCTCTTGTTGTTCCCCTCCACGGAAATCTTTAGTAAAAGGCGAAAGATTTATACGATATGAAGAGAAACAAGAGCGATATTGTTTCTGCTGCCATCAAGAGGTCTGCCATTTTGGAAACAAGTACCTCACCTATGGTTTAATGTGGGAGAAAATGTTCAAATGTGTGTTGTTTTCAGTATTCATTCTATGAATGTGATACTTTACTGTGTTCATTGTAAATCTTTCACCACTAGAAGTCACTAAAATGAAGTTTTGGATGAATGAACCCATACTCGGCCAACTGATGAAGTGCTTCGATACTGCTTCATTGCTTCATTTGCACATAACTAGTCATGGGCTAACCTCATCCAATCAGATTACTTTTAGCTGTCCTCACAGCAGCATAAAATATGCCCATATTTGCCAGCAGATCCTCTCAAATCAGTTATTGGTCTGAACCAAATTCTACACAACTGTGCTAAAAGAGTCAACATTTTCTAATTTACTACACACAGCCAGAGCAGCGTGCGCACCTTTAACAGCATGTTCAGATTACAGCTTTTAAGAGACTACAGAAAAGTCCACACAAATGCAGCTACTGAACAACATCTGTGCACATCAGCACAGTGTTCGCATGTTCAGCAGCAGGGACAAAAAAAATGACAGGTAGGACCTCTTTCTGTGATACTAGACTATAAAAAAAACCAAGATCAACATTTTTCTTAAACCCATCAGAAACCCCACACAGATGCAGGGCATCAAAAATTGGAACAAACTCTTGTTGTTCCCCTCCACGGAAATCTTTAGTAAAAGGCGAAAGATTTATACGACATGAAGAGAAACAAGAGTGATGTTGTTTCTGCTGCCATCAAGAGGTCGGCCATTTTGGAAACAAGTACCTCACCTATGGTTAGAAACAAATGTCAAAATGTGTTGATGCTTTTAAAAAAATCTAACGATACAGAATATTGTGTAATATAGAATATTCTAGTGAAAAGTATTAGATGACATTTTGTAATAACATTCTCACTTTACTGTGTTTTTATAACTTGAAAGTGATGAGACGAATCATCATCTCTGACAGGTTGTCTCCCAGTAAATTGAGTGTCCATGTAATTGCAATATATGGAACAGGCCTCTAATATTGCCTGGTTCCTCAAAGCACACTGATGGGTCTGAACCACAAACACACTGACTGAATTGTGCTGAGATGGATCATGTGACCTGACAGAATCCAAAACAAATGCAAAGTAATCTTCCTCACAGATTGATTACTGCAGGGCATATCGACATGTGCTCTGAAGACCAGTCATGTTCTGTTTGTTCTTAAACCCATCAGAAACCCCACACAAATGCAGGGCATCAAAAATTGGAATAAACTCTTGTTGTTCCCCTCCACGGAAATCTTTAGTAAAAGGCGAAAGATTTATACGATATGAAGAGAAACAAGAGCGATATTGTTTCTGCTGCCATCAAGAGGTCGGCCATTTTGGAAACAAGTACCTCACCTATGGTTAGAAACAAATGTCCAAATGTGTTGATGCTTTTAAAAAAATCTAACGATACAGAATATTTTGTAATATAGAATATTCTAGTGATAAGTATTAGATGACATTTTGTAATAACATTCTCACTTTACTGTGTTTTTATAACTTGAAAGTGATGAGACGAATCATCATCTCTGACAGGTTGTCTCCCAGTAAATTGAGTGTCCATGTAAATGCAATATATGGAACAGGCCTCTAACATTGCCTGGTTCCTCAAAGCACACTGATGGGTCTGAACCACAAACACACTGACTGAATCCAGCTGCGATGGATCATGTGACCTGACAGAATCCAAAACAAATGCAAAGTAATCTTTGTGCAACATGACACAGTGTTCTCTCACCTACTGCAAATCCTCACAGATTGATTACTGCAGGGCATATCGACATGTGCTCTGAAGACCAGTCATGTTCTGTTTGTTCTTAAACCCATCAGAAACCCCACACAAATGCAGGGCATCAAAAACTGGAATAAACTCTTGTTGTTCCCCTCCACGGAAATCTTTAGTAAAAGGCGAAAGATTTATACGATATGAAGAGAAACAAGAGCGATATTGTTTCTGCTGCCATCAAGAGGTCGGCCATTTTGGAAACAAGTACCTCACCTATGGTTTAATGTGGGAGAAAATGTTCAAATGTGTGTTGTTTTCATTATTCATTCTATGAATGTGATACTTTATTGTGTTCATTGTAAATCTTTCACCACTAGATGTCACTAAAATGAAGTTTTGGATGAATGAACCCATACTCGGCCAACTGATGAAGTGCTTAGATACTGCTTCATTGCTTCATTTGCACATAACTAGTCATGGGCTAACCTCATCCAATCAGATTACTTTTAGCTGTCCTCACAGCAGCATAAAATATGCCCATATTTGCCAGCAGATCCTCTCAAATCAGTTATTGGTCTGAATCAAATTCTACACAACTGTGCTAAAAGAGTCAACATTTTCTAATTTACTACACACAGCCAGAGCAGCGTGCGCACCTTTAACAGCATGTTCAGATTACAGCTTTTAAGAGACTACAGAAAAGTCCACACAAATGCAGCTACTGAACAACATCTGTGCACATCAGCACAGTGTTCGCATGTTCAGCAGCAGGGACAAAAAAATGACAGGTAGGACATCTTTCTGTGATACTAGACTATAAAAAACCAAGATCAACATTTTTCTTAAACCCATCAGAAACCCCACACAGATGCAGGGCATCAAAAATTGGAACAAACTCTTGTTGTTCCCCTCCACGGAAATCTTTAGTAAAAGGCGAAAGATTTATACGATATGAAGAGAAACAAGAGTGATATTGTTTCTGTTGCCATGAAGAGGTCGGCTATTTTCGAAACAAGTACCTCACCTATGGTTAGAAACAAATGTCCAAATGTGTTGATGCTTTTAAAAAAATCTAACGATACAGAATATTTTGTAATATAGAATATTCTAGTGATAAGTATTAGATGACATTTTGTAATAACATTCTCACTTTACTGTGTTTTTATAACTTGAAAGTGATGAGACGAATCATCATCTCTGACAGGTTGTCTCCCAGTAAATTGAGCGTCCATGTAAATGCAATATATGGAACAGGCCTCTAACATTGCCTGGTTCCTCAAAGCACACTGATGGGTCTGAACCACAAACACACTGACTGAATCCAGCTGCGATGGATCATGTGACCTGACAGAATCCAAAACAAATGCAAAGTAATCTTTGTGCAACATGACACAGTGTTCTCTCACCTACTGTAAATCCTCACAGATTGATTACTGCAGGGCATATCGACATGTGCTCTGAAGACCAGTCATGTTCTGTTTGTTCTTAAACCCATCAGAAACCCCACACAAATGCAGGGCATCAAAAATTCGAATAAACTCTTGTTGTTCCCCTCCACGGAAATCTTTAGTAAAAGGCGAAAGATTTATACGATATGAAGAAAAACAAGAGCGATATTGTTTCTGCTGCCATCAAGAGGTCTGCCATTTTGGAAACAAGTACCTCACCTATGGTTTAATGTGGGAGAAAATGTTCAAATGTGTGTTGTTTTCAGTATTCATTCTATGAATGTGATACTTTACTGTGTTCATTGTAAATCTTTCACCACTAGAAGTCACTAAAATGAAGTTTTGGATGAATGAACCCATACTCGGCCAACTGATGAAGTGCTTCGATACTGCTTCATTGCTTCATTTGCACATAACTAGTCATGGGCTAACCTCATCCAATCAGATTACTTTTAGCTGTCCTCACAGCAGCATAAAATATGCCCATATTTGCCAGCAGATCCTCTCAAATCAGTTATTGGTCTGAACCAAATTCTACACAACTGTGCTAAAAGAGTCAACATTTTCTAATTTACTACACACAGCCAGAGCAGCGTGCGCACCTTTAACAGCATGTTCAGATTACAGCTTTTAAGAGCCTACAGAAAAGTCCACACAAATGCAGCTACTGAACAACATCTGTGCACATCAGCACAGTGTTCGCATATTCAGCAGCAGGGACAAAAAATGACAGGTAGGACCTCTTTCTGTGATACTAGACTATAAACAAACCCAAGATCAACATTTTTCTTAAACCCATCAGAAACCCCACACAGATGCAGGGCATCAAAAATTGGAACAAACTCTTGTTGTTCCCCTCCACGGAAATCTTTAGTAAAAGGCGAAAGATTTATACGATATGAAGAGAACCAAGAGTGATATTGTTTCTGCTGCTATCAAGAGGTCGGCCATTTTGGAAACAAGTACCTCACCTATGGTTAGAAACAAATGTCCAAATGTGTTGATGCTTTTAAAAAATCTAATGATACAGAATATTTTGTAATATAGAATATTCTAGTGATAAGTATTAGATGACATTTTGTAATAACATTCTCACTTTACTGTGTTTTTATAACTTGAAAGTGATGAGAAGAATCATCATCTCTGACAGGTTGTCTCCCAGTAAATTGAGTGTCCATGTAAATGCAATATATGGAACAGGCCTCTAACATTGCCTGGTTCCTCAAAGCACACTGATGGGTCTGAACCCCAAACACACTGACTGAATCCAGCTGCGACGGATCATGTGACCTGACAGAATCCAAAACAAATGCAAAGTAATCTTTGTGCAACATGACACAGTGTTCTCTCACCTACTGCAAATCCTCACAGATTGATTACTGCAGGGCATATCGACATGTGCTCTAAAGACCAGTCATGTTCTGTTTGTTCTTAAACCCGTCAGAAACCCCACACAGATGCAGGGCATCAAAAATTGGAATAAACTCTTGTTGTTCCCCTCCACGGAAATCTTTAGTAAAAGGCGAAAGATTTATACGATATGAAGAAAAACAAGAGCGATATTGTTTCTGCTGCCATCAAGAGGTCGGCCATTTTGGAAACAAGTACCTCACCTATGGTTAGAAACAAATGTCCAAATGTGTTGATGCTTTTAAAAAAATCTAACGATACAGAATATTTTGTAATATAGAATATTCTAGTGAAAAGTATTAGATGACATTTTGTAATAACATTCTCACTTTACTGTGTTTTTATAACTTGAAAGTGATGAGACGAATCATCATCTCTGACAGGTTGTCTCCCAGTAAATTGAGTGTCCATGTAATTGCAATATATGGAACAGGCCTCTAATATTGCCTGGTTCCTCAAAGCACACTGATGGGTCTGAACCCCAAACACACTGACTGAATCCAGCTGCGACGGATCATGTGACCTGACAGAATCCAAAACAAATGCAAAGTAATCTTTGTGCAACATGACACAGTGTTCTCTCACCTACTGCAAATCCTCACAGATTGATTAGTGCAGGGCATATCGACATGTGCTCTAAAGACCAGTCATGTTCTGTTTGTTCTTAAACCCGTCAGAAACCCCACACAGATGCAGGGCATCAAAAATTGGAATAAACTCTTGTTGTTCCCCTCCACGGAAATCTTTAGTAAAAGGCGAAAGATTTATACGATATGAAGAGAAACAAGAGCGATATTGTTTCTGCTGCCATCAAGAGGTCGGCCATTTTGGAAACAAGTACCTCACCTATGGTTAGAAACAAATGTCCAAATGTGTTGATGCTTTTAAAAAAATCTAACGATACAGAATATTTTGTAATATAGAATATTCTAGTGAAAAGTATTAGATGACATTTTGTAATAACATTCTCACTTTACTGTGTTTTTATAACTTGAAAGTGATGAGAAGAATCATCATCTCTGACAGGTTGTCTCCCAGTAAATTGAGTGTCCATGTAAATGCAATATATGGAAAAGGCCTCTAACATTGCCTGGTTCCTCAAAGCACACTGATGGGTCTGAACCCCAAACACACTGACTGAATCGTGCTGAGATGGATCATGTGACCTGACAGAATCCAAAACAAATGCAAAGTAATCTTTGTGCAACATGACACAGTGTTCTCTCACCTACTGCAAATCCTCACAGATTGATTACTGCAGGGCATATCGACATGTGCTCTAAAGACCAGTCATGTTCTGTTTGTTCTTAAACCCGTCAGAAACCCCACACAGATGCAGGGCATCAAAAATTGGAATAAACTCTTGTTGTTCCCCTCCACGGAAATCTTTAGTAAAAGGCGAAAGATTTATACGATATGAAGAGAAACAAGAGCGATATTGTTTCTGCTGCCATCAAGAGGTCTGCCATTTTGGAAACAAGTACCTCACCTATGGTTTAATGTGGGAGAAAATGTTCAAATGTGTGTTGTTTTCAGTATTCATTCTATGAATGTGATACTTTACTGTGTTCATTGTAAATCTTTCACCACTAGAAGTCACTAAAATGAAGTTTTGGATGAATGAACCCATACTCGGCCAACTGATGAAGTGCTTAGATACTGCTTCATTGCTTCATTTGCACATAACTAGTCATGGGCTAACCTCATCCAATCAGATTACTTTTAGCTGTCCTCACAGCAGCATAAAATATGCCCATATTTGCCAGCAGATCCTTTCAAATCAGTTATTGGTCTGAATCAAATTCTACACAACTGTGCTAAAAGAGTCAACATTTTCTAATTTACTACACACAGCCAGAGCAGCGTGCGCACCTTTAACAGCATGTTCAGATTACAGCTTTTAAGAGACTACAGAAAAGTCCACACAAATGCAGCTACTGAACAACATCTGTGCACATCAGCACAGTGTTCGCATGTTCAGCAGCAGGGACAAACAAATGACAGGTAGGACCTCTTTCTGTGATACTAGACTATAAAAAACCAAGATCAAAATTTTTCTTAAACCCATCAGAAACCCCACACAGATGCAGGGTATCAAAAATTGAAACAAACTCTTGTTGTTCCCCCCCACCGGAAATCTTTAGTAAAAGGCGAAAGATTTATACGATATGAAGAGAAACAAGAGCGATATTGTTTCTGCTGCCATCAAGAGGTCGGCCATTTTGGAAACAAGTACCTCACCTATGGTTAGAAACAAATGTCCAAATGTGTTGATGCTTTTAAAAAATCTAACGATACAGAATATTTTGTAATATAGAATATTCTAGTGAAAAGTATTAGATGACATTTTGTAATAACATTCTCACTTTACTGTGTTTTTATAACTTGAAAGTGATGAGACGAATCATCATCTCTGACAGGTTGTCTCCCAGTAAATTGAGTGTCCATGTAAATGCAATATATGGAACAGGCCTCTAATATTGCCTGGTTCCTCAAAGCACACTGATGGGTCTGAACCACAAACACACTGACTGAATCCTGCTGAGATGGATCATGTGACCTGACAGAATCCAAAACAAATGCAAAGTAATCTTTGTGCAACATGACACAGTGTTCTCTCACCTACTGCAAATCCTCACAGATTGATTACTGCAGGGCATATCGACATGTGCTCTAAAGACCAGTCATGTTCTGTTTGTTCTTAAACCCGTCAGAAACCCCACACAGATGCAGGGCATCAAAAATTGGAATAAACTCTTGTTGTTCCCCTCCACGGAAATCTTTAGTAAAAGGCGAAAGATTTATACGATATGAAGAGAAACAAGAGCGATATTGTTTCTGCTGCCATCAAGAGGTCTGCCATTTTGGAAACAAGTACCTCACCTATGGTTTAATGTGGGAGAAAATGTTCAAATGTGTGTTGTTTTCAGTATTCATTCTATGAATGTGATACTTTACTGTGTTCATTGTAAATCTTTCACCACTAGAAGTCACTAAAATGAAGTTTTGGATGAATGAACCCATACTCGGCCAACTGATGAAGTGCTTCGATACTGCTTCATTGCTTCATTTGCACATAACTAGTCATGGGCTAACCTCATCCAATCAGATTACTTTTAGCTGTCCTCACAGCAGCATAAAATATGCCCATATTTGCCAGCAGATCCTCTCAAATCAGTTATTGGTCTGAACCAAATTCTACACAACTGTGCTAAAAGAGTCAACATTTTCTAATTTACTACACACAGCCAGAGCAGCGTGCGCACCTTTAACAGCATGTTCAGATTACAGCTTTTAAGAGACTACAGAAAAGTCCACACAAATGCAGCTACTGAACAACATCTGTGCACATCAGCACAGTGTTCGCATGTTCAGCAGCAGGGACAAAAAAATGACAGGTAGGACCTCTTTCTGTGATACTAGACTATAAAAAAACCAAGATCAACATTTTTCTTAAACCCATCAGAAACCCCACACAGATGCAGGGCATCAAAAATTGGAACAAACTCTTGTTGTTCCCCTCCACGGAAATCTTTAGTAAAAGGCGAAAGATTTATACGACATGAAGAGAAACAAGAGTGATGTTGTTTCTGCTGCCATCAAGAGGTCGGCCATTTTGGAAACAAGTACCTCACCTATGGTTAGAAACAAATGTCCAAATGTGTTGATGCTTTTAAAAAAATCTAACGATACAGAATATTGTGTAATATAGAATATTCTAGTGAAAAGTATTAGATGACATTTTGTAATAACATTCTCACTTTACTGTGTTTTTATAACTTGAAAGTGATGAGACGAATCATCATCTCTGACAGGTTGTCTCCCAGTAAATTGAGTGTCCATGTAATTGCAATATATGGAACAGGCCTCTAATATTGCCTGGTTCCTCAAAGCACACTGATGGGTCTGAACCACAAACACACTGACTGAATCGTGCTGAGATGGATCATGTGACCTGACAGAATCCAAAACAAATGCAAAGTAATCTTTGTGCAACATGACACAGTGTTCTCTCACCTACTGCAAATCCTCACAGATTGATTACTGCAGGGCATATCGACATGTGCTCTGAAGACCAGTCATGTTCTGTTTGTTCTTAAACCCATCAGAAACCCCACACAAATGCAGGGCATCAAAAATTGGAATAAACTCTTGTTGTTCCCCTCCACGGAAATCTTTAGTAAAAGGCGAAAGATTTATACGATATGAAGAGAAACAAGAGCGATATTGTTTCTGCTGCCATCAAGAGGTCTGCCATTTTGGAAACAAGTACCTCACCTATGGTTTAATGTGGGAGAAAATGTTCAAATGTGTGTTGTTTTCAGTATTCATTCTATGAATGTGATACTTTACTGTGTTCATTGTAAATCTTTCACCACTAGAAGTCACTAAAATGAAGTTTTGGATGAATGAACCCATACTCGGCCAACTGATGAAGTGCTTCGATACTGCTTCATTGCTTCATTTGCACATAACTAGTCATGGGCTAACCTCATCCAATCAGATTACTTTTAGCTGTCCTCACAGCAGCATAAAATATGCCCATATTTGCCAGCAGATCCTCTCAAATCAGTTATTGGTCTGAACCAAATTCTACACAACTGTGCTAAAAGAGTCAACATTTTCTAATTTACTACACACAGCCAGAGCAGCGTGCGCACCTTTAACAGCATGTTCAGATTACAGCTTTTAAGAGACTACAGAAAAGTCCACACAAATGCAGCTACTGAACAACATCTGTGCACATCAGCACAGTGTTCGCATGTTCAGCAGCAGGGACAAAAAATGACAGGTAGGACCTCTTTCTGTGATACTAGAGTATAAACAAAACCAAGATCAACATTTTTCTTAAACCCATCAGAAACCCCACACAAATGCAGGGCATCAAAAATTGGAATAAACTCTTGTTGTTCCCCTCCACGGAAATCTTTAGTAAAAGGCGAAAGATTTATACGATATGAAGAGAAACAAGAGCGATATTGTTTCTGCTGCCATCAAGAGGTCGGCCATTTTGGAAACAAGTACCTCACCTATGGTTAGAAACAAATGTCCAAATGTGTTGATGCTTTTAAAAAAATCTAACGATACAGAATATTTTGTAATATAGAATATTCTAGTGAAAAGTATTAGATGACATTTTGTAATAACATTCTCACTTTACTGTGTTTTTATAACTTGAAAGTGATGAGACGAATCATCATCTCTGACAGGTTGTCTCCCAGTAAATTGAGTGTCCATGTAAATGCAATATATGGAACAGGCCTCTAACATTGCCTGGTTCCTCAAAGCACACTGATGGGTCTGAACCACAAACACACTGACTGAATCCAGCTGCGATGGATCATGTGACCTGACAGAATCCAAAACAAATGCAAAGTAATCTTTGTGCAACATGACACAGTGTTCTCTCACCTACTGCAAATCCTCACAGATTGATTACTGCAGGGCATATCGACATGTGCTCTGAAGACCAGTCATGTTCTGTTTGTTCTTAAACCCATCAGAAACCCCACACAAATGCAGGGCATCAAAAACTGGAATAAACTCTTGTTGTTCCCCTCCACGGAAATCTTTAGTAAAAGGCGAAAGATTTATACGATATGAAGAGAAACAAGAGCGATATTGTTTCTGCTGCCATCAAGAGGTCGGCCATTTTGGAAACAAGTACCTCACCTATGGTTTAATGTGGGAGAAAATGTTCAAATGTGTGTTGTTTTCATTATTCATTCTATGAATGTGATACTTTATTGTGTTCATTGTAAATCTTTCACCACTAGATGTCACTAAAATGAAGTTTTGGATGAATGAACCCATACTCGGCCAACTGATGAAGTGCTTAGATACTGCTTCATTGCTTCATTTGCACATAACTAGTCATGGGCTAACCTCATCCAATCAGATTACTTTTAGCTGTCCTCACAGCAGCATAAAATATGCCCATATTTGCCAGCAGATCCTCTCAAATCAGTTATTGGTCTGAATCAAATTCTACACAACTGTGCTAAAAGAGTCAACATTTTCTAATTTACTACACACAGCCAGAGCAGCGTGCGCACCTTTAACAGCATGTTCAGATTACAGCTTTTAAGAGACTACAGAAAAGTCCACACAAATGCAGCTACTGAACAACATCTGTGCACATCAGCACAGTGTTCGCATGTTCAGCAGCAGGGACAAAAAAATGACAGGTAGGACATCTTTCTGTGATACTAGACTATAAAAAACCAAGATCAACATTTTTCTTAAACCCATCAGAAACCCCACACAGATGCAGGGCATCAAAAATTGGAACAAACTCTTGTTGTTCCCCTCCACGGAAATCTTTAGTAAAAGGCGAAAGATTTATACGATATGAAGAGAAACAAGAGTGATATTGTTTCTGTTGCCATGAAGAGGTCGGCTATTTTCGAAACAAGTACCTCACCTATGGTTAGAAACAAATGTCCAAATGTGTTGATGCTTTTAAAAAAATCTAACGATACAGAATATTTTGTAATATAGAATATTCTAGTGATAAGTATTAGATGACATTTTGTAATAACATTCTCACTTTACTGTGTTTTTATAACTTGAAAGTGATGAGACGAATCATCATCTCTGACAGGTTGTCTCCCAGTAAATTGAGTGTCCATGTAAATGCAATATATGGAACAGGCCTCTAACATTGCCTGGTTCCTCAAAGCACACTGATGGGTCTGAACCACAAACACACTGACTGAATCCAGCTGCGATGGATCATGTGACCTGACAGAATCCAAAACAAATGCAAAGTAATCTTTGTGCAACATGACACAGTGTTCTCTCACCTACTGTAAATCCTCACAGATTGATTACTGCAGGGCATATCGACATGTGCTCTGAAGACCAGTCATGTTCTGTTTGTTCTTAAACCCATCAGAAACCCCACACAAATGCAGGGCATCAAAAATTCGAATAAACTCTTGTTGTTCCCCTCCACGGAAATCTTTAGTAAAAGGCGAAAGATTTATACGATATGAAGAAAAACAAGAGCGATATTGTTTCTGCTGCCATCAAGAGGTCTGCCATTTTGGAAACAAGTACCTCACCTATGGTTTAATGTGGGAGAAAATGTTCAAATGTGTGTTGTTTTCAGTATTCATTCTATGAATGTGATACTTTACTGTGTTCATTGTAAATCTTTCACCACTAGAAGTCACTAAAATGAAGTTTTGGATGAATGAACCCATACTCGGCCAACTGATGAAGTGCTTCGATACTGCTTCATTGCTTCATTTGCACATAACTAGTCATGGGCTAACCTCATCCAATCAGATTACTTTTAGCTGTCCTCACAGCAGCATAAAATATGCCCATATTTGCCAGCAGATCCTCTCAAATCAGTTATTGGTCTGAACCAAATTCTACACAACTGTGCTAAAAGAGTCAACATTTTCTAATTTACTACACACAGCCAGAGCAGCGTGCGCACCTTTAACAGCATGTTCAGATTACAGCTTTTAAGAGACTACAGAAAAGTCCACACAAATGCAGCTACTGAACAACATCTGTGCACATCAGCACAGTGTTCGCATGTTCAGCAGCAGGGACAAAAAATGACAGGTAGGACCTCTTTCTGTGATACTAGACTATAAACAAAACCAAGATCAACATTTTTCTTAAACCCATCAGAAACCCCACACAAATGCAGGGCATCAAAAATTGGAATAAACTCTTGTTGTTCCCCTCCACGGAAATCTTTAGTAAAAGGCGAAAGATTTATACGATATGAAGAGAAACAAGAGCGATATTGTTTCTGCTGCCATCAAGAGGTCGGCCATTTTGGAAACAAGTACCTCACCTATGGTTAGAAACAAATGTCCAAATGTGTTGATGCTTTTAAAAAAATCTAACAATACAGAATATTTTGTAATATAGAATATTCTAGTGAAAAGTATTAGATGACATTTTGTAATAACATTCTCACTTTACTGTGTTTTTATAACTTGAAAGTGATGAGACGAATCATCATCTCTGACAGGTTGTCTCCCAGTAAATTGAGTGTCCATGTAAATGCAATATATGGAACAGGCCTCTAACATTGCCTGGTTCCTCAAAGCACACTGATGGGTCTGAACCACAAACACACTGACTGAATCCAGCTGAGATGGATCATGTGACCTGACAGAATCCAAAACAAATGCAAAGTAATCTTTGTGCAACATGACACAGTGTTCTCTCACCTACTGCAAATCCTCACAGATTGATTACTGCAGGGCATATCGACATGTGCTCTAAAGACCACTCATGTTCTGTTTGTTCTTAAACCCGTCAGAAACCCCACACAGATGCAGGGCATCAAAAATTGGAATAAACTCTTGTTGTTCCCCTCCACGGAAATCTTTAGTAAAAGGCGAAAGATTTATACGATATGAAGAGAAACAAGAGTGATATTGTTTCTGCTGCCATCAAGAGGTCGGCCATTTTGGAAACAAGTACCTCACCTATGGTTTAATGTGGGAGAAAATGTTCAAATGTGTGTTGTTTTCATTATTCATTCTATGAATGTGATACTTTATTGTGTTCATTGTAAATCTTTCACCACTAGATGTCACTAAAATGAAGTTTTGGATGAATGAACCCATACTCGGCCAACTGATGAAGTGCTTCGATACTGCTTCATTGCTTCATTTGCACATAACTAGTCATGGGCTAACCTCATCCAATCAGATTACTTTTAGCTGTCCTCACAGCAGCATAAAATATGCCCATATTTGCCAGCAGATCCTCTCAAATCAGTTATTGGTCTGAATCAAATTCTACACAACTGTGCTAAAAGAGTCAACATTTTCTAATTTACTACACACAGCCAGAGCAGCGTGCGCACCTTTAACAGCATGTTCAGATTACAGCTTTTAAGAGACTACAGAAAAGTCCACACAAATGCAGCTACTGAACAACATCTGTGCACATCAGCACAGTGTTCGCATGTTCAGCAGCAGGGACAAACAAATGACAGGTAGGACCTCTTTCTGTGATACTAGACTATAAAAAACCAAGATCAAAATTTTTCTTAAACCCATCAGAAACCCCACACAGATGCAGGGTATCAAAAATTGAAACAAACTCTTGTTGTTCCCCTCCACGGAAATCTTTAGTAAAAGGCGAAAGATTTATACGATATGAAGAGAAACAAGAGTGATATTGTTTCTGCTGCTATCAAGAGGTCGGCCATTTTGGAAACAAGTACCTCACCTATGGTTTAATGTGGGAGAAAATGTTCAAATGTATGTTGTTTTCAGTATTCATTTTATGAATGTGATACTTTACTGTGTTCATTGTAAATCTTTCACCACTAGAAGTCACTAAAATGAAGTTTTGGATGAATGAACCCATACTCGGCCAACTGATGAAGTGGTTCGATACTGCTTCATTGCTTCATTTGCACATAACTAGTCATGGGCTAACCTCATCCAATCAGATTACTTTTAGCTGTCCTCACAGCAGCATAAAATATGCCCATATTTGCCAGCAGATCCTCTCAAATCAGTTATTGGTCTGAATCAAATTCTACACAACTGTGCTAAAAGAGTCAACATTTTCTAATTTACTACACACAGCCAGAGCAGCGTGCGCACCTTTAACAGCATGTTCAGATTACAGCTTTTAAGAGACTACAGAAAAGTCCACACAAATGCAGCTACTGAACAACATCTGTGCACATCAGCACAGTGTTCGCATGTTCAGCAGCAGGGACAAAAAAATGACAGGTAGGACCTCTTTCTGTGATACTAGACTATAAAAAACCAAGATCAACATTTTTCTTAAACCCATCAGAAACCCCACACAGATGCAGGGCATCAAAAATTGGAACAAACTCTTGTTGTTCCCCTCCACGGAAATCTTTAGTAAAAGGAGAAAGATTTATACGACATGAAGAGAAACAAGAGTGATATTGTTTCTGTTGCCATGAAGAGGTCGGCTATTTTCGAAACAAGTACCTCACCTATGGTTAGAAACAAATGTCCAAATGTGTTGATGCTTTTAAAAAAATCTAACGATACAGAATATTTTGTAATATAGAATATTCTAGTGATAAGTATTAGATGACATTTTGTAATAACATTCTCACTTTACTGTGTTTTTATAACTTGAAAGTGATGAGACGAATCATCATCTCTGACAGGTTGTCTCCCAGTAAATTGAGCGTCCATGTAAATGCAATATATGGAACAGGCCTCTAACATTGCCTGGTTCCTCAAAGCACACTGATGGGTCTGAACCACAAACACACTGACTGAATCCAGCTGCGATGGATCATGTGACCTGACAGAATCCAAAACAAATGCAAAGTAATCTTTGCGCAACATGACACAGTGTTCTCTCACCTGCTGCAAATCCTCACAGATTGATTACTGCAGGGCATATCGACATGTGCTCTAAAGACCAGTCATGTTCTGTTTGTTCTTAAACCCGTCAGAAACCCCACACAGATGCAGGGCATCAAAAATTGGAATAAACTCTTGTTGTTCCCCTCCACGGAAATCTTTAGTAAAAGGCGAAAGATTTATACGATATGAAGAGAAACAAGAGTGATATTGTTTCTGCTGCCATCAAGAGGTCGGCCATTTTGGAAACAAGTACCTCACCTATGGTTTAATGTGGGAGAAAATGTTCAAATGTGTGTTGTTTTCATTATTCATTCTATGAATGTGATACTTTATTGTGTTCATTGTAAATCTTTCACCACTAGATGTCACTAAAATGAAGTTTTGGATGAATGAACCCATACTCGGCCAACTGATGAAGTGCTTCGATACTGCTTCATTGCTTCATTTGCACATAACTAGTCATGGGCTAACCTCATCCAATCAGATTACTTTTAGCTGTCCTCACAGCAGCATAAAATATGCCCATATTTGCCAGCAGATCCTCTCAAATCAGTTATTGGTCTGAATCAAATTCTACACAACTGTGCTAAAAGAGTCAACATTTTCTAATTTACTACACACAGCCAGAGCAGCGTGCGCACCTTTAACAGCATGTTCAGATTACAGCTTTTAAGAGACTACAGAAAAGTCCCCACAAATGCAGCTACTGAACAACATCTGTGCACATCAGCACAGTGTTCGCATGTTCAGCAGCAGGGACAAAAAAATGACAGGTAGGACCTCTTTCTGTGATACTAGACTATAAACAAAACCAAGATCAACATTTTTCTTAAACCCATCAGAAACCCCACACAGATGCAGGGCATCAAAAATTGGAACAAACTCTTGTTGTTGCCCTCCACGGAAATCTTTAGTAAAAGGCGAAAGATTTATACGATATGAAGAGAACCAAGAGTGATATTGTTTCTGCTGCTATCAAGAGGTCGGCCATTTTGGAAACAAGTACCTCACCTATGGTTAGAAACAAATGTCCAAATGTGTTGATGCTTTTAAAAAATCTAACGATACAGAATATTTTGTAATATAGAATATTCTAGTGAAAAGTATTAGATGACATTTTGTAATAACATTCTCACTTTACTGTGTTTTTATAACTTGAAAGTGATGAGACGAATCATCATCTCTGACAGGTTGTCTCCCAGTAAATTGAGTGTCCATGTAAATGCAATATATGGAACAGGCCTCTAACATTGCCTGGTTCCTCAAAGCACACTGATGGGTCTGAACCCCAAACACACTGACTGAATCCAGCTGCGACGGATCATGTGACCTGACAGAATCCAAAACAAATGCAAAGTAATCTTTGTGCAACATGACACAGTGTTCTCTCACCTACTGCAAATCCTCACAGATTGATTACTGCAGGGCATATCGACATGTGCTCTAAAGACCAGTCATGTTCTGTTTGTTCTTAAACCCGTCAGAAACCCCACACAGATGCAGGGCATCAAAAATTGGAATAAACTCTTGTTGTTCCCCTCCACGGAAATCTTTAGTAAAAGGCGAAAGATTTATACGATATGAAGAAAAACAAGAGCGATATTGTTTCTGCTGCCATCAAGAGGTCGGCCATTTTGGAAACAAGTACCTCACCTATGGTTAGAAACAAATGTCCAAATGTGTTGATGCTTTTAAAAAAATCTAACGATACAGAATATTTTGTAATATAGAATATTCTAGTGAAAAGTATTAGATGACATTTTGTAATAACATTCTCACTTTACTGTGTTTTTATAACTTGAAAGTGATGAGACGAATCATCATCTCTGACAGGTTGTCTCCCAGTAAATTGAGTGTCCATGTAAATGCAATATATGGAACAGGCCTCTAACATTGCCTGGTTCCTCAAAGCACACTGATGGGTCTGAACCCCAAACACACTGACTGAATCGTGCTGAGATGGATCATGTGACCTGACAGAATCCAAAACAAATGCAAAGTAATCTTGCAACATGACACAGTGTTCTCTCACCTACTGCAAATCCTCACAGATTGATTACTGCAGGGCATATCGACATGTGCTCTAAAGACCAGTCATGTTCTGTTTGTTCTTAAACCCGTCAGAAACCCCACACAGATGCAGGGCATCAAAAATTGGAATAAACTCTTGTTGTTCCCCTCCACGGAAATCTTTAGTAAAAGGCGAAAGATTTATACGATATGAAGAGAAACAAGAGCGATATTGTTTCTGCTGCCATCAAGAGGTCTGCCATTTTGGAAACAAGTACCTCACCTATGGTTTAATGTGGGAGAAAATGTTCAAATGTGTGTTGTTTTCAGTATTCATTCTATGAATGTGATACTTTACTGTGTTCATTGTAAATCTTTCACCACTAGAAGTCACTAAAATGAAGTTTTGGATGAATGAACCCATACTCGGCCAACTGATGAAGTGCTTCGATACTGCTTCATTGCTTCATTTGCACATAACTAGTCATGGGCTAACCTCATCCAATCAGATTACTTTTAGCTGTCCTCACAGCAGCATAAAATATGCCCATATTTGCCAGCAGATCCTCTCAAATCAGTTATTGGTCTGAATCAAATTCTACACAACTGTGCTAAAAGAGTCAACATTTTCTAATTTACTACACACAGCCAGAGCAGCGTGCGCACCTTTAACAGCATGTTCAGATTACAGCTTTTAAGAGACTACAGAAAAGTCCCCACAAATGCAGCTACTGAACAACATCTGTGCACATCAGCACAGTGTTCGCATGTTCAGCAGCAGGGACAAAAAAATGACAGGTAGGACCTCTTTCTGTGATACTAGACTATAAACAAAACCAAGATCAACATTTTTCTTAAACCCATCAGAAACCCCACACAGATGCAGGGCATCAAAAATTGGAACAAACTCTTGTTGTTCCCCTCCACGGAAATCTTTAGTAAAAGGCGAAAGATTTATACGATATGAAGAGAACCAAGAGTGATATTGTTTCTGCTGCTATCAAGAGGTCGGCCATTTTGGAAACAAGTACCTCACCTATGGTTAGAAACAAATGTCCAAATGTGTTGATGCTTTTAAAAAATCTAATGATACAGAATATTTTGTAATATAGAATATTCTAGTGATAAGTATTAGATGACATTTTGTAATAACATTCTCACTTTACTGTGTTTTTATAACTTGAAAGTGATGAGAAGAATCATCATCTCTGACAGGTTGTCTCCCAGTAAATTGAGTGTCCATGTAAATGCAATATATGGAACAGGCCTCTAACATTGCCTGGTTCCTCAAAGCACACTGATGGGTCTGAACCCCAAACACACTGACTGAATCCAGCTGCGACGGATCATGTGACCTGACAGAATCCAAAACAAATGCAAAGTAATCTTTGTGCAACATGACACAGTGTTCTCTCACCTACTGCAAATCCTCACAGATTGATTAGTGCAGGGCATATCGACATGTGCTCTAAAGACCAGTCATGTTCTGTTTGTTCTTAAACCCGTCAGAAACCCCACACAGATGCAGGGCATCAAAAATTGGAATAAACTCTTGTTGTTCCCCTCCACGGAAATCTTTAGTAAAAGGCGAAAGATTTATACGATATGAAGAGAAACAAGAGCGATATTGTTTCTGCTGCCATCAAGAGGTCGGCCATTTTGGAAACAAGTACCTCACCTATGGTTAGAAACAAATGTCCAAATGTGTTGATGCTTTTAAAAAAATCTAACGATACAGAATATTTTGTAATATAGAATATTCTAGTGAAAAGTATTAGATGACATTTTGTAATAACATTCTCACTTTACTGTGTTTTTATAACTTGAAAGTGATGAGACGAATCATCATCTCTGACAGGTTGTCTCCCAGTAAATTGAGTGTCCATGTAAATGCAATATATGGAAAAGGCCTCTAACATTGCCTGGTTCCTCAAAGCACACTGATGGGTCTGAACCCCAAACACACTGACTGAATCGTGCTGAGATGGATCATGTGACCTGACAGAATCCAAAACAAATGCAAAGTAATCTTTGTGCAACATGACACAGTGTTCTCTCACCTACTGCAAATCCTCACAGATTGATTACTGCAGGGCATATCGACATGTGCTCTAAAGACCAGTCATGTTCTGTTTGTTCTTAAACCCGTCAGAAACCCCACACAGATGCAGGGCATCAAAAATTGGAATAAACTCTTGTTGTTCCCCTCCACGGAAATCTTTAGTAAAAGGCGAAAGATTTATACGATATGAAGAGAAACAAGAGCGATATTGTTTCTGCTGCCATCAAGAGGTCTGCCATTTTGGAAACAAGTACCTCACCTATGGTTTAATGTGGGAGAAAATGTTCAAATGTGTGTTGTTTTCAGTATTCATTCTATGAATGTGATACTTTACTGTGTTCATTGTAAATCTTTCACCACTAGAAGTCACTAAAATGAAGTTTTGGATGAATGAACCCATACTCGGCCAACTGATGAAGTGCTTAGATACTGCTTCATTGCTTCATTTGCACATAACTAGTCATGGGCTAACCTCATCCAATCAGATTACTTTTAGCTGTCCTCACAGCAGCATAAAATATGCCCATATTTGCCAGCAGATCCTTTCAAATCAGTTATTGGTCTGAATCAAATTCTACACAACTGTGCTAAAAGAGTCAACATTTTCTAATTTACTACACACAGCCAGAGCAGCGTGCGCACCTTTAACAGCATGTTCAGATTACAGCTTTTAAGAGACTACAGAAAAGTCCACACAAATGCAGCTACTGAACAACATCTGTGCACATCAGCACAGTGTTCGCATGTTCAGCAGCAGGGACAAACAAATGACAGGTAGGACCTCTTTCTGTGATACTAGACTATAAAAAACCAAGATCAAAATTTTTCTTAAACCCATCAGAAACCCCACACAGATGCAGGGTATCAAAAATTGAAACAAACTCTTGTTGTTCCCCCCCACGGAAATCTTTAGTAAAAGGCGAAAGATTTATACGATATGAAGAGAAACAAGAGCGATATTGTTTCTGCTGCCATCAAGAGGTCGGCCATTTTGGAAACAAGTACCTCACCTATGGTTAGAAACAAATGTCCAAATGTGTTGATGCTTTTAAAAAAATCTAACGATACAGAATATTTTGTAATATAGAATATTCTAGTGAAAAGTATTAGATGACATTTTGTAATAACATTCTCACTTTACTGTGTTTTTATAACTTGAAAGTGATGAGACGAATCATCATCTCTGACAGGTTGTCTCCCAGTAAATTGAGTGTCCATGTAAATGCAATATATGGAACAGGCCTCTAATATTGCCTGGTTCCTCAAAGCACACTGATGGGTCTGAACCACAAACACACTGACTGAATCCTGCTGAGATGGATCATGTGACCTGACAGAATCCAAAACAAATGCAAAGTAATCTTTGTGCAACATGACACAGTGTTCTCTCACCTACTGCAAATCCTCACAGATTGATTACTGCAGGGCATATCGACATGTGCTCTAAAGACCAGTCATGTTCTGTTTGTTCTTAAACCCGTCAGAAACCCCACACAGATGCAGGGCATCAAAAATTGGAATAAACTCTTGTTGTTCCCCTCCACGGAAATCTTTAGTAAAAGGCGAAAGATTTATACGATATGAAGAGAAACAAGAGTGATATTGTTTCTGCTGCCATCAAGAGGTCGGCCATTTTGGAAACAAGTACCTCACCTATGGTTTAATGTGGGAGAAAATGTTCAAATGTGTGTTGTTTTCATTATTCATTCTATGAATGTGATACTTTATTGTGTTCATTGTAAATCTTTCACCACTAGATGTCACTAAAATGAAGTTTTGGATGAATGAACCCATACTCGGCCAACTGATGAAGTGCTTCGATACTGCTTCATTGCTTCATTTGCACATAACTAGTCATGGGCTAACCTCATCCAATCAGATTACTTTTAGCTGTCCTCACAGCAGCATAAAATATGCCCATATTTGCCAGCAGATCCTCTCAAATCAGTTATTGGTCTGAATCAAATTCTACACAACTGTGCTAAAAGAGTCAACATTTTCTAATTTACTACACACAGCCAGAGCAGCGTGCGCACCTTTAACAGCATGTTCAGATTACAGCTTTTAAGAGACTACAGAAAAGTCCACACAAATGCAGCTACTGAACAACATCTGTGCACATCAGCACAGTGTTCGCATGTTCAGCAGCAGGGACAAACAAATGACAGGTAGGACCTCTTTCTGTGATACTAGACTATAAAAAACCAAGATCAAAATTTTTCTTAAACCCATCAGAAACCCCACACAGATGCAGGGTATCAAAAATTGAAACAAACTCTTGTTGTTCCCCTCCACGGAAATCTTTAGTAAAAGGCGAAAGATTTATACGATATGAAGAGAAACAAGAGTGATATTGTTTCTGCTGCTATCAAGAGGTCGGCCATTTTGGAAACAAGTACCTCACCTATGGTTTAATGTGGGAGAAAATGTTCAAATGTATGTTGTTTTCAGTATTCATTCTATGAATGTGATACTTTACTGTGTTCATTGTAAATCTTTCACCACTAGAAGTCACTAAAATGAAGTTTTGGATGAATGAACCCATACTCGGCCAACTGATGAAGTGGTTCGATACTGCTTCATTGCTTCATTTGCACATAACTAGTCATGGGCTAACCTCATCCAATCAGATTACTTTTAGCTGTCCTCACAGCAGCATAAAATATGCCCATATTTGCCAGCAGATCCTCTCAAATCAGTTATTGGTCTGAATCAAATTCTACACAACTGTGCTAAAAGAGTCAACATTTTCTAATTTACTACACACAGCCAGAGCAGCGTGCGCACCTTTAACAGCATGTTCAGATTACAGCTTTTAAGAGACTACAGAAAAGTCCACACAAATGCAGCTACTGAACAACATCTGTGCACATCAGCACAGTGTTCGCATGTTCAGCAGCAGGGACAAAAAAATGACAGGTAGGACCTCTTTCTGTGATACTAGACTATAAAAAACCAAGATCAACATTTTTCTTAAACCCATCAGAAACCCCACACAGATGCAGGGCATCAAAAATTGGAACAAACTCTTGTTGTTCCCCTCCACGGAAATCTTTAGTAAAAGGCGAAAGATTTATACGATATGAAGAGAAACAAGAGTGGTATTGTTTCTGCTGCCATCAAGAGGTCTGCCATTTTGGAAACAAGTACCTCACCTATGGTTTAATGTGGGAGAAAATGTTCAAATGTATGTTGTTTTCAGTATTCATTCTATGAATGTGATACTTTACTGTGTTCATTGTAAATCTTTCACCACTAGAAGTCACTAAAATGAAGTTTTGGATGAATGAACCCATACTCGGCCAACTGATGAAGTGCTTCGATACTGCTTCATTGCTTCATTTGCACATAACTAGTCATGGGCTAACCTCATCCAATCAGATTACTTTTAGCTGTCCTCACAGCAGCATAAAATGTGCCCATATTTGCCAGCAGATCCTCTCAAATCAGTTATTGGTCTGAACCAAATTCTACACAACTGTGCTAAAAGAGTCAACATTTTCTAATTTACTACACACAGCCAGAGCAGCGTGCGCACCTTTAACAGCATGTTCAGATTACAGCTTTTAAGAGACTACAGAAAAGTCCCCACAAATGCAGCTACTGAACAACATCTGTGCACATCAGCACAGTGTTCGCATGTTCAGCAGCAGGGACAAAAAAATGACAGGTAGGACCTCTTTCTGTGATACTAGACTATAAACAAAACCAAGATCAACATTTTTCTTAAACCCATCAGAAACCCCACACAGATGCAGGGCATCAAAAATTGGAACAAACTCTTGTTGTTCCCCTCCACGGAAATCTTTAGTAAAAGGCGAAAGATTTATACGATATGAAGAGAAACAAGAGTGATATTGTTTCTGCTGCTATCAAGAGGTCGGCCATTTTGGAAACAAGTACCTCACCTATGGTTAGAAACAAATGTCCAAATGTGTTGATGCTTTTAAAAAATCTAATGATACAGAATATTTTGTAATATAGAATATTCTAGTGATAAGTATTAGATGACATTTTGTAATAACATTCTCACTTTACTGTGTTTTTATAACTTGAAAGTGATGAGAAGAATCATCATCTCTGACAGGTTGTCTCCCAGTAAATTGAGTGTCCATGTAAATGCAATATATGGAACAGGCCTCTAACATTGCCTGGTTCCTCAAAGCACACTGATGGGTCTGAACCCCAAACACACTGACTGAATCCAGCTGCGACGGATCATGTGACCTGACAGAATCCAAAACAAATGCAAAGTAATCTTTGTGCAACATGACACAGTGTTCTCTCACCTACTGCAAATCCTCACAGATTGATTACTGCAGGGCATATCGACATGTGCTCTAAAGACCAGTCATGTTCTGTTTGTTCTTAAACCCGTCAGAAACCCCACACAGATGCAGGGCATCAAAAATTGGAATAAACTCTTGTTGTTCCCCTCCACGGAAATCTTTAGTAAAAGGCGAAAGATTTATACGATATGAAGAGAAACAAGAGTGATATTGTTTCTGCTGCCATCAAGAGGTCGGCCATTTTGGAAACAAGTACCTCACCTATGGTTAGAAACAAATGTCCAAATGTGTTGATGCTTTTAAAAAAATCTAACGATACAGAATATTTTGTAATATAGAATATTCTAGTGAAAAGTATTAGATGACATTTTGTAATAACATTCTCACTTTACTGTGTTTTTATAACTTGAAAGTGATGAGACGAATCATCATCTCTGACAGGTTGTCTCCCAGTAAATTGAGTGTCCATGTAAATGCAATATATGGAACAGGCCTCTAACATTGCCTGGTTCCTCAAAGCACACTGATGGGTCTGAACCCCAAACACACTGACTGAATCGTGCTGAGATGGATCATGTGACCTGACAGAATCCAAAACAAATGCAAAGTAATCTTTGTGCAACATGACACAGTGTTCTCTCACCTACTGCAAATCCTCACAGATTGATTACTGCAGGGCATATCGACATGTGCTCTAAAGACCAGTCATGTTCTGTTTGTTCTTAAACCCGTCAGAAACCCCACACAGATGCAGGGCATCAAAAATTGGAATAAACTCTTGTTGTTCCTCTCCACGGAAATCTTTAGTAAAAGGCGAAAGATTTATACGATATGAAGAGAAACAAGAGCGATATTGTTTCTGCTGCCATCAAGAGGTCTGCCATTTTGGAAACAAGTACCTCACCTATGGTTTAATGTGGGAGAAAATGTTCAAATGTGTGTTGTTTTCAGTATTCATTCTATGAATGTGATACTTTACTGTGTTCATTGTAAATCTTTCACCACTAGAAGTCACTAAAATGAAGTTTTGGATGAATGAACCCATACTCGGCCAACTGATGAAGTGCTTCGATACTGCTTCATTGCTTCATTTGCACATAACTAGTCATGGGCTAACCTCATCCAATCAGATTACTTTTAGCTGTCCTCACAGCAGCATAAAATATGCCCATATTTGCCAGCAGATCCTCTCAAATCAGTTATTGGTCTGAATCAAATTCTACACAACTGTGCTAAAAGAGTCAACATTTTCTAATTTACTACACACAGCCAGAGCAGCGTGCGCACCTTTAACAGCATGTTCAGATTACAGCTTTTAAGAGACTACAGAAAAGTCCCCACAAATGCAGCTACTGAACAACATCTGTGCACATCAGCACAGTGTTCGCATGTTCAGCAGCAGGGACAAAAAAATGACAGGTAGGACCTCTTTCTGTGATACTAGACTATAAAAAACCAAGATCAACATTTTTCTTAAACCCATCAGAAACCCCACACAGATGCAGGGCATCAAAAATTGGAATAAACTCTTGTTGTTCCCCTCCACGGAAATCTTTAGTAAAAGGCGAAAGATTTATACGATATGAAGAGAAACAAGAGCGATATTGTTTCTGCTGCCATCAAGAGGTCGGCCATTTTGGAAACAAGTACCTCACCTATGGTTAGAAACAAATGTCCAAATGTGTTGATGCTTTTAAAAAAATCTAACGATACAGAATATTTTGTAATATAGAATATTCTAGTGAAAAGTATTAGATGACATTTTGTAATAACATTCTCACTTTACTGTGTTTTTATAACTTGAAAGTGATGAGACGAATCATCATCTCTGACAGGTTGTCTCCCAGTAAATTGAGTGTCCATGTAAATGCAATATATGGAACAGGCCTCTAACATTGCCTGGTTCCTCAAAGCACACTGATGGGTCTGAACCCCAAACACACTGACTGAATCGTGCTGAGATGGATCATGTGACCTGACAGAATCCAAAACAAATGCAAAGTAATCTTTGTGCAACATGACACAGTGTTCTCTCACCTACTGCAAATCCTCACAGATTGATTACTGCAGGGCATATCGACATGTGCTCTAAAGACCAGTCATGTTCTGTTTGTTCTTAAACCCGACAGAAACCCCACACAGATGCAGGGCATCAAAAATTGGAACAAACTCTTGTTGCTCCCCTCCACGGAAATCTTTAGTAAAAGGCGAAAGATTTATACGATATGAAGAGAAACAAGAGCGATATTGTTTCTGCTGCCATCAAGAGGTCGGCCATTTTGGAAACAAGTACCTCACCTATGGTTAGAAACAAATGTCCAAATGTGTTGATGCTTTTAAAAAAATCTAACGATACAGAATATTTTGTAATATAGAATATTCTAGTGAAAAGTATTAGATGACATTTTGTAATAACATTCTCACTTTACTGTGTTTTTATAACTTGAAAGCGATGAGACGAATCATCATCTCTGACAGGTTGTCTCCCAGTAAATTGAGTGTCCATGTAAATGCAATATATGGAACAGGCCTCTAACATTGCCTGGTTCCTCAAAGCGCACTGATGGGTCTGAACTACAAACACTGACTGAATCCAGCTGCGATGGATCATGTGACCTGACAGAATCCAAAACAAACGCAAAGTAATCTTTGTGCAACATGACACAGTGTTCTCTCACCTGCTGCAAATCCTCACAGATTGATTACTGCAGGGCATATCGACATGTGCTCTAAAGACCAGTCATGTTCTGTTTGTTCTTAAACCCGTCAGAAACCCCACACAGATGCAGGGCATCAAAAATTGGAATAAACTCTTGTTGTTCCTCTCCACGGAAATCTTTAGTAAAAGGCGAAAGATTTATACGATATGAAGAGAAACAAGAGCGATATTGTTTCTGCTGCCATCAAGAGGTCTGCCATTTTGGAAACAAGTACCTCACCTATGGTTTAATGTGGGAGAAAATGTTCAAATGTGTGTTGTTTTCAGTATTCATTCTATGAATGTGATACTTTACTGTGTTCATTGTAAATCTTTCACCACTAGAAGTCACTAAAATGAAGTTTTGGATGAATGAACCCATACTCGGCCAACTGATGAAGTGCTTCGATACTGCTTCATTGCTTCATTTGCACATAACTAGTCATGGGCTAACCTCATCCAATCAGATTACTTTTAGCTGTCCTCACAGCAGCATAAAATATGCCCATATTTGCCAGCAGATCCTCTCAAATCAGTTATTGGTCTGAATCAAATTCTACACAACTGTGCTAAAAGAGTCAACATTTTCTAATTTACTACACACAGCCAGAGCAGCGTGCGCACCTTTAACAGCATGTTCAGATTACAGCTTTTAAGAGACTACAGAAAAGTCCACACAAATGCAGCTACTGAACAACATCTGTGCACATCAGCACAGTGTTCGCATGTTCAGCAGCAGGGACAAAAAAATGACAGGTAGGACCTCTTTCTGTGATACTAGACTATAAACAAAACCAAGATCAACATTTTTCTTAAACCCATCAGAAACCCCACACAGATGCAGGGCATCAAAAATTGGAACAAACTCTTGTTGTTCCCCTCCACGGAAATCTTTAGTAAAAGGCGAAAGATTTATACGATATGAAGAGAAACAAGAGCGATATTGTTTCTGCTGCCATCAAGAGGTCGGCCATTTTGGAAACAAGTACCTCACCTATGGTTAGAAACAAATGTCCAAATGTGTTGATGCTTTTAAAAAAATCTAACGATACAGAATATTTTGTAATATAGAATATTCTAGTGAAAAGTATTAGATGACATTTTGTAATAACATTCTCACTTTACTGTGTTTTTATAACTTGAAAGTGATGAGACGAATCATCATCTCTGACAGGTTGTCTCCCAGTAAATTGAGTGTCCATGTAAATGCAATATATGGAACAGGCCTCTAACATTGCCTGGTTCCTCAAAGCACACTGATGGGTCTGAACCCCAAACACACTGACTGAATCGTGCTGAGATGGATCATGTGACCTGACAGAATCCAAAACAAATGCAAAGTAATCTTTGTGCAACATGACACAGTGTTCTCTCACCTACTGCAAATCCTCACAGATTGATTACTGCAGGGCATATCGACATGTGCTCTAAAGACCAGTCATGTTCTGTTTGTTCTTAAACCCGTCAGAAACCCCACACAAATGCAGGGCATCAAAAATTGGAATAAACTCTTGTTGTTCCCCTCCACGGAAATCTTTAGTAAAAGGCGAAAGATTTATACGATATGAAGAGAAACAAGAGCGATATTGTTTCTGCTGCCATCAAGAGGTCTGCCATTTTGGAAACAAGTACCTCACCTATGGTTTAATGTGGGAGAAAATGTTCAAATGTGTGTTGTTTTCAGTATTCATTCTATGAATGTGATACTTTACTGTGTTCATTGTAAATCTTTCACCACTAGAAGTCACTAAAATGAAGTTTTGGATGAATGAACCCATACTCGGCCAACTGATGAAGTGCTTCGATACTGCTTCATTGCTTCATTTGCACATAACTAGTCATGGGCTAACCTCATCCAATCAGATTACTTTTAGCTGTCCTCACAGCAGCATAAAATATGCCCATATTTGCCAGCAGATCCTCTCAAATCAGTTATTGGTCTGAATCAAATTCTACACAACTGTGCTAAAAGAGTCAACATTTTCTAATTTACTACACACAGCCAGAGCAGCGTGCGCACCTTTAACAGCATGTTCAGATTACAGCTTTTAAGAGACTACAGAAAAGTCCCCACAAATGCAGCTACTGAACAACATCTGTGCACATCAGCACAGTGTTCGCATGTTCAGCAGCAGGGACAAAAAAATGACAGGTAGGACCTCTTTCTGTGATACTAGACTATAAACAAAACCAAGATCAACATTTTTCTTAAACCCATCAGAAACCCCACACAGATGCAGGGCATCAAAAATTGGAACAAACTCTTGTTGTTCCCCTCCACGGAAATCTTTAGTAAAAGGCGAAAGATTTATACGATATGAAGAGAAACAAGAGTGATATTGTTTCTGCTGCTATCAAGAGGTCGGCCATTTTGGAAACAAGTACCTCACCTATGGTTAGAAACAAATGTCCAAATGTGTTGATGCTTTTAAAAAATCTAATGATACAGAATATTTTGTAATATAGAATATTCTAGTGATAAGTATTAGATGACATTTTGTAATAACATTCTCACTTTACTGTGTTTTTATAACTTGAAAGTGATGAGAAGAATCATCATCTCTGACAGGTTGTCTCCCAGTAAATTGAGTGTCCATGTAAATGCAATATATGGAACAGGCCTCTAACATTGCCTGGTTCCTCAAAGCACACTGATGGGTCTGAACCCCAAACACACTGACTGAATCCAGCTGCGACGGATCATGTGACCTGACAGAATCCAAAACAAATGCAAAGTAATCTTTGTGCAACATGACACAGTGTTCTCTCACCTACTGCAAATCCTCACAGATTGATTACTGCAGGGCATATCGACATGTGCTCTAAAGACCAGTCATGTTCTGTTTGTTCTTAAACCCGTCAGAAACCCCACACAGATGCAGGGCATCAAAAATTGGAATAAACTCTTGTTGTTCCCCTCCACGGAAATCTTTAGTAAAAGGCGAAAGATTTATACGATATGAAGAGAAACAAGAGTGATATTGTTTCTGCTGCCATCAAGAGGTCGGCCATTTTGGAAACAAGTACCTCACCTATGGTTAGAAACAAATGTCCAAATGTGTTGATGCTTTTAAAAAAATCTAACGATACAGAATATTTTGTAATATAGAATATTCTAGTGAAAAGTATTAGATGACATTTTGTAATAACATTCTCACTTTACTGTGTTTTTATAACTTGAAAGTGATGAGAAGAATCATCATCTCTGACAGGTTGTCTCCCAGTAAATTGAGTGTCCATGTAAATGCAATATATGGAACAGGCCTCTAACATTGCCTGGTTCCTCAAAGCACACTGATGGGTCTGAACCCCAAACACACTGACTGAATCGTGCTGAGATGGATCATGTGACCTGACAGAATCCAAAACAAATGCAAAGTAATCTTTGTGCAACATGACACAGTGTTCTCTCACCTACTGCAAATCCTCACAGATTGATTAGTGCAGGGCATATCGACATGTGCTCTAAAGACCAGTCATGTTCTGTTTGTTCTTAAACCCGTCAGAAACCCCACACAGATGCAGGGCATCAAAAATTGGAATAAACTCTTGTTGTTCCCTCTCCACGGAAATCTTTAGTAAAAGGCGAAAGATTTATACGATATGAAGAGAAACAAGAGCGATATTGTTTCTGCTGCCATCAAGAGGTCGGCCATTTTGGAAACAAGTACCTCACCTATGGTTTAATGTGGGAGAAAATGTTCAAATGTATGTTGTTTTCAGTATTCATTCTATGAATGTGATACTTTACTGTGTTCATTGTAAATCTTTCACCACTAGAAGTCACTAAAATGAAGTTTTGGATGAATGAACCCATACTCGGCCAACTGATGAAGTGCTTCGATACTGCTTCATTGCTTCATTTGCACATAACTAGTCATGGGCTAACCTCATCCAATCAGATTACTTTTAGCTGTCCTCACAGCAGCATAAAATATGCCCATATTTGCCAGCAGATCCTCTCAAATCAGTTATTGGTCTGAATCAAATTCTACACAACTGTGCTAAAAGAGTCAACATTTTCTAATTTACTACACACAGCCAGAGCAGCGTGCGCACCTTTAACAGCATGTTCAGATTACAGCTTTTAAGAGACTACAGAAAAGTCCCCACAAATGCAGCTACTGAACAACATCTGTGCACATCAGCACAGTGTTCGCATGTTCAGCAGCAGGGACAAAAAAATGACAGGTAGGACCTCTTTCTGTGATACTAGACTATAAACAAAACCAAGATCAACATTTTTCTTAAACCCATCAGAAACCCCACACAGATGCAGGGCATCAAAAATTGGAACAAACTCTTGTTGTTCCCCTCCACGGAAATCTTTAGTAAAAGGCGAAAGATTTATACGATATGAAGAGAAACAAGAGTGATATTGTTTCTGCTGCTATCAAGAGGTCGGCCATTTTGGAAACAAGTACCTCACCTATGGTTAGAAACAAATGTCCAAATGTGTTGATGCTTTTAAAAAATCTAATGATACAGAATATTTTGTAATATAGAATATTCTAGTGATAAGTATTAGATGACATTTTGTAATAACATTCTCACTTTACTGTGTTTTTATAACTTGAAAGTGATGAGACGAATCATCATCTCTGACAGGTTGTCTCCCAGTAAATTGAGTGTCCATGTAAATGCAATATATGGAACAGGCCTCTAACATTGCCTGGTTCCTCAAAGCACACTGATGGGTCTGAACCCCAAACACACTGACTGAATCCAGCTGCGACGGATCATGTGACCTGACAGAATCCAAAACAAATGCAAAGTAATCTTTGTGCAACATGACACAGTGTTCTCTCACCTACTGCAAATCCTCACAGATTGATTACTGCAGGGCATATCGACATGTGCTCTAAAGACCAGTCATGTTCTGTTTGTTCTTAAACCCGTCAGAAACCCCACACAGATGCAGGGCATCAAAAATTGGAATAAACTCTTGTTGTTCACCTCCACGGAAATCTTTAGTAAAAGGCGAAAGATTTATACGATATGAAGAGAAACAAGAGCGATATTGTTTCTGCTGCCATCAAGAGGTCGGCCATTTTGGAAACAAGTACCTCACCTATGGTTAGAAACAAATGTCCAAATGTGTTGATGCTTTTAAAAAAATCTAACGATACAGAATATTTTGTAATATAGAATATTCTAGTGAAAAGTATTAGATGACATTTTGTAATAACATTCTCACTTTACTGTGTTTTTATAACTTGAAAGTGATGAGACGAATCATCATCTCTGACAGGTTGTCTCCCAGTAAATTGAGTGTCCATGTAAATGCAATATATGGAACAGGCCTCTAACATTGCCTGGTTCCTCAAAGCACACTGATGGGTCTGAACCCCAAACACACTGACTGAATCGTGCTGAGATGGATCATGTGACCTGACAGAATCCAAAACAAATGCAAAGTAATCTTTGTGCAACATGACACAGTGTTCTCTCACCTACTGCAAATCCTCACAGATTGATTACTGCAGGGCATATCGACATGTGCTCTAAAGACCAGTCATGTTCTGTTTGTTCTTAAACCCGTCAGAAACCCCACACAGATGCAGGGCATCAAAAATTGGAATAAACTCTTGTTGTTCCCCTCCACGGAAATCTTTAGTAAAAGGCGAAAGATTTATACGATATGAAGAGAAACAAGAGCGATATTGTTTCTGCTGCCATCAAGAGGTCTGCCATTTTGGAAACAAGTACCTCACCTATGGTTTAATGTGGGAGAAAATGTTCAAATGTGTGTTGTTTTCAGTATTCATTCTATGAATGTGATACTTTACTGTGTTCATTGTAAATCTTTCACCACTAGAAGTCACTAAAATGAAGTTTTGGATGAATGAACCCATACTCGGCCAACTGATGAAGTGCTTCGATACTGCTTCATTGCTTCATTTGCACATAACTAGTCATGGGCTAACCTCATCCAATCAGATTACTTTTAGCTGTCCTCACAGCAGCATAAAATATGCCCATATTTGCCAGCAGATCCTCTCAAATCAGTTATTGGTCTGAATCAAATTCTACACAACTGTGCTAAAAGAGTCAACATTTTCTAATTTACTACACACAGCCAGAGCAGCGTGCGCACCTTTAACAGCATGTTCAGATTACAGCTTTTAAGAGACTACAGAAAAGTCCCCACAAATGCAGCTACTGAACAACATCTGTGCACATCAGCACAGTGTTCGCATGTTCAGCAGCAGGGACAAAAAAATGACAGGTAGGACCTCTTTCTGTGATACTAGACTATAAACAAAACCAAGATCAACATTTTTCTTAAACCCATCAGAAACCCCACACAGATGCAGGGCATCAAAAATTGGAACAAACTCTTGTTGTTCCCCTCCACGGAAATCTTTAGTAAAAGGCGAAAGATTTATACGATATGAAGAGAAACAAGAGTGATATTGTTTCTGCTGCCATCAAGAGGTCGGCCATTTTGGAAACAAGTACCTCACCTATGGTTAGAAACAAATGTCCAAATGTGTTGATGCTTTTAAAAAATCTAACGATACAGAATATTTTGTAATATAGAATATTCTAGTGAAAAGTATTAGATGACATTTTGTAATAACATTCTCACTTTACTGTGTTTTTATAACTTGAAAGTGATGAGACGAATCATCATCTCTGACAGGTTGTCTCCCAGTAAATTGAGTGTCCATGTAAATGCAATATATGGAACAGGCCTCTAACATTGCCTGGTTCCTCAAAGCACACTGATGGGTCTGAACCCCAAACACACTGACTGAATCGTGCTGAGATGGATCATGTGACCTGACAGAATCCAAAACAAATGCAAAGTAATCTTTGTGCAACATGACACAGTGTTCTCTCACCTACTGCAAATCCTCACAGATTGATTACTGCAGGGCATATCGACATGTGCTCTAAAGACCAGTCATGTTCTGTTTGTTCTTAAACCCGTCAGAAACCCCACACAGATGCAGGGCATCAAAAATTGGAATAAACTCTTGTTGTTCCCCTCCACGGAAATCTTTAGTAAAAGGCGAAAGATTTATACGATATGAAGAGAAACAAGAGCGATATTGTTTCTGCTGCCATCAAGAGGTCGGCCATTTTGGAAACAAGTACCTCACCTATGGTTTAATGTGGGAGAAAATGTTCAAATGTGTGTTGTTTTCAGTATTCATTCTATGAATGTGATACTTTACTGTGTTCATTGTAAATCTTTCACCACTAGAAGTCACTAAAATGAAGTTTTGGATGAATGAACCCATACTCGGCCAACTGATGAAGTGCTTCGATACTGCTTCATTGCTTCATTTGCACATAACTAGTCATGGGCTAACCTCATCCAATCAGATTACTTTTAGCTGTCCTCACAGCAGCATAAAATATGCCCATATTTGCCAGCAGATCCTCTCAAATCAGTTATTGGTCTGAATCAAATTCTACACAACTGTGCTAAAAGAGTCAACATTTTCTAATTTACTACACACAGCCAGAGCAGCGTGCGCACCTTTAACAGCATGTTCAGATTACAGCTTTTAAGAGACTACAGAAAAGTCCACACAAATGCAGCTACTGAACAACATCTGTGCACATCAGCACAGTGTTCGCATGTTCAGCAGCAGGGACAAACAAATGACAGGTAGGACCTCTTTCTGTGATACTAGACTATAAAAAACCAAGATCAAAATTTTTCTTAAACCCATCAGAAACCCCACACAGATGCAGGGTATCAAAAATTGAAACAAACTCTTGTTGTTCCCCTCCACGGAAATCTTTAGTAAAAGGCGAAGATTTATACGATATGAAGAGAAACAAGAGTGATATTGTTTCTGCTGCTATCAAGAGGTCGGCCATTTTGGAAACAAGTACCTCACCTATGGTTTAATGTGGGAGAAAATGTTCAAATGTATGTTGTTTTCAGTATTCATTCTATGAATGTGATACTTTACTGTGTTCATTGTAAATCTTTCACCACTAGAAGTCACTAAAATGAAGTTTTGGATGAATGAACCCATACTCGGCCAACTGATGAAGTGGTTCGATACTGCTTCATTGCTTCATTTGCACATAACTAGTCATGGGCTAACCTCATCCAATCAGATTACTTTTAGCTGTCCTCACAGCAGCATAAAATATGCCCATATTTGCCAGCAGATCCTCTCAAATCAGTTATTGGTCTGAATCAAATTCTACACAACTGTGCTAAAAGAGTCAACATTTTCTAATTTACTACACACAGCCAGAGCAGCGTGCGCACCTTTAACAGCATGTTCAGATTACAGCTTTTAAGAGACTACAGAAAAGTCCCCACAAATGCAGCTACTGAACAACATCTGTGCACATCAGCACAGTGTTCGCATGTTCAGCAGCAGGGACAAAAAAATGACAGGTAGGACCTCTTTCTGTGATACTAGACTATAAACAAACCAAGATCAACATTTTTCTTAAACCCATCAGAAACCCCACACAGATGCAGGGCATCAAAAATTGGAACAAACTCTTGTTGTTCCCCTCCACGGAAATCTTTAGTAAAAGGCGAAAGATTTATACGATATGAAGAGAAACAAGAGTGATATTGTTTCTGCTGCCATCAAGAGGTCGGCCATTTTGGAAACAAGTACCTCACCTATGGTTAGAAACAAATGTCCAAATGTGTTGATGCTTTTAAAAAAATCTAACGATACAGAATATTTTGTAATATAGAATATTCTAGTGATAAGTATTAGATGACATTTTGTAATAACATTCTCACTTTACTGTGTTTTTATAACTTGAAAGTGATGAGACGAATCATCATCTCTGACAGGTTGTCTCCCAGTAAATTGAGTGTCCATGTAAATGCAATATATGGAACAGGCCTCTAACATTGCCTGGTTCCTCAAAGCACACTGATGGGTCTGAACCCCAAACACACTGACTGAATCCGTGCTGAGATGGATCATGTGACCTGACAGAATCCAAAACAAATGCAAAGTAATCTTTGTGCAACATGACACAGTGTTCTCTCACCTACTGCAAATCCTCACAGATTGATTACTGCAGGGCATATCGACATGTGCTCTAAAGACCAGTCATGTTCTGTTTGTTCTTAAACCCGTCAGAAACCCCACACAGATGCAGGGCATCAAAAATTGGAACAAACTCTTGTTGTTCCCCTCCACGGAAATCTTTAGTAAAAGGCGAAAGATTTATACGATATGAAGAGAAACAAGAGCGATATTGTTTCTGCTGCCATCAAGAGGTCTGCCATTTTGGAAACAAGTACCTCACCTATGGTTTAATGTGGGAGAAAATGTTCAAATGTGTGTTGTTTTCAGTATTCATTCTATGAATGTGATACTTTACTGTGTTCATTGTAAATCTTTCACCACTAGAAGTCACTAAAATGAAGTTTTGGATGAATGAACCCATACTCGGCCAACTGATGAAGTGCTTCGATACTGCTTCATTGCTTCATTTGCACATAACTAGTCATGGGCTAACCTCATCCAATCAGATTACTTTTAGCTGTCCTCACAGCAGCATAAAATATGCCCATATTTGCCAGCAGATCCTCTCAAATCAGTTATTGGTCTGAATCAAATTCTACACAACTGTGCTAAAAGAGTCAACATTTTCTAATTTACTACACACAGCCAGAGCAGCGTGCGCACCTTTAACAGCATGTTCAGATTACAGCTTTTAAGAGACTACAGAAAAGTCCCCACAAATGCAGCTACTGAACAACATCTGTGCACATCAGCACAGTGTTCGCATGTTCAGCAGCAGGGACAAAAAAATGACAGGTAGGACCTCTTTCTGTGATACTAGACTATAAACAAAACCAAGATCAACATTTTTCTTAAACCCATCAGAAACCCCACACAGATGCAGGGCATCAAAAATTGGAACAAACTCTTGTTGTTCCCCTCCACGGAAATCTTTAGTAAAAGGCGAAAGATTTATACGATATGAAGAGAAACAAGAGTGATATTGTTTCTGCTGCTATCAAGAGGTCGGCCATTTTGGAAACAAGTACCTCACCTATGGTTAGAAACAAATGTCCAAATGTGTTGATGCTTTTAAAAAATCTAATGATACAGAATATTTTGTAATATAGAATATTCTAGTGATAAGTATTAGATGACATTTTGTAATAACATTCTCACTTTACTGTGTTTTTATAACTTGAAAGTGATGAGAAGAATCATCATCTCTGACAGGTTGTCTCCCAGTAAATTGAGTGTCCATGTAAATGCAATATATGGAACAGGCCTCTAACATTGCCTGGTTCCTCAAAGCACACTGATGGGTCTGAACCCCAAACACACTGACTGAATCCAGCTGCGACGGATCATGTGACCTGACAGAATCCAAAACAAATGCAAAGTAATCTTTGTGCAACATGACACAGTGTTCTCTCACCTACTGCAAATCCTCACAGATTGATTACTGCAGGGCATATCGACATGTGCTCTAAAGACCAGTCATGTTCTGTTTGTTCTTAAACCCGTCAGAAACCCCACACAGATGCAGGGCATCAAAAATTGGAATAAACTCTTGTTGTTCCCCTCCACGGAAATCTTTAGTAAAAGGCGAAAGATTTATACGATATGAAGAGAAACAAGAGTGATATTGTTTCTGCTGCCATCAAGAGGTCGGCCATTTTGGAAACAAGTACCTCACCTATGGTTAGAAACAAATGTCCAAATGTGTTGATGCTTTTAAAAAAATCTAACGATACAGAATATTTTGTAATATAGAATATTCTAGTGAAAAGTATTAGATGACATTTTGTAATAACATTCTCACTTTACTGTGTTTTTATAACTTGAAAGTGATGAGACGAATCATCATCTCTGACAGGTTGTCTCCCAGTAAATTGAGTGTCCATGTAAATGCAATATATGGAACAGGCCTCTAACATTGCCTGGTTCCTCAAAGCACACTGATGGGTCTGAACCCCAAACACACTGACTGAATCGTGCTGAGATGGATCATGTGACCTGACAGAATCCAAAACAAATGCAAAGTAATCTTTGTGCAACATGACACAGTGTTCTCTCACCTACTGCAAATCCTCACAGATTGATTACTGCAGGGCATATCGACATGTGCTCTAAAGACCAGTCATGTTCTGTTTGTTCTTAAACCCGTCAGAAACCCCACACAGATGCAGGGCATCAAAAATTGGAATAAACTCTTGTTGTTCCTCTCCACGGAAATCTTTAGTAAAAGGCGAAAGATTTATACGATATGAAGAGAAACAAGAGCGATATTGTTTCTGCTGCCATCAAGAGGTCTGCCATTTTGGAAACAAGTACCTCACCTATGGTTTAATGTGGGAGAAAATGTTCAAATGTGTGTTGTTTTCAGTATTCATTCTATGAATGTGATACTTTACTGTGTTCATTGTAAATCTTTCACCACTAGAAGTCACTAAAATGAAGTTTTGGATGAATGAACCCATACTCGGCCAACTGATGAAGTGCTTCGATACTGCTTCATTGCTTCATTTGCACATAACTAGTCATGGGCTAACCTCATCCAATCAGATTACTTTTAGCTGTCCTCACAGCAGCATAAAATATGCCCATATTTGCCAGCAGATCCTCTCAAATCAGTTATTGGTCTGAATCAAATTCTACACAACTGTGCTAAAAGAGTCAACATTTTCTAATTTACTACACACAGCCAGAGCAGCGTGCGCACCTTTAACAGCATGTTCAGATTACAGCTTTTAAGAGACTACAGAAAAGTCCCCACAAATGCAGCTACTGAACAACATCTGTGCACATCAGCACAGTGTTCGCATGTTCAGCAGCAGGGACAAAAAAATGACAGGTAGGACCTCTTTCTGTGATACTAGACTATAAACAAAACCAAGATCAACATTTTTCTTAAACCCATCAGAAACCCCACACAGATGCAGGGCATCAAAAATTGGAACAAACTCTTGTTGTTCCCCTCCACGGAAATCTTTAGTAAAAGGCGAAAGATTTATACGATATGAAGAGAACCAAGAGTGATATTGTTTCTGCTGCTATCAAGAGGTCGGCCATTTTGGAAACAAGTACCTCACCTATGGTTAGAAACAAATGTCCAAATGTGTTGATGCTTTTAAAAAATCTAATGATACAGAATATTTTGTAATATAGAATATTCTAGTGATAAGTATTAGATGACATTTTGTAATAACATTCTCACTTTACTGTGTTTTTATAACTTGAAAGTGATGAGACGAATCATCATCTCTGACAGGTTGTCTCCCAGTAAATTGAGTGTCCATGTAAATGCAATATATGGAACAGGCCTCTAACATTGCCTGGTTCCTCAAAGCACACTGATGGGTCTGAACCCCAAACACACTGACTGAATCCAGCTGCGACGGATCATGTGACCTGACAGAATCCAAAACAAATGCAAAGTAATCTTTGTGCAACATGACACAGTGTTCTCTCACCTACTGCAAATCCTCACAGATTGATTACTGCAGGGCATATCGACATGTGCTCTAAAGACCAGTCATGTTCTGTTTGTTCTTAAACCCGTCAGAAACCCCACACAGATGCAGGGCATCAAAAATTGGAATAAACTCTTGTTGTTCCCCTCCACGGAAATCTTTAGTAAAAGGCGAAAGATTTATACGATATGAAGAGAAACAAGAGTGATATTGTTTCTGCTGCCATCAAGAGGTCGGCCATTTTGGAAACAAGTACCTCACCTATGGTTAGAAACAAATGTCCAAATGTGTTGATGCTTTTAAAAAAATCTAACGATACAGAATATTTTGTAATATAGAATATTCTAGTGATAAGTATTAGATGACATTTTGTAATAACATTCTCACTTTACTGTGTTTTTATAACTTGAAAGTGATGAGAAGAATCATCATCTCTGACAGGTTGTCTCCCAGTAAATTGAGTGTCCATGTAAATGCAATATATGGAACAGGCCTCTAACATTGCCTGGTTCCTCAAAGCACACTGATGGGTCTGAACCCCAAACACACTGACTGAATCGTGCTGAGATGGATCATGTGACCTGACAGAATCCAAAACAAATGCAAAGTAATCTTTGTGCAACATGACACAGTGTTCTCTCACCTACTGCAAATCCTCACAGATTGATTACTGCAGGGCATATCGACATGTGCTCTAAAGACCAGTCATGTTCTGTTTGTTCTTAAACCCGTCAGAAACCCCACACAGATGCAGGGCATCAAAAATTGGAATAAACTCTTGTTGTTCCCCTCCACGGAAATCTTTAGTAAAAGGCGAAAGATTTATACGATATGAAGAGAAACAAGAGTGATATTGTTTCTGCTGCCATCAAGAGGTCTGCCATTTTGGAAACAAGTACCTCACCTATGGTTTAATGTGGGAGAAAATGTTCAAATGTGTGTTGTTTTCAGTATTCATTCTATGAATGTGATACTTTACTGTGTTCATTGTAAATCTTTCACCACTAGAAGTCACTAAAATGAAGTTTTGGATGAATGAACCCATACTCGGCCAACTGATGAAGTGCTTCGATACTGCTTCATTGCTTCATTTGCACATAACTAGTCATGGGCTAACCTCATCCAATCAGATTACTTTTAGCTGTCCTCACAGCAGCATAAAATATGCCCATATTTGCCAGCAGATCCTCTCAAATCAGTTATTGGTCTGAACCAAATTCTACACAACTGTGCTAAAAGAGTCAACATTTTCTAATTTACTACACACAGCCAGAGCAGCGTGCGCACCTTTAACAGCATGTTCAGATTACAGCTTTTAAGAGACTACAGAAAAGTCCCCACAAATGCAGCTACTGAACAACATCTGTGCACATCAGCACAGTGTTCGCATGTTCAGCAGCAGGGACAAAAAAATGACAGGTAGGACCTCTTTCTGTGATACTAGACTATAAACAAAACCAAGATCAACATTTTTCTTAAACCCATCAGAAACCCCACACAGATGCAGGGCATCAAAAATTGGAACAAACTCTTGTTGTTCCCCTCCACGGAAATCTTTAGTAAAAGGCGAAAGATTTATACGATATGAAGAGAAACAAGAGTGATATTGTTTCTGCTGCCATCAAGAGGTCGGCCATTTTGGAAACAAGTACCTCACCTATGGTTAGAAACAAATGTCCAAATGTGTTGATGCTTTTAAAAAATCTAACGATACAGAATATTTTGTAATATAGAATATTCTAGTGAAAAGTATTAGATGACATTTTGTAATAACATTCTCACTTTACTGTGTTTTTATAACTTGAAAGTGATGAGACGAATCATCATCTCTGACAGGTTGTCTCCCAGTAAATTGAGTGTCCATGTAAATGCAATATATGGAACAGGCCTCTAACATTGCCTGGTTCCTCAAAGCACACTGATGGGTCTGAACCCCAAACACACTGACTGAATCGTGCTGAGATGGATCATGTGACCTGACAGAATCCAAAACAAATGCAAAGTAATCTTTGTGCAACATGACACAGTGTTCTCTCACCTACTGCAAATCCTCACAGATTGATTACTGCAGGGCATATCGACATGTGCTCTAAAGACCAGTCATGTTCTGTTTGTTCTTAAACCCGTCAGAAACCCCACACAGATGCAGGGCATCAAAAATTGGAATAAACTCTTGTTGTTCCCCTCCACGGAAATCTTTAGTAAAAGGCGAAAGATTTATACGATATGAAGAGAAACAAGAGTGATATTGTTTCTGCTGCCATCAAGAGGTCGGCCATTTTGGAAACAAGTACCTCACCTATGGTTTAATGTGGGAGAAAATGTTCAAATGTGTGTTGTTTTCAGTATTCATTCTATGAATGTGATACTTTATTGTGTTCATTGTAAATCTTTCACCACTAGAATGTCACTAAAATGAAGTTTTGGATGAATGAACCCATACTCGGCCAACTGATGAAGTGCTTCGATACTGCTTCATTGCTTCATTTGCACATAACTAGTCATGGGCTAACCTCATCCAATCAGATTACTTTTAGCTGTCCTCACAGCAGCATAAAATATGCCCATATTTGCCAGCAGATCCTCTCAAATCAGTTATTGGTCTGAATCAAATTCTACACAACTGTGCTAAAAGAGTCAACATTTTCTAATTTACTACACACAGCCAGAGCAGCGTGCGCACCTTTAACAGCATGTTCAGATTACAGCTTTTAAGAGACTACAGAAAAGTCCACACAAATGCAGCTACTGAACAACATCTGTGCACATCAGCACAGTGTTCGCATGTTCAGCAGCAGGGACAAACAAATGACAGGTAGGACCTCTTTCTGTGATACTAGACTATAAAAAACCAAGATCAACATTTTTCTTAAACCCATCAGAAACCCCACACAGATGCAGGGTATCAAAAATTGAAACAAACTCTTGTTGTTCCCCTCCACGGAAATCTTTAGTAAAAGGCGAAAGATTTATACGATATGAAGAGAAACAAGAGTGATATTGTTTCTGCTGCTATCAAGAGGTCGGCCATTTTGGAAACAAGTACCTCACCTATGGTTTAATGTGGGAGAAAATGTTCAAATGTATGTTGTTTTCAGTATTCATTCTATGAATGTGATACTTTACTGTGTTCATTGTAAATCTTTCACCACTAGAAGTCACTAAAATGAAGTTTTGGATGAATGAACCCATACTCGGCCAACTGATGAAGTGGTTCGATACTGCTTCATTGCTTCATTTGCACATAACTAGTCATGGGCTAACCTCATCCAATCAGATTACTTTTAGCTGTCCTCACAGCAGCATAAAATATGCCCATATTTGCCAGCAGATCCTCTCAAATCAGTTATTGGTCTGAATCAAATTCTACACAACTGTGCTAAAAGAGTCAACATTTTCTAATTTACTACACACAGCCAGAGCAGCGTGCGCACCTTTAACAGCATGTTCAGATTACAGCTTTTAAGAGACTACAGAAAAGTCCACACAAATGCAGCTACTGAACAACATCTGTGCACATCAGCACAGTGTTCGCATGTTCAGCAGCAGGGACAAAAAAATGACAGGTAGGACCTCTTTCTGTGATACTAGACTATAAAAAACCAAGATCAACATTTTTCTTAAACCCATCAGAAACCCCACACAGATGCAGGGCATCAAAAATTGGAACAAACTCTTGTTGTTCCCCTCCACGGAAATCTTTAGTAAAAGGCGAAAGATTTATACGATATGAAGAGAAACAAGAGTGGTATTGTTTCTGCTGCCATCAAGAGGTCTGCCATTTTGGAAACAAGTACCTCACCTATGGTTTAATGTGGGAGAAAATGTTCAAATGTATGTTGTTTTCAGTATTCATTCTATGAATGTGATACTTTACTGTGTTCATTGTAAATCTTTCACCACTAGAAGTCACTAAAATGAAGTTTTGGATGAATGAACCCATACTCGGCCAACTGATGAAGTGCTTCGATACTGCTTCATTGCTTCATTTGCACATAACTAGTCATGGGCTAACCTCATCCAATCAGATTACTTTTAGCTGTCCTCACAGCAGCATAAAATGTGCCCATATTTGCCAGCAGATCCTCTCAAATCAGTTATTGGTCTGAACCAAATTCTACACAACTGTGCTAAAAGAGTCAACATTTTCTAATTTACTACACACAGCCAGAGCAGCGTGCGCACCTTTAACAGCATGTTCAGATTACAGCTTTTAAGAGACTACAGAAAAGTCCCCACAAATGCAGCTACTGAACAACATCTGTGCACATCAGCACAGTGTTCGCATGTTCAGCAGCAGGGACAAAAAAATGACAGGTAGGACCTCTTTCTGTGATACTAGACTATAAACAAAACCAAGATCAACATTTTTCTTAAACCCATCAGAAACCCCACACAGATGCAGGGCATCAAAAATTGGAACAAACTCTTGTTGTTCCCCTCCACGGAAATCTTTAGTAAAAGGCGAAAGATTTATACGATATGAAGAGAAACAAGAGTGATATTGTTTCTGCTGCTATCAAGAGGTCGGCCATTTTGGAAACAAGTACCTCACCTATGGTTAGAAACAAATGTCCAAATGTGTTGATGCTTTTAAAAAATCTAATGATACAGAATATTTGTAATATAGAATATTCTAGTGATAAGTATTAGATGACATTTTGTAATAACATTCTCACTTTACTGTGTTTTTATAACTTGAAAGTGATGAGACGAATCATCATCTCTGACAGGTTGTCTCCCAGTAAATTGAGTGTCCATGTAAATGCAATATATGGAACAGGCCTCTAACATTGCCTGGTTCCTCAAAGCACACTGATGGGTCTGAACCCCAAACACACTGACAGAATCCAAAACAAATGCAAAGTAATCTTTGTGCAACATGACACAGTGTTCTCTCACCTACTGCAAATCCTCACAGATTGATTACTGCAGGGCATATCGACATGTGCTCTAAAGACCAGTCATGTTCTGTTTGTTCTTAAACCCGTCAGAAACCCCACACAGATGCAGGGCATCAAAAATTGGAATAAACTCTTGTTGTTCCCCTCCACGGAAATCTTTAGTAAAAGGCGAAAGATTTATACGATATGAAGAGAAACAAGAGCGATATTGTTTCTGCTGCCATCAAGAGGTCGGCCATTTTGGAAACAAGTACCTCACCTATGGTTAGAAACAAATGTCCAAATGTGTTGATGCTTTTAAAAAATCTAACGATACAGAATATTTTGTAATATAGAATATTCTAGTGAAAAGTATTAGATGACATTTTGTAATAACATTCTCACTTTACTGTGTTTTTATAACTTGAAAGTGATGAGAAGAATCATCATCTCTGACAGGTTGTCTCCCAGTAAATTGAGTGTCCATGTAAATGCAATATATGGAAAAGGCCTCTAACATTGCCTGGTTCCTCAAAGCACACTGATGGGTCTGAACCCCAAACACACTGACTGAATCGTGCTGAGATGGATCATGTGACCTGACAGAATCCAAAACAAATGCAAAGTAATCTTTGTGCAACATGACACAGTGTTCTCTCACCTACTGCAAATCCTCACAGATTGATTACTGCAGGGCATATCGACATGTGCTCTAAAGACCAGTCATGTTCTGTTTGTTCTTAAACCCGTCAGAAACCCCACACAGATGCAGGGCATCAAAAATTGGAATAAACTCTTGTTGTTCCCTCTCCACGGAAATCTTTAGTAAAAGGCGAAAGATTTATACGATATGAAGAGAAACAAGAGCGATATTGTTTCTGCTGCCATCAAGAGGTCTGCCATTTTGGAAACAAGTACCTCACCTATGGTTTAATGTGGGAGAAAATGTTCAAATGTATGTTGTTTTCAGTATTCATTCTATGAATGTGATACTTTACTGTGTTCATTGTAAATCTTTCACCACTAGAAGTCACTAAAATGAAGTTTTGGATGAATGAACCCATACTCGGCCAACTGATGAAGTGCTTCGATACTGCTTCATTGCTTCATTTGCACATAACTAGTCATGGGCTAACCTCATCCAATCAGATTACTTTTAGCTGTCCTCACAGCAGCATAAAATATGCCCATATTTGCCAGCAGATCCTCTCAAATCAGTTATTGGTCTGAATCAAATTCTACACAACTGTGCTAAAAGAGTCAACATTTTCTAATTTACTACACACAGCCAGAGCAGCGTGCGCACCTTTAACAGCATGTTCAGATTACAGCTTTTAAGAGACTACAGAAAAGTCCCCACAAATGCAGCTACTGAACAACATCTGTGCACATCAGCACAGTGTTCGCCATGTTCAGTAGCAGGGACAAAAAAATGACAGGTAGGACCTCTTTCTGTGATACTAGACTATAAACAAAACCAAGATCAACATTTTTCTTAAACCCATCAGAAACCCCACACAGATGCAGGGCATCAAAAATTGGAACAAACTCTTGTTGTTCCCCTCCACGGAAATCTTTAGTAAAAGGCGAAAGATTTATACGATATGAAGAGAAACAAGAGCGATATTGTTTCTGCTGCCATCAAGAGGTCGGCCATTTTGGAAACAAGTACCTCACCTATGGTTAGAAACAAATGTCCAAATGTGTTGATGCTTTTAAAAAAAATCTAACGATACAGAATATTTTGTAATATAGAATATTCTAGTGAAAAGTATTAGATGACATTTTGTAATAACATTCTCACTTTACTGTGTTTTATAACTTGAAAGTGATGAGACGAATCATCATCTCTGACAGGTTGTCTCCCAGTAAATTGAGTGTCCATGTAAATGCAATATATGGAACAGGCCTCTAACATTGCCTGGTTCCTCAAAGCACACTGATGGGTCTGAACCCCAAACACACTGACTGAATCGTGCTGAGATGGATCATGTGACCTGACAGATCCAAACAAATGCAAAGTAATCTTTGTGCAACATGACACAGTGTTTCTCACCCTACTGCAAATCCTCACAGATTGATTACTGCAGGGCATATCGACATGTGCTCTAAAGACCAGTCATGTTCTTTGTTCTTAAACCCGTCAGAACCCCACACAGATGCAGGGCATCAAAAATTGGAATAAACTCTTGTTGTTCTCCCTCCACGGAAATCTTTAGTAAAAGGCGAAAGATTTATACGATATGAAGAGAAACAAGAGCGATATTGTTCTGCTGCCATCAAGAGGTCGGCCATTTTGGAAAAAGTACCTCACCTATGGTTAGAAACAAATGTCCAAATGTGTTGATGCTTTTAAAAAAATCTAACGATACAGAATATTTTGTAATATAGAATATTCTAGTGA